>NC_086129.1:46841080-47444136 GCF_963921235.1 Mobula hypostoma
CATGGTCTTCTGTTGCTGTAGCCCATCCACTTCAATATTTGACATGTTGTGCATTCAGAGATGCTCTTCTGCACACCACTGTTGTAACGTGTGGTGATTTGAGTTACTGTCACCTTCCTGTCAGTTTGAACCAGTCTGGCCATTCTCCTCTGACCTCTCTCATTAACAAGGTGTTTTCACCCACAGAACTGCCACTCACTGGATGTTTTTTGTTTTTCGCACCATTTTTCTTTTATCTCTAGAGACTGTTGTGTGCGAAAATCCCAGGAGGTCAGTAGTTTCTGAGATGCTGAAACCACCCCATCTGGCACCAACAATTATTCCACGGTCAATGGCACTTGGATCACATTTCTTCCCCATTCTAATGTTTGGTCTGAACAACAACTGAACCTTTTGACCTTGTCTGCAGTCTTTTATGCATTGAGTTGCTGCCATACAATTGGCTGATTAGATATTTACATTAATGAGCAGGTGTACAGGTGTATCTAATAAAGTGGCATCTGAGAGTATGTTGTGTGTTTAACGTAAGTCCCCTCAGTCGTGAGTTTGATTATGTAAATGACTGGGGTAATGCAGCAGGTTTAATGCAGGGCTATCAGATATCCTGAATGTTACTTGTTCCTTCAGCTCAGTCATTGAGTGGAGTATTACATTAGGTGGGTATTTGAATATTAATTCAGAGATGAGCGTGGGAATAGGAATAGCTGCTATGATCAACCTGTTCCTTCGTCAGGTAGGCAGATAAAATCTCAGAAAAAAATCTCAGGAGAAAGATGATGTCGGTGATAAGGGCAATATAAACAGGCCAAGCAAGCAGCTCATGTTAACTGTCTGTAATCTACATGTGTAAGCAAAAGGATGTGAGTGCAAGCACTCCTACACAGGGTAGAAAATGGAAGATCTGGTTCAGAAAGGGAATTCACTGGAAGCAACACTGGAAGAAAATATATCACTTACCTTTCGTACTGAAGTCTGGAAAAATTAATCAAGATTGTTGATTCATATTTCAAAGTTCAAAGTACAAAGTGAATTTATTATCAAAGTATATATCTGTGTCACTTTATACTAACCTGAGATTAATTTTCTTCCAGGCATTCACAGTAAGTAGAAAAACACAGACAAACCAATGAAAGGCCAGACCCAACGAGATGGACAAACCAGCAATGTGCAAACGACAACAAACAGTGCAAGTACAAAATAAGATAAATAGATAGATAGGTAGATAAACTTGCAATAAATATCAAGAAAATGAGATGAGGAGACCTTGAAAGTGAGCCCATAGGTTGTGGGGACAGTTCCGTGATGGGGCAAGTGAAGGTGAGTGAAGTTAACCCCTCTGGTTGAGGGGTAATAACTGTTCCTGAACCTGGTGGTGTGAATCCTGAGAGTCCTGCTCCTTTTTCCTGATGTGAGCAATGAAAAGAGAGCCTGGTCTGCATGATGGGAGTCCTTGATGTTTGCTGCTTTCCTGCGACAGTACTCCGTGTAAATGTGCTCAAAGGCGTGAAGGGCTTTACCTGTGATGGACTGGGCTGTATCCACTACTTTTTATAGGATTTTCTTCTCAAGGGCATTGGTGTTTCCATACCAGGCTGACACAGCCAGTCAATATACTCTCCACTGCACATCTATAGAAATTTGTCAAAGTTTTAGATGACATACTGAATCTTCTCAAACTTCGAAGGAAGTAAAAATGCTGCCGTGCTTTCTTTGTAATTGCATTTACATGCTGGGCCCAGGACAGATCCTCGGAAATGTTAACATCTAGGAATTTAAGGTTGCTGACCCACTGAACCTCTGATACCTTGATGAGGATGGGCTCTCGGATCTCCGGTTTCCTCCTCCTGAACTCAATAATCAGCTCCTTGGTCTTGCTGTCATTGAGTGAGAGGTTGTTATTGTGGCACCACTCAGACAGATTTTCAATCTCCCTCCGATATACTCATTCATCACTACCTTTGATTTGGCCTATGACAGTGGTGTTGTCAGCAAAGTTAAACATGGCACTGGAGCTGTGCTTAGCCTCACAGACATAAGTATATGGCGAGTAGCAGGGGACTAAGCACACAGCTTGTGGTGCATCTGTGCTGATGGAGATTGTGGAGGAGATGTTTTTGCCAATCTGAACTGACTGGGGTCTGCAAGTGAGGAAATCCAGGATCCAATTACATAGGAAGATATTGAGGTCAAGGTCTTGAAGCTTATTGATTAGTTTTGAGGGGATAATGGTATTGAATTTCGAGCTGTAATGGATAAAGAGCATCCTGATGTATGCATCTTTGCTGTCCAGATGTTCCAGAGTTGAGTGAAGAGACAATGAGATGGCATCTGTAAGGACCTGTTGCTCCGGTAGGAAAACTGGAGCAGATCCAAGTCACTTCTCAGGCAGGAGTTGACATGTTTCATCATCAACCTCTCAAAGCACTTCATCACTGTGGATGTAAGTGCTACTTACTGGATGATAGACATTGAGGAAGCTCACCACGTTCTTCTTGGGTACCAATATAATCGAAGCCTGCTTGAAGCACTTGGTAACTTAGACTGCCAAAGCGAGAGGTTACTTGTCATTGTGGTTGATTCTGGTGTTGCATTGAAGTTTGCAAACCTCTTCCTAGATCATTACGTGTATGAGAGATATAGAGATTGTAAACATAATCAATTTTAAAAGAATAATTAGATCAAGAGAAGGTCGCTTTGTTGAGAATAAATTCAAAGTTCAAAGTTCAGATCAACATTGTTATTATTAAAGTAGGTACATGTCACATATACTACCCAACATGCAAGAAAATTAATACCAGGGCAGTATATGGTGGCAGATTAGACCATAAGACATAGGAGCAGAATCAATTTGTTCTGCCATTCTATCGTGGCTGATCCCAGATCCCACTCAATCCCATGACCTTTAATGCCCTGACCAATCAGGGAACGATCAATTTTTGCTTTAAATACACCCACGGACTTGGCCCCCACCACAGTCTGTAGCAGAGCATTCCATAGATTCACTATTCTCTGGCTAAAACAATTCCTCATTACCTCTGTTCTAAAATGTCGCTCCTCAATTTTGAAGCTGTTTCCTCTAGTTCTGAACACCCCCACAAGAGAAAACATCCTCTCCACAGCCACCTTATCTAGCCCTTTCAACATTCGGTAGATTTCAATGAGATTCTCAGGCATTCTTCTAAGTTCCAGTGAGTACAGGCACAAAGCTGCCAAACAATCCTCATATGTTAACCCCTTCATTCCTGGCATCATCCTCGTTAACCTCCTCTGGACTCTCTCCAAAGACAACACATCCTTTCTGAGATATGGGGCCCAAAACTGTTGACAATATTCCAAGTGTGGCCTGACTAGTATCTTATAAAGGCTCAGCATTATTTCCTTGCTTTTATATTCTATTTCCCTTGAAGTGAATTGCACTGGCTTTCACCACAGTCTCAATCTATAAATTAACTTTCTGGGATTCTTGTATGGGGATTCATAAGTCCCTCTACGCTTGATGTTTGAATTTTCTCCCCATTTGGCTAATAGTCTGCATTTTTGTTCCTTTTACCAAAACGCATTATCATACATTTCCCAACACTCTGTATTCCATCTGCCACTTTTTTGTCCATTCTTCCAATTTGTCTAAGTCCTGCTGCAATCACATTGCTTCCTCAGTACCACCTACCCCTCCACCTATCTTCATATTATCCGCAAACTTTGCCACAAAGCCATCAATTCCATTACCTAAATCATTGACAAACAATGTGAAAAGTAGTGGTCCCAACACTGACCCCTGTGGAACACCACTAGTCACTGGCAGCCAGCCAAAAAAGGCCCCTTTTCATCCCACTCGCTGCCTCCTGCCCGTCAGCCATTCCTCTATCCATGCCAGTATCTTTCCTGTAACACCATGGGATCTTATCTTGTTAAGCAGCCTCATGTGAGGCACCTTATCAAGTGCCTCCTGAATATCCAAGTAAATGTCATTCACTGCCTCTCCTTTGTCCACCCTGCTTGTTACTTCCTTGAAGAACTCCAACAGATTACTCAGGCAAGATTTCCCTTTACAGAAACCATACTGACTTTGACTTATTTTATCATTAGTCTCCAAGTACCCCAAAACTTCATCCTTAAATAACACTTTCCCAACCACTGAGGTTAAACTAACTGGCCTATAATTTCCTTTCTTTTGCTTTCTTCCCTTCTTAAGGAGTGGAGTGACATTTGCAATTTTCCAGTCCTCCAGAACCTTGCCAGAATCAAACGAATCTTAAAAAATCATAACCAATGCATTCATTATCTCTTCAGTAACCTCTCTCAGGATTCTGGAATGTAGTCCATCTGGTCATGGAGACTTATCTACATTAAGACCTTTCAGTTTTCCTAGCACTCTTTCCTTTGTAATAGCAAAGCACTCATTTCTGCTCGATGACACTCACGGATCTCTGGCACACTTCTAGTGTCTTCCACAGTGATGACTGATACAAAGTAATTACTAAGTTCATCTGCCATTTCTTTGTCCCCCATTACTACCTCACCTGCATCATTTTCCAGTGGTCCAATCTCAACTCTCACCTCCCTTTTATTCTCCATATAACTGAAAAAAACGCTTAATATCCTGCTTTATATTATTGGCTGGTTTGCCCTCATATTTCATCTTTTCCCCCTTATGAATTTTTTAGTTGCCTTTTGTTGGATTTAAAAAATTTCCCAATCATCCAACTTCCCACTCATTTTTGCTCCCTTATATGCCCTTTCCTTGGCTTTCTTAACTTCCCCTTTGGATTCAAGTGTATCTCGTCCCTTTTGTACAGGTCACACCTGTCCCAGAAGAGGTTCCAATGATCCAGAAATCTGAATCCCTGACCCCTGATCCAATTCTTCAGCCACACATTTATCTGCCACCTCATTCTATTCCTATCCTCACTGTCGCATGGCACAGGCAGAATCCTGAGATTACTACCCCTGAGGTCCTGCTTTTCAGCTTCTTTTCCAACTCCCTGTATTCTTTTTTCAGGACCTCCTCCCTTTTTCTATCTATGTCGTTGGTACCAACATGTACCATGACCTCTGGCTGCTCACCCTCCCTTCTCAGGATATCGTGGACATGTTCAGAAACATCATGAAGCCCGACACCCGGGATGCAAACTACCATACGAGTTTGTTTTTCATGTCCCCGAATCGCCAATCTGTCCCCCTTACCGCTGCCATCCTCTTCCCTTCTGAGCCACAGGGCCAGACTCTGTGCCAGAGGCATGGCTGCCGTTGCTTCCCCCAGGTAGGTCCCCCACCCCCCAACAGTACTCAAAATGGAGTACTTATTGTTGAGGGGGACGGCCACAGTGGTGCTCTCCACTATCTGACATTCTCCCTTCCCTCTCCCTGACAGTCACCCATTTATCTGTCTCCCTGTAGCCCCGGGGTGACTACTTGCCTGTAGCTCCTGTCTAGTACTGCTTCACTTTCCCTAACAAGCTGAAGCATCGAGCTGCACCTCTAGGTCCCTAACACGGTCTCTAAGGAGCTGCATTTCGATGCACCTGGAGCAGATGAGGCCATCGGGGAGGCTGGAAGTCTCCTGGAAATCCCACATCTGACACCCAGAACAGAACACTGGCTCTGTAGACATACCCTTTATTCTTTTAAGAGTTAAATAAGAAAAAGAAATGAGAAATAAATTTACCTGCTTGCCTCACCTCTGCCTGTTCTCACCTGTGCAAAAATATTCAGTACTGTGTAAAAGTCTTAGGCACATGAAGCATATAGTATGTCCCAGTCCTGAGAGATCAGGCAAGGTTATTTGATTCCATACAATTGGTTTATTGATCAATACAGAATGTCGTCCTGGCCCTTTTACACTCTTAGTCCACAATAAAGACCCATATCAGAATTGGGTTTATCACTCACATGTCATGAAATTCGTGTTTTTTTTGCGGCAACAGTACAGTGCAATACATAAAATTTCTACAGTACTGTGCAAAAGTCTTAGATACCCTAGCTATTGCTATCTGTATGTGCCTTAGACCTTTGCACAGTACTGTACGTACTTTGATAATAAATTTACTTTGAACTTTATATCAAAACATTAAATTATCTTAATCTATTTATTCTTTTAAACTTCATGACTTTTATAATCTCAATAACGTCTGAGGATCTACCCTGGTCCCAACATATGGATGTAGTTATAAAGATAACAAGACAGCGGTTATACTTCACTAGGAGTTTGAACAATTTGGCATGTCAACAAATACACTCAAAAACTTCTATAGTTGTACCATGGAGAGCATTCTGACAGGCTGCATCACTGTCTGGTATGGAGGGGCTACTGCACAGGACCGAAAGAAGCTGCAGAAGGTTGTAAATCTAGTCAGCTCCATCTTGGGCACTAGCCTACAAAGTACCCAGGACATAGAAACATAGAAAATAGGTGCAGGAGTAGGTCATTCGGCCCTTCGAGCCTGCACCACCATTTATTATGATCATGGCTGATCATCCAACTCAGAACCCCGCCCCAGCCTTCCCTCCATACCCACTGATCCCCGTAGCCACAAGGGCCATATCTAACTCCCTCTTAAATATAGCCAATGAACTGGCCTCAACAGTTTCCTGTGGCAGAGAATTCCACAGATTCACCACTCTCTGTGTGAAGAGTTTTTCCTCATCACGGTCCTAAAAGGCTTCCCCTTTATCCTCAAACTGTGATCCCTCATTCTGGACTTCCCCAACATCGGGAACAATCTTCCTGCATCTAGCCTGTCCAATCCCTTTAGGATTTTATACGTTTCAATCAGATCCCCCCTCAATCTTCTAAATTCCAACGAGTACAAGCCCAGTTCATCCAGTCTTTCTTCATATGAAAGTCCTGCCATCCCAGGAATCAATCTGGTGAACCTTCTTTGTACTCCCTCTATGGCAAAGATGTCTTTCCTCAGATTAGGGGACCAAACCTGCACACAATACTCCAGGTGTGGTCTCACCAAGGCCTTGTACAACTGCAGTAGTACCTCCCTGCTCCTGTACTCGAATCCTCTCGCTATAAATGCCAGCATACCATTCGCCTTTTTCACCGCCTGCTGTACCTGCATGCCCACTTTCAATGATTGGTGTATAATGACACCCAGGTCTCGTTGCACCTCCCCTTTTCCTAATCGGCCACCATTCATCTGTTTTCCTATTTTTTCCACCAAAGTGGATAACTTCACATTTATCCACATTAAGTTGCATCTGCCATGAATTTGCCCACTCACCCAATCTATCCAAGTCACTCTGCATCCTCTTAGCATTCTCCTCACCGCTAACACTGCCACCCAGCTTCGTGTCATCCGCAAACTTGGAGATGCTGCATTTAATTCTCTCATCCAAGTCATTAATATATATTGTGAACAACTGGGGTCCCAGCACTGAGCTTTGCGGTACCCTACTAGTCACCACCTGCCATTCTGAAAAGGTCCCGTTTATTCCCACTCTTTGCTTCCTGTCTGCTAACCAATTCTCCATCCACATCAATACCTTACCCCCAATACCGTGTGCTTTAAGTTTGCACACTAATCTCCTGTGTGGGACCTTGTCAAAAGCCTTTTGAAAATCCAAATATACCACATCCACTGGTTCTCCCCTATCCACTCTACTAGTTACCTCCTCAAAAAATTCTGAGATTCGTCAGACATGATTTTCCTTTCACAAATCCATGCTGACTTTGTCCGATGATTTCACCGCTTTCCAAATGTGCTGTTATCACATCTTTGATAACTGACCCCAGCAGTTTCCCCACCACCGACGTTAGGCTAACCGGTCTATAATTCCCCGGTTTCTCTCTCCCTCCTTTTTTAAAAAGTGGGGTTACATTAGCCACCCTCCAATCCTCAGGAACTAGTCCAGAATCTAACGAGTTTTGAAAAATTATCACTAATGCATCCACTATTTCTTGGGCTACTTCCTTAAGCACTCTAGGATGCAGACCATCTGGCCCTGGGGACTTATCTGCCTTCAATCCCTTCAATTTACCTAACACCACTTCCCTACTAACATGTATTTCGCTCAGTTCCTCCATCTCACTGGACCCTCTGTCCCCTACTATTTCTGGAAGATTATTTATGTCCTCCTTAGTGAAGACAGAACCAAAGTAATTATTCAATTGGTCTGCCATGTCCTTGCTCCCCATAATCAATTCACCTGTTTCTGTCTGTAGGGGACCTACATTTGTCTTTACCAGTCTTTTCCTTTTTACATATCTATAAAAGCTTTTACAGCCAGTTTTTATGTTCCCTCCCAGTTTTCTCTCATAATCTTTTTTCCCCTTCCTAATTAAGCCCTTTGTCCTCCTCTGCTGAACTCTGAATTTCTCCCAGTCCTCAGGTGAGCCACTTTCTCTGGCTAATTTGTATGCTTCTTCTTTGGAATTGATACTATCCCTAATTTCTCTTGTCAGCCACGGGTGCACTACCTTCCTTGATTTATTCTTTTGCCAAACTGGGATGAACAATTGTTGTAGTTCATCCATGCAACCTTTAAATGCTTGCCATTGCATATCCACCGTCAATCCTTTAAGTGTCATTTGCCAGTCTATCTTAGCTAATTCACGTCTCATACCTTCAAAGTTACCCCTCTTTAAGTTCAGAACCTTTGTTTCTGAATTAACTATGTCACTCTCCATCTTAATGAAGAATTCCACCATATTATGGTCACTCTTACCCAAGGGACCTCTCACGACAAGATTGCTAATTAACCCTTCCTCATTGCTCAAAACCCAGTCCAGAATAGCCTGCTCTCTAGTTGGTTCCTCGACATGTTGGTTCAAAAAACCATCCCGCATACATTCCAAGAAATCCTCTTCCTCAGCACCTTTACCAATTTGGTTCACCCAATCTACATGTAGATTGAAGTCACCCATTATAACTGCTGTTCCTTTATTGCACACATTTCTAATTTCCTGTTTAATACCATCTCCGACCTCACTACTACTGTTAGGTGGCCTGTACACAACTTCCACCAGCGTCTTCTGCCCCTTAGTGTTACGCAGCTCTACCCATATCGATTCCACATCTTCCCGGCTTACATCTTTAGGGAGCGGTGTCTCAGAAAGGCAGCGTCCATTATTAAGGACCTCCAGCACCCAGGGCATGCCCTTTTCTCACTGTTACCATCAGGTAGGAGGTACAGAAGCCTGAAGACACACACTCAGTGATTCAGGAACAGCTTCTTCCCCTCTGCCATCCGATTTCTAAATGGACATTGAAGCTTTGGACACTACCTCACTTTTTAAAAAAAATATACAGTATTTCTATTTTTGCATGTTTTTTAAATCTATTCAATATATGTAATTGATTTACTTGTTTATTTATTATTTTTGTTTTGTTTTATTTTTTTTCTCTCTGCTAGATTATGTATCGCATTGAATTGCTGCTGCTAAGTTAGCAAATTTCACGTCACATGTCGGTGATAGTAAACCTGATTCTGATTCTAATGTTTATTGCCTATGTCTTTACTCACATTTAGCCCTGTTCACCCGTACCTGCTCCCACCAACCCTTACTCCAGCTATCTTGCAATGATTTTGTGGCAAGCTACTGTGCACCTTTAAAATTAAACTTTAAAATTATAATTATAATTTTAAAGCCAAAAAATGCAGATGCTCATGCTGTGTATTTAATATTTCAATAATATTTAAGTAATATGTTTGATTAAGCACACTTTTTTTTGCTTAATTCATGTAAACATAGATAAATGATAAATGAGTTCTTCTATCGATTAATTTTACGTTTTGGAGTTACAAAACAGAACAGTGACAATGAAGTCGTTTTAAAATGAATCTAAGATAATTACCTACATGTTGAAGTGCAGCATGTTTATTCTTCGAAAGGGAAAAGAATAAAATATCGCTCTGATGATTGTACGTTCTAGTACCAATTGTTTGGCGACAATAAAGTATGAAGTAAGTAAATAAAGTAAGAGATGTTCGAGATTTTAAAAAAAACGCAGCATGCTTTCTTCACAAGAGGGGGTGAGATGGTCGAATTAGAAAAAAGGCAGAAACCAGACAAAATTCACAGGCTCATAAAGCAGAAATGGTAAATAGACACATTTAATTGCACAAGAAGTAATTGGAATATGTATACTGAGCAGTATTTTGAAGCGAGTGAAATAGCCAATGAGAAATGAGTGAAATACAACAACCAAAAAGCCACATTGGGCTTGTATGTGGTAAAAACAGGAGGGACAGCGTTGTAGAGACATGACTGACTGAGACAACTACAATTTAATTGGAGATTCATCCTCCATTTTAATACCACATCTCCTGCAATAGAGTCAACTGAAATTGAATCAAGAAAGGTACTGGATGATGTCACAGCAGTGTTCAAGGATGGCACTAGAAAGCTCAAACATATCAAGGGTAAAATAGTGTTAAATGAATATGTCACACCCAAGTTTTGCAAAGCCCGTCCTGTTCCTTATGCCCTCTGTGATAAAGTAGCCAGTGAGCTAGATCGTATAGAGGCTAAAGGAATTCTTTCCAAGGTTGAGTGGAGCCCATGGACAATGCCAGTTGTCTCAGTCACCAAGAAGGATGGGTCTGTCAGGATTTGTGGTGATTATAAAGTCACCATCAACCCAGTAGGAAAATAGATCCATATCCTCTGCTCAGGAAAAAAAAACCTTTGTAAACCTTTCTGGAGGGAAACACTTTAGCAAAGTGGACTTAGCTGAGGCCTACCCACAGATGGAGATGGAAGAAGAGTCCAAAGTGTTTCTCACCATAAGCACTCACAAAGGGCTTTATCATTATAAAAGGCTTATTTTTGGAGTGGCATCTGAACCTGCTCTCTGGCAGAAAGCTATGGACCAGGTGCTGCAAGGCAGCCCAGGCACTCAATGTTACCTGGATGACATCATTGTGACCGGTCAGGATGACAAGGAACGTTGCCAAAATCTCAAGACAGTGTTAAAATGATGAGAAGATTATGTGCTCAGAGAAAGGTACAACAAATGTGAATACTTTAAACCAAGCATCACTTACTGTGGCCACACCATTGACACACAAGGATTATATACAAGTGTGCTGAGAAAATTCGAGCAGCGATGGATGCCCCAAGCCCTCAGGACATGTAACTGTTGCAGTCCTTTTTAGGATTTATCAATTACTATAATTACTATAATAGGTTCCTGCCAAACCTAGCTACTGTGCTTCCCCCCCCCCGCCCCCCCGAACGCATTACTGCAGATAGGGAGGAATTGTCAATGGACAAAGCAGAGTGAGGTGGCTTTCCAAAAGACAAAGGAAATGATGATGTCAGACACTGTACTCACACACGTTATGATCCACATTGTCTAGTGAAGCCTGCCTGTGATGCCTCACATTACGGTATGTATTGGTGCAGTGATGTCACATGTTATGAGTGATGGAAGTGAAAACCTCATAGCCTTTGCATCACATTCCCTTACCGCTGCAGAGAAAAATTAGGCACAGATTTACAGAGAGGCATTGAGTCTGGTTTTGGGTGTGAAACATTTCAACCAGTACTTGTATGATGGAGAGTTTACCCTCATTATTGATCATCAACCGTTAGTGTCCATTTTCAATCCAGAGAATGGTGTTCCACCAACAGCAGCAGCACGAATGTAGAGATGGGTTCTGTTTCTGGAAGACACAATTACAAGATCAATTTCAAGAGGACAACTAATCATGGAAATGCATATGGATTGCCCCTTTCACCCTTGGAAAAGGAAATACTTGAAAAATTTACAAAAGAGGACACTCCTCTTGACATATTCTTCCCAATGCGAATCAAAAGTCTCCCTATTACGGCAGAGTTAACCCAAAGGGAAATCAGAAAAGACCCCACATTGTCTCAGGTCTATGTGGCAACCCAAAATGGCTGGAAGGTGTGGCAGAAATTCCAGTTCCCCAATATTTACCAGCGCCAGGATAATCTTGACGGAGAATTTGTAGAATGTCTAAGGGATGGCTTTTTAGAACAGTTTGTTGTTGAGCCCACTAGGGGATCAGTTGTACTGGATTGGGTGTTGTGCAGTGATCCAGAGGTGATAAGAGAGCTTAAGGTTAAGGAACCCCTAGGGAACAGTGATCGCAATATGATCGAGTTCACATTGAAATTTGGAGGGAAAAAATATAACCCAATGGGTCGGTATTTGAGTAGAATAAAGGAAGTTACAATGGCATGAGAGGGGAACTGCCCAAAGTTGACTGGAAAGGGACATTTGCAGGAAGGACAGCAGAGCAGCAATGGCTGGAGTTTCTGTGAAAAATGAGGGAAGTGCAAGACAGATATATTCCAAATAAGAAGAAATTTTCAAAGGGAAGAAGTACACTACTGTGGCTGACAAGTGAAGTCAGAGCCAAAGTAAAACCAAAAGAGAGGACATACAAGGAAGCCAAATCTAGTGGGAAGATAGAGGATTGGGAAGCTTTTTAAAACTTGCAGAAGGAAACTAAGAAGGTCATTAGGAAGTAAAAGATGAATTATGAAAGGAAGCTGGCGACTAATATCAAAGAAGATACTAAAAGCTTTTTTAAGTATATAAAGGGTAAAAGAGAGTTGAGGGTAGAGGACCAATACAAAATAACGCTGGAGATATTGTGATGAGAGAGGCAGGGATGGAGGAGGAACTGAATGAGTATTTTCCATCAGTCTTCACAGTTGAAGACATCTGCAGTATACCGGACATTCAAGAGTATCAGAGAAGTGAAGTATGTGCAGTGAAAATTACGACTGAGAAGGTGCTCAGGAAGCTTAATGGTCTGAGGGTGGATAAATCTCCTGGACCTGATGGAATGCACCCCCGGGTTCTGAAGGAAGTAGCTGGAGAGATTGCGGAGGCATTAACAATGATCTTTCAACAATCGATAGATTCTGGCATTCTACCAGATGACTGGAGAATTGCAAATGTTACTCTGCTATTTAAGAAGGGTGGGGAGCAGCAGAAAGGAAACTATAGACTTGTTATCCTGACATCAGTGGTTGGGAAGTTGTTGGAATCGATTGTTAGGGATGAGATTACGGAGTACCTGGAGGCACTTGACAAGATAGGCCAAGGCCAGCATGGTTTCCTGAAAGGAAAATCCTGCCTGACAAACTTACTGCAATTTTTTTGAGGAAATTACAAGCAGGGTAGACAAAGGAGTTGCAGTAGATGTGGTGTACTTGGATTCTCAGAAGGCCTTTGACAAGGTGCCGCACATGAAGCAGTTCAGCAAGATAAGATCCTATGGAATTACAGGGAAGTTACTAGCATGGGTGGAGCATTGGCTGGTTGGCAGAAAACAGAGAGTGGGAATAAAGGGATCCTATTCTGACTGGCTGCCAGTTACCAATGGAGTTCCACAGGGGTCGGTGTTGGGACCACAGCTTTTTATGATGTATGTCAATGATTTGAATTATGGGATTAATGGTTTTGTGGCTAAATTTGCCGACGATACAAAGATAGGTGGAATGTTCAGGAAACAGAGAGCCTGCAGAGAGACAAAGATAGTTTAGGGGAATGGGCAAAGAAGTGGCAAATGAAATACAATGTTGGAAAGTGTATGGTCATGCACTTGGTGGATGAAATAAACGGGCAGACTATTATTTGGATGGGGAGAGAATTCAAAATGTGGAGATGCAAAGGGACTTGGGAGTCCTTGTGCAAGATACCCTAAAGGCTAACCTCCAGGTTGAATCAGGGGTGAAGAAGGCGAATGCAATGTTGGCATTTATTTCTAGAGGTATGGAATATAAGAGCAGGGGTGTGATGTTGAGGCTCTATAAGGCACTCATGAGAACACACTTAGAGCATTGTGTGCAGTTTTGGGCTCCTTATTTTAAGAAAGGATATACTGACATTGGAGAGGGTTCAGAGAAGGTTCACGAGAATGATTCCAGGAATGAAAGGGTTACCGTATGAGGAATTTCTGGCAGCTCTTGGGTTGTATTCCCTGGGGTTCAGGAGAATGAGGGGGGATCTCATAGAAACATTCCAAATGTTAAAAGGCCTGAACAGATTAGATATGGCAAAGTTATTTCCCATGGTAGGGGAGTCCAGGACAAGAGGGTATGACCTCAGGATTAAAGGACATCCTCTTAGAACTGAGATGTGGAGAAATTACTTTAGTCAGAGGGTGGTAAACCTGTGGAATTTGTTGCTATGAGTGGCTGTGGAGGCCAAGTCATTGGATGCATTTAAGGCAGAGATAGATAGATTCTTGATTAGCCAGGGCATCAAAGGGTATGGGGTGAAAGCAGGGGAGTGGGGATGACTGGAAGAATTGGATCAGCTCATGATTGAATAGCGGAGCAGATTCGATGGGCTGAATGGCCTACTTCTGCTCCTATAGCTTATGGTCTTATAGTCTTATTGCCTTATGTGGGGATTGGGAGTTGTTGTGCCATGCAGGTGGAGAGCTAAAGTGTTGGAGCTACATGCTGGTCATTCAAACGTGGTCAAAATGAAAGCGTTGGCTCAAAGCTTTGCTGCTGTCCTGGGATAGATCGGCAGATTGAGCAGCTTGCCATGCACCGTTCGGGATACCAACACGTCCCGAAGAAAGTTGTCCAGGGATCCAAGAATCACTTCCTGTAGTCCCAGAGTCAACTCCTGCAACCACCACGGAGGAGGCCCCCGAACCTGAGATTGTTTCACAGCCACAACTCTCACCTGCCAAGCAGAGTGATTCCCTTTGTCAGGAAGGATGTTATCCCACAAGAGTAAGAAATCCTCCACAGGGATTAAATCTTTAGGCCTGAATGGGACAAATAAAAATTTCCTGTGCTATGGATGTCTATATAGAGTAGTAGCTGTATTATATAGTTTGCTGTGTGTACACAGTGACCAGAGAGCAATAAGTTAAATATTTGAGTGGAGATGCATTCTATATTGAGCTGGAGCTTATAGATAAGCAGGGAAAAGCATTGTGTATTTAAAATTTCAGTAATATTGTAAATATATTGTTTGATTAAGCATTATTTGTTGTTTATGTTATTCATTACAGGTTAAATATAAAAGTACGTGAATAGCATACATCATTACACCACCATGACTTAAGTGCACACCTCACTTGAAGTAAAAACGAAGCATACAGAAGTTATCCCCAGCTCTGTGTTTTTCCTGTCAATTAGTTTTTTGTTTTGAAGTTGCAAAACATAACAGCTAGAAATCTGATACTAAAGTAGAACTTACTGGAAATTTTCAGTAGTTCAGGTAGTATTGATGGAGAAAGAAATGGAGTTAACATTTCAGGCTATTAACTCCTTAAGAAAACTTTCTGATGAGGGAGCATTGAGTCATAGTGCAGTACAGACACTTCAGCCCACCCATTTCCTGTATTTGTCCCATTTCCCTCCAAGTAATTATCCAAGTGTTTCTTAAATAATATCGCTGTACCTGTATCAGCCACTTCCTCTGGCAGACTATTCCAAATACAACCACCTCTGTGTGAAAAAGCTGCCTCTCAGGTCGCTTTTAAAACTTTCTTCTCTCTCCTAAAACCTATGCCTCCTAGTTCTGGCCTCCTCTTCCCTGAGAAAGACTGTTAACATCCCACTTATCTTTTGCTCACAAAATTGTAAGCACTTCTATAAGGTGACCCATCATTCTCCTGTGTCCTGAGGAATAAAGACCCAACCTGGTCAACCACCCACTGGAACTTGGGCCCTCTAGTCCTGGCAACATCCTCGTCAATCTGCTCTGCATTCTTTCTTGTTTAACCACATCTCTATAAAAGGGCAACCCAAACTGTACACTGTACTCTGAGTGCTTCCTCAGCAACAAATTATACAACTACAACATAAAAATGACCTAAAATATTATTAAAGTATTAGACAAAGTACATGAAAATAACCAGGCTTTTTGAGAAACCAAATGTTAGGGTTTATGCAAATAAATGCTGTCCATTTGGTGAAGGGGATTGAAACAGATGCATTGTAATCAATAACAGAGAAGATTTACTAGAATGTTACCTGGGTTTCATCTCCTAAGTTACAGAGAAAGGTTGAACAAGTTGGGTCTTTATTCTTTGGAGTGTAGAAGGTTGAGGGGGGACTTGATAGAGGTGTTTAAAATTACGAGGGGGATAGATAGAGTTGACGTGGATAGGCTTTTTCCATTGAGAGTGGAGGAGATTCAAACAAGAGGGTATGATTTGAGAGTTAAAGGGCAAAAGTTCAGGGGTAACATGAGGGGAAACTTCTTTACTCAGAGAGTGGTGGCTGTGTGGAACGAGCTTCCAACAGAAGTGGTAGAGACAGGTTCAATGTTGTCATTTAAAGTTAAATTGGATAGCTATATGGACAGGAAAGGAATGGAGGGTTATGGGCTGAGTGCAGGTCAGTGGGACTAGGTGAGAGTAAGAGTTCGGCATGGACTAGAAGGGCCGAGATGGCCTGTTTCGGTGCTGTAATTGTTATATGGTTATGGTTATATGGTCAAGAGGATCAGTTGTCGTTCAGACCAAACATCAGAATGGGGAAGAAATGTGATCTAAGTGACTTTGACCTGGAATGATTGTTGGTGCCAGACTGGGTGGTTTGGGTATCTCAGAAACTGCTGATCTCCTGGGATTTTCATGCACAACAGTCTCTAAAGTTTACAGAGAATGGTGTGAAAAACAAAACATGTCCAGTGAGCAGCACTTCTGTGGGCGAAAACATCTTGTTAATAAGAGCTTAATGTCAATTCTTGTTTGATAACACTGCTATGAAAGCCCAAGTGTGAATTTGCTGCATTAGGGATGCTACATAATTGTGGTTGTGTTGAGCAAGGACAGGTTTGAGTGTTCTCTGCTCTAATCCAGGGTATAAAGGGATAACTCTGCGATTATACTGAATCCTCACTTGTGTTTTGACTACATCTTCATCCAACCAGATCTGTTCCCAACACCCTTTCCAGCAACAGTACTAGGATGCCTGTGCTTTAGATTTAGGTCTTGGTTCATGGGTTGGGGATTACACCACAAAGTGTCAGGCAGATGCTGAGCTACAGTTTGAGTAACTGCACTACATTTGCAACAAACTGAATCTTCCAGTGGCCAACCATTTTAAATCCAATCACCAACAAGAGAAAATCTGCAGATGCTGGAAATCCGAGCAACACACACAAACTACTGGAGGAACTCAGCAGGCCAGGCAGTATCTATGGAAAAGAGTACAGACGAGACGTTTTGGGCCGAGACCCTTCATCAGGACCAGAAAAAAAGATGAGCCTTTTCCATAGATGCTGCCTGGCCTGCTGAGTTCCTCCAGCATGTTTTGTGTGTTGCCTAAATCCAATCAGCATTCTCATTCCAACACGTTGGCCCATAGCCTCCTGTACTGCCACGATGAGGCCATATTCAGGTTGGAAGAGCAACACCTCATAATCAGCCTGCATAACCTCCAACCTGACAGCATGACCATCAATTTCTCCAATTTCTTCCTTCTCCCCCTTCTCTCCTTTTCTATTCCCCAATCTGGTGCCCCTTTCACCCCTTCCCTTCTCCTCATCTGCCTATCACCTTCCTCTGTTCCCCCTCCTCCTTCCCTTTCTGCCATGGTCCACTCTCCTCTCCTATTAGATTCCTCCTTCTTCAGTCCTTTTCCACTATCACCTCCCAGCTCCTCACTTCACCATTCACAAGGCTTCACCTATAACCTTCCAGCTTGCACTCCTTCATCTCCTCCCCCCCCCACCTTCTTATTCTGGCTTCTTCCCCCTTCCCTTCCAGTCCTGAAGATGGGTCTCAGCCTAAACTCTTGACAGTTTATTCATTTCCATAGATCCAGCCTGACCTGCTGAGTTCCTCCAGCATTTTGTGTGTGTAGCTGCAGGGTAAGTGGATGTTATTATTTATTGTACTAAATGTGCCCTTTATACTAACTCCAACATTCGATCAAAGTCCACTTGGAGCACACAGTCCCTGAAAGTTCAAAAATTCCTTCGTAAAAATGTAAAAATACACAAATCAGTACAGTTTGCTGTTCTTCCCCTTATCGGATGGAACAGATAAGAGCAGGTTAATAAATCCCAGGAGTTGGGTAATCAGATATCAGAAAGTAGGAGAACTAACTGTAAAGATGAAGCCACACTCAGGTTGGAGGAACAACACCTTATATTCCGTATGGGTAGCCTCCAACCTGATGGCATGAACATTGACTTCTCTAACTTCTGCTAGGCCCTACCTCCCCCTCGTACCCCATCTGTTACTCTTTTTTATGCACACATTCTTTCTCTCACTCTCCTTTTTCTCCCTCTGTCCCTCTGAATATACCTCTTGCCCATCCTCTGGGTCACCCCCCCCCCGTCTTTCTTCCCGGACCTCCTGTCCCATGATCCTCTCGTATCCCCTTTTGCCACTCACCTGTCCAGCTCTCGGCTCTATCCCTCTCCCTCCTGTCTTCTCCTATCATTTTGGATCTCCCCCTCCCCCTCCAGCTTTCAAATCCCTTACTCACTCTTCCTTCAGTTAGTCCTGACGAAGGGTCTCGGCCTGAAACGTCGACTGCACCTCTTCCTATAGATGCTGCCTGGCCTGCTGCGTTCACCAGCAACTTTGATGTGTGTTGCTTGAATTTCCAGCATCTGCAGAATTCCTGTTGTTGTCAAGCAGGTAAGAGCAGGTTTAGAAACCTTTTTCATAATTCAACAAAGTTCAACAGAAATAGGATTCTTTTGAGATCAAATTTTCTTTCTCAAAAGGAGTCAAGAGATGAAATTCTGCTTGGCTTTGTGATTGGTTTATTAACTAAATGTTTATTGATTACCGTGACACACAGACTGGGAAGCTGGTGTTAACTGATTTCAACTGTTTCCAATATTTTCAGGAAGGGGAAGAAGTCCCCAAGATTTGATCTTAGGTTTTCAGTGTTCCATTATGTTATTGGTGCTCTGGTGAGAGTGTCTAAGAGCATTGAAAACAGGCCCCTCAGCCCAACTTGACCATGCCAAGCAAGTTGCCTAACTGAACTAGACTCATTCCCCTGCATTTTGTCCATATCCCCCTGAACCTCTCCTATCACCTACTTGTCCAAGTGTCTTTTGAATGTTGTAATTATACCCACCTCTACCAGTTCCTCTGGCAACTCATTCCATATACAGATCAGACTCTGTGTGAAAACGTTGCCCCTCTGGTCCCTTTTAAGAATAGGGGAGTAACCCACAATAGGGGAGTAATCCACATAATAGGGGAGTAACCCACAATAGGGGAGTAATCCATATAACCCTGTATTATTTCTACTCGGTGATATTGAAGGGATAAAACCGAAACTTAAATTGAATAAATATCAGAAAGAATTTATAAAAATTGCATTGGCAGTAGCTAAGAAGACTATAGCATTTACTTGGAAATCTGATTCGTATTTAAGTATGGATCATTGGAATAATGAAATGGCTAGTTCTATTCCACTTGAAAAAATTACTTATAATTTAAGAGATAATTATGTAACATTCTTGAATATTTGGCGCCCTTATTTACAAAAGATAGGATGTCATATTTAAGTGCTCCGACAAAGAATTTGGTTACTTGGGGAAAATACCAAATTTATTTTGAATCCCATGGAGCATGTGGAAACCTTCCAATATCCAGGCGGCTCTTCTTTTTTTTTCTTTCTTTCTTTTAGGTAGGACTATATATGGGGGGGGGGGGAGGGTTAAGGGGAGGGGGGGTAGATTTTATCTTTTCATGTATTCTTTTTGAAAATTTAATAAAAATTATATATAAAAAAAAATAGGGGAGTTCATTGAGAGTAGGGGAGATTCAAACAAGAGGACATGAGTTGAGAGTTAAAGGGCAAAAGTTTAGGGGTAACACGAGGGGGAACTTCTTTACTCGGAGAGTGGTAGCTGTGTGGAACGAGCTTCCTGTAGAAGTGGTAGAGGCAGGCTCGACATTGTCATTTAAAATAAAATTGGATAGGTATATGGACAGGAAAGGAATGGAGGGTTATGGGCTGAGTGCAGGTCGGTGGGACTAGGTGATAGTAAGCATTCAGCACGGACTAGAAGGGCCGAGATGGCCTGTTTCCATGCTGTAATTGTTATATGGTTATATGGTTAAATCTTTCTCCTCTTACTTTAAACCTGTGCTCTCTAGTTTTGGACCTTCTTACCCTGGAACACCTTCTCTACACCCTCATGATTTTATAAACCCCTATAAGATCACCTCTCAGTCTCCTAACCACCAGGGATAAAAGTTCCAAACTATCCAGTCTCTCATTCTAACTCAAATCCTTCAGAACAAAGTTATGATATACCACTTGTATGGAGGACTAAGGTACATTGTCCTATCACGTTTGGGTGCAGACAAAGTTGCTGCTTGTCCTTATAGATTGCCTTAAGGCTACCAGTTTGTCATACAGAATGTACGTAAATTGTACAATAGAAATTCTAACCTGTTTGTCAAAGTTTTTTTAACTTAGTTTATGCATTTTCCTTGTAGGTTTTAGTTATGTTGAAAAAATGCTAGAATAACATGTTATTATAAGACGATAAAACCATAAGATATAGGAGCAGAATTAGGCCATTTGGCCCATCAAGTCTGCTCTGCCATTTTATCATGGCTGATCCAGTTTCCCTCTCAGCCCCAATCTCCTGTCTCCTCCCCGTATCTCTTTATGCCCTGACTGATCAAGAATCAATCAATCTCTGCCTTAAATATACATAATGACTTGGCCTCCACAGCTGCCAATGGCAAAGAATTCCACAGATTCACCACTCTCTGGCTAAAGAAATGTCTCCTCGTTTCTGTTCTAAAAGGATGCCCCTCTATTCTGAGGCTGTGTCCTCTGGTCTTAGACTCTCCCACCATAGGAAACATCCTCTCCACATCCACTCTATCAAAGCCTTTCGCCATTCAATAGGTTTCAATGAATTCATCCCTCATTGTTCTGAATTCTGGTGAATACAGGCCCAGTGCCATCAAGTGCTATTCATATGACAAACCATTCAATTGTGAAATCATTAGATAGTTTGTTATGTGCAGTGTCCTACGACGTGGGTGATCATGGTCTTTCCACGACCATGAGTATTCTTAACAAATTTTTCTACAGAAGTGGTTTGCTATTGTCTTCTTCTGGGCAGTGTCTTTATCAGTACTTTTCAGAAATGGTCTGCCTGGCATCAGGTGCTGCATAACCAGGACTTCTGATATGCACCAGATATTCATATGACCATTCACCACCTGCTCCCTCGGCTTCACGTGACCCTGATCGGTGGTCTAAGCAGATGCTATATCATGCCTAAGGGTGACCTGTAAGCTAGCGGAGGGAAGGAGAGCCTTACACCTCCTTTGGTGAAGATGTAGCTCTACCCCGCCACCCTAATATTACATACGTCTCATATTTGTGAAAGTATTTCTACATCTTTAAAATGGAAAATGCACTGGTGCAGTCAGACTGAATCTATGGTGTACTCACAGTGAAACTGAGGACAAGCCAAAGAGGTGAGTACAAGCTGAGGAAGTGAATACAATGCAACCTGGTGAGGCAGTGTCAGGTATGTTTTAATGCAGGTCAGGTAGCTTCTATGGAGGGGAATAAACAGTTGATGTTTCAGGCTGAGACCGTTCATCATGATGGGCATATCTGGGTTGAAGACAATGTACAACAAAAAAATAAAATGCTGGAAGAACTCAGCAACTCGGGCAATGTCTGTGGATAAAATGTGCACCTGGTGGCTTCAAGTCAAGACCCTACATGAAACCTGAGAGGAAAGAGGAAAGATTACCAGTATACCATAGTAAATATACTGCTCTTTACTGGCAATATTTCTTCTTCCCTCTCTTTTAGGTGCTTTCCCCCTAAGGACAAATTCAGAAGTGCAATGGAATTCTCCATTTGTCTGGATTAGTGAAATTCCAACAATACAGTACTCATGAAACTCAGTGCCATCCATGGGGCAAGAGCTTGTTTGATAGCCCACCCCACCCCACCATATATCACCCCTCCCACCCTCCACTTTTGCTGCATTGTGTAACATCTACAAAACACACTGCAGTTCTTCACCCTAGCTGTTCTTACAGAATGTCCCAAGCCCACTATCTCCACCATCTAGAGGGACAAGGACACACAAAATGCTGGAGAAACTCAGCAGGTCAGGTGTTTTGGGCCAAGGCCTTTCATCAGGACTAGAAAGGAAGGGGGAGGGTAAAAAAGGGGGGTGGAGGACAATGTAGAAGATGATAGATGAATCCAGGTTGGTAGGGAGTGGGAATGAAGTAAGAAGCTGAGAAGTGTAAGGTAGTAAAGGTTTACAAGGATGTTGCCTGGATTGGGGAGCATGCCTTATGAGAATAGGTTGAGTGAACTTGGCCTTTTCTCCTTGGAGCGACGGAGGATGAGAGGTGACCTGATAGAGGTGTATAAGATGATGAGAGACATTGATCGTGTGGATAGTCAGAGGCTTTTTCCCGGGACTGAAATGGCTAGCACGAGAGGGCACAGTTTTAAGGTGCTTGGAAGGAGGTACAGAGGAGATGCCAGGAGTAAGTTTTTTACGCAGAGAGTGGTGAGTGCGTGGAATGGGCTGCCAGTGGCAGTGGTGGAGGCGGATATGATAGGGTCTTTTAAGAGACTCCTGGCCAGGTATATGGAGCTTAGAAAAATAGAGGGCTATGGGTAAGCCTAAGTAGTTCTAAGGTAGGGACATGTTCAGCACAGCTTTGGGGGCTGAAGGGCCTGTATTGTGCTGTAGGTTTTCTATGTTTCTAAGTAGATTTAAATAATAATTAACTGGAAATTCACATTGAAATGGCTTGTGGTTACATTTGGCAAAGAGGATTAGTTATTTAATGCAGTGGAAGGAAAAAGAAATGCTGTGTTTTTTATTTTCAATAAAATTGTGGGAAGTACAACAAGGCAGACTTTGCTTTAGCTTTATGTGTCATATTACCCTGAAACATCGAAACATACAATGAAATGTGTCTTTTGTGTCAATAATGAACGCATTCCAAGGATGTGCTGGGAACAGCCTGCAAATCTTGAAATGATTATAGCACCAAAATAGCGTGCCCACAACTTTCCACCCTAAACTGTACATGTTTGGAATGTGGGAGGAAACTGGACCATGTGCTCACCAGAGTTGGTCTATTTTGACTGGGTGAAGTAACATCTTGGTTTTAAAATCCTCGCCCTTCTTTTCTAAATTCACTGAGGTTTCACTTCCCCATACTTGCCACCTCTGAAATATTCAGGCTTCTGTAGTCTGGACACTTGATCATCCCTGAATTGGATTGTTCCACCATTAACAGCTGACCTTCAGCTCCCATGTTGCTAAATCCTGGAATTCCTTCCCTCCTGGAGGCAGCAGTTAGCACAATCATTTTACAATCATGGATCTCTCTGCTGTCTGAGAGCAGTTTGTATGTTCTTCCTGTGACCACATGGGATTCTCCCTAGTGCGCTGGCTGCATCCCACGTTCCTAAGATTAGGGATAGTAAGTTGTGGGGATGCTATATTGGTGCCAGAAACGTGGCAACACTTGCAGGCTGCCACAGCACAGTTCTCAGACTGTGTTGGTTGTTGATTTAAAATGTTTTGATGTACATGTGATAAATAAAGCTAACATTTTCTTTTCTCTTTTTACTCCTTTCTTCTTTTAAGTTAATCTTTGCCCAAACTTTTAGTCATCTGCTTTAACATCTTGTCAAATAGAACTTGATAACACTCCTGTGAAGTTACTAAATAAATATGTTGTTTATGTGGCTGTTGATCATTGATTTCATATCAGTAAACACTGAGTTATTGATCAATATCTCAAGGATTTGCATAACTTGTTATATCTGTCCATGCTTTGACCATCATATGATTAAAAACTACTGATGAGTTTGCTTCATTACAGATTTGATCACTTCCTTGTTAACACAATGAAGATATTCATCATTACTTTGCTGCTTGTCTTAAAAGGTATGTGACAAGAATATATTTGATGACAGTTTTAATTCAGTAGGCAGATGTTGAATATGCATATTATCAAATGGAATGAGGTATTTAAATCTTAATGTTCTCTGTCAGTCAGATCTAAAAAATATCTCTAAACGATTCCAATTCCGATTCTGATTCAGATTCATTTATCCCATGCACATCGATACATGCAGTGAAATGTTAACAACCAACACATCCTAAGGATGTGCTGGGCACAGCCCACAAGTGTTGCCACACATTCCGGTGCCAATATACCAAGCCCACAATGCTCAGCAGAACAACCTTGAATACAACAAACAATAAAACAACAACAGCAAATCGAGCGTTATTCCTCTTTCTCACCCACACGCACAGACTGTCCTCCGACTCCAGGGCAGGCCTCAGGGCTTCTCGGCCTCCAGGCTCCAACCGTCAGGCTAATAACAAATATTAAAAAGAAATCCAACTATGCATTATTGGCAAATATGACTAATTTTGTTCTTTCAGAAACTATATAATATTTCTTTTTATTAGTAAATACAATTACTCCTCTATTCTAATTGAAATGATGAACTGTACTGTGGACGGGATGGTAAGACAGTGGTTAGCACCACACTTGCTCTTGCTTCTCACTCTAACTTCTCATCTTTTTTCCAGACCCCATGAAGGGTTTTGGCCCGAAACGTCGACTGTTCATTCTTTTCCATAGATGCTGCCTGAGCTGCTGAGTTTCTCCAGCATTTTGTGTGTGTTGCTTTGGATTTCCAGCATCTGCAGATTCTCGTGTCATAGCGGTTAGCACAACGCTTTACAGCACCAGAATCAGTAGAATCGGAATCAGGTTTTTATCACCGGCATGTTACCTTAGCAGCAGCAGTTCACTGCAATACATAATCTAGCAGAGAGAGAAATAATAATAAATAAAATAATAATATTAATAAATAAATGAGTTAATCAATTACGCATACTGAATAGATTAAAAAAAACATGCAAAAACAGAAACACTGTATATCAAAAAAAAAGTGAGGTAGTGGCCAAGGGTTCAATGTCCATTTAGGAATCAGATGGCAGAGGGGAAGAAGCTGTTCCTGAATCACTGAGTGTGTGCCTTCAGGCTTCTGTACCTCCTACCTGATGGTAACAGTGAGAAAAGGGCATGTCCTGGGTGCTGGAGGTCCTTAATAATGGATGCTGCCTTTCTGAAACACCGCTCCCTGAAAATGTCCTGGGTACTTTGTAGACTAGTGCCCACGATGGAACTGACTAGATTTACAACCCTCTGCAGCTTCTTTCGGTCCTGTGCAGTAGCCTCTCCATACCAGACAGTGATGCAGCCTGTCAGAATGTACCAGCAGCCCAGGTACAATTCCCGCTGCCGTCTGTAAGAGTTTGTACGTTCTTCCTGTGACCGTGTGTACTTCTCCGGATGCTCCAGTTTCCTCCCACACAGTAAAGATGTCCAGTTAGGGTTATTGAGTTGTAGGCATGCTATGTTAGTGGCGGAAGTGTAGTGACATTTGCGGGCTGCCCAGCACAATCCTCGCTGATTTGATTTGATGCAAATGGTGCATTTCACTGTATGCTTTAACATACATGTGACATCTTGATCTTTAGAATTAAATTAAAGATTCCATATGGACTCCAAGGTGCTGACCTGTTGTGTGGTGTATTCACTGTAACACACTGTAAAAGTGGCATGGTGAAGAGCTGATTATCTGAGTGTTTATTTCAAAGTCAGTACCAAGCTCCCTGGGTCTCTGCCTGGGTAAGTGGACAGAGTGAGTCTGAGCAATTGTGCAGCTCCTGGACCACCTGCCCTCCATCACCAAGGGTGACTGTAGCAACCTGGGAGAGTCTGTGGCCTCATCAGCCACCTCTGAAACCACAAAACCCAGACTGGAAACGAGTCTGAAACAACACACTCAAAACGCTAGAGATACTCAGCAGGTCAGACCTATGGAGGGGACGTTTCGGGCCGAGACCCTTCATCAGGACTGAAAAGGAAAAGGGAAGAAGTAGGTGTGGGTGTGGGGAAGGAGTACAAGCTGGCAGGTGCTGGGTGAGAGCAGGTGAGGGGGAAGGTGTATGGGTGGGGGAGGAAAGATGAAAAGGATAGGTGGAAGAGGTAAAGGGCTGTAAAATGAAGGAATCTGTCAGGAGAGGAGAGTGGACCATGGAAGAAAGGGAAGGCGGAGGCGTACCGGAAGGAGGTGATGGGTAAATGAGGAGAAGGGAAGGGGTGAGAGGGTAACCAGAATGAGGAATGATAAATGAGAGAAGGATTTAAGGTGAGAGAAGTCTTTCTTGATCCCTAAGGATTGCCTTGGAAAAGGTAAAAAAAGGTACAAATGTCATTGCATGGACATGAGTATGAACTATATTTAAATTCAATTTATTAAATAAATCAGAATTGTTCACAGTTAAACTGGAGAGTTTACCTGACCGTCTGGCATCAATCTCCTCACACTGCCGGTCCACAACGATCTGGAGACTCTCCAGCTCCCCGACAAGGTTTACCAAGGCGCTCAGTTCAAGAGCAGTAACTGCTCGTCCTGCCAGCAGCACCCACGTTCCGTGAAGGAATTGAAAACAACCCACTACATCCAACCTAGAAAGCAGTGCCCGTCATCAGGGACCCCACCACCCAGGCCATACTACCATCAGCCAGGAGGTACAGGAGCCTCAGGACCCACACCACCAGGTACATGAACAGTTATTACCCTACAACCATCAGACTCCTGAAGCAGCGTGGATAACTTCACTCACTACAACACTGAACTGATTCCATAACCTATGAACTCACTTTCAAGGACTCTTTACAACTCGTGTTCTCAGTATTTACTTATTTATAATAATTAGTTGCTTTTTTATATTTGCATAGTTTGTCTTCTTTCGCACACTGTTTTTGTGTGTAGTTTTTCACTGATTCTGTTGTATTTCTTCGTTCCACTGTGAGTGCTGGCAAGAAAAGTAGCACAGTAGCATAGTGGTTAAACACAACACTTTACAGTACCGGCAGCCTGGGTTCATCTCCCACTGTTGCCTGTAAGGAGTTTCTACCTTCTCTCCGTGATTGCGTGGGTTTCCTCCGGGTGCTCTGGTTTCCTCCCACAATCCAAAGACATACCAGTTGGTCATTATAAAATTTCCCGTGATTAGGCTTTGGGGTGCCTCCCAGCAAGGGATTGGTGAGTGGCACGGCTCGAGGGGCCAGAAGGGCTTGTTCCACACTGTAAACAATAAATAAATAAACAAAATTGATCTCAGGCTAGTACACAATGATATATATGCACATTGATAACAAATTTACTTTGAACTTAAAACTTGGTAATATTTGCAGGTGTACCCCGTGCTACAGTTAATCTGCTGCTTAAACTCATCCATAAATTAGATTCTCATTCTAGTTTTGCAATGTCTCTATGGCCAGTCTACTCCCTGTAAGTTTGCCCAGCTCCATAAATCTCTAAGCCCTTAGCTCTCCTCTGGTCCTTGTCTTGGGCTTTGGTGCCCATGATTTCCAATGTAAAATTCCCACTCTAACCTTCTCTCCTTCTGGAGGAAAAGCAGAAAAGCAGATTGTTATTTAAATGGAAAGGGATTGGGAAACATTGACATATGAAATGATCTCAGTGATCTTGAACACGAGTCACTGAAGACAAACATGAGGTGAGAGCTGGCAGTGATAAGGCAGAATGGTATGTTAACTTTCACCGCAGAAGGTTCTGAGAACAGGAACAAGAATGCCTTGTTTGAATTAATTTATGGTTCATGGGTTAGGGATTCTAGGGGGGAGTCTAGGACCAGAGGTCACAGCTTCAGAATAGAAGGACATCTCTTTAGAATAGAAATGAGAAGGAATTTCTTTAGCCAGAGGGTGGTGAATCTGTGAAATTCATTGCCATGGACAGCGGTGGAGGCCAAGTCTTTGGGTATATTTGCAGCAGAGGTTGATCAGTTCTTGATAAGTCAGGATGTCAAAGGTTACAGGGAGAAAGCAGGAAAGTGAGATTAAATAAATCAGCCATGATGAAATGGCAGCTGAGACTCAGTGGGCTGAATGGCCTGATTATGCTCCTATGTCTTATGGTCTTATGGGAATACAAACCAAGTTTCAGCCAGGGTTTTGCTGAGGCCATACCTGGAGAATTGTGTACAGTTAGACCGGGAGACTGCTTCACCGAGCACCTGTGCTCCATCCACCAGAACAAGCAGGATCTCCCAGTAGCCACCCATTTTAATTCCACTTCCCATTCCCATTCCCATATGCCCATCCATGGCCTCCTCCGCTGTCGTGATGAGGCTACACTTAGGTTGGAGGAACAACACCTTGTATTCCATTTGGGTAGCTGTCAACCTGATGGCATGAACATTGTGTTCTCAAACTTCTAGTGGTGCCTCCCCAACCCCCCTCCTTCGCAATTTCCCATCCCCTTGTCTCCCTCTCTCATGTTATCTCCTTGCCCGCCCATTGCATCCCTCTGGTGCTCCTCCCCGCCTTTTTCTTTCTTCCATTGCCTTCTGTCTCTTTCACTAATCAGCTTCCCAGCTCTTTACCTCATTCCTCCCCCTCAAGGTTTCACCTAGCATCTGGCATTTCTTTCTCCCCTCCCCCACCTTTTAAATCTACTCCTCAGCTTTTTCTCTCCAGTCCTGCTAAAGGGTTTCAGCCCGAAACGTCGACTGTACTCTTTTCCATAGATGCTGCCTGGCCTGCTGAGTTCCTCCAGCACTTTGTGTGTGTTGCTCGGATTTCCAGCATCTGCAGATTTTCTCTTGTTTACAGTTTTTCTCTGTTGGTCTAAAAAAGGATCTTAGAGGAAGTATAACAAAAGATGACAAGTCTAATTTTTAGAGTGGCAGGACTGTGTTTTGAGGAGAAATTGAGTTAACTAGGTCCATGTTCACTGGAGGTTAGTGGAAAGAGGGGAGCTTTCAACATTCTGACAGGACTCAGCAGGCTAGACACAGGGAGAATGTTTCCCATATTTACTAATGACATGGAAATCGGGCATTGTGTCTACACTGGCTGTCAGTGTCCCCTGACTGAGATGCCCAGAACCTCAGGTCAAGACGTAAAACTGTTAGGACTGAGGTGTGGAGAAATGTCTTTTCTCAGAGGGTAGTGAATGTGTGGAATTATATATCATGGAAGACTTTAGAGGCCTAGTTACAGCCAAATTGGATAGATTTCTAGAGAAAAGGTATTGGGGATTTGAGAAGAGCATGGGAATCAGTTACTGAGATTGAGGGTCAGTCACTTTATTAATTACACCTATATACCTGCTTATTGATGCAAATATCTGAATCAGCCAATCATGTGACAGCAACTCAATGCAGAAAAGTATGCAGTCATAGTTCAGGTTTAATAATCCTGATTCAGGTTTAATCCGGAGAAGGAAGTCTGAGAATCGGAGCGGGAGTGCGGCGGAAGCCATTTTGAATTTTTCACTTTTCTCATCGGAGTTAAGAGAGGCGGGACTGCGCAGGCGTGTGACGTCGGGCAGTGAAGTGTGAAAGATTTAAAAGGAACACAGCCTTATACAGTGGGCAGCATCATTTTGCAGGCAGCAGAGTGAGCCGGGAGCAGAGTGAAGGCCTAAGGGCTTTGGCTCAACGGGCTTAGGTGGAAACAGGCAAGGTGAAGTAGGTTTGGTTTTCAATTTTTCCTGTTATTTAAGGAAAGGGGGAGGTATGAGTATGAGAGCAGCTTGTTGTTCTCGGTGTCGGATGTGGGAGGTCCTGGAGTCTCCCAGCCTCCCGGACGTCCACATCTGTGCCAGGTGTGCTGAGCTGCAGCTCCTAAGGGACCGCGTTAGGGAACTGGAGCTGCAGCTCGATGACCTTCGTCTTGTCAGGGAGAGTGAGCAGTTGATAGAGAGGAGTTACAGGCAGGTGGTCACACCAGGGCCACGGAAGACAGACAAGTGGGTCACGGTTAGGAGGCGGAAGGGGAAGGGTCAGGTACTAGAGAGTACCCCAGTAGCTGTGCCCCTTGACAATATGTACTCCTGTTTGAGTACTGCTGGGCGGGGGGGACAGCTTACCTGGGGGAAGCAACAGGGCATTGAAGAATGCAGTAGAACAGAAGGATCTTGGAATAATGGTGCATAGTTCCCTGAAGGTGGAATCTCATGTGGATAGGGTGGTGAAGAAAGCTTTTGGTATGCTGGCCTTTATAAATCAGAGCATCGAGTATAGGAGTTGGGATGTAATGTTGAAATTGTATAAGGCATTGGTGAGGCCAAATTTGGAGTATTGTATACAATTTTGGTCACCAAATTATAGGAAAGATGTCAATAAAATAGAGAGAGTACAGAGAAGATTTACTAGAATGTTACCTGGGTTTCATCACCTAAGTTACAGAGAAAGGTTGAACAAGTTTGGTCTTTACTCTTTGGAACGTAAAACGTTGAGGGGAGACTTGATAGAGGTATTTAAAATTATGAGGGGGATTGATAGAGTTGACGTGGTTAGACTTTTTCCATTGAGAGTGGGAGAGATTCAAACAAGAAGACATGAGTTGAGAGTTAAAGGGCAAAGGTTGAGGGGTAACATGAGGGGGAACTTCTTTACTCAGAGAGTGGTAGCTGTGTGGAACGAGCTTCCAGCAGAAGTGGTTGAGGCAGGTTCGATGTTGTCATTTAAAGTTAAATTGGATAGGTATATGGACAGGAAAGGAATGGAGGGTTATGGGCTGAGTGCAGGTCGGTGGGACTAGGTGAGAGTAAGAGTTCGGCATGGACTAGAAGGGCCAAGATGGCCTGTTTCCATGCTGTAATTGTTATATGATTATATGGTAAGAGTCTGGTGTAATGATATATATTCAGAGGGGAAATTCAGGATTCAAGATTGAAGATTGAAGATTCAATGCAGCTTATAGAAACCACAAAAAGCATGGACAACACAATAAAAAGCAATAAATCTACACTCATTGGCCACTTTAATAAGTACACTATGATCTCCTGCTTGTTAATGCCAATCATGTGGCAGCAACTCAATGCATAAAAGCATGCAGACATGGTCAAGAGGTTCCGTTGTTGTTCAGACTAAACCATAAGACCATAAGACATAGGAGCAGAATTAGGCCATCAGGCCCATCGAGTCTGCTCCACCATTCAATCATGGCTGATCCTTTTTTTCTATCCCTTCCTCAACCCCTGTTCCTGGCCTTCTCCCCGTAACCTTTGATGCCATGTCCAATCAAGAACCTATCAATCTCTGCCTTAAATACACCTAATGACCTGGCCTCCACAGCAGCATGTGGCAACAAATTCACCACCCTTTGGTTAAAGAAATGTTTCCACATCTCTGTTTTGAAAGGGCGCCCCTCTATTATGAGGCTGTGCCCTCTTATCCTAGACTCTCCCACCATGGGAAACATCCTTCTGCATCTACTCTGTCTAGGCCTTTCTACATTAGAAAGGTTTCAATGAGATCCCTCCTCATCCTTCTGAATTCCAGCGAGTACAGACCCATCACACATTTCTTGTATGATAACCCTTCCATTCCTGGAATCATCCTTGTGAACCTCCTCTGGACCCTCTCCAATGCCAGCACATCTTTTCTAAGATGAGGAGCCCAAAACTGTTCACAATACTCAAGGTGAGGCCTCACCAGTGCCTTATAAAGCCTCAGCATCACATCCCTGCTCTTGTATTCTAGACCTCTTGAAATGAATGTAAACATGGCATTTGCCTTCCTCACCACTAACTCAACCTGCAAATTAACCTTCAGCATGTTCTGCACAAGGACTCCCAAGTCCCTCTGCGTCTCAGATTCCTGGATTTTCTCCCCATTTAGAAAATAGTCTGCATGTTTATTTCTACTACCAGAGTGCATGACTATGCATTTTCCAACATTGTATTTCATTTGCCACTTTCTTGCCCATTCTCCTAATCTGTCTAAATCCTTCTGCATCCTACCTGCTTCCTCAACACTACCTGCCCCTCCACCAATCTTCCTATCATCTGCAAACTTGGCAACAAAGCCATCTATTCCATCATCTAAATCATTTATATACAGCATAAAAAGAATCGGTCCCAACACCGACCCCTGCGGAACACCACTAGTCACTGGCAGCCAACCAGAAAAGGATCCTTTTATTCCCACTCACTGCCTCCTACCAATCAGCCAATGCTCTAACCATGCCAGCAACTTTCCTGTAATACCATGGGCTTTTAACTTGGTAAGCAGCCTCATGCGTGGCACCTTGTCAAAGGACTTCCGGAAGTCCCAATATACAACATCAACAACATCCTCTTTACCTATCCTACTTGTAATCTCCTCAAAGAATTCCAACAGGTTCATCAGGCAGGATTTTCCCTGAAGGAAATCACACTGACTTTGTACTACCTTGTCCTGTGTCACCAAGTACTCCATCACCTCATTCTTAACAATTGACTCCAACATCTTCCCAACCACTGAGGTCAGGCAAACTGGTCTATAATTTCCTTTCTGCTGCCTTCCTCCTTTCTTAAAGAGTGGAGTGATATTTGCCAGAGTCCAATGATTTTTGGAAGATCATTACTAATGCCTCCACAATCACAACCACTACCTCTTTCAGAACCCTAGGGTGCAGTTCCTCTGGTCTGGGTGACTTATGTACCCTGAGGTCTTTCAGCTTTTTGAGCACCTTCTCCCTTGTGATAGTAACTGCACCCACTTCTCTTCCCTCACACCCTTCAACATCTGGCACACTGCTCGTGTCTTCCACAGTGCAGACTGATGCAAAATACTTATTTAGTTCATCTGCCATCTCCTTGTCCCCTGTTATTTCTCCTGCCTCATTTTCTAATGGTCCTATATCCACTCTCATTTCTCTTTTATTTTTTTTTACATACTTGAAAAAGCTTTCACTATCCACTTTGAAATTATTTGCTAGCTTGCTTTCATATTTCATCTTTTCCCTTCCAATGATTTTTTAAATTGCTCTCTGTTGGTTTTTAAAAACTTCCCAATACTCTCTTCCCGCTAATTTTTGCTTTGTTGTATGCCCTTTCTTTTGCTTTGACTTCTCGTCAGCCACAGTTGTACTATTTTACCATTTGAATATTTTTTTCATTTTTGGAATACACATGTCCTGCACCTTCCTCATTTTCCCCAGAAACTCATGCCATTGCTGCTCTGCTGACAACTTACTTTGGCCAACTCCCCTCTCATATCACTGTAATTTCCCTTACTCCACTGAAATACTACTGTATCACACTTTACTTTCCCCCTGTCAGATTTCAAGTTGAACACAATCATATTGTACTCACTGGTTCCTAAGGGTTATTTTACCTTAAGCTCCCTAATCACCTCCGGTTCATTACATAACACCCAATCGAGTATAGCTGATCGCCTTGTAGGCTCAATGACAAACTGCTCTAAAAAGCCATCTTGAAGGCATTCAACAAACTCACTCTCTTGGGATCCATTTCCAACCTGATTTTCCCAATCGATGTGTGCGCTGAAATCTCCTATGTTTATCACAACATTGCCCTTCTGACACACCCTTCCTATTTCCTGTTGTAACCTGTGGTCCACATCCCAGACACTGTTGGGAGGTCTGTATATAACTGACATCAGGGACCTTTTACCCTTGCACTTTCTTAACTCAACCCACAAGGATTCAACATCTTCCGATCCTATGTCACATCTTTCTACTGATTTGATGCCATTCTTTACCAGTAGAGCCACGTCACCCCCTCTGCCTACCTTCCTATCCCTCCGATAAAACGTGTAACCTTGGACATTCAGCTCCCAACTACAACAATCCTTCAGCCACGATTCAGTGACAGCCACATCATCATACCTGACAATCTGTAATCGTGCAACAGGATCATCCACCTTATTTGTTATGCTATGTGCATTTAGATACAACACCTTGAGTACCATATTTGCTATCCTTTCTGACCCTAATGATTTGATACTCAGCCTGTTGGCTGCAACTAAGTCCCATCATCTGCCTGCCCTTCCTGACAGTCTGACTGCACGCTATCTTTGCTTTTTTACCATCCGTCCTTTCCTGAGTCCCTTCACTCCGGTTCCCACCCCTCCCCCGCCAAGTTAGTTTAAACCCTCCCCAAAAGCTCCAACAAATCTTCCCGTGAGAATATTGGTTCCCCCGGGGTTCAGGTGCAACCCGTCACTTTTGAACAGGTTATGCCTCCCCCAGAAGAGATCCCAATTATCCAAGAACTTGAAGCCCTGCCCCCTGCACCAGCCTCTCAGCCACACATTTATCTGCATTTAACAAACATCAGAATGGTGAAGAAACATGATCTAAGTGACTTTGACTGTGGAGTGATCGTTGGTACCAGATGAGGTGGTTTGAGTATCTCAGAAATGGCTGATCTCCTGGGATTTTCACACACACTAATCTCCAGAGTTTGTCAAGAAAGGACCTCCACAACCGGGATCAACACATTGGCATCATGCGGAGGCTTGTGTGCTTCAATGACTCCATCAGGCGATGCCAGCTTAGGGCCACCCTTGTTGGAACGGCTGTGGACGAGATGCCAAACAAAAATTAATCCAACCCTGGCTCCTGAACAGACAGACTTGCATCTGCCCCTCCTGAGCTACACTTCATCATGATAAAATCCAATTAGAAACACTCCTGCCACCCGAAGCAACAGAGATTGGTGTGAAAAACAAAACATTCAGTGAGTGGCAGTTCTGTGGGTGAAAGACCTTGTTAATGAGGGAGGTCAGAGGAGAATGACCAACTGGTTCAAGCTGACAGGAAGGTGACAGTAACTCAAATAACCACATGTTACAACAGTGGTGTGCAGAAGAGCATCTCTGAATGCACAACATGTTGAACCTTGAAGTGGATGGGCTACAGCAGCAGAAGACCATGAACGTACACTCAGTGGCCACTTTATTAGGTACAGGATGTACCTAGTAAAGTTGGCACTGATTGTTAGTACATAGCATTAGCTTATATAGATGGACTGACTGTGTGTCCATAAAGAGACACTAGATACAGGAGTATCTGTACAAAGGGTGAATAGAAAGTGATGGCTGGCTGCCTCTGAAACTGTTTGGGTGTTTGGGGTGAGGTGGTAGTTCTGTTATCAGTACAGAGCAACAGGTGTGAACCCCGGACATTGGCAGTCAGTCGCCCATCCCTCTTTATTCTCACTGAACCCAGCTGCAACCCAAGGCTGCATTATGAAATCTAGAGGCAGCCCTCACCACATTCTCTGTGAGTTCTTCCCAGAACTTCCATAGCTTCTTGCTGTTTCTTTATCCACAGATGCTGCCTGAACTACCGAGTATTTCCAGTACTTTTTACTTTTATTTCAGATTTCTAGCTTGATAGTAAAGTCATTACATCCCTGGGAGAGGAAGGAGTTTTGAAGATGGGCTACAGCTGGGAAAATATGAAAGACAAGCCCAGGACAGAGGACCCTGGTGAGCTGCTGTCAGTAGCCTATGCCCCAGTAGGGGTGATGGCCTGAAGGAGGTAAGCATACATCCAGTTAATTATAAGAGAAATTGTCTTGCAATTCATGATCTTTGGGACCCACATTTTAATGGATTATCAAAAGAATTTTTACAAAAGCTGATGGTTAGAGTAGGCTTTAATTTAATCAGAATTTTTTTTAGTAAACATCAGATACTTATACCAAATCCTTTGATGCTCTATTACCACCTGGTCTCCAAAAGCAATCAATTGCTTTAATTTAAGCCTTCATTTTTTTCTATTATGTAAATATTAAGTTTTGATTTCATTATGTGGGAGTATCTGAGAAACTACAAGCCTGTGGTATCATTGTTCATGTTGCTTGGGCGGCCGAAAGAGAAATTGTGAATGAGAAAAGCCCCATTAATTTAGAATAGAAAATTTGTGGGAAATGATGAAGTCCAGGACAATCTAAAAGTGAATGTGAGACTTATGTGCAGTGATATCTAAAAACTGTGGGCATTCAGTACAAACATATTTGTCTACACTTTCTGAGGAGATTGAGGCATACAAAGCTATCTTCCCCTCACTCTTACAAATTTCTAGAAGAGCACCATTGGGAGTGTCCTGTCTCTCTTCAGGTGATCATCGTGTGGCATGGAAGCTACAAAGGCATTGAACCACAAGATCCTACAGAGGACAGTAAAAACCACTGAAAGGATCACTGGGGTACACTCCCCCCCTCCACCCCTATTTGTGACATTTACTGGGAGCGTTGCAGATGAAGGATCTGAAGCAAATGGAAAGGTTGTGAGTGGTGGTAAAAACCTTCTGAGGTGTATATGCTAGGAGTATTGCAGGGAAGGCAGACGAGTTGAGGGCGTGGATTGACACGTGGAATTATGATGTTATAACTATTAGTGAAACTTGGCTATAGGAGGGGCAGGACTGGCTGTCATATGGAGGTGGCTAGGAATGGACCCAAGTGCAAGACACAGACACTGAAGTACTAGGGACAGGACTAAGGGATACAGGGCAATGGCAAGGACATGGACAGGAAAACCAGGAACCTGGAACAGGACTGGACAAAAGAGCTAGGAGTTCAGGCTTGGACTCCGAGCAGAGACTGGACAAGAACCCAGTACCTGGGTCTTGCCTCTGGCTCAGACCCCAGAACTAAACAAGAACGAGGCTTGGCAGGAGGCAGAAGGCTTGGCAGGAGGCTAGAGAATTGAGGCGAGGCTTGGCAGGAGGCTAGAGAATTGAGGCGAGGCTTGGCAGGAGGCTAGAGACGAGGCGAGGCTTGGCAGGAGGCTAGAGACTTGGCTTGGCAAGAGGCTAGAGACTTGGCTTGGCAAGAGGCTAGAAGCTAGAGAGTTGGCTTGGCTTGGTAAGAGGCTAGAGGCTAGATACTTGGCTTGGCTTGGTAAGAGGATAGAGGCTAGAGGCTGGAGTCTTCAGGCTTGAGGCTAGGCAGGAGGCTGGAGTCCAGGCTTGAGGCTAGGCAGGAGGCTGGAGTCTTGAGGCAAGGTGAGGTGAGGCTGGAGGCTGGAGTCTTGAGGCAGGAGACTTGAAGTGAGGCAAGGCGAGGCTGGAGGCAGGAGACTTGAGGCGAGGCTGGGCTGGAGGCTGGAGGCAGGAAACGAGGTGAGGATGGGCTGGAGGCAGGAGACTTGAGGCAAGGCGAGGCTGGAGTCTTCAGGCTCCTCCGGGGCAGGGCACGGTTCACCTGGGCAGGGCGCGGTTCACCACCCGATGGAGGCATGGGACAGGAAGGGACAGAACCAACCGCAGGTAACGACAAGATGGCCTGGCTTACCCGACGGAGGCAAGGAACAGAAGGGGAGCTAGGTACAGGGTGGCTCCAGGACAAGACTGCAGGTGAGATGAGGCGAGAGTTACCAGCAAGACAAGGCAAGGCTTTGGCAAGACAAGGCAGGGCTTCAGGCGAGGAAACAGAAGGCAGAGGAAGGGATACAAGGAGTAAGGACAAGAACAATCCAGCAGCCATGCCCTGGTCTCTGGAGGTATTTATGCAGCCAGCCCCAACGAACATCAGCTGCCTCAATTAGAGCTCAACAAGAACAGAAACAGGGTAGATAGGAAAACCTGGAGCAAGGGTCGATGGACCGGACCGTGAACTGGAATACGGACTTCCCAGACCGAATCACGACACTGGCAGCTTAATATTCCAGGGTTCCGATGTTTCAGATGTGATCGAGGCAGAGGAATGAAAGGTGGGGGTAGCATTGCTTGTCCGGGAAAATATTACAGCAGTGCTCAGGCAGGACAGATTACAGGGCTTGTCTACTGAGTCCTTATGGGTGGAGCTGAGAAACAGGAAAGGTATGGCCACATTAGTGGGGTTGTATTACAGACCACCCAATAGTCAACGAGACTTGGAAGAGCAAATCTGCAGAGAGATAGCAGGCAACTGCAGGAAACATAAAGTTGTGGTGGTAGGGGATTTTAATTTTCCACATTTTGATTGGGACTCCCATACTGTTAGGGGTCTAGATGGGTTAGAGTTTGTAAAATGTGTTCAGGAAAGTTTTCTAAATCAATATATAGAGGTACCAACTAGAGGGGATGCAATATTAGATCTCCTATTAGGGAATGAGTTAGGACAAGTGATGGAAGTGTGTGTACGGGAGCACCTTGGTTCCAGTGATCATAAAACCATTAGTTTTAACTTGATCATGGATAAAGAAGGATCTGGTCTTAGGGTTGAGGTTCTAAACTGGAAGAAGGCCAAATTTGAAGAAATGAGAAAGGATCTAAAAAGCATGCGTTGGGACAGGTTGTTCTCTGGCAAGGATGTGATCGGTAAGTGGGAAGCCTTCAAAGGAGAAATTTTGAGAGTGCAGAGCTTGTATGTTCCTGTCAGGATTAAAGGAAAAGTGAATAGGAATAAGGAACCTTGGTTCTCAAGGGATATTGCAACTCTGATAAAGAAGAAGAGAGAGTTGTATGACATGTATAGGAAACAGGGAGTAAATAAGGTGCTTGAGGAGTATAAAAAGTGCAAGAAAATACTTAAGAAGGAAATCAGGAGGGCTAAAAGACATAAGTTTGCCTTGGCAGTCAAAGTGAAGGATAATCCAAAGAGCTTTTACAGGTATATTAAGAGTAAAAGGATTATAGGGGATAAAATTGGTCCCCTTGAAGATCAGAGTGGTCGGCTATGTGCGGAACCAAAAGAAATGGGGACATCTTAAATGGGTTTTTTGCTTCTATATTTACTAAGGAAACTGGCATGAAGTCTATGGAATTAAGGGAAACAAGTAGTGAGATCATGGAAACTGTACAGATTGAAAAGGAGGAGGTGCTTGCTACCTTGAGGCAAATTAAAGTGGATAAATCCCCAGGACCTGACAGGGTATTTCCTCGGACCTTGAAGGAGACTAGTGTTGAAATTGCAGGGGCCCTGGCAGAAATATTTAAAATGTTGGTGTCTACGGGTGAGGTGCCGGAGGATTGGAGAATGGCTCATGTTGTTCCGTTGTTTAAAAAAGGTTCGAAAAGTAATCCGGGAAATTATATGCTGGTAAATTTGACGTCGGTAGTGGGTAAGTTATTGGAGGGAGTACTAAGAGACAGAATCTTCAAGCATTTAGATAGACAGGGACTTATTAGGGAGAGTCAACATAGCTTTGTGCGTGGTAGGTCATGTTTGACCAATCTATTGGAGTTTTTTGAAGAGGTTACCAGGAAAGTGGGTGAAGAGAAGGCAGTGGATGTTGTCTACATGGACTTCAGTAAGGCCTTTGATAGGGTCCCGCATGGGAGGTTAGTTAGGAAAATTCAGTCGCTAGGTATACATGAGAGGTGGTAAATTGGATTAGACATTGGCTCAATAGAAGAAGCCAAAGAGTGTTAGTAGAGGATTGCTTCTCAGAGTGGAGGCCTGTGACTAGTGGTGTGCCACAGGGATCAGTGCTGGGTCCATTGTTATTTGTCATCTATATCAATGATCTGGATGATAATGTGGTAAATTGGATCAGCAAATTTGCTGATGATACAAAGATTGGAGGTGTAGTGAACAGTGAGGAAGATTTTCAAAGCTTGCAGAGGGATTTGGACCAGCTGGAAAAATGGGCTGAGAAATGGCAGACAACAGGAATTCTGCAGATGCTGGAAATTCCAGCAACACACATCGAAGTTGCTGGTGAACGCAGCAGGCCAGGCAGCATCTCTAGGACTAAGTCCTGACGAAGGGTCTCGGCCTGAAACGTCGACTGTACCTCTTCCTAGAGATGCTGCCTGGCCTGCTGCGTTCACCAGCAACTTTGATGTGTGTTGCTTGAAAAATGGCAGATGGAGTTTAATACAGACAAGTGTGAGGTATTGCACTTTGGAAGGACAAACCAAGGTAGAACATACAGGGTAAATGGTAAGGCACTGAGGAGTGCAGTAGAACAGAGGGATCTGGGAATACAGATACAAAATTCCCTAAAAGTGGCGTCACAGGTAGATAGGGTCGTAAAGAGAGCTTTTGGTACATGGCCTTTATTAATCAAAGTATTGAGTATAAGAGCTGGAATGTTATGATGAGGTTGTATAAGGCATTGGTGAGGCCGAATCTGGAGTATTGTGTTCAGTTTTGGTCACCAAATTACAGGAAGGATATCAATAAGGTTGAAAGAGTGCAGAGAAGGTTTACAAGGATGTTGCCGGGACTTGAGAAACTCAGTTACAGAGAAAGGTTGAATAGGTTAGGACTTTATTCCCTGGAGCGTAGAAGAATGAGGGGAGATTTGATAGAGGTATATAAAATTATGATGGGTATAGATACAGTGAATGCAAGCAGGCTTTTTCCACTGAGGCAAGGGGAGAAAAAAACCAGAGGACATGGGTTAAAGGTGAGGGGGGAAAAGTTTAAAGGGAACATTGGGGGGGCTTCTTCACACAGAGAGTGGTGGGAGTGTGGAATGAGCTGCCAGACGAGGTGGTAAATGCGGGTTCTTTTTTAACATTTAAGAATAAATTGGCCAGATACATGGATGGGAGGAGTATGGAGCGATATGGTCCGTGTGCAGGTCAGTGGGACTAGGCAGAAAATGGTTCAGCACAGCCAAGAAGGGTCAAAAGGCCTGTTTCTGTGCTGTAGTTTTTCTATGGAAGCATTGTTGAGTGTCCCTACCACCCATCCCTCAGTCTCTTTGACCCACTACCATCAGGAGGGAGGTACAGGAGCATCAGGACTAGGACTGCCAGACTGGGTAACAGCTTCTTCCCCAGGCTGGGAGACTAATGAATGCCCTGCTACCACCAAGGTCTTGTCACTAGGACAGTGAGCTGTTTACTGTTTACCTGTGATGTGTACTATATGCATTTTGAATTATATTTTATTAACTTATTTATGGTAGCATTTTATGTGCCGTATGTGATATACGCTTTGTGGGTGCACCTTGATCTGGAGGAATGTTGTTTGTTGTATATGTGTACTGTACAGGCAGATGAGAATAAACTTGAACTTGACTTGTCTTTAGAGAGTTGGGAACCTGAGGAACGATCATTCTATTTTTCACTCAGTGTTCAGTACAGTGAATTCTAATGTTATATAGTCATAGAGTAATGTCTCTGCTCCAATCATTATACATCTATTACACTAATCCCATTTTATTATCCCCGTATTTCCATCAACTCTCTCAGATGACCTGCCTATTAGAGGCTGTTTACTGTAGCTATTCACCTCCACATCTTTGGGATGTGGGAGGAAACCAGATCACCCTGAAGAAACTACATAAGACATAGGAGCAGAATTAGGCCATTCAGCCCATCAAGTCTGTTCCACCATTCCATCATGGCCGATTTATTATCCCTCTCAACCCCATTCCCCTGCTGTCTCCCTATCACCTTTGATGCCCTGACGAATCAAGAACCTATCAACTTCTCCTTTAACTATGCCCAATGACTTGGCCTTCACAGGCTAAAGTTATTCCTCTTCATCTCTGTTCTAAAGGGATGTTCTTCTATTCTGAGGCTGTGACCTCTAGTCCTAGACTCTCACCATAATGCATAGGCCAAACAGTCTATTTCTGCTCCAATGTCTTATAGTCTTATGGTCCAATGGAAGCATCCTCCCCATATCCACTCTACTTAGCTCTTTCAATATTATGTGGCTTTCAATGAGATTTCCATTCCCCCCCCCCACCCCACCCCACAGACCACATTTCTGAAGTCCATATTCACCATGGACAGCAGAAGTCTGTGAGGACTCCACACGCACAGCTCTGGAAGGATGGAACTCGGAGCTCTGGCTTTACTGATTGCATCACGGTGTCACTGTAAGTATCAGATTTCTTCTAGCTTTTCATCAGAAACACTATGGTACAAAATGTCGACAGAACAAAGTAACAATGAAGAACTTTGCTAAGAATTGTTGGAGACTGGGTGAAATGTTGAGCAGGGATCAACTCTGCCTGTTAAATACACTCATTGGCCACTTTATTGGGTATATCTGTACACCTGCTCGTTAATGCAAATACTTAATCAGCCAACCACGTTGATAGCAACTCAATCAATAAAACCATGAAGACCTGGCCAAGAGGTTCAGTTGTTGTTTAGACCAAATATAAGAATGGGGAGGGGATGTGATCAAAGTGACTTTGACTGTAGAATGATTGTTGGTGCCAGACGGGGTGGTTTGCTGATCTCCTGGGATTTTCATGCACAGAAGTCTCAAGAGTTTGCAGGGAATGGTGTGATAAACAAAAAAGCATCCAGTGAGCAGCAGTTCTATGGGTGAAAATGTCTTGTTAATGAGAGAACACGGAGGAGAATGGCCAGACTGGTTCAAGGTGACAGGAAGACAACAGTAACTCAAATAACCATGTGTTACAACAGTGGTGTGCAGAAGAGCATCTTTGAACCCACAACACATCACACCTTGAAGTGGATGGACTACAGTGGCAAAAGACCATGAACATACACTCAGTGGCCACTTTATTCGGTACAGGAGGTACATAGTAAAGGGGCCACTGAGTGAATATAAAAGATATAGCACTGGTCACTGTGGTGTCTTTTATGCCATCTTTTCCAGGTACCTTTGAGCAGGATCTACAGAAACCAGAAATCACACAACAGTTCTAGAACAGTCACCGTTTCCCATCAACCATTTGCTTCTAGAACAAACCAGCAAAACTCTGATCACTTCAGTTTAGCAATAAGACTACGTTGACCATTTTCTACTGAAATGGACTTGTTAGAATCAAAATCAGAAGCAGATTTAATGTCACTGACATGTTGTGAAATCTGTTGTCTTGTGGCAGTAGTATGTATGTACAGTATATATATAAAACACAAATGTATAATATATACATATATACACACACACACTACTGTATATATAAATAAGTTAAATAGTTTGTGCAAAAAGAGAGCAAAAATGATGAAGTAGTGTTCATGGGCTTATAGTCTGTTTAGAAATCTGATATCGTACAGGAAGAAGCTGTTTCTAAAATGTTGAGTGTGTGTATTCAGACTCCTTTACCTCCTCAATGATGGTAGATATGAGAAGAGGGTACGTCCTAGTCAATGGGGGTCCTTAATAATGGATGCCGCCTTTTTGAGGCATTGCCTTTTGAAGATGTCCTCAACGTTGGGGAGGCTGGTGCCCATGATGGAGCGAGTTTGCAACCCTCTGCAGCTTCTTCTGATTCTGGGCAGTGGCCCCTCCGTACCAGACAGTGACATAACCAGTCAGAATACTCTCCATAGTACAACCGTATGAAGCAGCTCTTCACTGGGTGTCTCTAAAAACACAGCTGGTTAGCCCCTCACCAACAAGCCAATGGACTCAGCAGTACAAAAACCACCTTTCTCAAACTCCATATGTCTAGGGTCGATATCACTTGGGTCCCACCAGACCGGGAGGGCCGGAATGTTTCGACCACCTGCACCCCAATCTGAGTGAATACTGTGTAAATGTTGTCCACCTGCAATTACCCATCAGCAAGAAACAACAGATTGTACACTGCATACACTGCATAAGAAATGTGTATTTATGAATATCAACTTAATCAATTGTTAAAGTAAGAAAAAAATAGAACAGCCCATTATGATTAAAACAGTCAAAAGTTCACAAAGTTGGAGCTCAAATCTTCCAGAAGCTGGAGATTTCACTGTACTCACGGCACCAAGTCCTATTCACCGATTACCAACAGAACTTTCCATCTTTGACTCCATCGAATCGCGCATTCCAGTTGGATGGAATCCTATCGCCAGTTCTCTCAATCTTCTTCTCTCTCCATCTTCCACCAAAAAAGGATCTCAACCTCTTTAGAATCCATCACAAAACCTCTCCGCCCAGCTCTCTCTAGAACCTTCTCCCAATTCCACCAACCTGATTGGTTGACCCGACTTTCCTAAGCTGAACATCACAACCCCTTATCTTTAATAGTAGAACACACTGCTTCTACAGAAAACTATTAAATGAAATACCCTATAGCATTAGCAGTAAAAGTTTAACCAGGGCTTTACATGTAGAAATGTATTAAAGTCTTTGGTGACATATCAAGTCTCCTCAATCTCCTTCAGTTCAATCAGGCTTCTGTCCTACTTCTACCCTTTCTTGCACAAGAATGCATATAATGTATGTTTGTTCTGTGTATTTTTTCTTGTGAATGCTGCCTATCTGATGTTCTGTGCCTGTGATACCGCTTCAAGTCCATTTATCATTGTAGCTGTGCACACATGGACTTGTGCAGATAGCAATAAACTCGACTTTGACTTTGACAGTTCATCCTCAATTAATACTGGCCAAAAATAACTTCAATAATTGCTTCTGGGATCTTGCTTATTTCAAACTTTTACATCTCCTTCTGAAGTGTATTTAGTGTCTCCACCTCAGAACCAATGTTTCCTAGTGCACCGATGGCCAATTAACAGGGCTGTCAGTCATCTGCAGTGGTTTAACAACCTTCTACAGATGCACAGTGGAGAGCATCCTGACTGGTTACACCATGGCCAGGTATGGAAACATCAATGCCCATGAACAGAAAAGCCTACAAAAAGTAGTGGATACATGCCCGGTGCATCACAGGCAAAAACCTGCCCACCACTGAGCACATCTGCAGTACAAGGAGAGCAGCATCCATCAAGGATCCCCACCATCCAGGACATGCTCTCTTCTCACTGCTGCCATAAGGAAGGCGGTACAGGAGCCTCAGGACCCACACCACCAGGTTCAGGAACAGTTATTACCCCTCAATCATTAGGTTTCTGAATCAGCGTGGATAACTTCACTCACCTGGTTTCAGAACCTATGGACTCAATTTCAAGAACTCTACAGCTCACGTTCTCAGTATTATTTATGTATGTATGTATATATGCATTTATTTCTGTATTTGCACAGCTTCTCTTCTTTTGCACATTGGTTGGTTGTCAGTCTGTGTGTGTAGTTCTTCATTGATTCTATTGTATTCCTCTGATTTACTGTAAATGCCTGCAAGACTCTCTCTGCTGAACATTGACAGCTCCTCTGTTGACCAAATTTCTTGGTGTTAACCTGACGGAGAATCTCACCTGGTCCCTCAACACCAGCTCCATAGCCAAGAAAGCCCAGCAGCATCTCTACTTTCTGCGAAGGCTGAGAAAAGTCCATCTCCCACCCCCCATCCTCACCACATTCTACAGAGGATGTATTGAGAGCATCCTGAGCAGCTGCATCACTGCCTGGTTCGGGAATTGCACCATCTCAGATCGCAAGACCCTGCAGTGGATAGTGAGGTCAGCTGAGAAGACCATCGGGGTCTCTCTTCCCGCCATCACAGACATTTACACCACACGCTGCATCCACAAAGCTAACAGTATTGTGAAAGACCCCACGCACCCCTCACACAAACTCTTCTCCCTCCTGCCATCTGGCAAAAGGTACCGAAGCATTTGGGCTCTCACGACCAGACTGTGCAACAGTTTCTTCCCCCAGCCATCAGACTCCTTAATACCCAGAGTCTAGACTGACATCTACATCATTTATTATTATATTGTAATTTGTCCTCTACTGTGCCTATTGTCATGTTTATTAATTATTGTACTGTCCTGCACTGTTTTGTGCACTTTATGTAGTCCTGTGCAGGTCTGTAGTCTAGTGTAGTTTTTATGTTGTTTTACGTAGTCTAGTGTAGCCTTGTGCTGTCTCACATAGTCTAGTGTAGTTTTGTGTTGTTTCACGTAGCACCAGGGTCCTGGAGGAATGTTGTTTCATTGTTACTGTGTACTGTACCAGCAGCTTATGGTCGAAATGACAGTAAACTTGACTTGACTTGAAGAAAATGAATCAGGTATATATGGTGATATATGCATACTTTGAAAAGAAGTGTACTTTGAAATTTGGTGTCAGCACATTCCAATTATTTCCATCTGGGCCTTGCAACACAGAAAGATTGAATGCACTGGAGATCAGACCCTGGCACTGGTAGCCTCCTGCTTTGTTCATGGATTCTGAGCTGAACTCAGGCTGCTCTGGTGACACCAGTGCCGAGGGATCATCCACATTTAGTATCTGACTTTCAACTATAGCTCAGATAATTTTACAACTTTGCGGCTTAAATGTTTGGAACATTATCGTGGGTCAAAGAGCCGATACTGTGCTGAACCGTTCTATGTTCTAAATCGTGCACCCGCTCAATCTAAGTATTCTAATCTATAGAAGAAGATAGACATGAATTACAGATGTTAAAATTATCCACAGCCAGTTTCACACATCACCAGGGAGAGTTTAATTTAGGTGTGGGATCTAACAAATAAAATCTTCAGGGACAGTCGGCCAACTGACATGTGCCACAAGTGGCCGAGCAGGAAAAGCTGCCTCTACTTTTCAGAGCCCAAGGAGACTAACAGAGACTCACAGGGTTCTCACCGTTATTGTTTCAAACTGACACTTCCTCCACAGCACAGTAAGTGAACAATAAGCTGCATGTCAAATTAATACTGAGTTAATTCACTGATGTCTCACAGGCACGTGCTTAGCCTGGTTATCTTCTACGTTTGCCTCTTGTGTTGTCTGAGAGGGGAACACTAGGATACAGCATACAGACCATCCCTGAGTAATGAACGGGTTCTGCGCTTGCAGAAACAAAGTCGATTTTACCCATGAGTTGAAAAACACGCAAAAATCGCTCAAAATCGTAATCATACCTCCACAGTATTGTAACGAATGACATCAACATATAGAACACAGAACACTACAGCATGGTACAAAATCTTTGGCTCATGATGTGGTGTCGACTTCTTACCTACTCTGAGATCAATCTAACCCTTCCTTCCCACATGGCCCTCCAGTTTTCTATCTAAGAGAATGTATTTGGAGAAGGAAGTCTGAGAATCGGAGCGGGAGTGCAGAGGAAGCCACTTTTGAATTTTTCGGGTTTTTTTTCCATCGGCGTTCAGAGAGGCGGGACTGCGCAGGCGTGTGATGTCGGGCAGTGAAGCACGGAAGATTTAAAAGGAACAGAGCCTCATACAGTGGGCAGCGTAGTTTGCGGGCGGCAGAGTGAGCCGGGAGCAGAGTGAAGGCTTAAGGGCTTTGGCTTAACGGGCGAGGCGAGAAAGGTTTAGTATTCATTTTTGTTGTTATTTGAGGAGAGGGGCAGTATGAGTGTGAGGGCAGTTTGTTGTTCTCAGTGCTGGATGTGGGAGGTCCTGGAGTCTCCAAGCCTCCCGGACGTCCACATCTGCGCCAGGTGCGCCGAGATGCAGCTCCTAAGGGACCGTGTTAGGGAACTGGAGCTGCAGCTTGATGACCTTCATCTGGTCAGGGAGAGTGAGGAGTTGATAGAGAGGAGTTGCAGGCAGGTGGTCACACTAGGGCCACGGGAGGCAGACAAGTGGGTCATGGTTAGGAGGGGGAATAGGAAGAGTCAGGTACTAGAGAGTACCCCGGTGGCTGTGCCCCTTGACAACAGGTACTCCTGTTTGAGTACTGTTGGGGGGGACAGCTTACCCGGGGGAAGCGACAGTGGCCGTGCCTCCGGCACAGAGTCTGGCCCTGTAGCTCAGAAGGGTAGGGAAAGGAAGAGGAGGGCAGTTGTAATAGGGGACTTGATAGTAAGGGGGTCAGATAGGCGATTCTGTGGGCGCAGTCCGGAGACCCGGGTGGTAGCTTGCCTCCCTGGTGCCAGGATCCGGGATATTTCTGATCGCGTCCAAGATATTCTGAAGTGGGAGGGTGAGGAGCCAGAGGTCGTGGTACATATAGGTACCAATGACATAGGTAGGAAAAGGGAAGAGGTCCTGAAAGGAGAATATAGGGAGCTAGGAAGGGAGTTGAGAAAAAGGACCGCAAAGGTAGTAATCTCGGGATTACTGCCTGTGCCACGCGACAGTGAGAGTAGGAATGCAATGAGGTGGAGGATAAATGCGTGGCTGAGGGATTGGAGCCGGGGGCAGGGATTCAAGTTTTTGGATCATTGGGACCTCTTTTGGCGCAGGCGTGACCTGTACAAAAAGGACGGGTTACACTTAAACCCTAGGGGGACCAATATCCTGGCGGGGAGATTTGCGAGGGCTACTGAGGTGACTTTAAACTAGAATGGTTGGGGGGTGGGAATCAAATTAAAGAGACTAGGAGAGAGGAGATTAGTTCACAACAGGGGGATGGGAACAAGTGCAGAGAGACAGAGGGGTGTAAAATGAGGGTAGAAGCAAAAAGTAGTAAGGTGAAAAGTAAAAGTGGCAGGCCGACAAATCCAGGGCAAGCATTAAAAAGGGCCACTTTTCAACATAATTGTATAAGGGTTAAGAGTGTTGTAAAAGCAAGTCTGAAGGCTTTGTGTGTCAATGCAAGGAGCATTCGTAACAAGGTGGATGAATTAAAAGTGCAGATTGTTATTAATGAATATGATATAGTTGGGATCACAGAGACATGGCTCCAGGGTGACCAAGGATGGGAGCTCAACATTCAGGGATATTCAATATTCAGGAGGGATAGACATGAAAGAAAAGGAGGTGGGGTGGCGTTGCTGGTTAAAGAAGAGATTAACGCAATAGAAAGGAAGGACATTAGCCGGGAGGATGTGGAATCGATATGGGTAGAGCTGCATAACACTAAGGGGCAGAAAACGCTGGTGGGAGTTGTGTACAGGCCACCTAACAGTAGTAGTGAGGTCGGGGATGGTACTAAACAGGAAATTAGAAATGTGTGCAATAAAGGAACAGCAGTTATAATGGGTGACTTCAATCTACATATAGATTGGGCGAACCAAATTGGTTAGGGTGCTGAGGAAGAGGATTTCTTGGAATGTATGCGGGATGGTTTTTTGAACCAACATGTCGAGGAACCAACTAGAGAGCAGGCTATTCTGGACTGGGTATTGAGCAATGAGGAAGGGTTAATTAGCAATCTTGTCGTGAGAGGCCCCTTGGGTAACAGTGACCATAATATGGTGGAGTTCTTCATTAAGATGGAGAGTGACATAGTTAATTCAGAAACAAAGGTTCTGAACTTAAAGAAGGGTAACTTTGAAGGTATGAGACGTGAATTAGCTAAGATAGACTGGCAAATGACACTTAAAGAGTTGACAGTGGATATGCAATGGCAAGCATTTAAAGGTTGCATAGATGAACTACAACAATTGTTCATCCCAGTTTGGTAAAAGAATAAATCAAGGAAGGTAGTGCACCCGTGGCTGACAAGGGAAATTAGGGATAGTATCAATTCCAAAGAAGAAGCATACAAATTAGCCAGAGAAAGTGGCTCACCTGAGGACTGGGAGAAATTCAGAGTTCAGCAGAGGAGGACAAAGGGCTTAATTAGGAAGGGGAAAAAAGATTATGAGAGAAAACTGGCAGGGAACATAAAAACTGACTGTAAAAGCTTTTACAGATATGTGAAAAGAAAAAGATTGATTAAGACAAATGTCGGTCCCCTCCAGATAGAAACAGGTGAATTGATTATGGGGAGCAAGGACATGGCAGACCAATTGAATAACTATTTTGGTTCTGTCTTCACTAAGGAGGACATAAATAATCTTCCGGAAATAGTAGGGGACAGAGGGTCTAGTGAGATGGAGGAACTGAGGGAAATGCATGTTAGTAGGGAAGTGGTGTTAGGTAAATTGAAGGGATTAAAGGCAAATAAATTCCCAGTGCCAGATGGTCTGCATCCCAGAGTGCTTAAGGAAGTAGCCCAAGAAATAGTGGATGCATTAGTGATATTTTTTCAAAACTCTTTAGATTCTGGACTAATTCCAGAGGATTGGAGGGTGGCTAATGTAACCCCACTTTTTAGAAAAGGAGGAAGAGAGAAACCGGGGAATTATAGACCGGTTAGCCTAACATCGGTGGTGGGGAAAATGCTAGAGTCAGTTATCAAAGATGTGATAACAGCACATTTGGAAAGCGGTGAAATCATCGGACATAGTCAGCATGGATTTGTGAAAGGAAAATCATGTCTGACGAATCTCATAGAATTTTTTGAGGATGTAACTAGTATAGTAGATAGGGGAGAACCAGTGGATGTGGTATATTTGGATTTTCAAAAGGCTTTTGACAAGGTCCCACACAGGAGATTAGTGTGCAAACTTAAAGCACACGGTATTGGGGGTAAGGTGTTGATGTGGATAGAGAATTGGTTGGCAGACAGGAAGCAAAGAGTGGGAATAAACTGGACCTTTTCAGAATGGCAGGCAGTGACTAGTGGGGTACCGCAAGGCTCAGTGCTGGGACCCAGTTGTTTACAATATATATTAATGACTTGGATGAGGGAATTAAATGCAGCATTTCCAAGTTTGCGGATGACACGAAGCTGGGCAGCAGTGTTAGCTGTGAGGAGAATGCTAAGAGGATGCAGGGTGACTTGGATAGGTTAGGTGAGTGGGCAAATTCATGGCAGATGCAATTTAATGTGGGTAAATGTGAGGTTATCCACTTTGGTGACAAAAGCAGGAAAACAGATTATTATCTGAATGGTGGCCGATTAGGAAAAGGGGAGGTGCAACGAGACCTGGGTGTCATTATGCCCCAGTCATTGAAAGTGGGCATGCAGGTACAGCAGGCAGTGAAAAAGGCGAATGGTATGCTGGCATTTATAGCGAGAGGATTCGAGTACAGGAGCAGGGAGGTACTACTGCAGTTGTACAAGGCCTTGGTGAGACCACACCTGGAGTATTGTGTGCAGGTTTGGTCCCCTAATCTGAGGAAAGACATCCTTGCCATAGAGGGAGTACAAAGAAGGTTCACCAGATTGATTCCTGGGATGGCAGGACTTTCATATGAAGAAAGACTGGATGAACTGGGCTTGTACTCGTTGGAATTTAGAAGATTGAGGGGGGATCTGATTGAAACGTATAAGATCCTAAAGGGATTGGACAGGCTAGATGCAGGAAGATTGTTCCCGATGTTGGGGAAGTCCAGAACGAGGGGTCACAGTTTGAGGATAGAGGGGAAGCCTTTTAGGACCGAGATTAGGAAAAACTTCTTCACACAGAGAGTGGTGAATCTGTGGAATTCTCTGCCACAGGAAATAGTTGAGGCCAGTTCATTGGCTATATTTAAGAGGGAGTTAGATATGGCCCTTGTGGCTAAAGGGATCAGGGGGTATGGAGAGAAGGCAGGTACAGGGTTCTGAGTTGGATGATCAGCCATGATCATACTGAATGGTGGTGCAGGCTCAAAGGGCCGAATGGCCTACTCCTGCACCTATTTTCTATGTCTCTATCTACTGCTCTACCTTCATCAACGTGCTTAGTCACATCCTCTTTCTTAATGTTTAGATGCTTAAGCTTTTCAATCTGCTGTAAGTCATCCCTACAATCACCAAGTTCCTTTTCTGTAGTGAATACTGAAGCAAAGTATTCATTAAGTACATCTGCTATCTCCTCCGATTCCATACACACTTTCCCACTGTCACACTTGATTGGTCCTATTCTCTCATGTCTTATCCTCTTGCTCTTCACATACTTGTAGAATGCCTTGGGGTTTTCCTTAATCCTGTCTGCCAAGGCCTTCTCATGGCCCCTTCTGGCTTTCCTAATTTCATTCTTAAGCTCCTTCCTGCTAGATTTATAATTTTCTAGATTTCTTATCATTACCTAGTTTTTTTTGATCCTTTTGTAAGCTTTTCTTTTCTTCTTAGCTAGATTTTCAACAGCCTTTGTATACCACAGTTCCTGTACCACTGCAGAACATCACACAAATATCCCCTGAACATTTCCTTCATTTCTGCTGTACATTTCCCTGAGAACATCTCAGAAACAGAATTCAGAATCAGGTTTATTATCACCGGCATGTGACGTGCAATTTGTTAACTTAGCAGCTGCAGTTCAATGCAATACATAATCTAGCAGAGAGGAAAATAATAATAATAATAATAAATAAAATAAAACATAATAATAAACAAATTAATCACTACATATGTTGAACAGATTTTAAAAATGTGCATAAACAGAAATACTATAAATTGAAAAAAGTGAGGTAGTGTCCAAAGCTTCAATGTTCATTTAGGAATTGGAATGCAGAGGGGAACAAGCTGTTCCTGAATCACTGAGTGTGTGCCTTCAGGCTTCTGTACCTCCTTGCTGGTGGTAACAGTGAGAAAAGGGCATGCCCTGGGTGCTGGAGGTACTTAATAATGGATGCTGCCTTTCTGAGACACCGCTCCCTAAAGATGTCCTGGGTACTTTGTAGGCTAGTGCCCAAGATGGAGCAGACTAGATGTACAACCCTCTGCAGCTTCTTTCGGTCCTGTGCAGTATCCCCTCCGTACCAGACAATGATGCAGCCTGTCAGAATGCTCTCCATGGTACAACTACAGAAGTTTTTGAGTGTGTTTGTTGACATGGCCCAATATCTTCAAACTCCTAATAAAGTATAGCCGCTGTCTTGCCTTCTTTATAACTACATTTCTATGTTGGGACCAAGTTAGATTCTCAGTGATCTTCACACTGAGAAACGTGAAGCTGCTCACTCTCTCCACTTCTGATCCCTCTATGAGGATTGGTATGTGTTCCTTCGTCTTACCCTTCCTGAAGTCCACAGTCAGCTCTTTTGTCTTACTGACGTTGAGTGCCAGGTTGTTGCTGTGGCACCATTCCACTAGTTGGCATATCTCACTCCTGTACATCCTCTCATCACCACCTGAGATTCTACCAATAATGTCAGCAAATTTGTAGATGTTATTTGAGCTACGCCTAGCCACACAGTCATGTGTATATAGAGAGTAGAGCAGTGGGCTAAGCACACACCCCTGAGGTGCACCAGTGTTGATCGTCAGCGAGGAGGAGATGTTATCACTAATCCACAGAGACTGTGGTCTTCCTGTTAGGAAGCCAAGGATTCAATTGCAAAGGGAGGTACAGAGGTCTAGGTTCTGCAACTTCTCAATCAGGATTGTGAGAACGATGGTATTAAATGCTGAGCTATAGTCGATGAACAGCATCCTGACATAAGTGTTCCCTGCCCACCTTGACACTTTCCTCAATCACCTTAAAATTATGTCCTCTTGTAGTAGCCACTTGTCCCTTGGCCTGGGAAAAAAAATCTCTGAAGGTCCCCTCCATTTATGCCTCTTATCATCTTCTACACTTTAAGCATATAGTAAAAAACTATGTATGTAATATGTATGAGATAATAAGAGGCATAGATGGATTGAGTTGTCTCTGGTAAGAAATAACAATTATGAAAAATAGAGGAAATGAAAGCTAGTTTGGCCACGGGTAAGATATCTTGAATTCAGTAATATTATGGGAGCACATTTATGTGCATAGATGCCTTTCAGTCAAGCGTTTGTAATATGAAGACGGCCTCTTCTAGGAAATAGACAGGCTATACAGAAAGTTCTTTGTTGAGGACACTTTTCAAGCCAGGAGTCGCTCCTTGAGCAAGATTTTCACCATTTAGTTTAATGTCATTATGTGTGGCTTGCCCTGAGGTTTTGTCTGAAAAACAACCTCACAAGGTTATGTGAATTTTTGCAGATTCGGAATCAGAATCAGATTATTATAACTGACACATGTTGTAAAATTAGTCATTTTTTGACAACAGTAGTGTAATCCATAAAAATATAAATTATAATAAGAAATATATACATATCTATAGTTGATATAATATTCAATATAATATATATAATTGAGGTAGTGTTCAAGTGTTTCTGTTCATTGGCCATTCAGAGATCTGAAGGTGGAGGGGAAGATGCTGTTTCAAAATTGTTGAGGGTGTGCCTTCAGGCTCCTGTATCTCCTCCATGATGGTCAAAATGAAAAGAGGGCATATCCTGGGTGATGGTGGTCCTCATTGATAAATGCTATCTTTTTGAGGTAGCTCCTTCTGAAGATGTTCTCGATGCTGGGGAAGCGAGTGCCCATGATGGAACTAAGTGAGTTTGCAACTTCCTGCATCTTTTCCTGACCCCTCCATACCAGATGGTTAGAATGCTATCCAAATAAAATTATGTAGAAATTTGCTAGAATCCTTGGTGACATACCATATCTCTGCAAACTCCTAAAGAATGCCATATTAGGGAGGATAACTCAGTTATTGTTGGAGCTGGAGTAAATGCTGTTCACTTCTCCACTGCCTTTCCATTGCTGAATCTAACATGTTCCGTTCATTGACAGATCTCCTTATCAAAGGTGGGCATATTCCCACATCTCAACATATTATTCAATGTGCAGGATCCTGATGCTTTGGTCGTGGTCACCTCAAACTCTGACTAGAGATAATAACATTCCAGTGATAACAATGAACCTATACAGTAGACAGATTCAAGTGCTGTGTCACCCGCTGTTGAAAATTAAGAAACTCTCAAAAATATTTAATCAACTGTCCCACAATTACTGGAAAATTCACATAATAATGACATGTATACAGGTGATTATATAAAAATACAAACAAGGATAGGAAAATAAAACTACAAGAAAAATACAAGCAAAATCACGATTCTACACCTTAATCCAACATATGATTATGGTTGTGTTTTAGAGATTATCAGCTACTGCGTCTAGACATCAGTGTTCAGTAGGGTACCTGCTCTATGTTGGCCCCTTATCAACCTTATGTTCTTCCTACATTCCTACATTCACCACATCCTGCTTCTTTCCACTCCTCCACCCTCTTCATCTGCCCATCAGCCACAGAGTCCTCCCACTGGTTCCCCTCCCCACAAGTTCCCATCTTCCCACTCTATGTCCTACTCTTCATTCCATGCTCCTCCTTCAGCCCTTTGTCACCCCAACCTTTCACCTCCCAGCTTCTGTCATTATTTCCACTCTATCACTCACCTCACCTACACTCTTGTCACTATTACTATGTCACTTACTCTGTCCTTTCTCTCCCCTCTATCTTTCAGTCCAGATGAAGGGTCTGAACCTGAAACATCACCTTCCCGTTTTGCTGCACAGATGTGCTTGACACACTGAGTTCCTCAAACAGATTGTTTGTTGCTCTAGGTTGCTTCAGAAGACAAGGGCACAGAACAACAACGAAGCATGGGGTTCACTGTTACATCAGGTCATTCACCAAATGTAGTGAAAAGAAACTCTTGAAGTCTTTTGTTTGGGACATTAATACTGAGATAGTGTGACAGGTCAACACCTACAGGGCAGATTTATTTATTTAGAAATACAGTGAAGAATAGGGCCTTCCTGCCCAAAGATCCACACTGCCCAGTAATCCCCTGATTTAACCCTAGCCTAATCACAGTGCAATTTCCAATGACTAATTAACTTACTAATCGGTACATCTTTGGACCGTGGGAGAAAACCCACACATTCCACAGGGAGGATGTACAAACTCCTTACAGAAAGCGTCAAAATTGAACTGGGAACTCCGACGCCCTGAGCTGTAATAGCATTGCACTAACTATTACACTACCATGGCAAGGGGTGTAATGATATAGAACTGGCTGGCCTGCATGCTGGAGTCATGAGTTCAAATCGCATTATAAAATATAGAACATTACAGCATAGTACAGGACCTTTGGCCCACAATGTTGTGCTGACCATTTAAGCTACTCAAAGATCAAACTAACCCCTCCCTCCTACATAGCTCTTCATATTTCTAAGTCCCTTAAATATCCATAATGTAGTTGCCTCTACCAACACCCCTGGCAGGGTGTTCCATGTACCCACTATCCTCTGTGTAAAAAACATACTTCTGCTATTCCTTACTAGACATTCCTCCTAAACACCTCAAAATTATGCACCCTTGTATTTGTCATTTCCACCCTGGAAAAAGTCTCTGCCTGTCCACTCTGTCTGTGCCTCTTATCATTTTATACACCTCTATCAAGTCACTTCTCATCCTCCTTCTCTCTAAAGAGAAAAGCCCTAACTCACTCAGCCTATCCTCATAAGCCATACTCTCCAATCCTGGCAGCAGCCTGGTAAATCTCCTCTGCACCCTCTCTAAAGCTTCCACATCCTTCCCAGAACTGAAGAAAATACTCCAAGTGTGGTCTAACCAGAGATTTATCAAGCTGCAACATTACCTCACGGCTAACTAACATCAGTTCTTACCAGTGGAGTTCCACAGGGGTCGGTGTTGGGATCGTTACTTTTTATGATGTATGCCAATGATTTGCACTATGGTATTAAGGAATGTGTGGCTAAATTTGCTGATGATACAAAGATAGGTGGAGGAGAGGGCAGTGTTGAGAAAACAGAGAGCCTGTAGAGAGACTCAGATAGTTTAGGGGAATGGGCAAAAAAGTGGCAAATGAAATACAATGTTGGGAAGCGTACGGTCAGGCACTTTGGTGGAATAAAAAAGGGCAGACTAATATTTAGGTGGGGAGAGAATTCAAAATGCAGAGATGCAAAGAGACTTGGGAGTCCTTGTGCAGGGTACCCTAAAGGTAAACCTCCAGGTTGAGTCGGTTGTGAAGAAGGTGAATGTAATGTTGGTATTCATTTCTAGAGGTATAGAATATAAGAGCAGGGATGTGATGTTGAGGCTCTATAAGGCACTAGTGAGACCACACTTGGAGTATTGTGTGCAGGTTTGGGCTCCTTATTTTAGAAAGGATATACTGACATTGGAAAGGGTTCAGAGAAGGTTCACGAGAATGATTCCAGGAATGGAAGGGTTACCATATGAGGAATGTCTGGCAGCTCTTGGGCTGTATTCCCTGGGGTTCAGGAGAATGAGGGGGGGGCAGCTCATAGGAACATTCTGAATGATAAAAGGCCTGAACAGATTAGATATGGCAAAGTTATTTCCCATGGTAGGGGAGTCCAGGACAGGAGGGCACAACTTCAGGATTGAAGGATATTGATTTAGAACAGAGATGTGGAGAAATTACTTTAGTCAGAGGGTGGTAAATCTGTGGAATTTGTTGCCACGAGCGGCTGTGGAGGCCAAGTCGTTGGATGCATTTAAGGCAGAGATAGATAGGTTCTTGATTAGCCAGGGCATCAAAGGGAATGGGGAGAAGGCAGGGGAGTAGGGATGAGAGGGAAAAGGAGCAGCCATGATGAAATGGGGGAGCAGACTTGATGGGCCAAATGGCCTACTTCTGCTCCTATATCTTATGGTCTTATGGACTTATGGAAAACATATTAGTAATGGTGACCATGAAACTCTAGATCAGGGTTTCCTAACTTTTTTTATGATGTAGACCAATACCAGTAAGCGAGGAGTCTGTAGAGCCCAAGTTGGGATTATCATAAAAATCACAAAAATCTTGTCCTCTAGGGAAGAAAATCTGTCCCTCTTAATCAGAATGCCTTATGTTTTACTGCTAGAAACATGTTAAATGTTTAAAAGACTAAGTACAGTAAATCATTCAAGTCATGGGTAATTGGGGAAAGACTAGGACATCAGTGACCAGCACAGCCATTGAAAAAAAGGAGATAAAATTGGGAAATGGTGAGGAAAAACAACCGAGATCAGACTTGAAGGTATATACATGGCGACATTTGATTGATACTAAAATAATACCACTTCCTGCCAGTACATTACAAGGAAACAAATGCAAGTCACTTGATAAGATCATTAACCCTTACATACTGTTTGGGTCAAATTTGACCCGTTTTGACATTTGACAGCAGTAAAAACACCCTAGATGCCATTTTTTAGCTGAAATTTGATGACTTTTTCTAAAGTGACCCAAAATGTGCAAAAATGAAAATATTTAAAAATTTTATACTTTTGTACAGGTGCTAAAAATTTTTGTACATTGAGGCTGTTCCAGGTCAAATTTGACCCGTATCTATTGAAATGGAGTTTAGATTTTGAAACATTAATTAAGGATTAATAACCCATTTATTAATCTCAGATAGGCTATTTATACATTCTAAATAGATCTGTGGTTCAAAATTTGGAATAGACACTTGTTATGAGGGGATTCTTGGGCCGGGTCAAAATTGACCCGGACCATACTGTGAAGGTATAGAATATGAGCAGGTTGCCTGGGTTAAACAAAAGTTCTTTTAAAATTGAATTGAGTCCATAATGTTCCAAGAGAATAAATGTAATTTTAGCCGGGCAGTTGTGACAAACTGAAGAATTTTATGATGTGTTTTGTTGTCTCTGTTAATGGAGCTGTGTGCTGTTAGCTATCATAATTTGTCATACGAGCATACTGATTATTTAAAATTATTTCATCTCTCTCATACATGGTAATTGGAGGAGAAAGGCAATGTTCCTTTAAGAAAGACACTTTTGCATTAGAAGTTACTTTAGAAGGTAAACATAGTAGCTCTAGCCTCAATGTCACAATGTCTTCTAACATGTGGAATTGTGATGAAACTTTGATGATTATTGGAGGCATAATTTAGGTCACCTTAGTTGTGCTTTAGTCTGCTCAGACTGACTGAGAACACAGCAGACAGTTTAGTGGGGTTGGAAATACCATCACTCTTACTGATTCCTGTACAGACCTATTTTTGCTATTTCTGTGGCAAACCTCGGGATCCCTAGCACTGCACATCAGAACATTACGTTTTTCCCCCTCCTTCCTGTGTAGGTGCTGATGAAGAAAGTATAAACAGACATGATTCATAATGACTCAAGGTGAAAGCAAAGGTAATCTGGTTAAATAAAAAACGATTGAAAGGTGACTGTGGGGGAGAAAGTTTGGTTCAGAGGTCAATTAGCGATATCTCTGTTCATTACTGATTTCCTCCTTCACATCACCTCTGATTTAATCTTATATCACCTACAATGGATTTATTAAAAATGCATCATAACTAGCCTGACATTTGAGTGCTAACTTCACTTATAGGCATTAAACACAAGAGATTCTGCAGATGCTGGAAATCTTGAGCAACACACAAAATGTTAGAGGAACTCAGCAGGTCAGGCAGCTTCAATGGAGAGGAATAAACAGTTGATGTTTCAGGCTGAGAGCCTAAATGTTTTGCATTAATCTGAAACATTTCTCAGTGAAAATAATTTTGTTAATGAGCTTGATCCTGCTTGTATTTCAAGTTATTGTTGTTGCTTTGAAGCTCTTTGTTAAAGCAAGTGTTTTAACCCTTTCTGCTCACCTATATCTGTTCCTTGTTATTTATAAGCTCATAGGACATAGGAGCAGAATAAGGCCATTCAGCCCATTGAGTCTGCTCCACCAATCGATCATGGTTGATATGTTGTCCTTCTCAACAGTGCTTGGAAGTTGACGTAAACAAAGAGATTCTGCAGATGCTGGAAATCGAGAGCAACACACACAAAATGCTGGAGGAACTCAGCAGGTCAGGCAGCATCTATGGAGGGCAATAGACAGTCGATGTTTTGTGTGTGTTGTCTCACAAGATGCAAGGACCCATGTGTTGGTGCCCTGATCATGGAGGCTCTTGTAGCTTCCTTTAAAGGTGTGAACAGCCAGAAGTGGGCCAAATGGAGACACTTTCTGCCTTTTGCCTCCTTCAGGGACAGGATGAGCAGGAGTGCTAACTTGTGCCTCGCTGGAAAAGGTTTGCCTCCTGTCCTCTCCAAGAATATGGCTTATTCAAAGGCAAGGATTGTCTTTCGGCTTCATAGGGTGCTGCTAAAAATCTCCTCTAGCCACCAGCTTCCCATAACCTTAGATACCGTTGCTAGTCAGGAACCTGTGCTTTGGGACCTTTGGACATTTTTCATCCACCAACCTTTCCTCCGCTCACTTGAGAGATGTGTCACTGGCAATGCCCGGAATTACAAATGTATTTGACATTCCCGATCTGCTGGTAACCTCTATACCAAGACATACCAAGAACTTTCTGTTGAACTTCCAGTCTGTACTGAAAAGCAGGACATTATGCACAACATTCCACTTCTAATTTTCTTCAACATTGGGCATAAAACTTGATAAGTAAACCTCTTCCATTAGTTCCAATTTACATTAGGGCCAAGAGCACCAATGCTCAAGAACAGAAAATCCTACAAGTAGTGGATACAGCCCAGTCCATCGTGGGTAAAGCCCTCCCCACCATTGAGTACATCTACATGGAGTGCTGTCACAGGAAAGCAGCATCCATCATCAGGGGCCCCCACCACACAGGCCATGCTCTCTTCTCACTACTACCATCAGCCAGGAGGTACAGGAGCCTCAGGGACAACACCAGTTAATACTTTCAGAAGGCCTTTGGCAAGGCGCCACACATGAGGCTGCTTACCAAGTTAAGAGCCCATGGTATTACAGGAAAGTTACTAGCATGGTTAGAGAATTGGCTGATTGGTAGGAGGCAGTGAGTGGCTGCCAGTGACAAGTGGTGCTCCGCAGGGATTGGTGCTGGGACCACTTCCTTTTATACTGTATGTAAATGATTTAGATGATGGAATAGATGGCTTTGTTGCCAAGTTTGCAGATGATATGAAAATTGGTGGAGGGGCAGGTAGTGTTGAGGAAACAGGTAGGATGCAGAAGGACTTAGACAGATTAGGAGAATGGGCAAGAAAGTGGCAAATGAAATACAATGTTGGAAAATGCATGGTCATGCATTCTGGTAGTAAAAACAAATATGTGGACTATTTTCTCAGCAGGAAGAAAATCCAGGAATCTGAGATGCAACAGGACTTGGGAGTCCTTGTGCAGAACACCCTAAAGGTTAACTTGCAGGTTGAGTTGGTGGTGAGGAAGGCAAATGCCATGTTCACATTCATTTCAAGAGGTCTAGAATACAAGAGCAGGGATGTGATGCTGAGGCTTTATAAGGCACCGGTGAGGCCTCACCTTGAGTATCGTGAACAGTTTTGGGCTCCTCATCTTAGAAAAGATGTGCTGGCATTGGAAAGGGCCCAGAGGAGGTTCACAAGGATGATTCCAGGAATGAAAGGGTTATCGTAAGAGGAACGTTTGATGGCTCTGGGTCTGTACTCGCTGGAATTCATAAGGATGAGGGGGTTCTCACTGAAACCTTTCGAATGTTGAAAGGCCTAGACAGAGTAGATGTGGAAAGTATGTCTCCCATGGTGGGAGAGTCTAGGACAAGAGGGCACAGCCTCGGGATAGAGGGGCACCCTTTCAAAACAGAGATGTGGAGACATTTTTTTAGCCAAGGGGTGATGAATTTGTGGAATTTGTTACCACTTTCAGCTGTGGAGGCCAGATCGTTGGGTGTATTTAAGGCAGAAATTGATAGGTTCTTGATTGGACATGGCATCAAAGGTTACGGGGAGAAGGCCAGGAACTGGGGTTGAGGAAGGGATAGAAAAAAAGGATCAGCCATGATTGAATGGTGGAGCAGATTCGATGGGCCTCTGTCTTATGGTCTTATTACCCCTCAACCATCAGGCTTATGAACCAGTGTAGATAACTTCACTCACCTCAACACTGAGCTGATTCCACAACCTATGGGCTCGCTTCCAATGATTCTACAACTCATGTTCTCAGCAGTATCTATTTATTTTTTTATTTATTATCTTTTTTTATTTGCACAGTTTGCCTTCTTTTGCACATTACTTGTTTATCAGTTTTTGTTATGTATAATTTTTCAACGATTCTATTTCTTTGTTTTACTGTGAATTCCTGAAGAAAATTAATAGTGACATGGACGTATTTTGATAATTTATTTTGAACATTATTAATGCTGCATTCACAAAATTTATCTGAGATTCAATCAACGTTAACACCCAAATCATGCTCTTAAAATAAACCTTATTTTCTTTAACCTATCAGATTAATACTAATTTATTCACTAATTTCCCTGACACTCTTTCTTTTTATCGTATCATTCACCCATCCAAAGCCATGCAGAAGAGTCAACTACACTCCACTGCACCTGAATTCTATGGCCCACCATGCCAATTTCATCAAAGTAACACTGTTTTCATGTATGGTTGAATTGAATGAACTTGAACTTGAGATGAACAAGGTGTTTGAAGGGGAAAATTAAGGATCTTTAGAGAACCAAAGCTACATCAAATACAATTCATGAAGATTCAAACTACCAGTGAGGATCAAATCAGAAAAGTTAGGCAAATTGGTTCATTGAGGGATTAGTTCACCAGCCTGGCCTTAACCACCAGATGAAATGCATGTAGAACTATGAAGATAAACTGACATGAACAATGCCAAGCTCTGCTGCGATAGAAGGATGGTTGGACATGAGGTTAGCAACTCCATCCCATAAAAATCCAATGCTACAGAAACACCAACTAGGAGAGGAAATATCTTTGTCTAGAAGAAGTATGAAGTCATGTAGTGAAAGCAGAAACCTTGTATTGGGCCAGGACAGAGGACGCTGGCGAGTGAATGTTTGCTGCCTATGCCCCATTAGGTGTGATGGGCCTAGGAAGAAGAAAATATTTCTACTTTGCAACCAAAATTTTATTACTTTTTATTTATTCATCTTTGATCTGGGCATTACTAATTCTTCATAACAAACATTTCAGCTGATTTTCTGAACTGCAAAAGTAATAAGAAATTAACTCGGGCAACCTGTTCACAATATGGTTGGGGTCAATTCCACAACCTATGGACAAGGACTTGGGAGTCCTTGTGCAGAACACCCTAAAGGTTAACTTGCAGGTTGAGTTGGTGGTGAGGAAGGCAAATGCCATGTTCACATTCATTTCAAGAGGTCTAGAATACAAGAGCAGGGATGTGATGCTGAGGCTTTATAAGGCACCGGTGAGGCCTCACCTTGAGTATTGTGAACAGTTTTGGGCTCCTCATCTTAGAAAAGATGTGCTGGCATTGGAAAGGTCCAAGAATTCCCTCGTAACAAGTGTCTATACCAAATTTTGAACCACAGATCTATTTAGAATGTATAAATAGCCTATCTGAGATTAATAAATGGGTGATTAATCCTTATTTAATGTTTTAGAGATCTAAAATCCATTTCAATAGATACAGGTCATATTTGACCCGGAGCAACCTCAATGTACAAAAATTTATAGCACCTGTACAAAAGTATAAAACTTTTAAATATTTTCAGTTTTGTGTATTTTAGGCCACTTTAGGAAAAGTTATCAAATTTTGGCTAAAAAAAAAAAGAGCATTTAAGGTGTTTTTACTGCTGTCAAATGTCAAAACGGGTCAAATTTGACCCAAACAGTATATAAGGGTTAAAAGTTGAATGTGTGACAGTCTAGCAACACACATCAAAGTTGCTGGTGAACGCAGCAGGCCAAGCAGCATCTATAGGAAGAGGCGCAGTCGACGTTTCAGGCCGAGACCCTTCGTCAGGACTAACTGAAAGAAGAGCTAGTAAGAGATTTGAAAGTGGGAGAGGGAGGGGAGATCCTCTGGTTTTCCCCCCCTCCCCCTTTTCTTTCTCCCTAGGCCTCCTGTCCCATGACCCTCTCATATCCCTTTTGCCAATCACCTGTCCAGCTCTTGGCTCCATCCCTCCCCCCTCCTGTCTTCTCGTATCATGTTGGATCTCCCCCTCCCACTTTCAAATCTGTTACTAGCTCTTCTTTCAGTTAGTCCTGACGAATGGTCTCGGCCTGAAACGTCGACTGCGCCTCTTCCTATAGATGCTGCTTGGCCTGCTGCGTTCACCAGCAACTTTGATGTATGTTGCTTGAATTTCCAGCATCTGCAGAATTCCTATTGTTTGTGTGACAGTCTGTTGAGGTGAAATATTGCTACACAAGCTGGACACCTTTGGAACTACTTGTCTAGTCTGTCCCCATCAGCAAACTACTTCACCTATCCAGTAGCTGATAAAGGGTAATTTTTTAATTAGGTGCAATCGTGAACAATAGCCAGATCAGAAATGCTGATCAAGTCAACTAGTTCCCAAAGAGAACTCTGATAGGCCAATCAGATGGTTCACAGCTGCTCAGCGATAGAACACAAAAAAATTCATATGTACAATTAAGAAACATTAAAAAAATAGTAGAAATACTGCAGCATTACCTTAAACAGCTGTGATGTTTCTGCTGCTGGACCGTTGAGTCATCAGTCAGGTCCATCCGTCTTCAGACGTTTCATCCCCTAACCCGGAACATCCTCGGGATGGTGGGACAGCAGAAGGTGATCGGTCTTCTACCCCCGACGGTCAGACATCCGGCTACTATCGTCCCTTCGCAGCCGAAGCCAACTGGACGCGCTCTCTGCTGCTTGGGCCATGGCGTTAACAGCTCTCTTCCTGGTTCTCCCTTGTATCCCTAAAGCTGCTATCATCTTCCAGCATGACATGACGGGAAATCCTCTTGCCCCACTTCAACAGGGAAGTTCCGCGTCTGCCAGCCTTGCCATCTGCAGTCTGCCACCAGGTCTTCGTACCTCGCAAGCTTCCTCTCGTGAGCCTCTTGGCATCAGGTCTCCCATGGTACTGTTAGCTCTATCACCACGAGCTTCTCTGCACTCTCTAACAATAGTAGAACGTCTGGTTGAAGTGTGGTCTCTACTATTGGTGGGAACACCAGCTTCTTTCCAAGATCGACCTTCATCTCCCGGTCCTTTGCCATGCTCAGGATACCGTCTCAACGCTTGTTTGTTGCTGCAGCATGTTCCCCGGTCTTGATGAAGTTTGGTTGGCTGTCCCTTTTGTGGTCCTTTTTCCTCTCTGTCTCCGAAGTGTGGACGAGTGCTCTTAAAACCTGGTCGTGTCTCCATCTGTACCGTCCCTGGGAAAGGGCAACCTGCAATGAAGAAAGGATATGCTCTAAGTTGGCTGGTTTCTGGCACAGATGGCACGTTGGGTCTTCTGTTATTCCCCAGTTCTGCAGGTTTGTTGGCGTTGGTAGTACATCGTACACAGCCCTCTGTAAGAACTGGAGTTGGAAAGATGTATATTTCCATATGTCATCCCACGTCAACACTCTCTGATGTTTCCCACTTTGTCCAAGTCCCTTGACTCCCCATCTCCACTGCTCGCACATATCTAGCCTCCTCCTCTTTCTTCCATATCTCCTGCTGGACCATCTGTCCTTAGGGTTGGCCTCCTGCCACCTGGTTGTTGACTCCCATCCTAGGCCTTGTCTGCCCTTACACACTATTCCAACGACGTCTCTGTGGCGAAGTCGGGACTCTGCTTCTTCTCCCGCCTCTGCCGCCTTCCATTTGCTCCCTGTCTGCATCTTGGGTCCTGCTTCACTGACCTTGTCGCCCTTGGAGTCTGTGAGGGTCATGATGAGGCGTGCTGTCCCTGCCTTAAATTCCTCTACAACTGAGGAGAGGGGCAGCCGGAGCTCGGCTGACTTGCTGTATTGCCCTGTTCGAGAGAAGCACTGCGGTACTCCTAACCGCCTTCTCAGATACCAGTTTATCTTCTGATCCCCTCTGACGGAAGAGCCTGATGGTTGAGAGGTAATAACTGTTTAGATTCTGCACCAAAGGAATATATATTCTTATTGCTGCCTATCGTGTCCCTCATCATTTTAAACAGTTCTTTCACTTGCTATCTAATACAATCCAAGCAATGCTTTAAATCTTTAAACCCTAATATTACTCTCTGAAATTGAATAAGCCAATCGATCTAAAGGAAACTGGGACAAAACAAATGAAAAGTTCTAAATCTTATTTTCTTCCTAACTAGGCCCTTTTGTTACAATTAACTTTTCGTAGTGTTTCTTCTGTTAAAAATATTACTCAAGAGAATCAATTCAGAGAATCAGCCAGGGAACAGATACTGAACCTCTAGAGCATTGCCTAAAATACACCATGTAGCTAAAATAAAATGTTTTTGATATGTGAAGATCAAATGGCATTCTGATAAACATGTCAACACATCTTTCACCCTTCACTTCATTCTTCATAGCTTTGTAAAACAAAGCTCAAGGCAGGATCACACCAATTCGGAAAGCTAGAGGGTTGCTCTTCGGAACATTTTATTTATTCAATGGTTTCAGTTCTCTTGCTTCTGTTTTTGGGATTTTGCTGTGTGATACCATTACATTTACCATCACTGTGCATCCATTCTTTTTAAAATTAATGCTGTGGAACTTTTTAAGTGGTTGAGAAAATATGGAATTTTCATGAATAGCATTGGTAGGGTATAATTTAAGACAGAGGAGCTGGAAATGGCCATGTATCCATGGATGTGACCAGCAGTCATTTAGAATGGTACAGCACAGAAACAGGCCCTTCAGCCCACAGTGTTGTGCCAAACTAAATAAATTATTAATCAAATGAACAACTAAACAAATGGTTTCTGCTTACACAATGTCCACGTGCTTTCATTTCCCTCACATTCATGTGCCTATCGAGTTGAGTCTTGAAACTCCCTAATGTATTAAAGATTAATGATTAGCTTTACTTGACACGTGTACTGTTCATTGAAACATCAAAAATGATTAACACAGTTCAATGAGGTGCTAAGGCCAGCCTGCAAGTGTCACTATGCCTCCAGCAACAACATAGCATGCCCGCAACTAAGTAACCATAACCCTAACCCATATGTCTTTGGAATGTGGGAGGAGACAGGAGCACCCAGAGGAAACCCATGCTGTCACAGGGAGAATGTAAAACTCCTTACAGACAGCGACAGGAACTGAATCCCCATCACTCTTTGTTGGCAATGTGAAGTGTTGCGCTAATCACTATGCTACCATGCTGCTAGTTAGATCACAGCTGAAGATTCCACATTAATTCCACTTTGCTGTCCTACCCTGATATTGCATTATTCCCTTGGGGATTAAACTCAGCAATCAATATTCCTAACTGAGTAACACACACAAAAGGCTGGAGGAACTCAGCAAGTCAGGCAGCACTCATGGAAATGAACAGATATTTAACATTTCAGGCCGAAACCCTTCTTCAGATACTTTGATAACTGAGAATCTGCAACCCTTTAGGGTAGAAAGTAAAATAAGTAAGATCAAATCATCTTTCCAAATTATGTTTATACATAAGATGACATACACACCTCAGTAACCTTGTGCAATACCCTTATTATGTGGCTTTGCTTGTCCTACCTAGTGCAAACTGGACAGGTGGTATCTTCTTGACTTTGTAGACAAGTCACCAGGTGACCTTGCAGGATGATGCCAAGTGGCTCTGAAAGGCCTGGCAGTAGATTGGTGCTGACAGGGTGGGGCAGTTCCTCAGTAACTCCATTATCTTGTTGTTGGGGCTGTGATCGCCTCTAAACTGCTTTGGTACCTGAGCCATAATGAACTTCCATTGAGGTCCTCAGATGTTAAGTGACTTCTCACTCACAATCCAACAGAAGCTGAGAAGATAGCTCTCACCTTGTGGCCAGAGAGTCAAGTTCAAGTTCAAGTTTATTGTCTTTCAACCACCCACATGTATAAAGCTAAGTGAAACAATGTTCCTCAGGGTCCAAGGTGCAAAACACAGTACATATATGACATACAGCATATAAAATAATATTAACAGATAATAACGCTATTTGGCTCTCTGGTAGTCGAAGACACCTCTTCTCCTTTTCACTTCAAGCCTGTATTCTGCCACCTCCTCCACAATGACCTCAGCAATGACTTCTAGCACTACCTCCAGTGGCAGTAGACCTTTCTTCCGTGAGACATGTTTGCTTTAAGATTACAAGGTATGTAGACCTGGTGCTAACTCTTTACCACCTTGGTGCTACATTTACAGCGAACGTTGCCACAAGAAAATAGCACCCATCCATCAAGGACCCTCACCATCCAGGCCATCTCTCTTCTTGCTACTACCTTTGGACAGGAGATACAGGAGCATCAGGTCCTATACTACCAGGTTCAGGAACAGGATTATTCTACAACCATCAGTCTCTTGAAATGGCATGGATAACTTCACTCACCATAACTCTGAACCGATTCCTCCAGTTTTCATAGTTCTGATGAAGGGTTTCTGACCTGAAATTATAGTTTGATATTTCTTTGCACAGAAACTGCCCGACTTGCTGAGCGTCTTCAACATTTTCAATTTTTTTAAATTTTAGATTTCCAGCATTGGTATTTGTTTTTTAATGATTTTGGACTTTTCGTGGATAAGGGTCTCTACCATTTTGACACCTGAAGCTCGAAATACTAGATGCTCAAGAGATATCATAGCCAAGTGCCAGTGCTAGGTGAGGTGAGCTTATGACAGGAGACTTAGAACCCACACCACTAGTGTGGATAGCATCACTCACCTCAACACTGAGCTGATCATTGAGCACAACCTACAGGCTCACTTTTAAGCAATCAACAACTTATGTTCTCTGTATTATTTATAATTTATTGTATTTTTATTTACATGATCTGTCTTCTTTTCCAAATTGGTTCTTTGTTTGTCTTTATGTATAGTTTTCATAAATTCTATTTATTTCATTATTTCTCCTGTAAATGCCTTCAGAAAAATAAACCTAAATGTAGTAAATGGTAACGTATATGTACTTTGATAATAAATTTACTTTGACTCCCATGATGCTGTGTCAAGGCAAGTACCAGTATGGTTTGTGCCTGACAGTTCACTGAACATAAAAAGCACAAGAAATAGGTCCAAGAGGATGCCAATTTGCCCCTCAAGCCTGCTATGCCATTCAGTGATGACCTTCTGCCCCAAGGACATTTCTCCATATCACTCTGTTCCTGAACACCCTAAAATTTATCAATATTGACCACAACAAATGACACTCCCACACCCCCCGCCCCCCCATCTTCCAAAAGGACCACAACCTTGTTATAGGGTTTGGAGCCTCAATGACCCGGAGAGCTATGCTGGCTGGAGTCAGGGCTTTATGCTTTGTCTCTTGGTAGGGTCACCAACCCATGCCAACAAGCCAAAGGGTAGAGGTGAGACTAAGAGTGGCCCACCAGTTCTCTAGGTTCAGAGGTTTGGCTCAGGGCTTACAACCCTGACTGGTAAAACAAAACTGTTAGAGAAACAGCAATGAAGAATCCTACATCTGAGTATGATGCCATTCCTGAGTCTCCTCTGGGAGTTGCATGACAGACAGTAGTGAAAACCGAGCTACTGGCACGGTGAGGGAAGTCCGGAACATCACCAGAGATGGAGGACTTTCATTGCTGCCTTCAACACCAGTGGCATAATGGGCAGAAGAGTGCCAGTAGCCACTCAGGGTAAAAGGTCTCCAAAATTGCAAAATTTCTCAACCTGTCTTAAAAGGCATCCTTTATTCTCAGATCATGGCCTCCGGTCAGTGGTGCTTTCTCTGGAGTCCGAGGAGTGACCTGATAGAAATATTTAAAATTCTGAGAAGTACAAATAGGATAGATAGTCAATGTGGAAATGTCAAATGCAAGAGGACACAGAGCTAAAGTGAGTTTGGAAATGTTTAAAGGAGATTTATCAGGCTACGTTTGTGAGTTGCCATGGGAAGCAAGGGACCTGAAAAAATAGTAATGATTAAGAGGCATTTAGCAAGCACATGAATGTAAAGACACGGATCATGTGCAGACAGATGGGAATAGTTTAAAATAGCATTGGTATTGGTTTTTCATATATATCACAATACAGTGAAAAGCTTGTCTTCAATACTGTTTATTCAGATCATGTCATTATACAGTGCATTGACTTCAAATAAGATAAAGCAATAACAATGGAGAATAGTGTGGAAAAGCTCCCCAAAAAGTGCAGTGCTAGTAAGATGAAGTGCAAGATGATAATGAGATAGATTGTGAGGCCAGGAGTCCATCTTATTATACAAGAGATTTATTCAAGACTCTGAGGCTGAGTTTCAGCCTGGTGGTACGTGCTTTCAGGCACTTGTATTTTCTGCTGGATGTGTAAGGGGAGAAGAGAGAATGTCTGAAGTGGTGGGGTCTTTGACTATGCCTGAGACAGTGAGAAGTACAGACAGAGTCCAAAGAGGAGAGGCTGGTTTCCATGATGTGCTGAGCCGTGTACACAACTCTCTGCAGTTCCTTGAGGTCATGTGCAGACCAGTTGCCACACCAAGCCGTAATGCTTTCAAATAGAATGCTTTCTGTGATGCATCGATAAAAATTGGTAAGAGTCGACGGGGATGTGCTGAGTTCCTTTGGACTCCTGGCGATGGCGTCAGGAGAGACTATTGGTGATGTTCACTCTTAGGAACTTGAAACTTTCAGCCCTGTCAACCTCAACACAGTTGATGTAGACAGAAGCTTGTGCATCACCTCCCTTTCTGAAGTCAATGACCAGCTCTTTAATTTTCTTTACATTGAGAAAAGGCCTGTTCATCTGCTATGTTCTACGCAAGTCCTTTACAAATGTAATTATTTTCAATGAGATCTCTCATTTTTCTCAAATTTGGGAAGTACAGTCAGCACATTCAGTCTGTGCTCATGTGGCAGACCCACTGTCATTGGTAGGGAGACAAAACCTGTAAATGAAAACAAACAAGTTGCATGGTGGCATTCCTGATCCCAAGGTGAATCTTCCAATATTGTTCAGCTCAGCCTCCAGGTTCCAGACACCATTGCCAGGGGAAGCAGCTTTTCACCATTTACCCAAGGAATTTTAAGCACTTTAGGGAGATCACATCACAAATCTTTAAATTCCATGAAATAGGAGCCTATTCTACTTAATCTCACTTTACTTTTAAAGTTCTTTTAAAAATGATTAGCTTTATTTGAAACATGGATGTTAAAATATACAGTGAAAGGTGTTGGTTTGCATCAAATGAAATCAGTTTGGATTGCGCTGGAAAGCCCTCGTGTTACCATGGTTCTGATGCCAACATTACAAGCCTACAACTCACTAGCCATAACCATACATCTTTGGAATGTGGGAGGAAACCCATATAGTCACAGGGGAATGATGGAACAAACTCCTGACAGAGAGCAGTGGGAATCTAAACCCTGATCCAGCAGCTGGAACAACGTAAAGCATTGTGCTAACTGCTATGTTAGTGTCACCTCCAGGAATGTCCCAGAAATCAGCTTCGTGAACCTTTGATACATCCTGAATAAGCAAGGCACACTTTTCACTGGGTGAAGAGATAATAACTGCACTCCAGATGTCTCTCACCAAGTCCGTATAATTGCTGTGATCCTACCTTGGTCACACACTGCAATTCTCTTGCAATAATGGATGATTCAATTGCTCACTGCAATATGTGTTTACTTTCTTCATGTATTAAGAATTCCAAAGAACCAAGTCTAATTAAGTTAAGATTTTTCAAAATTAATTCCACCTTTCCATTCTTTCTGACAATAACACATCTATGTGTGTCAATCTCTGTCCTCTATGTTGAACTACAGAACTTGTCACACCTATATTGAGTCAAATCTAGTCATTGTACTGAAGATAATTTCACTGTTTGCAAATGATAACATTGCAACATAACTGACATTTGTCAATGACAAGGGACTGCAAAAGCTTTGAAGGCTTCACTTTATTTGGCTTTCTACCAACTATATGCCTCTCCCAACTTTAAAGATATTTAAAATGGTAAACATTCAATCAAAGCAATTTCTGAATAAGTTACTGTGTATGGTACAAGATCATGAGAGGAAACTACAGCTATATTAGTATAAACAGTACCTTATTACACATATCTTGTATCTAACAAAGTGGCCATTGAGTGTGTGTTTCAGTCTTTTTGCTGTGTAGCCCATCCACTTCAAGGTTCAACATGTTGTTCATTCAGAGATGCTCTTCTGCACACCACTGTTGTGGTTATTCGAGCTACTGTTTGCAATTGGCTGCAGCTTGTTCAAAATGCAGCAAGAATCATAACCAAAAATGAAAATCTGAGTGCATTTCACTGGTTTTAGCATCATTACACTGGATTGGCATCATTAATGCATTGTTGTAATGTAATTCTTGTTTGTAATTTTTCTCTGTTTTCCAGCATTTTTGCCAAAAGTCTCCTTTGTCACACTTGAGATACTCTTCTGCACACCACTGTTGTAATGTGTGGTTATTTGAGTTACTGTCACCTTCCTGTCAGCTTGAACCAGTCTGGCCATTCTCCTCTGACCTCTCTCATTAACAGGGTGTTTTCACCCACAGAACTGCTGCTCACCAGATGTTTTTGTTTATTGCGGCATTCTCTACAGACTGTTGTGCATGAAAATCCCAGGAGATCTGCAGTTTCTGAGATACTCAAACCACCCCATCTGGCACCAACAATCATTCCATGGTCAAAGTCAGAGATCAGATTTCTTCTGCATTCTGATGTTTGCTCTGAACAACAAATGAACCTCTTGACTATGTATGCATGCTTTTATGCATCAAATTGCTTCCACATGATTGGCTGATTAGATATTTGCATTAAGGAGCAGGTGCTGGTGTACCTAATAAAGTGGCCACAGTGCATGAAACTCAGGTTACTATATTTCAACACTCATTGTCGGTGATGGAGAAGTTTAATTATGAGGAGAGATTGCCTCAGCCTGGGCCTCTCCTCCAAAGTTCAAAGTAAAATTTATTATCATAGTGCATACATGTCACCACAGACAACCCCAAGATTCTTTTTCTGTGAGCACACTTAGCAAACCTAATGAACAGTAACTGAACAGGATCAATGGCCAACAAATTATGCATTAATAAATAAATAAATAATGAACATGAAATAACAAGATAAAGAATACTTAAAGTGAGACCATCAGTTATGGGAACACCAGAAATAGGATGAGTGTATCTATCTCCCTTTGTTGAAGAGCCTGATTGTTGTGGGGTAGTAACTGTTCTTGAACCTGGTGATGTGAGTCCTGAGGCACCTGTACCTTCTACCTGATTTATCAGTGAGAAAAGAGCATGGACTGGGTGGTGAGGATCTTTGATGATGGATGCTGCTTTTCTACGAGACTATTTCAAGTAGATGTGCTCAATGGTTGGAAGGGTTTTACCGATGATGTACAAGGCCAAATCCACTACCTTTTGTAGGATTTTCTGCTCAAAGGCATTGGTGTTTCCATACCAGGCTGTAAGGCAGCCAGTCAGCACACTTTCCACCTCACATCTATAGAAGTTTGCCAAGGTTTTTGATGACATGCCAAATCTCCGCAGACTCCTGAGGAAGTGGAGATACTATCATGCTTTCTTCACAGTAATATTTATATAATGGGTCCAGGACAGGTCCTCTGAGATAGTGACACCCAGGAATTTAAAGTTACTGACCCTCTCCACCTCTGATCCTCTGATTACTGGCTCATGAACCTCTGGTTTCCCTCTCCTGAAGTCTACAATCAGTTCCTTGGTTTTGTTGACATTAAGTGAGAGGTTGTTATTACACCACCCAACCAAGTTTGCAATCTCCGTCCTGTATGCTGATTCATCACCCCCTTTGATACGGCCCACAACAGTGGTGTTGTCAGCAAACTTATAGATGGTGCTGGAGCTGTACTTAGCCACAGAGTCATAGGCATAAAGCGAGTGGATCAGGGGGGCTCAGTACACATCCCTGCAGTGCACCTGTTCTGATGGAGATTGTGGAGGAGATGTCTTTGCCAATCTGAATTGACTGGGGTCTACAAGTGAGGAAATCCAGGATCCAATTGCACAAATGGGTATTGAGATCCAGGTCTTGGAGTTTACTGATTAGCTTTGAGGGGACGATGGTGCTGAAGTGCTGCGCTGTAATCGATAAAGGGCATCCTGATATATGCATCTTTGCTGTCCAGATGTTCCAGGGTTGTATGAAGAGCCAATGAGATAGCATCTGTTGTAGACCTGTTGCTTCGGTAGGCAAATTGGAGCAGATCCAAATCACCATTCAGACAGGAGCTAATGCACTTCAATACCAGCCTTTCAAAACAGTTTATCACTGTGGATGTAAGTGCCACTGGGTGATAGTCATTGAGACTGGTTACTACACTCCTCTTGGGCACCAGTACGATTGAAGCCTGCTTGAAGCAGGTGGGTGCCACATCTGCCAGAGTGAGAGGCTGAAGGTATCCATGAACACACCAGTCAGTTGAAAACAACAGTATCAGACAAGAGTTAAATATTGCTGCATTAATAAAACAAAAATACTCAATGGGTCAAGCAACATCCATGGAAAGAGTTAACTTCAAGAAAGAGGGGAGATCTCATTGAAACCTATCAAATATTGAAAGGCCTGGATAGAGTGGATGCAGAGGGGATGTTTCCTATAGTGGGGGACTCTAGGACCAGAGGGCACAGCCTCAGATATTATTTAGTGATAGATTGCAGAGTAGGTCCTTCCAGCCCATCGAGCTGTCCAACCCAGCAGCACCTGACAACCCTGATTTACCCTATCCTAATCACGAGACAATTTACAATGACTGATTAACCTATCCAGTACATCTTGAGACTATGAGAGGAAACTGGAGCACTGAAGAAAACCCTTACATTTCATGTGGAGAATGCACAGACTCCTTACACATGGTGCCAGAACTGAACTCCAAACTCCAATGCCTTAGCCGCAATAGTGTCCATCTAGAACAGAGATGAGGAGCAACTTTAGCCAGGTGGTGGTGAATTCATTGTCACAGACAGCTGTGGTGCCAAAGTCTTTGAGTGCCTTTAAGGCAGAGTTTTATAGATTATTGATTAGTCAGGGCATTGAAGGTTACAGGGAGAAGGCAGGAGATTGGGGTTGAGGGGGGATATGGATCAGCCATAATGAAATAGCAGAGCAGACTCAATGGGCCAAATGGCCTAATTCTGCTCCTATGGTAGACAAATCAATCTATTCATTTATCACATGTGCATCAAAACAGGCAGTGAAATGTATTATTCATATTAAAAACCAACTTAACACAAGAACATACTGGGGGCAACCTACAATGCAAGAACAACAAAAAGACACCCCCCACCCCCCAGTGGACTCAGACCTCTAACTTCCCCAATGGCCTTAGAGACTCAGGGCTTCAGTCATTAGGCCTTGAGTTCCCAAGTCACCAATTTTGGTCCTCTACCTTTGATATCAATACCAGACATGACCCCAACATCATCCATGTAGGTCCTTCCATGAACTGGCTCCTCATCACTTGTCATCTCCCACTGAAAAAATATATTACTTCAAATCTAGCCTACTTCAAACCACCAAGTTATAAGCCTACCATCCAAAATTGTGCATAGGTGGACAAGTAGTAGTGGCAAGGCAGTCTGATAGTCATAAAGGCATTAAGAGACTGCATATTTATTTAATTTTTGCTATTTAGAGATACAGCAGTTATGGAACTGGCCAAACAAGCCTGCATTAACCAATTATTATTGGGGGCATTGGGAACAAATCCAAATGCAAGACAGACACTGAAATACTAGGAACAGACAAAACCAAATGAGGTGACAGGACATAGACTAGGAGTAGGGACAGGAACAGAGACTAGGGAAGCAGGACCAGGACAAGGGACTAGGAACAAGGAGCCTGGGCATGAACTCCAAGCCAGAGACTGGACAAGGACCCAGAACCTGGGTCTAGACTCAGGCTTGGACCCCAGAATAGGGAAAGACATGGCAAGGCTTGGGCTCCTGGAGGCTCAGGCTCATACTCATAGAGGCTCAACAAGGACATAACAGGGCAAGGGTATTTCAAAGCAACTCCTGGGCAGGACACAGGACTAACCCCACAGAGGAAAGGGACAGAGTAATCAGCCTGGCTTACCCAACAGAGGCAAGGAACAGGAAGGGAGCTAGGTCCAGGGTGGCTCCAAGACTCAAGGCAACCAGTAACCTCAGCAGGCTGCAGAACAGCCAAATCCATATCCCAACAACTGCACTAGGCTTCCACCAGTAGATACTCCAAAAGGAAACTGACAAAACAACCCAGCAATCCCACTCCCTCCCAGGGCCACTTATATTCCCAGCCCCAAGATGAGCATCAGGTGCTTATGGTAAAGTTCAACCAAAACCAGGGTTAGCCGGAAGACCTGGAGTCCGGAGTCTGCGGACCGGACTGTGAACCGGAATACAGATTCCAGACCGGACCACGACAATTATGGTAGTAGGTAGCCGTTGATCCCAAGAGATCATGGGTTTGCGCCTCTGGTGGACTGTGTCCTCTCCCAGTGCAAGCTTGGGCAGGAAGATTTGAAGAACCGGCTGTTGCCCATGCAGCGGGACCCCCCTCTCCACGTCACTCACTGATGTAGTCCAAGGGAAGGGCAAGCACCAATACAGCTTGGCACCAGTGTCGTCGCAGAGGTTGCCAGAGTGAAGTTGTAAACAACATCAAACTGCCTTAGGGACCCTGGCTCCGGATTTCTTCCTTGGGATTTACGCCCAAAGCCTTTCTCATGGGTGGGTAAGGCTGCAAGGTAGTGGAGGTTTAAAATCAGAGTTTTCCGTCTTTTAGGCGGGCTGCCGCCCAAGGCTGACGATCTCCACCTGCCTGGAGCAACTGGTTTTAAGGCGCCAGTGATCCGCATTTGCCCCTTCTCTTGTCAGTAGAAACTGTTCTGCCCGGCCTAGTAGCTAAGCCACACGTGAAGGCCAGGAGTTGGTCTTGGTTGTCAGAGGCTGTAAGAGATGCACACCGAGCTTAACCCCACTACCACCCTGGCTATGACAACCTTAGGAACCAATCAATTATACCATGTGACTAATAAACCTGGTAACCTGTATTACTTTGAATGTGGGAGGAAATGGAGGAAATGCACATGGTGATGTGAGAACGTACAATCTCCTTACAGACAGTGGTAGAATTATTTAGCATGTATGTAAATAATATTTATCTGTATAAAACACCCTTCCAAAAGTAAACGACTAAATTCCTGCTCACTAATTCTCCCCACTGGCATTATTACCAACTGCCATACTTTCAGCAGTGATTGCCTTAAGCTCCAGAGTTATCTACATCCCTGTCTCCCTCTCTCCTCATTTGTAAGCTTCATACAACCTTCCCCTTTGATGATATCTTATTTCATTAATTTCCATTTCGAGATACAACATGGCAACAGGCCTTTCAGACCCAGTGAGCCTGCACTGACCAATTACCCCCATGTGACCAATTAACCTACTGACCCGTATGTCTTTGGAATGTGGGAAGAAACTGGAGCACCTGGAGGAAACTGATGTGGTCACAGGGAGAATGTACAAACTCCTTACAGACAGCAGTGGGAATTGAACCTGGGTTAACGTCACTGCAATGACTATTGGTCATCTGTCTGAATAATTCCTCACTGTGGCTTTGTGTGAAATGTTGAACATAAATGAGAACATAAGACACAATATAAATTTATTATAACATCTACAACATAAAATACACACAAATCTTACTGAGCGGAAGCTTGGTTGAGGTGAGCTCATTTGACCCTGTACAACTATCCAGCTAAGGTCAGGTGGGCATGAGGGACACCTAGATTGTTCATCCAGGCAACAAGCTAAATCTAGCTCAAAGCTAGAGCACTAAAGCTTAAGTATATTGCAGTACAGGATTCATTCATAAACACAAGAAATTCTGCAGATGCTGGAAATCCAGAGTAATGCACACTAGATGCTGAAGGATCTCAACAGGTCAGGCAGCATCTATGGTGAGGTATAAACAGTCAACTTTTCGGGCCGAGACCCTTCATCTGGATTCAAAGTACGTTTCTGGTAGCACTATATTGCTAATGTGACATTTAGCAAAAAGATTTAATTATGAAATATTTTAGATATTCTTTGTTCTTCTGTGAGGTAGGGTGTGAGGTGGGGGGGCGGGGTGTTGAAGAATTGCCAACATCTCGGGTTGAAACCGGTTCTCAACCCGAAACATTGACAGAGCCTTTCTGCTGAATTCTTCCAGCAGATTGTTTGTTGCTCCAGATTTCAGTTTTGGCTGACTCTTGTGTCTCCACTGTGTTCTCCTGTCTACCTATATTTGCCATTTTTGAGGTTATTTTGCTCTGAAATGTTCTCACTTTCTTTCAGTGTTTCCGTGTGAAATGCATTCAGCATTTGCAATATTTGAGGTCAGTGTTTGAGATACTTGCCTGGCAACCTACAGACAGTTTTGGAACCATACAAAACAGTTGGGTGAACTTTGTCAAGTGTCAACACTGTGAGATGTTACATGATAGCTCGAAGCAACTAGTCCAGCTTTTGATGTGATTAGAAGCATCAAACAGGGTCACGTAACCACTTGGCAGCTTGTGTTCAGTTTTGCCATTAGACATATGTTTAAACTCAAACAAGATGAATCCTTCATTGTGTAGGGTGGGTTCAAAGTGCTATTTTGCCTGTGAGGCTGGAAAATTGTGGAGCTGTATTGGACCCTGTGACTACTTTATCGGTCAGTAACACATCTTACCTGTGCCCATTGGAAACTATGCCCCACTTGTGCCTTGATGCAATATTTTCTGATTTGTCATTATGTTTCAAGCATTGAAAAACTTGTTGATTATTGGGAAAAATTAGATACACTCAGTGGCCACTTTATTAGGTACAGCTGCTTGTTAATGCAAATATCTAATCAACCAATTATGTGGCAGCAATTTGATGCATAAAAGCATGCAGTCGTGGTCAAGAGGTTCAGTTGTTTTTCAGACCAAACGTCAGAATGGAGAAGAAATGTGATCTAAGTGATTTTGACCATGGAATGATTGTTGGTGTCAGATGGAGTGGTTTGAGTATCTCAGAAACTGCTGATCTCCTGGGATTTTCACACACAACAGTCTCTAGAGTTTACAGAGAACGGTGTGAAAAACAAAAAACATCCAGTGAGCAGCAGTTCTGTGGGTGAAAACACCTTGTTAATGAGAGAGGTCAGAGGAGAATGGTCAGATTGGTTCAAGCTGACAGGAAGGTGACAGTAACTCAAATAACCACACGTTACAACAGTGGTGTGTAGAAGAGCATCTCTGAATGTACAACATGTCAAACCTTGAAGTGGATGGGTACAGCAGCAGAAGATGACAAACATACACTGAGTCAGAACCAGGTTTATTATCATCGGCAAGTGACGGGAAATTTGTTAACTTAGCAGCAAATTTCGTGGCTACTTCATTAGATACAGGGGATACCTAGTAAAGTGGCCACTGAGTGTACATCACAAGTTAGAGAAGGGAGAGCTGTATTAGGATTTCATACTTCATTCAACTTGAAAGGAGGTCATTCTGCTCATCACGTCTGTACCAGCAACATATCCATCTCATTGCCCCTCTTATTTCCTTTGACCTGTTCTCTCCCACGGTCTCAATGAATTACTAACTCTTCTGCTATCCATCCACACTAGGGGCATTTTACAGCAAGCATTCAAACTCATTGTGGGGATGCTGAGGAGAGCGTAGATAGTCTATTTTGCTCTCCTTGAGACAGAAGGCACTGGGGGAGATCTAATTGAGGGATACAAAATAATGAAGGGCATAGGTAAGCTGGACAGCAGGAAACCTTTCACCACAGCAGAGGACATTGGGTTAGGGTAAGATGTAAGAGGTTTACAGGGCACCTGTGGAAGCATGTTGTAACCCAGAAGTTGGTTGCAGTCTGGAATGACTGCCTGAAACGATGGTGGAAGCCGGTACTCTCATAACATTTAAGAATCTGTGCTCAGTTTTGGTTGCCTCACTATAGGAAGGATGTGGAAACTATAGAAAGGGTGCAGAACAGATTTACAAGGATGTTGCCTGGATTGGGGAGCATGCCTTATGAGAATAGGGTGAGTGAACTCGGCCTTTTCTCCTTGGAGCGACAGAGGATGAGAGGTGACCTGATAGAGGTGTATCAGTTGATGAGAGGCATTGATCGTGTGGCTAGTCAGAGGCTTTCCCCCAGGGCTGAAATGGCTGCCACAAGAGGGCACAGGTTTAAGGTGCTGGGGAGTAGGTACAGAGGAGATGTCAGGGGTAAGTTTTTTATGCAGAGAGTGGTGAGTGCGTGGAATGGGCTGCCAGCAACAGTGGTGGAGGTGGATACGATAGGGTCTTTTAAGAGACTTTTGGATAGGTACATGGAGCTTAGAAAAATAGAGGGCTATGGATAACCCTAGTAATTTCTAAGGTAGGGACACGTTTGGCACAGTTTTGTGAGCCAAAGGGCCTGTATTGTGCTGTAGGTTGTCTATGTTTCTAAGCACTGGGATGAGCACTTGAAACACCAAGACATAGAAAGCCACAGTCAGAGTGCTGAAAAATGGGATTAGTATAGATAGATACTTGGGTCTGATGAGCCAAATAATCTGTTCTTTAAGACTCTGGTTCTATGACTCTATAAGTTGCCATGTAAAAGACGGCTACAATGTTTTCTATATTGCAACAGTAACTAAATTATTAAGTAGCTCGGACTTGGTGTTACCCAACAATTTCCCAAGCTACTCCCATTATAATGACGCACCTTTAAACAATGCCTGGCAACTTCTACTGATGATAATGTGGATGCATAATATTTGCTACCTGTTCCTACCATTATCTGAAAGTCTAGACTTAGGAAAAATAGTGGCCATTATCTGAGAGGCTATTAGCAAACTTGTTGGAATTTTAATGACATTTATGTGATGTTCATAGTTATTATGTTATTAAATTACAAGGTTTATTGAACTTTGCTCCAGAACGAGAGGCTTTGATCCTTCTACCATGATCTCAGTACAGCAAAGCATTAGACTTCTTTACCTTTTTAGGGATTTATTTGCATTCTGGTGCAGAAACAATAAGATTTGAGGTGGAGAGTATATTCACAGAAGAAGAAATGCATGACTGTATTTTAGACTTAATCAGAGGCAGGTTTGCACATATTTTAAAACAAGAATGTGTTGCCTTGAGTTTCACTTCAATTCTAGCTGAACTGTGTCGTACATCTCTTCATATTATTCCCGGGGGGGGGCCCCCCACATGTTGACAAATTGAAATAAACTCATGTTTTTGATGCATTCAAAGCCTATAATGTGTTCTTGATATGAGCAATGCATTTGTGAGAAAAAAAAATCACCCTGAAAGCCATGTGAACAAGTGGCAAACATACAGTACATTGGCAGTGATCAGAGCATGTTATCAATGTGCCACACTCATTTGATATCAGCACTGACACAACTAATCTGAACACCATTTGACCGTCTCTTAACCTCACACTGAACACACATCCATCAACAGGAAATATACACCACTAGCATTATCAAAAGGGATCATAAACTAGCTACAAGATAATTGCTATTTTTTAACTAGCTGTTGAGTTGATTGTGTACATGTTTGGCGCTTGCTATAGTTGAAGAGCAACATTGTAATGCATGGTAAGTGAGAGCTTATTTTCAAGCTTCCTCTTAGGTAGGAGTGTATTGGTAAAGGTCTGCCTGGAATACAGTGTAACATGGAGAACAGGACAGACACCAAGGAGCAGGAACAAGAAGAGGTTCTCCAAAAGGTTTCATCCTTTGTGGTTGTAGAGCATTGTGGACATGCTATGTTGGTGGTGGAATATATGGTGACACTTGAAGGCTGCCACCAGCACATCCTTAGGCTGTGTTGGTTGTTAACGCAAACAACGCATTTCACTGTATGTTTCAATTCACAAGTGATAAATCAATTAATTTGAATCAGAATCAGAATCCACAAGGGGTGATTGGAGTGGAATTGCCAACAATCTCAGCAAGCAGTAGAGTGCAAAAGAACAGCACTATGATGGACATATTGATGAAATCTGCCACTTGTTGTTTCCACAATTGCATTGCCAACAACTGTCAAGGTGGCAAAAGCAATGAATATTCCTGTTTTCCTCTCCATTTGTCTGGATTTAGAAGTACAAGAGGTGATCTTACTGAGAAGTACAAGATCCTAGAGGGCATGGCAGGGTAGATGTTGAAATTCTTCCACTAGAGGGAGCATCTCAAATGAGGGGACATAATTTCAAGACTAGGGTAAGGTCATTTAAAACTGGGTGTGGAAGATTGTCTCATAGAAAGTGGAATTCTCTACCCCAGAGGGTTGTGTAGGTTAGCTCATTGGGGATATTTAAGCAGAATATAGATAAATGTTTGAAAGCTCTAAGGGTTAAGGGTTCCGGTGTACTGACACTCTGGAGCTGAGGCCTTGGGTAGATCAGCTATGAATGGTGGGCAGGACTGAGGAGCTGCGTGACCACCCCTGCCCTTACTGAATTACATATCCCACCAAGCTGAAGCGGCAGATATCTCCGATATCTCACAAGAGGTATGCTGGGGGAGCTATAGCTGGGTGCAGGTAGATAGGATGAGGCAGAAAACCAAGCTGGCATGCACTAGATGGACCAACAAGCCTTTCAGCTCTAGTGCTGTATGACTCTATAATTCTAATTACTTTCAGATTTCCAAATGCTCTGTGTATACACATCAGAGTTCTTCTACAATCTATTCTTTCAAAATTCTTAACTGAACCTTGGCAGAACTCATGCCACTGATAAACTGTGCATCTGCGTCACCCATTTTGTTATCATGAATGTTAGCCCATGCAGTCAGTATGCCAGCTGGTGGCTGTGAGTATGGAGTTAGTGTATCTTCATCGTCAGCTCCTCTGAGGATTCCGTTAGACCAGAAGGTATAGGAGCAGAATTGGGTCATTTGGCCTATCGAGTCTGAGCATAGAACATAGGAACATAGAAATCTACAGCATATTACAGGCCCTTCGGCCCACAATGTTGTGCCGACCATGTAACCTACTCCAGAAACTGCCTAGAATTTTCCTTGCGCATACCTCTCTATTTTCCTAAGCTCCATGTACCTATATAAGAGGCTCTTAAAAGACCCTATTGTATCCACTTCCATCACCGCCGCTGGTAATGCATTCCACGCACCCACCATTCTCTGTGTGAAAAACTTACCCCTGACATACTCTCTGTACCTATTCTCAAGCACCTTAAAACTGTGCCCCCTTGTGTTAGCCATTTCAGCCCTGTGAAAAAGCCTCTGGCTATCCACACGATCAATACTCCTCATCATCTTACATACCTCTATCAGGTCACCTCTCATTCTCCGTCGCTCCAAGGAGAAAAGGCCAAGTTCACTCAACTTATTTTCATAAGGTACACCCTCCAATCCAGGCAATTCCTTGTAAACCTCCTCTGCACTCTCTCTATAGTATCCACATCCTTCCTATAATGAGGTGACCAGAAATGAGCACAGTATTCCAAGTGGGGTCTGACCAAGGTCTTATATAGCTGTAACATTACCTCACGGCTCTTGAACTCAATCCCACGGTTGATGACTTCCAACACACCGTATGCTTTCTTAACAACACTGTCAACCTGCGCAGCAGCTTTGAGTGTCCTATGGACATGGACTCCAAGATCTCTCAGATCCTCTACACTGCCAAGAGTCTTACTATTAATATTATATTCTGTCTTCAAATTTGAACTACTAAAATGAACCACTTCACACTTATCTGGGTTGAAGTCTATCTGCCACTCCTCAGCCCAGTTCTGCATCCTATCAATGTCCTGCTGTTACCTCTACCAACTCTCCAGACTATCCACAACACCCCCAACCTTTGTGTCATCAGCAAACTTACTAACCCAACCTTCTACTTCTTCATCCAGGTCATTTATAAAATTCACAAAGTGGAGGGGTCCCAGAACAGATCCCTGTGGAACACCACTGGTCACTGACCTCCATGCAGGATACAAACTATCTACAACCACCCTTTGCCTTCTGTGGGCAAGCCATTTCTGGATCCAGCATTTCAAATTGGTTGATCCAATTTTCCTCTCAGCCTCAATCCCCTGCCTTCTCCCTGTATCCCTTCATGCCCTGACCAGTCAAGAGTCAATCACCCTCTGCTTTAAATATACATACAGACTTGGCTTCCACAGCTGCTTGTGGCAAAGAATTCCACTAATTTACCACTCTCTGGCTAAAGAAATTCCTCCTCATTTCCATTTTACAAGGATGTCCCTCTATTCTGATGCTGTGCCCTCTGGTCTTAGACTCTCCCACTACAGGAAACATCCTCTCCACATCCACTCTATCAAGGCCTTTCACCATTCGATAGGTTTCAATGAGGTCACCTCCCATTCTTCTGAATTCCAGTGAATACAGGCCCAGAGCCATCAAATGCTCTTCATATGACAAGGCGTTCAATCCTGGAATCATTTTCATGAACCTCCTTTGAACCCTCTCCAGATTCAGCACATCCTTTCTAAGATAAGGGGCCCAAACCTGCTCACAATACTCTAAGTGACACCTCACCAGTGCTTTATAAAGCCTCAACATTTCATCCTTGCTTTTGTATTCTAGTCCTCTTGAAATTAATGCTAACATTGCACTTGCCCTCCTAACCACAGTCTCAAACTAATTAACCTTTAGGGAATCCTGCACAAGGACTCCCAAGTCCCTTTGCATCTCAGTTTTTTTTTTGTATTTTCTCTCCATTTAGAAAATAGTCTACCCTTTCATTTCTTCTGCCAAAGTGCATGACCATACATTTCCCGACACTATGTTCCATCTGCCATTTTTTTGCAAATTCTCCTAGTATGTCCTAATTCCTTCTGTAGCCTCTCTACTTCCTCAAAATTGCCTGCCCCTCCACCTATCATATATATCATATCATTTGCAAACTTTGCAACAAAGCCATCAATTCCATCATCTAAATTATTGACATATAATGGAAAAAGAATCGGTCCCAACACAGACCCCTATGGAACACCACTAGTCACTGGCGACCAACCAGAAAAGGCCTCCTGTATTCCCACTCTCTGCCTTCCACCAGTCAGCCTCTGTTTTATACATGCCAGAATCTTTCCTGTAATACCATGGGCTCGTAGCTTGTTTAGCAACCTCATGTGTGGCACCTTGTCAAAGGCCTTCTTAAAATCCAAGTACACAACCTCAACCGATACTCCTTTGTCTATCCTGTTTGGTATTTCTTCAAAGAACTCGAATAGATCTGTCAGGCAAGAATTTCCCTTGAGGAAACCATGCTGACTATGGTCTATTTTATCATCACCAGTTTTTATAGATGCACCTTAGTTGTGTCTTGGTATCACAACTGTTCTGCCTGAGACAGCAAGAAACTACAGAGAGCTGTGGACACAGCTCAGCACATCACAGAAACCAACCTCCCCTCCATGGACTCTGTCTATACTTCTCAATGCGTTGGTAAAACAGCCAGTATAATCAAAGACCCACCCACCCCTGACATTTTCTCTTTTCCCCACTCCCATAACGCAGAAGATTGAAAAAGTCTGAAAGCACAGGAGGCTCAGAATAGCTTTGATTCTGCTGTTATCAGACCAGTGAATGGGTCCCTAGTACAATTAGATGTTATAGCCTTTCACCGTATTGTCTAGCTGCACTGTATTTTTTCTGCAGCTGTTACACTTTATTCTGCACTGTGATTTTGTTTTCCTTGTACGACCTCAATGAATGCCATGCAAAATGAAGCTATCATTATAATTTGGTACACATGCCAAGAATGAACCAATTCAGAATGGTAGATTGACTGAAGGTAAAACTGGGGGCAGTTGATGTGAATGAGGGAAAACTAAAAAACAAATGTGTGAATGGGTGTTGATAGTTGGCACAGACTCAGTCGGTCTAAAGACCTGTTTCCATGGGAAGAGACTGTGGAGAGAAGTTAGGAAGAATGGAGGAAGGAGATGAAGGTTGAGTATGACAGCATTTTTAATGGTTTCAGTCCCACTGCTAGTTTCAGGTTAAATAATGGCCTCCTGCATGCAGTGAAGACACTAAGGATTTGCTATGTACTTTCCCTGAATCTTCCATACAAGGAAACCTGCACTTCAAATAACCATTTAAAATTCTAAATGGCTACTTCCTAATGAAAAAGATATTGGCTGTAAAATGATACTGTATGTGCCCCTCCAAACTTGAGACATGTTAAAAGATCCTCTCTCCCATTTTACTTTAGAAAATGAAAATGCATAGTGATTGATAATTAGTTAGATTCCAGTCATCACTGCACGCGTCTCTGCCTGGTAGGGAACAGAAATGAAGGTCAACTCTCAGAAACTAAGTGAGGAGGTGGTGAGTTTTCATCTGTGGAGGTCACACAGTGGCCACAAGTACATCTGGTATCAAACACTTTAGTAAGATGTTTCATAAAGGCACCTTCTGCAGCAATGCCTTTTTGATTTGAATTTTGTATCTGTTCTAAGTCAGACATTGACCTTGCCTTCTGCTACACACAGCTTGATCTCAGTGTGTGCACTATAACAAACTGTAAGCTACTTCAACTGAAAACAAATCTTACACCATTCTTTTCCTCTAATATAGCACACTTCCTCTGTCTCCACCAATTCTTTCTTAAACATACTTTCTTAAGAAGTGGAAACACATAAGTAGATGCATGGAACCTATTATCAGGAGATTAACCTAAAAAAAGTGCTTATCTTTTCTTTGTATTTAGCAACACACCGTAGAAGTGGTAGACCACAGTGGACTGAAACATATAACTCTGATGAGTTTTTTAAAATGTGTTGAATCTTTTCATGTTTCTAGTTTCTCTATTAACAACTTCTATGAGGTAAAAAAAAGTTGGAGGGAAATCAAAGAGAGTTAACTCTTTCATCAAAGTTTGGTAGAGAAGACAAGAAGGAAAGATCAAACGCTCACTCCAGGAAGAGGGCAAGAAAACGAGATTCCATTTCCGTTTGACATCACAACTTTAAAAGAGCACACCTGTCTGCTTGTAAGATGGTGAAGACGTTGAAGCAAAACAGTGAGACTTGCATTCCCAAAGGCTGAAACAGTGGTATTGTAAAGGACAGATGTGCAGTCTGGATTCATGAAATCATATGACAAAGAAAAATAATTGGCCCTTCAAGCCCATGCTAGCTGTTTGAAAGAATTATCCAATTAGTTCCTTCCACCTTTCCCCCGTGTTTGAAATTTTATTTTTTCCCCACTGTGGCAGGGAGAACCTGCAAACTCCACACTGACAGCACAAGAGATCAGGATTGAACCTGGCCTGCTGGAGGTGTGAGGCAATAGTTATTGCACTGCTGCATCACCTTAAAGCCAAACTGAAGAAGTAGCTTTAGTTTAGCTGAATAAGAGCATTATTGAGAGGTGGAGCAAAGTTAAGATGGTGCTAAACGGCGACTCCTCTGCTTGTATCTCTGGAAACAGCTCTATTTCCATCTTTAATATCTTTATTTTTCCCTTTCAGGGTTCTTTTGAAGACCCTGACTTGGAGTTACACACTGACTTTGGTTCTTTGCTGGAATGGGACCCGTTTTTGGGGTTTCAGGGCTAACCATTGTTCGGCACGCCAAGGGTTCGGCCTGAGAGTCCGGCTCAAATTCAGAAGCCTAAAATCTCAGGGCTCTGGAGATGGGCGGATTGAGGGTCGGTGTCATGACAGGAGACCCATGTGTCATCGGGGGAGTCAGGATATCTGCTGTGGGCCCAAAGACCCAGGATCTTTGTGATCTTTAGGCATAGAGCTTGAAAAAAATGACATTAAGGACTTTATAACACCATAAACCAGCGAGTTGTCTGTTATGTCTCCCCACTCGCTGGGAAGATGGAGTCACCTTTTTCTCCCTTATTAGGGAGACAGAGAATCTGTGTTATGTCAAATGCCAGATGAAATGCGAAGTCTTTGGGGTAACTGCAAGTCTGTGTCTTTGCTATTGCTTTGCTCATGGTGAGTGCTCGGTGGTGGGACTGATGCTTGCTTTTTTTTTGCCGGTGGGAGGAGGGCAATTGTTGCTCACTGCCACTTCCATGTGGGGGAGGGGAGCTGGGGGGGTACTTTGGGGTTCTTACGTTTATCTGTCGTTCATTCTTTGGGGCACTTCTCTGTTTTCATGGATGTTTTGCAAAGAAAAAGCATTTCAGGATGTATATTGTATACGCTTCTCTGACATTACATTGGACCTTTGAAACCTTTGAACCTTTATTAAAATAATAACAGGAAAAGTTGTCCTTTTGTCATTATGCGTTTTCACCATTTCCTTTTCAAGTTATTCAGTCTACCTCTAGGCTTTCTTTTAGGGAAACTGTTTCAGTGTGCGTTGCCACATACAAAATAGTTTCCTCAGATTTTTTTGTAAAAAGGAGACCATTGTGCCCATCGAGTCTAGGGCAGCTCTTAGAGCAATCCCATCAATCCATTGCTCTGCTGACCTCCCTGAAATCTCTTCCTTTACACAAAAGATTAGCTGCATTTGTCACATGTACATCAAAGCATACAGTGAAATGCATCATTTTGCATCAAATCCAATCAATGAGGATGTGCTGGAGACAGCCCACAAGCGTTGTCATGCTTCCAGTGATAATATAACATGCCCACAACTCACTTACCCTAACCCTGCATCTGTGGACTGTGGGGGGAATCTGGAGCAGTGGAAGGAAACCCTTGCAGTCACGGGGTGGACGTACAAACTCCTTTCAGACAGTGGCAGAATCGAATGCTGATGAGCTAGCGCTGGCACTGTAAAGTGATTGTGCTAACCGCCATCCTACACATCTATTTAGGATACAGGAGGAAGCTGGGGCACCAGGGTGAAACCCCCACTGTCACAGGGGAACATACAAACTCCACGCCAACAGCACAGGAAATCAGGAGTGAGCCTGGCAGGCTGGAGATGTGAGGCATTAACTTTTACACCATTATACCACCAAAGAGGCAAATTGAAGAAATATCTTTAGTATGGGTGAATAAGAACACTATGAAGATACTAATGCGAAAAATGTCCCTTCTATAACTGTATGGTTTCACAGTGAGGTACTTACCCTAGTTTCCCCATATCCTGAGAATGGAAGCAAACAAGCTAATAGAAATATCTTGGTTTCAACATGGCTTCTGCATTGAGTTAACTGATCTCTGCCAAGGCCCTAAGGTGAATGATGAGGTTTGACTCAGTAATTTTGGGGCAGTCCCTCTTCATAATAACTGTGCTGTGATTCCAATAAGGCTTACTCATAGATATAGTTTGAGAGCAGGATGAGTCTTAACTATGATGGGCCCCACAATTGATTGTACTGCTGTCAGGGAGGAGGACACACACTCAATGCACAGGAACAGCTTCTTCGCTGCCTCTATCAGATTTCTGAATGGTCCATAAATCCACCTCACTATTTAGCTTGCTTTTTGCATTATTGATTGATTTTTGTAATTCTTATAGTAATTAAGAGTAATTTGGTTTTCATGTATTGCTCTGTACTACTGCCACAAAACAACAATTCACATACAGTATGTCAGTGATGATAAACCTGATTCTAATTCTGATCCTCATATTGTGGGGTGGGAATATGCCACAGTATCTTGTCCTTGCAAGATATAATCGTGCTCTATGTTGGAATGTTGACCTGGTAAATTTATGTTAACTTATGCTTGTCATGTTTGTAATATACAGTGCTGCTGCTGGAAAAAGCTAATTTCCATGGCATTTACTGTATCCCCGGTACCTCTTGTACCTAATAAAATGGTCACTGAGCGTATGTTTGTGGTCTTCTGTTGCTGTAGCCCGTCCACTTCAATGTTCGATGAGTTGTGCATTCAGAGATGCTCTTCTGCACACCACTGTTGTAACGTGTGGTTATTTGAGTTACTGTCACCTTCCTGTCAGTTTGAACCAGTCTGGCCATTCTCCTCTGACCTCTCTCATTAACAAGGCGTTTTCACCCACAGAACTGCCACTCACTGGATGTTTTTGTTTTCATGCATGAAAATCCCAGATCAGCAGTTTCTGAGACACTCAAACCACCCCATTTGGCAGCAGCAATCTTTCCACTGTCAAAGTCACTCAGATCACATTTCTTCCCTATTCTGATGTTTGGTCTGAACAACAACTGAACCTCCTGCAATAAACACAAAATGTTGGAGGAACTCAATAACTCAGGCAGCATCTATGGAAAAGAATTAACTGTCAACGCTTCAAGCCGAGATCCTTCATCAGGATTTCCGGCATCTGCAGATTTTCTAGTGTTTGTCACTGAACCTCTTGACCATGTCTGCATGCTTTTATACATTGAGTTGCTGTCACATGATTGGCTGATTAGATATTTGCATTAATGAGCAAGTATACCTAATGAAGTGGCCACTGAGTGTAAAGCTTTTATTCCAGTTTATTGCAGAAGACCGTAAAGCCATAAGATATAAGAGCAGAATTAGGCCATTTGGCCCATCAAGTTTGCTCTGCCATTTTATCATGGCTGATCCAATTTTCCTCTCAGTCCCAGTTTCCTGCCTTCTCCCCGTATCCCTTCATTCCCTGACCAATCAAGAATCTATCAACCTCTGCCTTAAATATACATAAAGAATTGGCCTCCACAGCTGCCTGTGGCAACGAATTCCACAGATTCATCGGCCCCCCTCCGGCTAAAGAAATTCCTCCTCATCTCCATTCTAAAAGGACACCCCTCTGTTCTGAGGCTGTGTCCTCTGGTCTTAGACTCTCCCACCATAGGACACATCCTCTCTACATCCACTCTATCAAGGCCGTTCGTCATTTGATAGGTTTCAATGAGGTCACCCCTCATTCTTCTGAATTCCAGTGAATACAGGCCCAGAGCCATCAAACACCGCTCATATGACAAGCCATTCAATCCTGGAATCATTTCTGTGAACCTCCTTTGAAGCCTCTCCAGTTTCAGCATATTCTTTCTTAGATAAGAGGCCCAAAACTGCTCAAACCTACATCTGTAGATTATATACCAAACCAAACTCTCTGTGGTTGCCATTCACACAATACTCCCACTCCAACATCATTGATTAGACCGCTGTGTAAATTGCTCACTACCAATTACAACAGGGAGTTTACCACATAGAAGTGACATCTTTGTTTATCAATTAACCCAAAGAGAGCAGTTGTTATGGTGATGAACTTACTGATTTTTGACATCAGTATCCCATTAATCTATGGTTGTGGTTGAAATCAATGTATAGGCTGATTGAGGGGGTGTTAATAATGAGCACTTGAGAATTGTTTTCACTGATAAGGAACTGTAGATAGAGGTGTTTATCTACCAGGAAGATACATCAGTACAGCCCCTATTTAGGGCAGAAAAAGGTGAGGATGTGAGCCACACACTCAAAATGCTGGAGAAACTCAGCAGGTCAGGCAGCATCTATGGAAATGAGCATGCAAGAACAAGAAGGTGGGGAAAGAGGAAGGAGGACAAGGTTGAAGATGATAAGTGAAGCCAGGTGGGTGGGGGACAGGAATGAAGTGATGGGTGGAAAAGGGAAAGAGCTGAAGAAGAAGGAACCCATTAGGAGAGGAGTGGATGGGAGTCATTTGCTTCCACAAATTTGGTATTACATATCACCTGGTCAAAAGATCAAAAGGGCTGAAAGGAGAACTTTTCATGCCAAAATCCGATACACACTGTCTGAGTAAGAGGTGAAAGCTGTCTCGTAGAGTTAAAGGAGACCATGTTCTTGAGGGTGAAGAACTCATTAAGTTACAGGAGAATGCAATCATCAAATCTAATGGAGGCATCAGTGATTTCAGCTCAACTTTCACCAATAAAAATAGCGTCAGGTATCCATCGCTTCCCAGCAGCATTTAAAACTGTTTGCTCCTCAAAAATGAGAGAAGAAAAGAGGATGACATCTTGCATAAAATATGCAATACCTGATTTTGTCAGATCTTGCAGGACTTGTAATTGCTCACACCCGAATTCAGCTGATCCAGAGGCTGAAGACCAGTCTCATTATGCTGAACTGTACTGGCATCCTCTGAACCATAACAGGACCACCAGAGCCTCACCAGCCCCACCCTGAAATACAGCTGAAAACCTCAGGAAAACAGTTAAGCCCTGACTCCTCTTGCCAGCTACCGAGGCTATGAAAGATATATAGTATTTTTAAATAGATAATCAGACACATTTTAGAAAACATTGAATATCAAATAAATAACAGGTAAGTGTAACGTTATTATAGTGCCAACAACATGGGTTCCCACCTGCATCTGTAAGGAGTTTGTACGTTCTCCCCGTGACCGCGTGAGGTTTCCTCCAGGTGCTCCGGTTTCCTCCCACAGTCCAAGGACATACAGGTTGGTAGGTTATTTTGTAATTGGACAGTGTGGGATCATTGGGCCGGAAGGGTTTATTACCATGCTGTATCTCTAAATGATAAAATAAATAATATTTTAATGATGATTTATAATTTAACCGAGAACACTTTTGAAAACAGAAAATGGAATAAAATAATGTCCTGTTTCCACCTAAGTAAACAAGTTGATACACTACTTTGCATCTATAAGCTGCACTTTGGAGGGTGGACACATCCACCCTTGATGTAGTCCAGTCTTGGTGCTTGCTCCCGCAGAGCACACAAACCCACAAACTATGTGAATCCATGGCCTAATCTTTTTGTTTCCTTTCTAAAAATTCCCCACACTCTTTTGTGGGAGGAAAGTGGTGTCACCCAGCATTAACATCCTGGGTTGCTAGACCATTAAAAGGGCATAATTCAAGTCATTCACATCTCCTCTTTTGGCACCAGGCATTTCAAAAGCCAAATTGGTTATTCTTATTAGTATTGAGTTCCCAATACAGATCATCATGAATCATGCTGCAGAGAAAGGAATTTGTAAAATTTAAAAATGAAAGTAGTGAAACCTAACAATGTGATTATCTCTCATCCGTCCCACAGTCTCTTTGACCCCAGGCAGGCAGGAGTTACCATAGCATTAGGATAAGAATTGTTAGGATGGAAACAGCTTCTTCCCCCGGGCCATCAGACTACAGAACTCCCTGCCACCACTCAGGTCTCATCACATATGAAGCGACAGTAGCGCTATACTGTTTACTTTTTAACTTGTATCGTATATGCAACTTCTTAATTCATTTGTGGTAATATTACTTTGTGTTATGTACGTGAGTTATACGTACTGTTCTGCACCTTGATCCAGACGATTGTTGTTTTGTTTTGTAGTATACGTGTATATGATTGAATGACAATGATCTTGTACTTGATCTTTCACCTAGCTTTGAATTGAATTGACTTTATTTCTTATATCCTTTGCAATCATGAGAAGTAAAAATCTTTATGTTACATCTCCATCTAAACGTGCAATGTGCAATCATAGTAATTTGTAATAAATGGTACAGTCAATGTAATATACCGTACACTCAAATCAGCGTGAGTTAATCAGTCTGATGGCCTGGTGGAAGAAGCTGTCCTGGAGCCTGTTGGTCCTGGCTTTTATGCTGCTGTACCGTTTCCCGGATGGTAGCAGCTGGAATAGATTGTGGTTGGGGTGACTTGGGTCCCCAATGTTCCTACGGGCCCCTTTTACACACCTGTCCTTGTAAATGTCCTGAATCGTGGGAAGTTCACATCTACAGATGTGCTGGGCTGTCCGCAACACTCTCTGCAGAGTCCTGTGATTGAGGGAAGTACAATTCCCATACCAGGCAGTGATGCAGCCAGTCAGGATGCTCTCAATTGTGCCCCTGTAGAACGTTCTTAGGATCTGGGGGCCCATATCACACTTCCTCAACCGTCTGAGGTGAAAGAGGCACTGTTGTGCCTTTTTCAGCACACAGCTGGTATGTACAGACCACGCGACGTTCTTGGTGATGTGTATGCCGAGGAACTTAAAGCTGTTTACCCTCTTAAACCCAGATCTATCGATGTCAATAGGGGTTAGACCGTGTCCATTCCTCCTGTAATCCACAACCAGCTCCTTCGTTTTTGCAACATTGAGGGAGAGGTTGTCTTCTTGACACCACTGTGTCAGAGTCATGACTTCTTTTCTGTAGGCCACCTCGTTGTTATTTGAGATAAGGCCAATCAATGTGGTGTCATCGACGAATTTAATTAGCAGATTGGAGCTGTGGGTGGTGACACAGTCATGGGTATACAGGGAGTAAAGGAGGGGACTTAGTACGCAGCCCTGAGGGGCTCCTGTATTGAGAGTCAGAGGGCTGGAGGTGAGGGTGCCCACTCTTACCACCTGCTGGCGATCTGACAGAAAATCCAGGATCCAGCTGCACAACGCTATATGTTTTCCCATAATAGCCAAGTGCTGACACCCTATAACGCAGAAGGATACTGTAAAACTGGAAGGGCGTAAAACATGACTTATGTGCATGGTACCAGGACAGAGGGCTTGGGTTAAGAAGGGGGGCTGGATAGGACAGGACTTCTTTTCTCTGGAGTGCAGGGGGTTGAGGGGTGATCTTAGAGTGGTTTATAAAACCATGTGAGACATAGGCAAGGTGAATAGCTGCAGTATTTTTCCCAGTATAAGGGAACCTAGAACTAGAAGGCATAAGTTTCAAATGAGAGGGGGAAAGATTTAAAAGGGACCTGAGGGGTAACTTTTTAGAAGGTGGTGAGCACATAGAAAGATCTTCCAGAGGAAGTGGTAGAGGTGGGTACAATTATGACACTTAAAATGCATTTGGACATTTAAATGGAGAGGAAAGTTTCAGAGGTATTTGGGCCAAACACTGACAAATAGAGCTAGTTCAGTAAGGCAATTTGGTTAGTACTGGCGAGTTGGGCCGAGGTGCCTGTTTCCATGTGGTATAGCTTTATAACTCTATAATTCTATCCAGCTTAGTAAGTGGTAATTTCATTTGGTTTTAAAACTACAACTGTTTTTTTTTGGTGACTTATATTGATAATATACAGTATGCTGATCTGTTTTTTTACTCTACATGGGGTGCAGCACAGAAGGAGGCCATTAGTACGTCAGCACTTTCAAGCTTTGCAGCAGGTCTCATTTCCTGCTATCCTGATGTAGCCCTGCAAAATACTTCTGTCTCAAACAAGTTATCCAACTCTTTGAAAGTTATTGAAGCTGCATCCACCAGCCTTTGAGGGAGCAAACTCAGGATAACAACTCACTGTGTGAAATAAAATCTTTCCTTCTGTTTCCTCCATGTCTGTGTCATTGTCCTTTGATTATCTGTCCATGTACTTGAAATACCTCAGCTCTATGGAAATCCACCATCTCTGAGGCCTTGTGATCATGTGGACCTCAAAACAGTTCAGACTCCAGATCAAAATCAAAATGGAGTTTTTTATCATCTGCACAAGTCCACGTGTGCACAGGTGCAATGAAAAACTTACTTGCAGCAGCATCACAGGGACATAGCACCTTATGACTGTTATTCTCAAGAAAAACAGAAGCATAGGCCGCATGAGAGCGTAGTGGTTAGTGTAATGCTATTGTAACGCCAGGGACTTGGGTTCAATTCCTTCAGGAGTCTGTACATTCTCTCCGTAGGTTTCCTCTGGGTGCTCCGCTTTCCTCCCACATTCCAAAGACGTATGGGTTTAGTAGGTTAATTGATCACATGGATGTAATTAGACAACATGGGCTTGTTGATTACTTTGCAGTATCTCAAAATATTAAAACATAAATTATACACCGTTTTTACAAGAAAGAATACAATTAAAGCAATAAAAGTGTAGCTCATCCTTTACATTATAAAGGTTTAGCTAGACATTCTTGCCTTTGAGCTCCATACCTCTGTTAATAGCTAAGGATCCTGAACATTAGGACATATAAGAGCATACGAAAGAGGAGCAGGAGGAGACTACCTAGCCCTTCAAATTTGGTCCGCCATTCTTCAAGGTCATTACTGATCTTCCACATCATTGCTGTTTTCCACAACAAACCCCATATCTCCTCATTCTGTTCATCAAAGTTCGAAGTTCAGAGTAAATTTATTATGAACGTATGTATATGCCGCCGTAAACAACCCTGAGAATCTTGCGGGCATTCACAGTAGAACAACAGAGTCAATGAAAAACAAAGACTGACAACAGCCAACTTAGAAAAGAAGAGAAACTGTGCAAATACAAAAAAAACAAATAATAGTAACAATTCTGATATACCCATGTAAACACTTCTTTTGGCATAAGATCTTGGTCTGAAACTGGTCTGGAAAATTTACAAAGAAAAGTAAGAACTGAAATGACAAATTTTAGAAAACACAATGTACCCTCAAAAGTGCTTAGATTAACGCTACCTAGGACAGAAGGAGGAAGACATAAAACATTTACACAGTTGTCAGACAAGACTACTAAAGATATATTTTTAACAAAAACTGGATGCAGCACTCCATGCGAGCATATGGAATTCTGATAAGAAATACACTCCACCAAATTTAAATGAAAGCACAACCCAGAAAAGTGAAGAAATGATGACTACAGATGAAAAAGTTAACCAGTGGAAGAGCATGACCCTCCATGGGACACATCCCATGGTCTGAGCAGACTTGATGTTCACAAGGAAGCTCCCAACACCTGGCTGAGAGCTGTGGAAACAGAAGGGCTCCACGTGGCAGTCCAGGACCAAGTAGTTAACAGAAAGAGTTATCAAAAATACATAATAAAAGACCAGCAATTTCAAGACGATAAGTGCAGAGAATGCCAAGAGAAACCTGAAACAATCCGACACGTTACAGGATCCTGCAGCAGTTTAACCCAATCTGATTACTTACACAGGCTCAATCAAGTGGCAAACATCATTCACCAAAAGCTTGCTTTAAAATACAAACTCATAAGAGAAACCATATCTTACTATAACTACAAGCCTGATCCAATTTTAGAGTCAGAGACCTACAAATCATATTGCAACTGATCAATTATTACAGATAGGACAATCCATAATTACCATCCAGATATAATAACACAGGATTAACAAGCAAGAACAACCTATTTAATAGGTATAGCCATTCCAAACACACGCAACATATAGAAATCAATAAGTGAAGCACACTATAAATACACTGAACTACAAGAGGAAATTCAAAGACTATGGAACAGGAACATTGTCCCGATAGTAATATCTACAACTGGCATCATCCCAAAGTCACTACACAATGGCATTAAACACAGCAATATTTATGAAAATCTCCAGAAAGCCACAATACTAAACACCACTAGAATAGAAACATAGAAACATAGAAAATAGGTGCAGGAGTAGGCCATTCGGCCCTTCGAGCCTGCACCGCCATTTATTATGATCATGGCTGATCATCCAACTCAGAACCCCGCCCCAGCCTTCCCTCCATACCCCCTGATCCCTTTAGCCACAAGGGCCATATCTAACTCCCTCTTAAATATAGCCAATGAACTGGCCTCAACAGTTTGCTGTGGCAGAGAATTCCACAGATTCACCACTCTTCCACCATTTACCACATAGTCCCGAAAATTCCTAGCAATTGAGAATTGAGTGTGCTTGGCTAGGCCTGTACCTTAGCTTTCACCTGCTTGAGTTGAGAAAAAAAAATTAAATATAAATAAATAAATAAATACACTGAGAACGCGAGTTGTAGAGTCCATGAAAGTGAGTTCATAGGTTGTGGAGTCAGTTCAGTGTTGAGTGTTGAGGGGAGAGAAGGAGGTATCAACCATCAAGAGAGGGGGGAAGAGGGGGTGGGGAGAGGGAAAAGGGGTCTTTGATTATATTGGCTGCTTTACTGGGATAGTGAAAAAAATTCACAAAATCTTGTTGGAACTCAGCAGGCCAGGCAGCATCTATGGAAAAGAGTAAACAGTCAACATTTCTGACCAAGACCCTTCATCAGGGCTGGAGAAAAAAGATGAGGAGTCAGAGTTAGAAGGTGGTTCATCTTTTTTTCTCCAGTCCTGGTGAAGGGTCTTGGCCCAAAACGTGGACTGTTTGCTCTTCCATAGATGCTACCTGACCTGCTGAGTTCCTCCAGCATTTTGTATGTGTTGCTTGAATTTCTAACATCTGCAGATTTTCTCTTGTTAGCAAAAAAAATAAACAGAGTCCACAGAGATGTTCCTGTGATGTGCTGAGCTGTGTCCACAAGTTTCTGCAATTTCTTGTGGTCACATTCAGAACAGTTACCATACTAAGCCATGATGCATGCAGGGAAGACGAACAGCTAATAGACATGGTACATATTGGGACCAGTGACATAGGTAGGAGAAGGGATGATGTCCTCAAAAAGTAAGGCCGTAAAGATTTTTGATCTCTGTATTGCTTCTGGTGCCATGAGGTAGTGGTTAGAGAAAGAGAAGACCATAAGATATAGGAGCAGAAGTAGGCCATTCGGCCCATTGAGTCTTCTCTGCCATTCAGTCATGGGCTGATCCAATTCTTCCAGTCATCCCCACTCCCCTGCCTTCTCCCCATACCCCTTGATGCCCTGGCTAATCAAGAACCTATCTATCTCTGTCTTAAATACACCCAATGACTTGGCCTCCACAGCCGCTCGTGGCAGCAAATTCCACAGATTTACCACCCTCTGACTAAAGTAATTTCTCCACATCTCAGTTCTAAAAGGATGTCCTTCAATCCTGAATTTGTGCGCTCTTGTCCTAGAATCCCCTACCATGGGAAATAACTTTGCCATATCTAATCTGTTTAGGCCTTTTAACATTTGGAATGTTTCCATGAGATCTCCCCTCATTCTCCTGAACTCCAGGGAATACAGCCCAAGAGCTGCCAAACATTCTTCATACAGTAACCCTTTCATTCCTGGAATCATTCTTGTGAATCTTCTCTGAACCCTCTCCAATGTCAGTATATCCTATCTAAAATAAGGAGCCCAAAACTGCACACAATACTCCAAGTGTGGTCTCACGAATGCCTTATAGAGCCTCAACATCACATCCTTGCTCCTATATTCTATAGCTCTAGAGAAGGATAGGTCAGATGAACGAATAGCTCAGGGGGTGGCTTAGCAGTAGGGCTTTGGTTTCCTGGATCACTGGGACTGTTTCAGGGGAGGTTGGAGACTGTACAAGATTAATGTGTTGCATTTAAACCAGAACAGGACCAACATTCTAGTGGGGAAGATTTAATTAGATCTGACAGAGTAAATGTTCAGATGAGAAGATACGGTCATCTGGAGGAGAAATGCGAGCAAGTCTAGTAGGCAGAGCAGGTGGGTAAATGCTAAGCTCAGTTTAACCTATTTTATAGACAATAGACAATAGGTGCAGGAGTAGGCCATTCGGCCCTTCGAGCCAGCACCGCCATTCACTGTGATCATGGCTGATCATCCACAATCAGTATCCAGTTCCTGCTTTATCCCCATAACCTTTGATTCCACTATCTTTAAGAGCTCTATCCATCTCTTTCTTGAAAGCATCCAGAGACTTGGCCTCCACAGCCTTCTGGGGCAGAGCATTCCATATATCCACCACTCTCTGGGTGAAAAAGTTTTTCCTCAACTCCGCTCTAAATGGCCTACCCCTTATTCTTAAACTGTGGCCTCTGGTTCTGGACTCACCCATCAGCGGGAACATGCTTCCTGCCTGCAGCATGTCCAATCCCTTAATAATCTTATATGTTTCAATAAGATCCCCTCTCAGCCTTCTAAATTCCAGAGTATACAAGCCCAGTCGCTCCAATCTTTCGACATATGACAGTCCTGCCATTTTACTGCAAGGAGTCTAATTAGTGATAAACACGAGATTCTGCAGATACAGGAAGGAGCTTGACATGCAAGTCTAAAGATCCTTGAAAGTGTCATCACAGGTAGATAACAGATTAAGCTGACCTTCATTAGTAGAAATACTAAACAAAGAGCAGGCATGTTATGCTCCATCTCATGAAGTTTTGGACAGCCCTCAGCCCAGAGTAAAGTGTGCATTTCTGGTCACCATGCTATACAAAGCTAGCTGTAGCATTGGGGAGGATGCGGAGGAAATTCACCAGAACGTTGTGCCTGGGATGGAGCATTGTATTTATGAGGGAATAATGGAGAGGTTGGGTTTGTTTTGTCAGGAGTGGAGGAGGCTAGGAGGGGATAATTATGAGGGATATAGATAGACAGACTTCAGAAAACTTTTCCCCTTAATCGAGATGAATAAAACCTTCTTATAGGCATCTGTTAGTCTCATGAGACCATGGATTTGCGCCTTGGAAGGTTTTCAGGGCACAGGCCTGGGCAAGGTTGTATGGAAGACCGGCAGTTGCCCATGCTGCAAATCTCCCCTCTCCACGAGACCGATGTTGTTCAAGGGAAGGGCATTAGGGCCAATACAGCTTGGCACCAGCGTCGTCGCAGAGCAATGTGTGATTAAGTGCCTTGCTCAAGGACACAACACACTGCCTCAGCTGAGGCTCGAACTAGCGACCTTCAAATTACTAGATGAATGCCAATAAAACCAGAGGATATCGATTTAGGTTAAAAGGTAAGAGGGCATCTGAAGGAGACACTTTAATCTAGAGAGTGTTAAGTAGTTGGAGTAGACTGCCAGAGATATTGTGAAAGCAGTCACTGGCAGTGTTGATGAAGTGTTCAGATGAGCATGAGAATCATGTGCTCATGTTATATAGCTAAAATTTTATATGCCCAGTGCAAATATAACACATCTGCTAAAGTTATCTTTCTCAATTTAGAGCATTGGTTTGCAAAGAACTCTAAGACCAACCTGCTTAAACTTGAATTTAACATCAGAAATATATAAAATTGTGAAATCATCCTCTAATTTCAATAAGTAAAATTAAACAATTTTATTAAGATAATAGTTTAATGATCTTTCAGGTATTATCTTTATTACTTTTCTTGGTGGTGAAGAAAATTTCCAAGAGTGAGAAGTAATTTTGCAATCACTTTTAAAATCTAACCCTCGTGTGGGTTTTGCCCTATAGATACAGGGAAAGTACTAATACATTGGTAAGATTTATAAAGGGTTTTACTGAAAGGGAAAATAAAAGTGTGACTCATCTCACTTAAATTCTGTAGTTGTCTAAATACTTCATCCATTATTTGATACCTAAATCTAAGAATTTTAGAAAATGGGAATCAAAACATAAAATGATGGAAACACACAGCAGGTGAAGAGAGTTTCTGAGGAAAGAGAATGGCAGATAATATTTCAGGTTAAGTAGATGAAGGAAAGCTCATCATGGACAGCCCAAGCCCAGGTGCAAAAAAAGGAGGGTTGGGCAAGGGGCTATCAATCCCATCCCATAAAAACCCAGAGCTACGGAAACACCACCAGAAGCTCCAAGGACCTCAAATGGGAAAGGAGGAATCCTCGAGGATGGGCTAAACCTGGGGACAATTTGAAAGACAGTGGACTCTGGTGAGCTACTGTTGGCAGTCTATGCCCGTTTAGGGGTGAAGAGATAAAAAGAAGAAAAAAAAGGTGAAGATGAATCTGGCTTAGTGTTGTCAAAAACAAAAGAGGCACAAGACCCCATTACAGCCGATTTTAGTGCACATTTCAAGCAGGGGTGAATTTAAAGGTCCGTGTTTTGTATTATTCTTTGTTAAGATTTAAAAGCACAGTGGTGTAGTGGCTAGTGTAATGATATTAGAGCTCTAACGACTCAGGTTCGATTCCTGTCACGGTCTGTAAGGAGTTTATACGTTCTCCTTGTGACCATGTGGGTTTCCTCCAGGTGCTCTGGTTTCCTCCCAAATTCCAAAGCTGTAGCAGTTAGTAGGTTAATTGGTCATATGGGTGTAATTGGGCAGCGGGGGCTCATTGGGCTGCAGGGGCCTGTTATCTCACTGTATCTCTAAATATAGAATAAATTGCTACTGAATAATAAAGAATAAATATAAATCACCATAACAAATTATATGGATTGTTTCAACTTTAAGTACTATGTTCAGCATGTAACTTATACATAAAGGGTGCAAATAAGTGAATAATGCAAGTTTAATTTTTGACTGAATGGGAGGTATAATGTACTAAGAATCACTAGTAGAAAGTGGGCCATTTAGAAAGGTTGAGTGGGAGGTTCCAATATGTGCACAGCATGTAACATACCTGTCCACTGTACAGCACTTACTTAGTTACCGAGGCGGAAAAAATTACTGAATGACATTCAAACTGACGACTTAAATTTGATAGCACTTTTATTTATAAAAAGAAAAATTATATTAAAAGATCTGCTTTCAATAAAAATCTAAAGGTAATAAAAAATGGTAATAGCTCAGAATCAAGTATATGACTCCCTTTTAATACATTGCGTTTCATACATCTGTCCCTTTTCATTTCAAATCAAGGACAGGAAAATATCTTTAGAACAGGATGTACTATTTCAGAAAGACTTCACAGGTGCTTCCTTTAAGTATGTCTTTAACGTGCCACTGAAAGACATTCATTTATAGAACCAAATCTATGCTTAAAGAGCGAGCTAGTCATTAAACCCACCATACACGATTCTCCTCTCTGCATAATATCTTCCAGAACGTTGCCATTCAGATTCTCTCTGTGGTTACGTTGTGCTGAGGAAAAACAATGGTGGCCACAAGAGGAGAGATTGGAGCGTAGCATGATGACATCAGCTACAAAGCGGGACTTCAAGTCTTAGTACTCTGCTTTTCAGTAGTATGTAAACATCTTCCACTGAAGCACTTTGTAAGAACTTAGCAATGTCAACTCTGTCTGCATCAGAAAGACTAGAGAGAGACTACAACATGGCACAGAATATGCACTGGCAAAAATGTGAGTACAATTTTACTTTCTTCAAAATATAGAGCAGTTTATGAATTTAAACTTAATCCAGTTATATTTCTCAGGAATTTAAGGGATGTCTTCAGGTCCACTTGTTAAGAGCTATGAAATATATCAAATATAATAAGGAATTTAACACCCGTTTGGAAAATTCTTTCTGTATAACAGTGTATAGTTGTGTAACTATGTTAATTAAATGATTATGTTTGTTGTAACAGAACCTGAAATGTTGTATTGTGATAGGAATACACCTGTAAATGAAGCAATAGTCTTCTTGCCTCAAATTTAATATTAGAGATTTATGAAACTATTTTCTAATTTCAATCAATAAGCTCAAACAATCTCTTTGAGACAACAGCTATGTTATCTGCAGATTTATTTTATTGATTCACTCTCACGTTAAATCAAGAAAGTTACTAGGTACTCTTAAGTATGCTTTGAAAGAATATAGTAAGTCCAAGCAGATATGCAATAGAATGAACAGCTTAATTATGTGGATCACACACAGCAGGGCATCACTGAATTTTTGATAAATATCATTGAGGCAGAAAGCACTTGGGAGTAGTCAGCAGATCAGCGAGCACCTTAAAGAGTAGACTGGTTAAAATGTTGGTTCAGAGTTCTGAACACAACAGGTAAAATCTAGGACTATCCCATTTTGAAACTCTGCTTCCGATGTCGAGTTCCATTTAAAAATAGGACCCTATATCCCGGTCAGTAGCTGAATGATTGCATGTGCATTCCAACTGTTTAGAGCATTCATTATAAACAAATGTTTTATAAATCCATGTAGCATCATATTAAAAAAAACATCACTAGCTATTGAACTCAATGAATGATCTTATCTTTGAGCGAGCTGGGAAATTATACACTTTGATATTAGCTGAAGACACTTAATGCATTTGTATGGAATAACAAAGATATTTAATCAATCTATAGTAATTGAAGTAATGTCCCTTTTAAAATACCTACAGAGTATTTTAATATGGGTGAGGTAAGTTTTTATATCTTTCCATGCAGTGTGCCGGTCTTCACTAATCAATTGTTTGAATTATAGAATTATGGAATATTCTGTATTTGTTTTTCTATTATGATAATATTCTGTAACATTTCTGTACAACATCATAAATAAGATTTTCTTTCGAGGTTTCTGGACAGTTATTCATTTTCGAAAAGAATGAATGTTGAAAATTTATATATCCTTTACTAAAGAATGACAAAACGTAAATGACTTGTATCTTATATTTGTTGCTTATTTGTCAAATATTCTGCCATGTTTGAAAAAGATAAAACATGGAATGATTTAATTATCCATGCCATTGCTGATTCTTTGCAGCACTCTAGTTAAATATACTGAGAAAATTTGGGTTAGAATTTGAGGGAAGCTTTACTTTCTGAGTGGTTATCTTATTGTGCCCAGACACCCACTGAGTCTTTCAATGTTTTCCAATGTAAAAGTTTACAAAATGAATTATTTGATTTTCTCTGATAAGATACATCAAACTACCACTGGTAAATATACAATTTTCTTGAATTGTTATCTTATTCTATTGATCACGAGTTTTGTTTCCACTATTTTACTCTAAACAAATATAGTAGATTCTGAATGAACATAACTTAATGAACATAACTTATCTAGTGTTTAACAAAATGATCTGCAGCTGAATGGTCTGACTAGCCAAATGAGCAAAGAATTAACCAGACTGAGAGCAGCAAACACATTGGCAGATGTTCACAAACATCCAACAATCATTGAATCTAAAAGTTAGGACCAGTGAAGTGGAAATACTATTTTATGCACAGATCAGTTAATGGAAGATGCATTCATTTTAATTGAAATCAAATGAACAAAGCAGATATTTAACTGTGAATCAAGTTCCATTGTGGGGTGTTAATAGATTATTTTTCCCCTTAGTTACTGAGATAAGAGTCACATTAACTCCGATCTTTAACATGGTGATCAAATAACACTTGCATCTCTTAAACTGAGGCTTTCCATTCTTCTCTATTTCCAATCTGCTTTAAAGGAATTTTCCAGAGACAGGCTGTGCACATAGGAACAAGATACAAGATATCAGAATGGGTATCTTCTGAGGCAAATTATCATGGTTGGCAAGGGCCACGTTCATTTCCAAGTCCATTGCAATGAAATGTACAACTGAATCAGGCAGATTTTGTCTAGGTGCTGAAAAGGAAGTTCCTTATTTGAAGTCTGAAGTCTAAAGGCTATACTGAAGTACATTCCTCCCACAATTTCATGTCAAAGCATACATTCTGTGCAGTTTCGAAGAAATGATTGGACTTTTCAAAAATTGTTACTACCACAGAACTTTATTTAACTTTCTTTCAAATATTATTGCTCGACTTTTCAAATCTTTTTTCACAAAAACAGTGATGAGGTAAAACATGTCTGTTCTTACATTAGTTCTTTCCAATGTTTATCCACTTTTCCCCAACTTCCCACAAACCTTCAGGAGAACACTTTTTAGAGTAACGCACACAAAATGCTGGAGGAACCCAGCAGGAGAGGCAGCATCTATGGATATGCTGCCGTATCTATGCTTCTTCATAGATGCTGCCTGGCCTACTGAATTCCCCCAGCATTTTGTGTGTGTTACTCTGGATTTCCAGCATCTGTACAATCTCATATGTTTATGGAGAACATTTTTTGATTCCTTTTCCAAATTCACCTGTTTTGTACAGATGAGTTATTTCAACTCATCCAGATGGCTCAATCAAGACTAGAAACTCATCTTTTGGAAAACATGAACATAAGTCTGTACTTTTTACTTCCAAAGGGATGCACAATGATATGCATACTTTTGGAGTAAGAACATAGAAGAAACAGTGCAGCACAGAAACAGGTCCCTTGGCCCCCAATGTTGTGCCGAACCAGTTAATAATCTCAAATGGCCTAATCCTTAATACATACATAATGTCCATATTCTTCCATTTTCCTCACATTTATGTGCCTATTTAAATGTCTCCTAAAAGTCCTTAATGTATCTGTCTCTACCACCACCCCAGGCAGCACATTCCAGCACTTACCACTCTCTGTGTAAAAAACTTACCCCACACATCTCCTTTGAAATTACCCCCTTTCATCCTAGATGTCCATTAGACCTTTCAACCCTTGGAAAAAGATACTATCTTGTCTATTGTATCTATGCCTCTCATAATCTTATAACCCCCTATCAGATCTCCCCTCAGCCTCTGCCATCCCAAAGAAAACAACCCGAGTTTTTCCAACCTCTCATTATAACATATTCCCTCTAATCCAGGCAACATCCTGTAAACCTCTTCTGCACCCTCTCCAATGCAACACTGATAAAGAAGTAGAGACTTCATTCGAACAAATATGAATCTAAGTTGGTCAGTTCTTCCACACACTTAGGAAAGATTAATTATTTACTAATACACTCGCTACCCATTGCTTCAGGGATCTTGGTTCAATCTTGACCTCCTATACTATCTGTGTCCTCGTTCTATCCAGCGCGCCACTTTCCTCTGAGATCCCAATGACACGTGGCTTAGCCGGTTAATTGGGCATTTTATATTGCCCCTAGTATTTAGGTGAGTGTGGAGTTGGTGGAAATGCACAGAGACTAAAATGAGATTGGGGTACGATTGCTGTAAGTTAGTGCTTGATGTGGTCAATGTGAAATGGTGTGTCCAAGAGCATCTTCCATGGCACAGGACTAACATGATTAATAGCAACAATTGGCTTGCTGATATTGCTACGAAAACCATTTGTCTACTTACAGAATCCAAATGCTCACTTTAGGCACAAAGACCATAAGTGTGAGGTGGTTCATTTTGGTCGGTCGAATATGATGGCAGAATATAGAATGGTAAGACTCTTGGCAGTGTGGAGGATCAGAGGGATCTTGGGGTCCGAGTCCATAGGACACTCAAAGCAGCTGCAAAGGTTGACTCTGTGGTTAAGAAGGCGTACGGTGTATTGGCCTTCATCAATCGTGAGATTAAATTTAGGAGCTGAGAGGTAATGTTGCAGCTATGTAGGACCCTGGTCAGACCCCACTTGGAGTACTGTGCTCAGTTCTGGTCACCTCACTACAGGAAGGATGTGGAAACCATAGAAAGGGTGCAGAGGAGATTTACAAGGATGTTGCCTGGATTGGGGAGCATGCCTTATGAGAATAGGTTGAGTGAACTTGGCCTGTTCTCCTTGGAGTGACAGAGGATGAGAGGTGACCTGATAGAGGTGTATAAGATGATGAGAGGCATTGATTGTGTGGATAGTCAGAGGCTTTTTCCCAGGGCTGAAATGGTTGCCACAAGAGGGCACAGGTTTAAGGTGCTGGGGAGTAGGTACAGAGGAGATGTCAGAGGTAAGTTTTTTACGCAGAGAGTGGTGAGGGCGTGGAATGGGCTGCCGGTGACAGTGGTGGAGGCAGATACGATAGGGTCTTTTAAGAGACTTTTAGATAGGTACATGGAGCTTAGAAAAGTAGAGGGCTATGGGTAAACCTCGTAATTTCTAAGGTAAGGACATGTTCGGCACAACTTTGTGGGCCAAAGGGCTTGTATTGTTCTGTAGGTTTTCTCTGTTTCTATGTTTCTAAGACATAGGAGCAGGGCTAGGCCATTCAGCCCATCGAGTTTGCTCAGCCATTCCATCATGGCCGATCCCGGATTCCACTCAACCCCATACACCTGCCTTCTCGCCATATCCTTTGAAGTCTTGACAGATCAGGAAATTATCAACCTCCGCCTTATATGTACCCATGGACTTGGCTTCTGCCACAGTTTGTGGCAGAGTATTACACAGATTCACTACTCTCTGGCTATAAAAATTCCTCCTTACCTCTGTTCTAAAGGGTCACCCCTCTAATTTGAGTCTGTGCCCTCTAGTTCTGGACACCTCCACAAGAGGAAATATCCTCTCCACATCCATCCTATCTTGTCCTTACAAGTTTCAGTAGGTTTCAATGAGATCCCCCCCCGCATTCTTCTAAATTCCAGTAAGTACAGGTCCAAAGCTCTTCATATGTTAACCCCTTCATTCCCAGAATCATTCTTGTGAACCTCCTCTGGACTCTCTCCAATGACAGCACATCCTTTCCGAGATATGGGGCCCAAAACTGTTGACAATATTCCAAGTGTGGCCTGACTGGTGTCTTATAAAACCTCAGCATTATCTCCTTGCTTTTATATTCTATTCCCCTTGAAATAAATGCCAACATTGCATTTACCTTCTTTAGCACAGACTCAACCTGTAAATTAACCTTCTATGGGGTCTTGCTCGAGGACTCCTAAGTCCCTCTGCACCTCTGATGTTTGAACCTTCTCCCCATTTAGATAATAGTCTGCACTTTTGTTCCTTTTACCAAAATGTATTATCATAGATTTCCCAGTACTGTATTCCATCTGCCACTTTCTTGCCCATTCTTCCAATTTGTCTAAGTCCTGCTGCAATCACATTGCTTCCTCAGCACTACCAATCTTCACATCATCTGCAAACTTTGCCATAAAGCCATCAATTCCATTATCTAAATCATTTACAAACAATGTGAAAAGTAGCGGTCCCAGTAGTGACTGCTGAGGAACACCACTAGTTAGCGGCCAACCAGAAAAGGCCCCCTTTATTCCCATTTGCTGCCTCCTGTCTGTCAGCCATTCCTCTATCCATACCAATATCTTTTCTGTAATGCCATGGGATTTTATCTTGTTAAGCAGCCTCATGTGTGGCACCTTATCAAATACCTTCTGAAAATCCAAGTAAATGACATCCACTGCCTCTCCTTTGTTCACCCTGATTGTTACTTCCTCGAAGAACTCTAACTGATATGTCAGACAAAATTTCCCTTTAAAGAAACCATGCTGACTTTGACTTATTTTATCATTAGTCTCCAAATACCCCAAAACCTCATCCTTAATAACACTTTACCAATCACTGAGGTCCTGCCGAAAAGTCTCAGACCAAAACGTCGACCGTACTCTTTTCCATAGATGCTGCCTGGCCTGCTGAGTTCCTCCAGCATTTTGTGTTGCTTAGGCTAACTGGCCTATAATTTCCTTTCTTTTGCCTTCCTCCCTTCTTAAAGAGTGGAGTGACATTTGCAATTTTCCAGTCCTCCAGAACCCTGCCAGAATCAAGTGATTCTTGAAAAATCATAGCCAGTGGACCTGCTATCTCTTCACCAACTTCTCTCAGGACTCTGGGATGTAGTCCATCAGGTCCAGGTGACTATCCACTTTAAGACCTTTCAGTTTGCCTCGCACTTTTTCCTTTATGATAGTAGTGATACTCACTCCTGCTCCCTGACACTCTTGGGCCTCTGGCACACTGCTAGTGTCTTACACAGTGAAGACTGGTGCAAAGTAATTACTAAGTTCATCTGCCAATTTTTTGTCCCCCATTACTACCTCACCAGCATCATTTTCCAGTGGTCTAATATCAGATTTCATCTCCTTTTCCTCTTTAAAAAACTGAAAAAGCTTTTAGTATCCTGCTTTATATTATTGGCTAGTTTGTCCTCATATGTCATCTTTTCCCTTCTTATAGCTTTCTTAGTTGTCTTTTGTTGGACTTTAAAAGCTTCCCAATCATCTGAATTCCCACTCACTTTTGCTTCCTTTTATGCTCTTTCTTTGGCTTTTATGCAGTCCTTAACTTACTTTGTCAGCCACGGTTGCCTACCCCTTCCATTTGAGTACCTCTTCTGTAGAACATAGCTATCCTGCATCTTGTGAACTAATCCCAGAAACTTCAGCCATCTCTGCTCTGCCGTCATCCCCGCCAGTATCTTCCTCCAATCCACCTGGGTAAGCTCCTCTCTCATGCCTCTGTAATTCCCCTTATTCCATTGTGACACTGATTCATATGACTTATATGAAAATGCTATAGCTAAAGGTATGAAAATGATCTATCAGTACTGTCCCAAAGACTACTGGTCGAGTTTTCAGGTCCTGTGCCTGAACTCTTAAGTTCACTTTTTTCAGAGGGAAGTTAAGAGGGCATTCTTTATATAAGAGTCTTATGGTACTGAGCTCCCAAATGTTTAGGTCACCTGAAGGAAGAACTTCCTATGTCATATGAAAGTATGGTGGATAGCCATTGCTTCAGGATCATTTTAGAAGCAGGGAATAGAAGTATCTGGTTATGCACATGATCAAGGATCAGGAGATGCAATCAGCGAAGATTCTGAGGCAAATCCATCAAAATCTTTGACTCAAACACGAGGAAATCTGCAGATGCTGGAATTTCAAGCAACACACACAAAAACTGCTGGTGAACACAGCAGGCCAGGCAGCATCTATAGGAAGAGGTACAGTCGACGTTTCAGGCCGAGACCCTTCGTCAGGACTGATATCGGGAAAGGATTTTGGCTTAAAAGCTTACTGATTTGTATATTAGAAATCTCACTTATACCAAATGTTCTACAAGAATAGTGAATAACCAGAAATGATTTGAATGCAGTTACCATAATTCAAGAGACATTGTTAACAACAAAAACAGTGGCCAAATTGGCTATAACTAATAAACCTTAGATACACACAAGACTGCTGAATGAAAATTATTTTCTTTGTCGTGGCCATTATGACAGTCAACCAATCAGAATAGCGAATCAGCACTCAGCAGAAACAACACTCAATTGTGAACTTATGGTGTCACCTTGACGAGAGATTTGTGGCCTCGCCTCCAGGCTCAGCAAACAACCCTATAACCATACAGTCAACCCGAGCTAGCAACCTTCTTTCATTTCAAAATTATTTCCATTTATCTCTTTTGTAATAGCTGATGGGCAAGGCTGCTAGACTGGGTCTATATTAGGTAGTGAACAAACCAGCAGAAGGAATAAACCCATTTCCAGGTCATGGAGTGTATCTCAAATGGAAGTTGATAGGTTCTTGATCAACCAGGGCATCAAAGGTTACAGGGAGAAGGGAGGAGAATGGAGTTGAGAGGGCTGATGGAATGGTGGAGCTGACACAATGGGTCGAATTGCCTAATTCTGCTCCTTTGTCTTATTGTCTTATTTTCTTATCAATCTACGTATTGCAATGGCTCTGTCCTTAATAGCATCGTAGGTGTTACTCATTCAATTATTGCTGTAATATCCTTTACACCGAGGATGCCTATCATGGTGTAAAAATGGAACCCAGACCATTACAACACAGTACAGGTCCTTTGGCCCACTATGTTGTACTGATATTTTAACTGACTCCATGATTAATCAAACCCTTTCCTCCCACATAGAGTTGTACAGTACTAAGGGGCAAAATAGAGTAGAGAAGATTAGGAAACACAAATCTGGGCATCAATGTGGACCATCAATATCACCAGAATTAAATACTACCACGGTCTGTAAACTCAAGTCTGACTTCTCCTCATTCTCTCTACTTAAAGGGTAGTGGAGAAGCGTATACTAAAAATGATGTTCCAACCTAAATGATATTGCAAAAATAGCATGCAACAGACAGAGCTAAATAATTTCATGATCAATACATCACAACGGATCTCTGGAGTACACTTGGATCCAGCATACAGGAAGATGAGACTCCAAGAGTAACCTCTTGCTCAATGTGGCCAGGCCCAGCATATGAGTGCTAAAGGGAAGGTTAGAAGTCCCAGATGGGTGATCCCTCTCTGCTTCCACCTGAGAGGCCGGCTGCCACAGAGGCCAGTTTCCAAACAACTCAACTTCTCCACACATCAAGAAATGGGTGACAGAAATGGGAAAACAAAGCCATTGTTATCAGGCAACATTCTGACTGTAGTGTTGAACACTAGTGCCCCTGAGCCATTCATACCTTTCACCAAGTCCCTTTGATACAATTTCACCAGCAGCTACCTAACAATGTGGAAGATGCTTTATGTATAAGAACATGGTAGAAACTAGATACTCTGTGATGTGACTTACCTCCTAACCACCCCAAGCATGATCACAATCTAAGAGACATATTAAGAGCCTGAAGATTTACTTTGTACTTGAAAGGTAGCTCCAACAATGCACAGGAAGCCCAAAACGAGCAAGAATAAAGTAAGCCACTTGACTAATACTCTGTCCACCAACAGATACAGTGTGCACTATCTATAAAATGAACTTGCCAATATATTAGCGCCTCCCAAACTTATGACTTCTACCATAAGAACAGGAGCAACAGGGGCATGAGATCACCACCATCTTCAGGTTCACCTCCAAGTCACCTGCCACCCTGACTTCATCAACAAGAGAACATCTGCTGATGCTGGAAATGCAAGTAACACACACAAAATGCTGGAGGAACTCAGCAGGCCAGGCAGCATCTATGGAAAAGAGTACAGTCGATGTTTGGGGCCTAGGCTCTTCAGCAGGACCTTGGCCCGAAACATTGACTGTACTCTTTTCCATAGATGCTGCCTGGCCTGCTGAGTTCCTCCAGTATTTTGTGTGTGTTGCTTGCATTTCCTTCATTGTTACTGAGTCAATTCTGGAATACACTGTCCAAAAGACTTGTAAAAATGCCCTCACCAAATGTTCTGCAGTAGTTCAAGAAGGTGTCAAGGGGAAAAATGAATAACAATAAATGCTGGTCTCCCCGGCAATGACTTCATCTGTGAAAATCAAAAATGTAAAGAATTTTTTGAGTTTATTTTATATGTTTTTTTTTACAGATACTTCCTTCCGCCAGGCATATTATGTTTCAGCTGAACGGTTATAAATAATTTGGTATAACATGTTTTGCTTATGTAAGGGTTAATGAATAGGACTTCATCCATGAAAATAGCTCATTGATTAAGCAGAAGTGATGAGAATAAGTAGATCCAGATACTCTCACAAAGTAGGTACTAAACCGCCTTCATTATTGATTCTTCGTGTGCTGGTGATTTCTACTGCTCCACCAACTTGAAAATGTCAGTACAGTCACAAAGTTGTCATGATCTCTTCAATGTTACCACCTGAAACCAAGGGAAGAATTCTTGTACAAATGAAAGACTCAGGAGGTGTTCCACTTTCCTTCCATATCACAAAGACGTGATAATAGATTAATTCGGTTACTGTCGGTTACCTGTGTGTAGATGATTGGCAAAAGAATCTAAGGCGAGTGGATGGGAATAGGACAAGTTCCAAGGCTGGTGGGGGGGGCGCGGAATAAGGAGAGATGGCGATGTAACGGGACGTGATCGCTCTGCTGAGAGCTGCTACGGGTGAATTGGAATGAAAGGCCTTCTTCAGTGCTGTAATGAGCAGGACTTCAATCATTCTGAATGCAAACTATGAATTTCAGTGTGTAAATAATAGGAAAGTATAATAGTCTGCATAAACATAAGAGATTCTTTAGATGCTGGAAATCTAGAGCTACATGCACAAAATGCTGCAGGAACTTAGTAGGTAAGTAGCATCTATAGAAAGGAATAAAGTTTTGGGCTAGGACCCTTCATCGGGACTGCAGAGGTTTGTGAGTAGAATTTGTTCATACTCCTGGAATGATTCTGTTTATACTTAACATCATCGTGCCAAAGGGATAGCGGGATATCACAAAGAGCTTCTTATTTTCTCTGTCCCCAACAGCCCACAATCCATCCAATGTACAGTTATATCTGCTATGTAAGTCTGGGAGACTTTTTGAACTTAAAATATCATTCTAGTTGGCTAGGAAATTAGTGAGAGCATCCCACTTGCTTGTTACCAACACGCTTAATAGTTTCCCATTTAAGTTGTCAGATAGAATCCCAGAAGGATGCCACTTGGCTTGATTCATCCACCTGAAATGGCTGTCAATTCACTTCACTTCCCTTCCCTTTCAACGTAAGCAAAGCAGGTGTTGGATCTGTTAGTTACAATTCAGGACAAGCCCATGTGCTGTCTGTATGGATCACAGCAGTTCACAAACTCATCACCAAATTCTCAAGGGCAATTAGGAATTGACACCAACTGCTAGTCTTACCAGCAACATCCTCATTCTGTAAATGAATAAAAATAAACATCCAACAACTGTCTGACCTTATATAGAAGAATAATTCATAGCAAAGCTCAATCCTGATCTGTGTAGCTATTGCAACACGCTTACGTGAATCAGTTTCAATAAACCAGAGCAAGTTCATCAGTCAACACTGGTTAGGTTTTTCTCTGAGCCTTGGCTTCAGTTTTTACATCAATTTCCTCTCAACGTTGTATGATTTGAAAATAATATTGACATATTTTAGGTGCAGCAATTATTGGGGCGCTGAGCGGCCAACTGGTATTTCTCTCACATTGATATTTACCGTGTCAGTATCACATAACACAGAAGGGGGGGGGTGTCATTGTGCAGCTGCCAGACTTCTGGAAACCTTTGCCAGTCCACAAGGTACACCTGGGAAAAGAGTTTCTCGGGAATTACAAGGCTTTGACCAATACAGTGATTAGATTCTGATGAAGGGACTTGGCCCGAAACGTTGACTCTTTCTTTCCTTCTGTAGATACTGCCTGACCTGCTGTGCTCATCCAGCATTTTGTCTGTGTTACCACATGATCTGGTTTATTTTTGATATTTTATTAATCTATCTACACACCAAAACCAGAAAGTAAAAAAGTGGGTATTCCCTACCCTCTTGATTTATTGATTTTTTTTTCTTTGTTCTCTCACCAAGGTGAAAGAAGGAAAGGCAATTAATGTGATTGTATGAGAAGGAGATACCAATAGTACTAATGTTACCATTTTGTTTTTAAGATAGACATTGCATTTATAAGTCAGACAGTGCTATAGTTTGCTTATTTTGACCATATGAGGGCTTTAATTCCTGACTTGCTAAGCTGTGTCTGCAGTTTAAGTTTGGTTTCTTAGCACGATCGAGTGGTCAGAATTACAGTTAAACATGCCTGATGCTGAGCAAAGCCTACTCCCATGGGAGATCAATTGAGGACACCTGCATTGCTGGCTACTGAATTGTGTTTACTCATCTGTAAGCCCTTCCTCTTTCAGCCTAACCCAAGCGTTCATTCTAATATACTGGACTTGGGGGCGGAGTACATTTGGGGGAAGTGGATTTAAAAACTCAATGTACTAATGAAAACAATAATGTTTCTTATCTGTCAGTATTTCTGAACTTTAGTTTTGGCTAGGTTTCATTTTCTGAAAAAATATAATTTAAAATAAGTGTTATTTCTACGCTTGAATTCTCTAGGGGAAAACGTTACCTGTGATGGTATGCCATAACTTAGCCAGGCACAGTGAATCTGTGGAATTCATTGCTACAGATGGCTGTGGAGGACAGGCGTTGAGTATATTGAAAGCAGAGGTTGATAGGTTCTTGATTAGTAAGAATGTCAAATGTTGCAGGGAGAATGCAGGAGAACGTGGTTGAGAGGAGTAATAAATTAGACATGATGGACTGGCGGAGCAGGCTCGATGGGTCAATTGGCCCAATTCTGCTCCAGTGTTTTAGGGCCTTGTAAGACCATAAGACCATGAGATATAGGAGCAGAATTAGACCATTTGTCCCATTGAGCTTGCTCCGACATTTCATCATGGCTGATCCATTTCCTCTCAGCCTCAGTCTCCTTCCTTCTCCCCATATCCCCTCATGCCCTGACCAACCACAAATCTATCAAACTCTGCCTTAAATATACATAAAGACTTGGCTTCCACAGCTGCCTGTGGCAAAGAATTCCACAGATTCGCCACTCTGTGACGAAAGAAATTCCTCCTCAACTCCATTCTAAAAGGATGCCCCTCTATTTTGAGGCTGTGTCCTCTGGTCTTAGACTTTCCACCCACAGGAAACATTCTCTCCACATTCACTCTATCAAGGCCTTTCACCATTCAATAGGTTTCAATGAGGTGACCCCTCATTCTTCTGAATTCTAGTGAATACAGGCCCAGAGCCATCAAACACTCTTCATATGACAAGCCATTCAATCCTGGAACCATTTCTGTGAATCTCCTTTGAACCCTCTCCAGTTTCAGCACACGCTTTCTAAGATGAGTGGCCCAGAACTGTTTAAAATACCCCAAGTGAGGCCTTACCGGTGCTTTATAAAAGTCTCAACATTACATTCTTAGCTTTTATATTCTACTCCTCCTGAAATGACACCTGCTTTCCTCACCACAGACTCAACCTGCAAATTAACCTTTAGGGAATCCTACACAAGGACTTTCAAATCCCTTTCCACCTCAGATGGTCTTATAACTTCTTACTTTACTTTTTAATTTCACATCTGGATTGTGTTTCCTCATTAGTGTAAACTAGATGTGACTTTTAAATTGCAATTAATGAGATATAACTTTATGCTTTACATTTTGGGTGCCACGGTAGTGTAGCAGCCAGTGTGATGCTATTACAGCTTGGGTCATTCTGGAGTTCTGGCATCCTTGTATGTCCTCAACGTGAACAGTTGGGCTTTCCTCCAGGCGCTCCAGTCTCCTCCCACAGTCCAGAGACATACTATTTAGTAGTGAATTGATCATTGTAAATCGTTCTGTGATTAGGCGAGGGTTAAATCAGTGGGTTGCTGGGAAGTGCGGCTCATCAGGCCAGAAGGGCCTGTTCCACACTGTATCACTAAATAAATGACGTAAATAAATAAGTGACATTTCATTAGTAACAATCAAAACGTAATGTTAATAAGAAAAGATGATTTGCTTGTAGTTGTCTACATTTGTGGATTTTAATCTGGTTTCTAATAATGTAAGTCAGTTTGTCTTTATGCCAGTTAAGTAAATGATGCCTGATTCTAGCATCAGGACACACAGCACAACATTGAAACACACCCCCTAGAGATAACAGTCAGACACCCCCCCCCCCACCGCCCCCCAGGGGTTGGGAATAAACATTCACTTTGGGATCTGATTTACACTCAGAAGGCTAGGTTGGAAAAATTATTTCAGGTTTAAGTCAGATGAACGATAAATGGATGTTTAAGTGCTTTGATTATATAGTACAGCAATTTGGATGCTTAATGCTTGTCTTCTGTAAGCTGACTGAATCCAAGTGTAAAGTTGATTGGTTCTTCTAAGCATCCACAGTGGGAATTTTAGCTCAGATTCAAAGCAATCAATGTCTAACTCATGTTTGACATTTTTGCAATGAAGATACAGTATAAACCATGAATAGGAAAACAGGCTAAAGCCTTATTTAAAGGAATGACCCTTACCCGGTTTCTTTGTTCTACTGTGAATCCCTGCAAGGAAATGAATCTCAAGGTAGAACATGGTGACATATTTATTTGATTTATTTAGAGATACAGTGCAGAATAAGACCTGCGACCCTTCGAGCTGCACCACCTGGCAAACCCCAACAACCCCAGTTTAATCCTAACCTAATCATGGGATAATTTACAATGAACCAATTAACCTATCCGGTATGCGTTTGGACTGTGGGAGGAAACTAGAGAACCCAGAGAAAACTCATGCATCCCATGGGGAGAACATACAGACTCCTTATAGAGGACACTGGGATTGAACTCTGAATTCCAATACCCCAAGCTGTAACCATGGTGCCCACATTTACATATTTTCATGATCAATTTATTTTGAGCTTTGAGGTGCTCTTGAGGAAGTCAGTGATAAAAGCAACAATAGTTTCCTTCCATTTAGACAGCATGGTAGTGTAGTGATTAGGATAATGCTTTACAGTGTCAATTTCCTCCGTGTCTGTAAAGAGTTTGTATTTTCTCCCCATGATCATGTGGGCTTCCTCGGAGTTCTATGGTTTCCTTCCCCATTCCAAAGATATACAGTTACGGTTAGTAAGTTATGGTCATGTTATGTTCACGCCAGAAGTGTGGTGTCACTTGTGGGCTGCCCCCAGCACAATCTCAGACTGAGCTGGTTGTTTACGCAAGCAACACATAATCACTGTATGTTTTGATATTTCAATGTGCATGTGACAAATAAAACTAATCTTTAAATCTTTAAACTTTTTGAAGGACCAAGTGTATCTGAATTCTGCCATGTTTTATCTTTCATGTTTTGGTAAGGGGGCAAGGGGAAGGGGAATCCTGGCCACTCTGTCCTTTTGTTGTGGACTTCCACTTCTCCACCACAGATGCTGAGAGGTGAGGCATATAATCCCTAGTCCAACCTATCAGTCCAGTGTTGGACCAAGTTGTTCAATGCCTCTGATAGGGAATGGTTCCTGCTGAGAACCACCGGAAGAACTTTCAGGATGGCAGAAGATGTCAAAAGTTAGTTGTCACCTTTCTCTACGCTGTCTTTGCTGGCCACACTTGGACCACCAGACTCAAAAACAGTTCCTTTCCCCAAGCAGTAAGACTGATCAACACCTCCACCCACTAACCCACCCCTCCACAACCACACCACCTGTACTTTATCATTTCCTGCCAGTCACTTCATGTACAGACACTCCTGTGCCTAGTGTCACTTTATGAACATACTGTATCTACAATCAATGTACATAAGCTATGTTGTGTATTTATATTTATTGTGTTTTTATTATTATTGTGTTCTTTATCTTATTGTGTATTTGTTTTGTCCTGCATCAGATCCAGAGTAACAATTATTTTGTTCTCTTTTACACTTGTGTACAGGAAATGACATTAAACAATCTTGAATCTTGAACTGTCTCGCCGCTCTTGAAATGATAAGTGGTTACTGTGCTAGTCACGCAAAAGGCTGAAGCAGTTGCCAACAAACTTGTACTATTGTGCTTTAGAAATTCCCTCCCTCAAGCCTTCATAATAAACTAACACGGCACCATTAATCTGCTCACCAAATCTATGGCCATGTTTGTTGTAATCTCCCTGGCAACAAAAGCAGCCTGCACACCACCTTGGAGTTTCACTTGTCAGTCAGTTATCTTTAATATTAAGCTAATTGTGTTTGCAGTACAATCATCTTTACAGAGCCTGAGGTCTCCAGTTGTCGGTTGGCCATCCTATTTTTCAGGATGAACCATCCAGTAGGAAGGAAATTTGACAGAAGCAGTATTGGGGTAGCCCAGTTGTGCAGATTATTTAACTGTGGCTTCTTAGCTTCCCAGGTTCAATCAGATCTCTGACCTCCGGTGCTGTTAGTAAGGAGCTTGTAGAATCTCCCCATGACCACCTGGGCTTCCTCCAGCTCCCTCCCATGTCCTAAAGGTCTGTGGGTAGTCCTAATAGACCCTGTTGTGTATGAGAGTGGTAGAAACTGTGAGTTTGTGCTGAAAATGTGAGGAACCTTCCCATCAGCCTCACAACTTCTCTGACCTCCTTTTGTCAGACAGAAAGTATAAGAACAAAGACTGTCAGACTGGGTAACAGCTTCATCCCCCAGGCTGTGAGACTTCAGAACACCCTGCTACCACCCGGTACACATTATTGATGACAGCACCAGTAGCATTATACTGTTGTATATTTGAACTATATCTCATAAATGCACTTTATGTCAACTTGTACATCGACAGAATATTTTCCTTATTATTTGTTAATATTGTTTTACGTGCTGTATGTGATATATGTACTGTGTTTTTCACCTTGGTCCCTATAGAACGCTGTTTCATTTTGTTGTATACGTGTGTATGGGTGGATGACAACAACTGAACTTGAATTTGAATTCTACTTAAAGGAAGTGGGATTAGTGTAGAGTTTGTGTAAATGGGAGCTTGATGGTCAGCGTGCAGCCAGTGTGCTGAAGGACCTGAACCCCTGCTGTATGACTCTCTGGATTTTGCCAAATTTCCGCCCAAGGCCGATACAATTTGAGAGCCAGATTCTTGGTCAGTATGGACCAGTAGAGGCGAAGGGCCCGTTTCAGTGCTGCATATGACTATGAGCCTATCTCTCATTCATTAAATAGGATTTTATTTAACATTCAGGAACAACTACTTGGAATATGGTACGTTTTTGGCCCCCTCATCTAAGAAAGGATGTGTTGACATTGGAGAGGGTCCAGAGGAGATTCACAAGAATGATCCTAGGATTGAAAGGGTTAACATATGAGGAGTGTTTGATGGCTCTGGGCCTGTACTCACTGGAGTTTAGAAGAATGACAAGGGATCTTGTTGAAACCTATTGAATAGTGAAAGGCCAAGATAGAGTTGATGTGGAGAGGATGTTTCCAATAGTGGGGGAGTCTAGGAACAGAGGCCACAGCCTCAGAATAGAAGGACGCCCCTTTAGAATGGAGATAAAGAGGATTTATTTATTTATTGAGATACAACATGGAATAGGCCCTACCGGCACTTCAAGCCATGCCATCCAGATTTAATCCTAACCCAATCACAGGACAATTTACAATGACCAATCAACTTACCAGCCAGTACGTCTTTGGACGCCGAGGAAACCAGAGCACCTGGAGAAATCCCATGCGGTCATGGGGAGAATGTACAAACTCCTTACAGACAGCAGTAGGAAATGAACCCGGGTCATTGGTACTGTAAACCATTGTGCTAACCATTACACTATCGTGCCGCCAGAGGCTGGTGAATCTGTGGAATTCATTGCTATGGATAGTTGTAGAGGCCAAGTCATTGGGTGTATTTAAAGCAGAGGTTGATAGGTCCTGGATTCGTAAGGGTGTCAAAAGTTATGCAGTGAAACCAGGAGACTGGCCTAATTCTGATCGTATGTCTGATGGTCAGACAGGGTGGATGTATATGAAGGTGTGAAAAAGGATCCAGTGCTTTCCCGACATATCTGAGGAATAAGCTTTTCTTGGTTTTAAAGTTGAGTCCAAGTATCGATTATAATGGACATTTTGATGACAAGTTCTGTTATTTGAAGATAGCGGAGCTTATCATCGAAACTTCGGTTAAAATTGATATCTACACCTGGCTGGAAGCCCGAGAAGAGTTTATTCATTCTGCACTAGTGTTAGAAAAGCAATGACTTGCTCTTAAATAAGTTTTATACACCATTTCCAGGAGAGATGAAGTCAAGGATGGATTTACAAAGAAGGATGCGAATTTCAAATTGAAGGGTAGCTGCAGTAGGAACTAAAATGCAGGAACTAAAAACAGGAGCTGGCATACAGATAAAGGCAGAGAGGTCAGGAAAAAGCAGCAGACTGTTGGATAAATTCAGATGTAAAAAGGGTTCATGGTCCATCTGGAGGCCAACCAGGAAATGTGTTTTTTTGCTATCTGAATTGCCATCTACAGTTCTTCAACCTTTTCACATATTGTGAGTGGAAGAGATTAAAATTGTGTCACTCTTAGCCTTATGAAAGGAGACTTAAGTGAATGAAAAGCTGGAAAGTTTTCAAAGAATTAATTTCATTGAATCAATTTTCAGAAGTGCAATTTAATTCTACTTCCAACCCATGTATTTAGTGTTATCTATCACAATGACAATCTAGGCAAATTCTTGCATTATATAAATTTTGGCTCCATATACTATTTATATGGCTTATCATTCTGGAACAGTGTCCACAGGTCAAAAATGTCAAAGTATAAGTACATATATGTCTCCAAATACTCCCTTGAGATTCACTTGCAGGCATTCACAGTAGAACAAAGAAGTACAATAGAATCAACGAAAAACTACACACAAAGACTGAAAGACAATGTGCTAAAGTGCAAACTGTGCAAATATTTAAAAAATGAATAATAGTAATAATAAATAAATAAATAAATAAATAAATAAATAAATAAATAAATAAATAAATAATACTGAGAACATGAATAGTAGAGTCCTTGAAAGTGAGTCCATAGGTTGTGTTCAGCGATCAGTTCAGTGCTGTAGTGAGTGAGGATGTCCACACTGGTTCAGGAGCCTAATAGTTGAAGGTGTGAGCCCTGAGGCTCCTGTACCTCCTTTCTGATGGTAGCAGCAAGAAGAGAGCATGGTCTGGCTGGTGAGGGTCTTTGATGATGGATGCTGTTTCTTGTGGGGAAGGTGTTGCCTGTGATGGACTGGGCTGTATCCATCACTTTTTGTAGGCTTTTTCATTCCTGGGTATTGGTGGTTCCATACCAGGCCATGATACAGCCAGTCAGGATGCTCACCACAGTGCACCTATAGAAGTTCTAGTATTCAGCTTGTTAAAAGGAGTGCTTTGTATTTTCAACCATGGTGGCCCTTTAGGGATTGCCATTGTTATGAGAGAAGGAAGAACAGGAAGAACTGCAATCTTAAGGAGAATCCAGTGCTGGTAGAAATTTTTACCATGCTGAAGTGCCTACATTTCTCAGTGAAAAACGTACCAAGGCTGTATTCTTTCTACAGAGACTGACACAGAGCTCCAACTGAAGATCTTATATCCAAGTTCTGGTACACCATTTCCTGTTGCCATTAAAGTCACTGCTGCCCTCAATTTATTTGCTTTCAACTCTTTCCAGGGTAGTGTAGAAGACATCACAAACATCAGTTTCCTTTCCCTTCTTACTTGCATTATGAAAACAAATTCATTGCAATCATTGAAGCCTGAAATCAGTAGATAGAAATGGATCCAGAGGATTTCAGGAATCTAAAATCTCAGCAACAGTATCCATGGCATCAGATTAGCTTTTTTCTCTTTATATGCAACGGGATTGTGATGGCTAACAGATATAACCCCGAAGTTCCAAGAGTATTCCTGCTTTTCTGAGAGCTGCCTTGTGAAATCCTTTGCACTGTACTCAGTGACTATACTTCATTAGAGTTTGAGGAGGTTTGGTATGTCGCCAAAGACTCTGACAAGTTTCTACAGATGTATGGTGGATTGCATTCTGACTGGTTCACTGTCTGGTTTGGAGGTGTCGGTGCACAGGGTCAGATAAAGCTGAAGAGGGTTATAGACTCAGCCTGTTCCATCATGGGCAAAGGCCTCACCAGTAGTGAAGACAGTTTCAAAAAGGGGCACTTCACAGAGACGACGTCTTTCACTAAGGATCCTCACCATCCAGGACATGCCCTCTTCTCATTACCACCATCAAGAAGGATATACCGGAGCCTGAAGATGCACACTCCACAATTTAGGAACAGCTTCTTCCCCTCCACCATCAGATTTCTAAATAGTCCATGAACCCCTGAACACTGCCTCACAATTTTCCTCTCTTTTTGCACTTTTTTTTATATATTCGTGTTGTAATTTATAGTTTTTTTTACTGTAGTGCACAGCACTGCTACCACAAAACAACAAATTTCATGACATATGTCAGTGAGAATAATGTGATCCTGATTTTGATTTTGATTCTTTGATCATCTAGGGTGCAAAACTTATTCTTTGCACAGTTTGCGTTTGACTGTTGCCATACTCACTGACAGATCAACTTCCCCTTCTACAGTCCTCATCAGTAAAGCAACAGACTCCTTAAGCAAAGGTTCCTCTAGTCTGCTGGCCTCTGCAATCTAGCACATAAAGATAGTTGCATTTAATAGTGGTGTTTTATGCTGTGTCGTGTGTGCTATGAAGTGTTACATTGTGGTTGGATCTTTGGAAGAGGTTGAAGATAGAACTGTTGGAGCTAGCACGCGAGGAGGATCACCACTGGAGGAAGACCACTGACGTTGGGAGTGTAAGAGTTCTTCACAAACAATTCCCCAAGTTGGAGCAATTCAGCTGAAGGATCCCAACTCTCTTTGATTCCCACTTCTGCCCAACATCACTTCAAGTTCTTTTGACTGCCAATAAGTGGTAATCTCAGGAGGCAAATGAACAATAATGTATTACATTCCTAGCAAATTATGTATTCAAACTCCAAAATGATTTATTGTGCAGTTGTATACTTTCAAAGTATAATAAAGCAATATTAGAGATTGTTAAGAGCAGATATCTGTGTCCGGATATTTTGAAAATGTGCCAGACTAATACCAATTAAGCAGTGCCTTTGGAGTCATCTTAGGTTTTGGTACCAGGTGTAAACAGTAAATAAAAGGGCTGTAGAGGGAGTCTTGCCTGGAGAGTTTTTACCTCAACTAGCCACAGGAATTACAGACCAGTCAGCAAATTATATGTACAGAGGCACATTAATTCAAATCTAAACACAAGGGTTTCTGCAGATACTGGAAATCCAGAGTAACACACACAAAATGCTGGAGGAACTCAGCAAGTCAGGCAGCATCTATGGAGAGGAATAAACAGTTAACATTTTGAAAAAAATATGCAGGCAAGGTATTGGCCATTAGACAAATGAATATATACTATAGTAGGACTAAGTGATCCCAACTAATGGATTGAATAATCGCTGTAAAATTTGAACATCATACTTTAGAACATACATAACACAGTTCAAGATTCTGTATGGATGTGAATTATAGGTAAGATGTGAGAGTTGAATTGTTTATTACTGTAGACAGGAACTTATCCGGGCGGCATGATAGTGTAGTAGTTAGCACAACGCTTTACATTTCCAGCGATCTGGGTTCATTTCCTGCCATTACCTGTAAGGGGTTTGTACGTTCTCCTTGTGACCGCGTGGGTTTCTCCGGGTGGTCTGGTTTCCTCCCACAGTCCAAAGACACACTGGTTAGTAGGTCATTGTAAATTGTCCTGTGACTAGGGTAGATGAAATGGGGGGTTACTGGGTGGCACAGTTCAAAGGGCCAGAAGGGCCTATTCCCTGGTGTATCTCAGTAAATAAATAAATAAATAAATAAATAAGGGAAATTAATGCGATGGAACAGGTGGGGGTGCCTGTTTGAAACTATTTAGCTGCCTTATCACTGATCAGTATAGCTAAAATAGACCTGATAGAGGTCTGTAAGCTTATGAAAGGGACTGATAGACAGCCAGAGCGTCTTTCCCAGGGTCTAAATATCTAATAGTAGAGGGCATGATTTTAGACCATTAGGCTAAAAGATATAGGAGCAGAATTAGGCCATTCAGCCCATTGAGTCTGCTCTGCCATTCCACCATGGCTGATTTATTATCCCTCTTAACCCCAATCCCCTGTATTCTCCCTGCAACCTTTTGACACCCTGACTAATCAAGAATCTATCAACCTCCACTTTAAATATATCCAAGGTCTTGGCCTCCACAGCCGTCTGTGGCAATGATTCCACAGTTTCACCACCCTCTGGCTAAAGAAATTCATCCTCATGTCTGTTCTAAAGTGACATCCTTCTCTTCTGAGGCTGTGCCGTCCGGTCCTAGACTCTCACATTAATAGAAACATCCTCTCCATGACCACTGTATGTTGACCTTTCCATTTAAGGTGGGAGAGTGCAAGTTCAAGGGAGATGCGCAGGGCAAGGTTTTCACACAGAGAGTGGTGGGTGCCTGGAACGTACTGATAGGGATGGTGGTGGAGGCAAATATGATAGAGATGTTTAAGAGACTCTCACCTATGCCGGTGAATGCACAGAGAATGGAGGGATATGGACAGTGTGTGGACAGAAGGGATTAGTCTAGTTAAGTATTTATTCACTAATTAGTTCAGTGGGCCAAAGGGTCTGTTTCTGTGCTGTCCTGTTCTATGTTCAGTGCTCTCTGTACTACACTGTAGATTACATAAAATATTGACTGCAGCGTAGTGATTGCACTGCAGATGACTAAAATAATTCTTTACTTCAGTCAGTCTTTTTTTAATACTTTATCAACTTCCTGTGCATCTAATGTGGTGGTACAAGCATCGTATGTCCATGTGTTCTACCAAAAGAGATGTCTTAGATTCAGCATCTGGCCTGTTCAGTAATTATCAGAATTACTGAGCTAATTTTTCCACATTATCAGATCCTGTTATAGCACTAATATTTGTTTCACATCTGTTCCAATTGCCCCATAGCAGCTGTTTCCAACAATATCCTACAGAGTAACTACGGAATTACATAAAAGCATAACGGGAGCGAGGCAGAGAGACAGAGATCAGAGAGAGTGAATGCAAGAGAGGAGAGAGAGGCAGGCTAAAGAGAAAGAGCGGGAGAGAGAGAAAGAGATAGATCAGAGAGAGTGAGTGTGAGAGAAATGAGAGAGTACAATGGAAAGAGAGATCAAACCAGGTAAAAAATAGAGGGAGAAAGAGGGATTAAGAGGAATAAAGAAAGAAGGGATAGAGAAGAGAGAAACAGAGCAGAGGACTCTTCAATTCTAAATAAACCAAAACTAGCTACCCAAATGTCATTTACAAACTAAAGCCATTTTCTCGGATTTCTAATAACATTTAGTACAAATGTATGTATTGGAATATTCACTGTCACTCATCCTTGCTCATACCAAACACCTAGAAAGAGCTCGCAGGATCAGAGCAAATGACTCACAACGATCGTGCATACAGTCATTATCAGTTGAAGCTGGAAACAGTTACTTTCATTCATCACTTTTGCTGCATGCTTGTCCTTTACTCGACATGTGACAATTGCCATTGGAGACGACTGACCATTATTTTCCTTCGAAGCCATGAATCACCATCGTATTGATTGCTTTGCAAAAGTGGATAATTCCGATGGTGAACGAACGTGGTGGAATGTATCATTCCGACAGCTAAACCTTTTCTTCCATGAGTCGGCACCTTTGATATTATTGTGAGGGTGTACCACAATATTGCTCAAAGTAATGACCTCCCACTTCCTGCCTCTGGAGGGGATCCTGTGCCAAATATGGTTCGTGGTTATATATTTCTCAGAATCATCTGTATTCATTTCCTATCATCGTTGCTGCTTCGGTCTTGCTGCTAGTTTGAGTTAAGATAAACAATGAATGAGCCCAGTCGACAATCACAGAAACTTAGCAAGGATATTAAAAAACTATTAGATGATCAGGCAATCTAACACATTTCGTTTGAAGACTGTATTCAATAAAATTGACAAACTTCACTAACATCTGCCTCACTGAACAATAAAATACACCAACATACTTTAAACTGGGACTCAGTCAAATGAGGTTGTTTTTTAAAATAATGCCAAAAGATCAGACAGATTCAGAGTAGTCTAAGAAGAGAATTTTAAAACTGATGGCTGATTTGACAATCAGTGGTGGGTTAGGTATTAAGTGATACACAATTAACAAGATTTGGCAGATTGTTAACAAGATTGCAGCAGATCTGAACATAGCTTCAAGACTTTTGAAATGGAGGAGAAATATGTGAGGCTCCCCAGGAGAAACCTAGAACAGTCGAAAGTGGAGGTTACCAGAGTATGCACCAGGATTTGAGAAGCAACTGAGCGAGAGCAGAAGGCAATCTTACAGAAGAATGATCTAATTTGAGGGATGAGGGACTAGAAGCTCAACCTGTGCTTAAGTAACAATGTGGGGTACAAAGGTTTTGTTCTACCTGAACTGGTAGCCATGGAGGATGTTGGTTATACCTGGCCCTGAGATGGATCAATATCCTTGTGGGCAGGTTTGCTCGAGCTGTTGGGAAGGGTTTAAACTAATTTGGCTGAGGGATGGGAACCAGAGTGATAGTGCTGAGGCTGGGACAGATCATATTCAACTAAGTGCAATGTGTAGTGAGACTGTAAGGATAGACTGGCAGATGATAGGGCAAAATTGCAGTCAGTGGGATGAATTAAAGTGTAACAGGGGGACAAAAGTGAAAAGGGTGAGGAGTACAGGACTGAAGGTATTATACTGTATTTGAATGCACTCAGTATACGGAATAAGGTAGATGATCTTGTAGCACAGTTACAGTTTGGCAGGTATGTTGTTGTGGGCATTTCCAAGCTGTGGCTGAAAGAAGATCAGAGTTAGGAGCTTAACATTTAAGGATACACATTGTATCAATAGGACAGGCAGGTAGGCAGAGGAGTGGGGTGGCTCCATTGTTAAAAAATGAAATTAAATCCTTAGGAAGAGGTGACATAGGATTAGAAGATGGCCTTGTGGATAGAGTTAAGAAATTTCAAGGGTAAAAAGACATTGATGGAAGTTATATATAGGCCTCTGGACAGAAGCCAGGATGTGGGCTACAAATTACAATGGGAAAATTCATGTCAAATGGGCAATGTTAAAGTACTCATGGGGTATTTCAATATGAAGTTAGATGGGAAGATTTTGATGGCGTTGGATCCCAAGAGAGAGAATCTTTGGAATGTCTACAAGATGGCTTTTTAGAATAGCTTCTGGTTGAGCCCACCAGGGGAACACTAATTCTGGATTGAGGGTTATGTAATGAACCAGATTTGATTAGGGAGCTGAAGGTAAAGGAACCCTTAAGAGACAGTGAGCATAATATGATAGAAGTCACCTACTAGTTTGAGAGGGAGAAGATAAAGTCACATGTATCAGTAGAACAATGGAGAAAAGGGAAGTACGGATGCATCAGAGAGGAGCTAGCCAAAGCTGACTGGAAGGGGACGCAAGCAGGGATGATAGCAGAACAACAATGGCTGAAGTTTCTGGGAGCAATTTGGAAGATGCACATCCAAAAGAATAAGTAGTATTCTAAAGGGAAGATGAGGCAACTGCGGCTGACAAGGGAAGTTAAAGACAGCATAAAAGGAAAAGAGAGGACATAACTCACCATAACTAGAGAGAAGGTTCTTGGGAAACTGAAAGTTCTGAAGGTAGATAAGTCACCTGGACCAAATGGCGTACACCCCAAGCTTTTGAAAGAGGTGGCTGAAGAGATCATGGAGGTGTTTGTAATGATCCTTCATGAATCACTAGATTCTGGTTCTGGAAGTCTGGAAAATTATAAATGTCACTCCACTCTTCAAGAAGGGAGAGAGGCAGAAGAAAGGAAACTACAGGCCAGTTAGTCTGACCTCAGTGGTTGGGAAGGTGTTGGAGTTGATTGTTAAGGATGAGGTCTCAGGGTACTTGGAGACACATGATAAAATAGGCCATAGTCAACAAGATCTCCTCAAGAGAAAACCTTGCCTCACAAAGCTGTTGGAATTCTTTGAAGAAATAACAAGCAGCATAGACAAAGGAGAATTAGTTGATGTTGTGCACTTGGATTTTCAGAAGGCCTTTGACAAGGTGCCACACATGAGGCTCCTTAACAAGTTACAAGCCCATGGTATAACAGGAATGATTCTAGCATGGATAAAGCAGTGGCAGATTGGCAGCAGACAAAGAGTGGGAATAAAGGGAGGCTTTTCTGGTTGGCTGCCTGTGACTAGTGGTGTTTCACAGTAGTCTATGTTGGGACCAATTCTTTTTACATTGTATGTCAATGATTTGGATGATGGAATTGAGCACAGTCGACATTTTGAGCCAAAACCTTTTGTCCTGCTGAAGGGTCTCGGGCCAAAACGTCGACTGTACTCTTTTCTATCGTTGCTGCCCATCCTGCTGATTTTCACCAGCATTTTGTGTGTGTTGGTTGGATTTCCCGCATCTGCGGATTTTCTCTTATTTGTGGATGATGGAATTGATGGCTTTGTGGCAAAGTTTGCAGACGATACGAAGATAGGTGAAGGGGCAGGTAGTTTTGAGGACGTTTTGCAGAAGGACTTAGGTAGTTTAGGAGAATGGGCAAAGAAATGGCGGATGGAATACAGTGTCGGGAATTGTATGTCATGCACTTTGCTAGAAGAAATGAAAGGGTTGACTATTTTCTAAATGGAGAGAAAATACAAAAAACTGAGGTGCAAAGGGATGTGGGAGTCCTTGTGCAGGGTTCCCTAAAGGTTAATTTGCAGGTTGAGTCTGTGATGAGGAAAGCAAATGCAATGTTGCATTCATTTCAAGAAGACGAGAATGCAAAAGCAAGGATGCAATGCTGAGGTTTTATACAGCACTGGTGAGGCCTCACTTAGAATATTGTGAACAGGTTTGGGCCCCTTATCTTAGAAAGGATATGTTGAGAGGGTTCAAAGAAGGTTCACAAAAATGACTCCAGGATTGAACGGCTTGTCATATGAGCGATGTTTGATGGCTCTGGGCCTGTATTCACTGGAATTCAGAAGAATGAGGGGTGACCTCATTGAAACCTATCGAATGGTGAAAGGCCTCAATAGAGTGGATGTGGAGAGGATGTTTCCTATGGTGGGAGAGTGTAAGACCAGAGGGTACAGTCTCAGAATAGAGGAAAAGGCAATTCTGGATTAGGTGTTGTGTAATGAACCAGATTTGATTAGGGAGCTTAAGGCAAAGGAACTCTTAGGAATCAGTGATCATGTTATGATAGACGTCACCCTGCAGTTTGAGAGGGAGAAGCTAAATTCGGATAGATCAGTATTACAGTGGAGAGCAGTGAATTACAGAGGCATGAGAGAGGAGCTGGCCAAAGTTGATTGGAAGAGGACAGTAGCAGGAATAACATCAGAAAAGCAATGGCTGGAGTTACTGGGAACAATTTGGAAGGTGCAAGATAGGTACATCCAAAAGACAAAACATTCTAAAGACAGGATGATGAACTGTGGCTGACAAAAGAAGTCAAAACTACATAAAAGCAAAAGAAGGGCAAGTAAAAGAGCAAAAATTAATGGGAAGGTTGAGGATTGTGAAGCTTTTAAAATCCAACAGAAGGCAACTAAAAAGCCATAAAGAGAGAAAAGATGAAGTATGAAGGTAATAATATCAAACAAGATACCAATAGTTTTTTTCCAGATACTGTACTGTATATAATGAATAAAATACAGGTGAGAGTGGATATCGGACCGCTGGAAAATGACACTGGAGAGATAGTAATGAGGGACAAGAAATGGCAGATGAGTTAAATAAGTATTTTGCATTAGTCTTAATGATTGAAGACACGAACAGTACGCCAGAGGTTCAAGAGTATCGGGGGCAGAAGTGAGCAATTGTGATTACTAAGGAGAAGGTGCTTGGGAAGCTGGAAGGACTGAAGGTAGATAAGCCACCTGAAGCAGATGGGCTACACCCCAGGGTTCTGAAAGAGGTGGCTGAAGAGATTGTGGAGGCACTAGTAATGATCTTTCAACAATCACTAGATTCTGGAGTGGTTCCGTAGGACTAGAAAATTGCAAATATCACTCCACTCTATAAGAAGGGAGGGAGGCAGAAGAAAAGAAATTATAGGCCAGTTAGTCTGACCTCAGTGGTTGGGAAGATGTCGGAGTCCATTGTTAAGGATGAGGTCTCGGGGTACTTGGAGACACATGATAAAATAGGCCAAAGTCAGCATGGTTTCCTCAAAGGAAAATCTTGCCTGACAAATCTGTTGGAATTTGTTGAAGAAATAACAAGCAAGAGAGACAAAGGAGAATTGGTTGATGTTGTGTACTTGGATTTTCTGAAGCCTTTGACAAGATGCCACACATGAGGCTGCTTAACAAGCTATGAGCCCATGGTATTACAGGGAAGAGTCTGACATGGATAAAGCAGTGGCTGATTGGCAGGAGACGAAAATAGGAATAAAGGGATCCTTTTTTTGGTTGGCTGCCGGTGACTAATAGTGTTCCACAGGGGTCTGTTTTGGGACTGATTCTTTTTACGTTATATGTCAATGATTTGGATGATGGAATTGATGGCTTTGTTGCCAAGTTTGCTGGTGATATGAGGATAGATGGAGGGGCAGGAAGAGCTGATGAAACAGGGTGTCTGCAGAAGGACTTAGACAGGTTGGAGGAATGGGCAAAGAAGTGGCAAATGGAATAGTGTGTTGAGTAGTGTATGATCATGCACTATGGGAGAAGGAATAAAGGCATGCACAAATTTGTCAATGGGGAGAAAATTCAAAAATCAGTGGTGCAGAGAGTCTAGAGAGTCCGTAAGGACTAAGGATTAATCGAGAGAACTAGAATACAAAATCAAGGATGTAATATTGAGGTTTTATAAGGCATGGGTCAGATCACACTTGGAACATTGTGAACAGTTTTGGGCCCTTTATCTAATAAAGGGTGTGCTGGCATTGGAGAGCATCCAGAGGAGGGTCACAAGAATGATCCTAGGAATGAAAGGGTTAACATAAAGACTAAGGAGTATTTGATGGCTCTGTACCTGTACTTGTTGGTGCTCAGAAGAATGAGGAGAGATCTCATTAAAACTTATCGAATATTGAAAGGTCTGGATAGGGTGGATGTGGAGAGGATGTTTCCCATAGTGGGGGGAGTCTAGGACCAGAGAGCACAGGCTTAGAATTGAATGATGTCAATTTAGAACAGAGATGAAGAAAAGTTTCTTTTGCTAGAGGGTAGTGAATCTGGAATTCTGACAGCTGTGCAGTTCATTTCTTTGTGTATACTTAAGGGGGAGGTTAATAGGTTCTTGATTAATCTGTGTGTCAAAGGTTACAGAAAGAAGGCAGGAGAATGGGATTGGGAGGAATAATAAATCAGCCATGATTGAATGATCTAATTCTGCTCCTATGCCTTCCGGTCTGATGAAAGCAGTAGCACGGAAACAGAGGCTTGGAAATTGGAGGAAGTTGCTCAAAATTTTTATGCACAAATCACATATTAAAGCTAGCTTAACAGTTTAAAACCATTCTCACATCCCTTCCAAGGCAAGTAGCTTTCAGCAAGATACCAGACATGATTCCCCTTGGAGCAGCAGATGTTTGCCCAGAGGTGGTAATGCAGTGAGTGAGATTAGCACGTTCCCAAAGTCCAGTTCATTGTCCTTTTCACAAGTCCATGCACAAGGAAAAATGGACTTGCAGCAGCCTTACAGGCAGACAGCATTAGATAAGAGTATTCACAAGAAAAAAAAACACAAATTAAACATAAACTATACATGATTTTTACCAGAAAACACAATTAGAACACAAACAAAAACAAAGTTGATTTTAGTGTAAAGTGACCAAAGTGGGCAGTGTTGTTAAACTGTAGTTATTAGGCTTTTGGCAAATGATTGAAAGTCCAGTGCCCTTTCCACAATTACTGAACTACATTGGTGCCTAAAGGTGCATTCTACAGCCTTCATATATAAAACACAAACATAAGGAGTAATCTTTCAGCCCAAATTGACAAAGAAACATGTCTTAATGTATCACTCACAATCTGTGTCACTGTCATTTTTCCCACCACCAAGCACATCTTTCCCTTCCCGCCCCCCGACTTTCTGCTTTCCACAGGGATCGCTCCCTATGCGACTCCCCTGTCCTTTCGTCTTGCCCCACTGACCTCGCTCCTGGCACTTATCCTTGCAAGCGGAACGAGTGCTACACCTCTTCCCTCATGGCCATTCAGTGCCCTAAACAGTCCTTCCAGGTGAAGTAGCACTTCACCTGTGAGTCTGTTGGAGTCATCTACTGTGTCTGGTGCTCCCGGTGTGGCCTCCTGTATATCGATGAGACCCAACATAGATTGGGAGACTGTTTCACTGAAAACCTACACTCTTTCCACCAGAAAATGCGGGATCTCCCAGTGGCCACCTATTTTAATTCCACTTCCCATTCCCATTCTGATATGTCAGTCCATGTCCTCCTCTACTGTCGTGATGAGGCCACACTTAGATTGGAGGAACAACACCCTATATTCTGTCTGGGTAGCCTCCAACCTGATGGTAGAAACAACAATTTCTCGAACTTCACCACCCCCCTTCACTATTCCCCATCTCCTTTTCCCTCTCTCACCTTAACTCCTTGCCTGCCCATCGCCTCCCTCCGGTGCTCCTACCCCTTTTCTTTCTCCCATGGCCTCTCCTATCAGACTCCCCCTTCTCCAGCCCTGTATCTCCTTCACCAATCAACTTCCCAGTTCTTTACTTCACCCCTCCTCCCTTCAGGTTTCACTTATCACCTTGTGTTTCTCTCTCCCCTCCTCCTACCTTTTAAATTTACTCCTCAGCTTTTTTTCTCCAGTCCTGCCAAAGGGTCTCGATCCTGTACATCAACTACTTGTTTTCCATAGATGCTACGTGGCCTGCTGAGTTCCTCCAGCATTTTGTGTGTGTTATTCTTTAATGTTCAGTATGCAAACAAAATCTTCACAGAAGCTCTCTGTTATGCACCTCAATGCAAGGTGCTGTAGCACCTGCCGGGCATATCAAGGAGCTCAATCAGGCACTGGTTTGTATGGTCAGGTAGCCGCACTGGCCAGCTTTCCTTCCTCATCTTTTCGCTCTCCTCTGTGGCAGCCTTAACGGAGCTAGAGTTAAGTTTTTCAACTTACCCAGCATTCAGTGGGGCATAAAGACCATAAGACCACGACCAAAAGACATAGGAGCAGAATTGAGGCATTTGGCCCATTGAGTCTGCCCTGCCATTCCATCATGACTGATTTATTATCCCGCTCAATCTTATTTCCCTGCATTCCCCCCATAACCAAGGTCATGGCCTCCACAGCCGTCTGTGGCAATGATTCCACAGTTTCACCACCCTCTGGCTAAAGAAATTCATCCTCATGTCTGTTCTAAAGTGACATCCTTCTCTTCTGAGGCTGTGCCGTCCGGTCCTAGACTCTCACATTAATAGAAACATCCTCTCCATGACCACTGTATGTTGACCTTTCCATTTAAGGTGGGAGAGTGCAAGTTCAAGGGAGATGCGCAGGGCAAGGTTTTCACACAGAGAGTGGTGGGTGCCTGGAACGTACTGATAGGGATGGTGGTGGAGGCAAATATGATAGAGATGTTTAAGAGACTCTCACCTATGCCGGTGAATGCACAGAGAATGGAGGGATATGGACAGTGTGTGGACAGAAGGGATTAGTCTAGTTAAGTATTTATTCACTAATTAGTTCAGTGGGCCAAAGGGTCTGTTTCTGTGCTGTCCTGTTCTATGTTCAGTGCTCTCTGTACTACACTGTAGATTACATAAAATATTGACTGCAGCGTAGTGATTGCACTGCAGATGACTAAAATAATTCTTTACTTCAGTCAGTCTTTTTTTAATACTTTATCAACTTCCTGTGCATCTAATGTGGTGGTACAAGCATCGTATGTCCATGTGTTCTACCAAAAGAGATGTCTTAGATTCAGCATCTGGCCTGTTCAGTAATTATCAGAATTACTTGGCCTGTGGGGATGAATTCCACAGATTCACCACCCTCTGGCTGAAGGAATTCCTCCTCATCTCTGTTCGAAAGGACATCCCTCTGTTCTGAGGCTGTGCCCCCTGGGCCTAGACTCCCCCACTACAAGAAACATCCTCTCCACATCCCCTCTATCATGCCAGCTGAGAGCCTCTACACACACTACCCATGGTAACACCATATTTTAATGCTTACAAATCTTCCTCACACAAATTTTAACATATTTTACCAAATTTTATCAACTGTTCACAGCACGTGATTAAATCATGAAAAGAAGGCAAAATCTCATTTCTAAGAATTCTTAGCAGGGTTTAACAGGAATGGTTGAACAGATTCACTTGAAATCGGAATTTGTTAGGAAACAAAAGAAGGTACTATCAAGGTAAAGATCTGAATTAATCATTCTGTGAATTTTATGAGAGGAAATTGTTAATGTTTTTACGAACCATAGACCACAATATTTTAAAAAAATCTGATAGGATCCCTAACCACTTTGAGTCAGGAAACCATATGAGGGTCATAAAAGGTTCAATCTTCCATTGTTCTAATAGAAAGTTCTAGGGAGTAATTACAGGGTGAAAACAGCTACTCAGTAAATGTAATGTTGATAAAATATGCCTACTTGGCAGACTGGTCTTAGCTCACACTTTTGAACTGAATTTTGGTGGAAATGCGAATATAGTCATCACAGGGTTTATCAGTCAAAACATTAATTTGTGGAGCAGGTATGCATATTTACACAGCCATTTTCACTGAGAGCACGGAATGCCCAAGTTGACGCACAGTGGAACATTTGTACATGGTTCAAGCATTGAGAGAGGACAAGAGACCACCGTTGGAATATTGTGTTCAGTTCTGGTCACCTCATTATAGGAAGGATATGGTAGCTTCAGAGAGGGTGCAGAGGAGATTTATCAGGATGTTGCTTGGATTAGAGAGCATATCTTATGAGGATAGAATGAGCGATTTAGGGCTTTTCTCTTTGGAATGAAGAGAAATGAGAGGTGACTTGATGGAGGTGTGTAAGATGATAAGAGGCATAGATAGAGTGGAAAGCCAGAGACTTTTTCCAAGGGCGAAAGTGGCTAATATAAGGTGGCATAATTTAAAGTGATTGGAGAAGATTATAGGGAGGTGTCAGAGGTAGGTTTTAGCTACAGAGAGAGGTGGGTGTGTAGAATGCCCTGCCGGGGTAGTGGTAGAGGCAGATACATTAGGGACATTTAAGAACCTCTTAAATAGGAACATGGATGATAGAAAAATTGAGGGCTATGAGGAAGGGAAAGGTTGCATTGTTTTAGAGTATGTTAACAGGGCAGCACAATATTGTAGGCCAAAAAGTATGTATTGTGCTGTATACTGTTGCATGTTCTGTGAGTGTGTGGCATTGAAGGACCTGGTGGGGAACCAGAGTTGAATATCCTGCATATAAAGTGGGTAAAGCTTCTGTTCCTCATTGCCCACCATCATTGCCCAGATAATGCCCCCATGCCTCTGCATCTCTGGAGGAAAGGAAATTCCAAGCAAAATTCTCCTGAATCTTTCTTTCACTGACTCTATCAGGTGGAACTCACTGGTTAGAGGAGGAGTGGAGGTGGAAGCACTCAACACAATTATAGGTGAGATAAGGCTTCTGCAGACCAAGAGTATATATAGTAAGTGACCCTTGGCTGGCATGGGCACTTTGCGTTGTAATGCCACTTTCTATAATTCTATCATTCTAAGGAATAAAATAGTAATAGTATACACACTCCTCAGCTGACCTACACAAAGAAGCAGATGTAGGAATATCTCCTGATATTTTCCACAATGCACCCCCAGCACTGAGATGAACAAAAACTGAGCATGGTTTTAAAGATGACTTTAAATACTTTGCAACCTATATGTCATATCTCTGTTTCAGGAGTAGTGGAAATTTTCAGTCATGTGATGCATAGTACGTAGGTTATTTTAATGCTCTCTTGGGATATGGTCAGAATTTTATGCCCCTGAGAATGGGGCTAGAAGTTTAATTGCATGGTATGTTTTTTCAGATTTTGAGAATGTGCTTGGGATGGAAAATAATGTAGTGATAACCACTAACGGGTTATTTTGGATTATTCTGGACATTCAAATGGATACTTCCCAATGTGACAACAATGCAAATGATTTTAGCATTTGATCACATGAAGTGGTGTAATTCCCTTTTGGAATGATGCCAGGCAATTTATTCCAAAGAGTGACTCTTGGTGACCATGTTTACTTCCTCTCTCTTAGACATCCATCACTTCATCACTGTACTAAATCCTACCCACTATCCACTTTCCAGCCCACTGGTGCCCATATTTCAGTACCGCTAACATTCTCCAAAGCCATTAGTGAAGGATGACATGACTGATTGTTACATCTCCTTCACTACATCAGGTGCCTTGCCGTTCAGCCTGGGCCATCATGTCTCTCCATCCATCATGGTCCCTGACCCTCTGAATTGTAGTTGTTGCCTCCCCTGTTTCTAACCATGATATTATTCTATCCATCATTTTCATTCTCCGTCTGCCTCTGCTTCTTTTTCCTTCCAGCTTTCCAGCTGTAACTAGTGGTCACAGTTTGAGGATAAAGGGGAAGCCTTTTAGGACCGAGATGAGGTAAAACTTCTTCACACAGAGAGTGGTGAATCTGTGGAATTCTCTGCCACAGGAAATAGTTGAGGCCAGTTCATTGGCTATATTTAAGAGGGAGTTAGATATGGCCCTTGTGGTTAAAGGGATCAGGGGGTATGGAGAGAAGGCTGGTGCAGGGTTCTGAGTTGGATGATCAGCCATGATCATACTGAATGGCGGTGCAGGCTCGAAGGGCCGAATGGCCTACTCCTGCACCTATTTTCTATGTTTCTATGTTTCTATGTTCTAATGTCTCTCTTCGCATGATGTGTCCAAAGAATTTTAATTGCTGTTTTCTGATTTTTTTAAGTAATGTATGTTTTGATTTCTTTGCTTATTCTGTCCGCATATGATATACATAGCATTCTTCTGAGGAACCATATCTCTGCTGCATTGATTCTTTTTCCCATTGCATTTGTGACGGTCCATGACTCGCAGCCACACATCAATATAGGAAGAATGTAGCAGCTGACAGTTCTAAGGCGGATGTCAATTGCTATTTTCTTGTTCGTTAGAATGTTTCTCATTTCTGTAAATGCTGTTCTTGCCATGGCTATTCTTGCTTTTATGTCTGTTTCGCATTTGCCATCAGATGATCCAACGTACTTGAAGTTGTGAACTTGTTTCAGGATTTCATTTCCCAATATGATCCTACAGTTTGGGATATCAGGTTTCTTTGATATTACCATTACTTCAGTTTTCTTTTTGTTTAAGGTTAGGCCAAGTCGTTGGCTTTCTGTGTTAATGGTAGGTACTAGTTTCTGTAAATTTACTTCACTGTTTGCTATCAGTACTGTATCATCTGCATAGCGGAGGCTGTTGATATTGTATCCTCCTATACTTATTCCAGGTAGATCTTGTATGGTTCTCATGATGTTTTCACTGTACAGGGAGAACAGGTCTGGTGACAGAACACAACCCTGTCTGACTCCTCGCTTTATTGGCTGATATTCACCAATCTTGTTGTCTATCCGTAAGGCTGCACTTTGTTGCCAGTAGAGATTCCTGATCATCCTTAGAACTTTTCCATCAATATTAATATCTTTAAGCATTTTCATGATGACTTGGTGTTTCACTGTGTCAAAGGCTTTTGTGTAGTCAATGAAACAGAAGTATAGGTCTTGTTGTACTTCTATTGATCTTTCGATAATATAAGTGGCGTTTGATGTTCCCTTGCCTTCGACAAAGCCGAACTGTTCTTCACTGATCTCTGGTTTAATCTTGTTTCTTATTCTGAGCATGATGATTCTAAGTAGGATTTTTGTGAGGTGGCGGCTCATTAAACTAACTGTTCTGTGTTGTCCACACTCTGTTGCACCTGGTTTCTTTGGCAGTGCAATGAGTACTGTCTTTAAAAGATCTTCTGGTACTTTGCCACATTCTTTTCTTTTGCTTCCTTGTTATCTGTGCATGCAAGGATACGTGGGCTTTTTCGTTTTCCTTACATTTTCTTCTTTGTTCCATAAGATTCAGAATTTCTTCTGTCATCCATTTCTTTTTAGCTTTTTCTGTTGTTTGGGAATCACCTCTTGAGCTGCTTGTGTTATGCTGTCTCTGAGGTTTTCCCATTGCTGTACTATAATAGTGATGTTTTGTAGAGCCTCAAATTTGATCTTCACTGTTATTTGGAATTCATTTTTGATGTCACTGTTTTTTTCTCAAAAGTCCCAGATTCAGCTTTGGCTCTGCTCTTGGTCTTTTAAGCTTTCTGAGTCTCAGGTACATCAGGCTGATTATTGTAGCAGTCTGCACCCGGATATGTTTTGCATGATTTCAGAGCATTTCTATACCTTCTCCTTATAAGCACAAAATCAATCTGGTTTCTGGTGTTATCCGCTGGGCTCCTCCATGTCCATAGTTTTCTTGGGTGTTGCTCGAAGACGGTATTACCAATTATATAATCTTTTTCTGTGACCCATGTAGCTAGTCGTTCACCTCTCTCATTTCTCTCACCTATGCCGTAATGCCCAATATTGTCCTCGTCCCCGGTCTTGCCGACTTTTGCATTGAAGTCACCTTGAATAATGGTATTTTCTGAGCTCACATTGTCTTAATGCTGTTTCTAGTTCGTCATAAAATTGATCGATGCTTTCTTCACTGCTGTCTGCTATTGGGGCATAAACTTGGACGATGTTAATGTCAAAAGGTTTTGCATGTAGTTTCACAAGTAACAGTCGATCTGATATTGTCCAATAGCCTTTTACTGGTTTTGCATGTTCTTCACTTAACATAATTCCAACACCTTTTTCATGTATTTCTCCTCCTGAGTAAATGATGGAATATCCCTCTGAGCTTGTTTTACCAGCTCCTTTCCACCTCATCTTGCACATCCCCAAGATGTTGATTTTAATCTTTCCATTTCTTGTTTGATGTTGTCTAGTTTACCAGGTTGGTTAAGGGTTCTTACATTCCAGGTTGCTAGTCTGATCTTCTTTGCTTTTAATCTGCTGACAGTCGCTGGATAACGGTCGAGGTTCACCTGCGGCGCATGAGATCCTCTACTGGATGAGGCTCCTTCAGTGAAGGCTCCATTCATATCTCTGAGCTGAGATCATAGTTGATTTGAGTTCATGATTGTATAAGGGAGGAATACTGAAGTGGTTTCCTGTTGCCTTCTTCAGTTGCAGTGTCCATACTGGACAGGTTACCCTGGCCATTGATCAGCAGATTCATCTGCCCAGCGTTTTTAACTTTACAACCATAAATTCCAGTTGTAGAATCTGCTTGTAAAACAGTCCACCACCTGCAAACTATGGCTTCACGTTGACCCTGATTGGGAGGCTAAACAGGTACTACACCTTGCCCAAGGGTGCCCTGCAGGCTATCAGACAGAAGGAGCATCTTCCACCTCCTTTTGCTGAGCAGTTGTACAGCACCAACACTAATCCTTCACTACACGTGTTTGTAATAACAGCCCCATGTCCAAGAAATCATTGGTATCATAACACTTCAAATAGCAGGCACTGGTGATTAGCTGTGTTATTAGTGTGCTGTTAGAAAAGTAATTTCAAGCTCTTAATCCAGCTCCAATGAAGGAATGTTGGTATACTTCCAGATCGGAATCATACGTATGTGACTTGAGAAGAATTGATGGTTGATCAGAACTAAGAATAGGGAATTCTGGAAACACTCCCCTGGTCAGGTGGGAAAGGAAAAAAGAGATAATGTTTTGGATTGATGACTCTTTATCAGAACAAAGCCAGCAAATACACCGAGTGGCCACATTATTAGGTACACCTGCACTCCTGCTCGTTAACACAAATATCTAATCAGCCAATCATGTGGCAGCAACTCAATGCATAAAAGCATATAGACATGGTCAAGAGGTTCAGTTGTTGTTCAGACCAGACATCAGAATGGGGAAGAAATACGATCTAAGTGACTTTGACCATGGAATGCTTGTTGGTGCCAGACAGGGTGGTTTGAGTATCTCAGAAACCGCTGATCTCCTGAGATTTTCACACACAACAGTTTCTAGAGTTTACAGAGAATGGCGCAAAAGACAAAAAAAAATCATTCAGTGAGCAGCAGTTCTGTCGGCAAAAACACCTTGTTAATGAGAGAGGTCAGAGGAGAATGGCCAGACTGATTCAAGCTGACAGGAAGGTGACAGTAGCTATTATCACGTATTGCATTGTACTGCTGCTGCAAAGTCAGCAAATTTCACAATGTATGCTGGTGATATGAAACTTGATTCTGATTCTGATTCTCAAATAACCACGTATTACAACAGTGGTGTGCAGAAGAGCTACTCTGAATGTGCAACGTGTCGGACCTTGAAGTGGACGGGCTACAGCAGCAGAAGACCATGAACATACACACAGTGGCCACTTTATCAGGTACAGGAGGTACCGAGTAAAGTGGTCACTGAGCATCTTACTCAGTTCTAATTTCCTTTTGAAGATAGTAGTGAGCTGCTTTCTAAAATTCTAGTTATTCTAGTAAAGAATGGAGTTTCAAGTCTTAGACCCAGTAATGATGAAGGAGCGATGATGTGTTTTCAGGTCAGGATGGTGTGCAGGGGTAGATTTTCCAACCTCTGGAAGTCCACGTTCTTGCTTATAGACATTGTCGTTTAGGGAGGTGTTGCTGAAGTAGCTCAGGTGAGTAACTGTAAGGCATTTTGTAGATTATGCACATCGCAGTCAGCAGCACTGCTGGTGGAAGGAATGATTGGGGGGGTGGGGGTGGTGAATGGTGAACCAATCAATTGTCTCGGACTGTGAGAAGCTGCTTGAGAGCTGTTGTAGCTACACTCATCCAGCTAAGTGGAAAGTATTCCATCACACTATAGTCATGTGCCCTATTGTTGGTGGAAAGTCTTTAAGGTGTCGGGAGTTGAGTCACTTTACTGCATGGTACCCACTTACTGATTCACTCAACTCCAGCTTCTAAGATCTAAACACAAAATGATAAAACTGTAATAGCCTGTTATATTACTATAAATGAAGTATCCAAATTAATTTCTACTCCTGAAGGTTTGACGGTGGAGTACAGGGAAATGAAATACCATTGAATGTCAAGAGAAAATGGATAAACTCACCTTTGATCACTTATAATTTGAGAGTTTCCAGGTTCAGTCCAACTCAATGTACTCTACCACTGCCAGATCACTTGACCTTGTATACAGACATCTTGTTCAGATTGTTATCAAAAAGAAAACATCACATGAAGTAAAGAGTAAAATTGAAGAAAATGAAAAGCCAAAGAAGGAAGAGAAAAACATGCATTTTGCAGCTGGATATCTCAAAGTAGGGTAAAGAACTAAACACTCTTTGAGGTGCAGTCACTTTGCACTATTGGACACTGGTAAAATATAATGTTATTTAAATCAAAACAAGCATTATAGTGCTAATCTTTCACATCTAAAGGCACTGCTAACAAGTATTCTTGTAAGTAATTCCATACTGCTTACATGGTTGGCTTCAGGAAGCCAAGAAACATTTGCTTTGTATAGCACTGCCTATGGTTTACGTTTAGTTCAGCTTTTCTGAATCTGGTGAGGATCACAGAATTAGAACCCTAGTTTGAAGCTTTCACTTGCCTACGATGGGTCAACTCATTGTAGGTAAGTAATTGCACAGGAGTCTTCATTTCTTGTATGACCCATCTATTTATGACATGGTATTAATGTATTATTGTCACATGTATCGAGCTATGGAGAAAAACTTAGTTTACAAGTCATCTGTCTAACAGGACCAGATGCAGGATTTCAACTGGAAACATCAATAATTCCTTTCCTCCTACAGGTACTACTTGACCCACAGTTTGTTGCCACATTGCATTTTGTATTCAGCCTATGTTTGACCTGATGCCATGGAACCAACGTTGATAGCTTCCAGGATCATTCCATGCCACATGTCTATCACTGTAGCACCAAATCTGGAAGGTCTTCGCTGACGGTGGGGCAGGATGTACCCATTGACTTTCAGGTTGAAAGAGAAACAGAATCAAACTTTTAGGTCAAAATCATTACTTCAGCTGAGATCTTCTATTCTGTGGATTTTGATGGAAGTTCTACATTGTGAAATATTACCTCTGTTTATCCTGACTTACTGTTCTGTTTTAATTTCATTTTAGAATATCTGCAGATTTTTTGGGATGGAAACTCTGTAATGTTATGTCAGGGAAGACAGCATCAGACTCTTACTGTAGGTCAGATATCCCAATTTATTTACCAATTGAGGTTAGCAATATTGCCATAGTCAAAGTCAGAGTCAAGTTCATTATTATATGTACAAGTACATGCATGCATCGGTGCACTGAAAAACTTACTTGCAGTAGCATGACAGCTAAATTGTTTCCAAGTTCCATGCATAGGTGCATCCTTACTGGCCTGTCCAGTTTCATCTATTTTCTGTATTAATATAATAGTTATGATAGCCCATAATAGATGTTTTCCAGTCTATTTATATAAAAGAGTCAACCATATTGCTGTGCATTTGGAGACTACTTTACCCAAACCAGATAAGGACAGTGAATTTTCCTTCCAGAACAACGATGAACTCGTGTGATTTTTTTTATGACAATCTGGTAGAATCATGCTCACCATAAATAGAACAAGCTGATACCTTTTACATATTGATTTACAAGGATGTTGCCTGGAATGGGGAGCATGTCCTTTTGAGAATAGGTTGAGTGAACTCGGCCTTTTCTCCTTGGAGCGATGGAGGATGAGAGGTGACCTGATAGAGGTGTATATGATGAGAGGCATTGATCATGCGAATAGTCAGAGGCTTTTTCCCCAGGGCTGAAATGGCTAGCACGAGGGGGCACAGTTTTAAGGTCCTTGGAAGTAGATACAGAGATGTCAGGGGTAAGTTTTTTTACGCAGAGAGTGGTGAGTGCGTGGAATGGGCTGCCGGCGACGGTGGTGGAGGCGGAAATGATAGGATCTTTTAAGAGACTCCTGGATAGGTACATGGAGCTCAGAAAAATAGAGGGCTATGGGTAAGCTTAGGTAGTTCTAAGGTAGGGACATGTTCAGCACAGCTTTGTGGGCCATAGGGCCTGTATTGTGCTGTAGGTTTTCTATGTTTCTATGTTTCTATTGTATTCTATTTTCTTAATCCCTATTTTATATTCATAATTTTCACTTAATTTTCTGGGCTGACATATTTATTTCTAAAGGAATGAACTGACTGGCACAGTGGTAACTATTATGTATGCACAGATCAAGAATGACAACAGACTAGAGTGATTAAACATTTTAACTGAGTCATGTTAGGGGAACGGTACACACTGGGCAACTTACAGTCTGAAACCTAAGAACTAGACTCATCAAGATGAAAACGAGAGAGAACGCCCCCTGCACATTGGAGAACCCCATTCATTCAATGCATGATCAAATAGCCACATACACTTGCTACATTCTTGCAATCAATCTCACAATCAATCCGATACAGTCCAGTAACAGTCTTTGCCTGAAGTAGTTTCAGATGTCCATTGGCCTTTGGGAGAGCCATCACATCGAGTGCCCAATTTGCTTGAAGCTTGGATTTGTTTTTGCCTTTGTTCCCTGTAGAGAAGTTACAGATTATGAGTAACCTTGAAAGTAGTGGGTGAAGTCTTGTTCGCTCATAGGGTATGTCTATTCTCCTGACTGAGGGACTGTAACAGATAACAGAATAACTTCTCATGGTACTTTATTCTCCATCATTAATCATCTCCTGTCCTTTGCCACATTCCATGCAATCAAATAAGTGCCATTAGAAACAGTTATTATTATTAAACGTGCAAATTTTGTGGATTTGGAATAAGCAGCATAAAATAGAAAGAAACATTCCAAACAATAAAACAATCAGACAGCACACTTGACTTTGAAATATTACACTCCCCAGTTTTGGCACTTGGTGCAAGATCTTCCCAATTTATCTTTTTAAGAATTCCAAACAGAGTTCACAAAACACATAGCCATGGCTTTTACAGCTCAAAGGATTGCATGTTTCATGTGTATGCTGAGTGTGAGAGGTTGTTATCTACCTTTTGCTACTTGACGGAGCTGCTCCTTAATTACTGGCTGTCCCCCAGACCCTTCCTCCTGATCTTTGATGACTCAGTGAAAAGGACTTCCTCATGAGTCTGCTTCTGGTTAAAGTGTCTATTTTGAGGCCTTGACTGGCCTCATTGGACACTTGCCAACATCCTCCATCACCATGGATACACAAAACCACCCTGGCTGAAGGTCAAATTGGAAGCACACCAAAGCAACAAAGATGAGTTACTGACAGACCACTAACTTTTATAACATTATAAGTGGAATAACCTGACTACTGGAGTTATATTTGCATATTTTATAGTAGGGACAGGGACTTTCTGTAGATTACTTTGAATAATATCCAATACATGAATAATGTTGATGTTGCAATTCTATGAACAGTGCAAACAAACATAATCAATACTAAACATAGTCAAACTTTGATATGAATTCAAAAGCATCGTATTATTATCAACATCAATCAAAGTTGCTTGAATTTCCAGCATCTGCAGAATTCCTGTTGTATTATTATCAATATTGTTCTGGAGATGAAAGTTAAGGTGACAGTCTCAAACATATTTGGGTGAATGCCCTGAATACATTCCACCATCTAATCACTTCCAAGAAACCATTGGTAGCTCTACATATCAGCAGAAAGTTTATCTGAGGTCGCAAACATGAGTCACCCCGGAATATCCTTTCTGAACTCTCTTTTTCCTTCTGTTCAGTTACAGACTTGCATTCATTAAGTGCCTCTATGTTCACATAAATGGAATTGGTTATTAAAATTAATCAATTGAGTTTAAGGAAAAAATACGGCACTTGGAATCCAAAAAAAAAGCTGGAAAGAAGGAGGGTTCAAAGTAAATTTATTATCACAGTATATATGCATCACTATATACAACCCTGAGATTTATTTTCTTGCAGGCATACTCAATAAATCCATAATAGAATAATAATCATAATAGAATCAATGAACTACCACACCAACTTGGGCACTCAGCCAGTGTGCAAAAGACAACAAACTGTGCAAATACAAAAAGAAAGAAATAATATAATAAATCTTGTTCGTCCATTGTACGTCGATGAAGACCTCGACACCATTATTGATGGTGTCGAGACTAGCACGTGATTTGGATTTAAGTGAGGGAGAGTTGCGCAGCGTCAGCCTCACTCTCTCTTCCCAATTCCCATCTGGATCCAGTGGCAAGACAGAGTCTAGACGGCTGGAGATGGGACTAGGCGCAGTGGATGACCAGGACATCTTCTGTGTCTTGTCCTGCTCTACACGTTCCACGACGCTTGCAGAGACCGCCTTCTTGACCGTTGGACCTTCCATTGGTCTCGTCCGCTGAATCCGCCGGAGTCTGTCTTCACATGCTGGGATAGACAACTCCCTATCTCACCGAGGGTTTGAGACCCGTCGGCTACCCTCACCTGGTTTAGCGGCTTGTCGAAGCCGTTGCCCGGGGTGTGGCCGCTGTCGCATGCAAACAGCTACGGGGAGCCACAGGTGAGAGCTGAGTGCCAGGTGGGGACCAAAGGTGGACTAACCGCCTTGAAGAGGATGCAACATGTTACCCCACCAGAGGTGCTACCCCTCACTGACACCCCATACACCCCAAGCATACAATAAATATTGAGAACATGAGGTGAAATGTTGTTCAAAGTGAATCCATAGGTTGTGGGAACAGTTCAGTGATGGGCTAAGTAAAGTTGAGTGAAGTTATCCCCGCAGGTTCAAGAACCTGATGGTTGAGGGATAATAACTGCTCCTGGACCTGGTGGTGGGGGTCCTGGGCTTCTGTACCTCTTTCCTGATTGCAGCAGAAAGAAGAGAGCATGGCCAGTATGGTGGCAGTTCTTGATGATGGATGCTGCTTTCGTGTAGAAGTGCCCAGTGGTGGGGAGGCCTTTACCCTGGAACATATCCACTACTTTCTGTTCAAAGACACTGGTGTTTCCATACCAAGCTGTGATGAGGTCAATCAACATACTCTCCACTACATATCGGTGGGAGTGAAGTTTGTCAAAGTTTGAGATATCACGCTGAATCTTTGCGAACTCCTCAGGAAGTAGAGGTGCTGTTGTCCTTTCTTTGTAATTACACTTTGTTGCTGGGCCCAGGACAGGTCCTCTGACATGATAACACTCAGGAATTTGAAGTTGCTGACCCTCTCCACCTCTGATCCTCTGATGAGGTCTGGCTCATGGACTTCTGTTTTCCTCCTCCTGAAATCAATAATCAGCTCCTTGGTCTTGCTGACATTGAGTGAGAGGTTGTTATTGTGGCACCACTCAGCCAGATTTTCAATCTCCCTCCTATAAGCTGACTGATCACCATGCCTGATTTGGCCTAAGACAGTTGTGTCGTCAGTAAACTGTGCTTAGCCACACAGTCATAAGTGTAAGTAGAGCAGGGGACTAAGCACACAGCCTCGTGGTACACCTGTGCTGATGGAGATCATGGAGGAGATGTTGTTGCCAATCTGAATTGACTGGGGTCTGCAAGTGAGGAAACGAATGATCCAAAATGCACAGGCAGATGTTAAGACCAAGGTCTTGAAGCTTATTGATTAATTTTGAGAGGATGATGGTATTGAATGCCAAGCTATAGTTTATAAAGAGCATCCTGATGTTTGCACCTTTGCTGTCTAGATGCTCCAGGGTTGAGTGAAGAGCCAATGAAAAGACATCTGCTATGGACCTGTTGTGCTGTTAGGCAAATTAGAATGGATCCAAGTCACTTCTCAGGCAGGAGTTGATATACTTCATCACCAACCTCGCAAACACTTCATCACTGTGGATGTAAGTGCAACTGGATGATAGACATTGAGGCAGACCACCATGTTCTTAGGCACCGGTATATTTGAATCCTGTTTGAAGCAGGTACGTTAAAGATATCAGTGAACACTCCAGCCAGTTGATCTGCACAGGTCTTTGGTACTTGGCCAGGTACCCCATCTGGGCCAGATGCTTTTTGTGGGTTCACCCTCCGAAGGATACTCGCACGTCAACCTCAGAGACTGAAATCACAAGGTCATCGGGGGATGTGGGAGTTTATGATGGTTCCTCCTCCATGTTTTGATGGTCAAAGTGAACAGAGAAGGCAGTGAGCTCATCTGGAAGCAAAGCCCTGTTGTCCCCCATGTCACTTGAGTTACTATCACCTTCCTGTCAGCTTGAACCAGTCTGGCCATTCTCCTCTGACCTCTCTCATTAACAAGGTGTTTTCACCTTCTGAACTGCTGCTCACCCTTCTTTTTGTTTTTCACACCATTCTCTGTAAACTCTAGAGACTGTTGTGTGTGAAAATCCCAGATCAGCAGTTTCTGAGATACTCATGCCACCCTGTCTGACACCAGCAATCATTCGACAATTAAAGACAAGTTAAAGACGAATAAAGTCTACAATCAGTTCCTTGGTCTTATTGACGTTGAGTGAGAGATTGTTGTTATTACACCATTCAGCCAAGTTTTCAATCTCCCTCCTAAATGCTGATACATTCCAACCTTTGATACAGCCAACAAGAGTGGTGTCATCAGCAAAGTTGCATGCAAACAGGTGTACAGGTGTACCTAATAAAGTGGCCACTGAGGTTATATACAGTACGTATAATACTTGGCTTTCTTGACACTCATTGTATCAACCAGTCAATGCATTGATAGTGTTAGCAAGGTAGTGTTATCAAGTGCAAAGCACTAATGACACACATGTGCCCTCTTTGAATAATGCTCCCTACAAGTGTTTGTGGGTCTGTTACACAGCACCCATGCCTTCAGAGTCCAATAGTGAATTTATGAATCTAATATTACAGGCATAACTTGAAAATGTTGCAATTTTGAAAATAAATGGTGTACATCCATTGATGATTGTTGAACAAAATTTGGAAAGCTTGGGACAGCCTTGCAGATTAACCTCTTGCAAGAATGCTAACACTATTTTTTCATTAGCATAATCACATAATAAATAAGACCATAAGACATAGGAACAGGATTAGGCCATTCAGCCCATCGAGTCTGCTCTGCCATTCCATCATGGTTGATCCCAGATCCCACTCAACCCCATACACCTGCCTTCCCGCCATATTCTTTGATGCCCTGACTGATCAGGAAATGATCAACTTCCTCCTTAAATACACCCATGGACTTGGCCTCCACCACAGTCTGTGGCAGAGTATTCCACAGATTCCCTACTCTCTGGCTAAAACAATTCCTCATTACCTCTGTTCTAAAAGGTCGCCCCTCAGTTTTGAAGCTGTGCCCTCTAGTTCTGGATACCTCCACCACAAGAAACAAATTCTCCACATCCACCCTATCTGGTCCTTTCAACATTCAGTAGGTTTCAGTGAGGTCCCCCAGCATTCTTCTAAATTCCAGTGAGTACAGGCCCAAAGCTGCCAATCGCTCCTGATATGTTAACCCCTTCATTCCTGGAATCATCTTTGTGAACCTCCTCTGGGCTCTCTCCAATGACAACACGTCCTTTTTGAGATATGGGGCACAAAACTGTTGACAATACTCCAAGTGTGGCCTGGCTAGTGTCTTATAAAGCTTCAGCATTATCTCTTTGCTTTTATATTCTATTCCCCTTGAAATAAATGTCAATATTGCATTTGCCCTCTTCACCACAGACTCAACCTGTGAATTAACCTTCTGGGAGTCTTGCATGAGGAATCCTAAATCCCTCTGCACCTCTGATGTTTGAATTTTCTCCCCGTTTAAATAATAGTCCGCACTATTGTTCCTTTTAACAAAATGTATTATCATACATTTCCCAACACTGTATTCCATCTACCACTTTTTTGTCCATTCTTCCAATTTATCGAAATCCTGCTGCAATCACATTTCTTCCTCAGCACTACCTACTCCTCCACCCATCTTCATATCAGCTGCAAACCTTGCCAGAAAGCCATCAATTCCAATTTCCAAATCATTGACAAATAATGTGAAAAGTAGTAGGCCCAATCCTGTCCCCTGAGGAACACCACTAGTCACTGGCAGCCAACTTTATTCCTACTCACTGCCTCCTACCTGTCAGCCATTCCTCTATCCATGCCAGTATCTTTCCTGTAACACCATAGGATTTTCTCTTGTTAAGCAGCCTCATATGTGGCACCTTATCAAATGTCTTATGAAAATCTAAGTAAATGACATCCACTGCTTCTCCTTTGTCGCCCTGCTTCTTACTTCCTTGAAGAACTCTAACAGATCTTACAGGCAAGATTTCCCTTTCCAGAAGCCATGCTGACTTTGACTTACTTTATCATTAGTCTCCAAGTACCCTGAAACCTCATCCTTAATAACACTTTCCCAACCACTGAGGTTAGGCTAACTGGCCTACAATTTCCTTCTTTTTGCCTTCCTCCCTTCTTAAAGAGTGGAGTAACATTTACAATCTTCTCATTCTCCCGGACCATGCCAGAATCAAGTGATTCTTGAAAGATCATGACCAATACATCCATCATCTCTTCAGCAACCTCTTTCAGGACTCTGGGATGTAGTCCATCTGGCCCAGGCAACTTATCCAGCTGAAAACCTTTGAGTTTTCCTAGCACTTTTTCCTTTGTAATAACAATGGCTCTCACTCCTGCTCCCTGACACTGACGGATCTCCGGCACATAGCTGGTGTCTTCCACAGTAAAGACTGAAGCAAAGTACTTATTAAGTTCATCTGCCATTTCTTTGTTCCCCATTATGACCTCACCAGCATCATTTTTGAGTGGTCCAACATTAACTCTTATCTTCCTTTTACTTTTTATATAAGTGAAAAAACTTTTAGTATCCTGCTTTATATTACTGGCTAGTTTGCCCTCATATTTCATCTTTTCTCTTCTTATAGCTTTTTTAGTTGCCTTTTGTTGCATTTTAAAAGCTTCCCAATCTTCCAACTTCACACTCACTTTTGCTACCTTATATGCCCTTTACTTTTATGCAGTCCTTAACTTTCTTTGTCAGTGACGGTTGTCTACCCCTGCCACTTGAGAACAACTTCTTCTATGGGACATACCTATCCTGCGCCTTGTGAACTATCCTCATAAACTTCAGCCATCTCTGCTCTGCCGTCATCCCCACTAGTATCCCCCTCCAATCCACCTGGGCAAACTCCTTCTTCATGCCAATCTAAGAATGACAGGATTCCTAGTGAATCACCAGTTAAATTATAAGAAAATACAGTATGTATGCATCAGCAGTATAGATCTCCTATCAGATTCCTTCTTCTCCAGCCCTTGACCTTTCCCACCCACCTGGCTTCAACTATCACCTTCCAGCTAATCCCCCTTCCCCCCCTCGACTTTTTATTCTGGCTTCTTCCCCCTTCCTTTCCAGTCCTGATGAAGGTCTCAGCCCAAAGCTAGCTATTTATTTCCATAGACGTTGCCTGTCCTGCTGAGTTCCTCCAGCATGTGTGTGTTACTTTGGATTTCCAGCATCTACAGAATCTCTTGTGTTTATGAATTATATGCATAGAAACATAGAAAACTTGCAGCACAATACAGGCCCTTCGGCCCACAAAGCTGTGCTGAACATGTCCTTACCTAATCAAAAAATAAACTTGTACTAATCACTGGAGTGCAGTTTGCAAATTTGAACCCTGATCACATAAGGCTGTGTTCTCCATTTTTAAAGCTTTATCTAATGGTTTATATAATAATGAATTCAGACTGTGATCAGTCGAACGTTGTCATTGATACATGAGTGTGAGTTAAAGTCAACATTTACTAACAATAAAAATCTCTTCCTGCAAATCCTAAACGCGTTTCCCCGTGTTCTCTCTCCTCCCAGAGCTCTAGAGGTACTGAGCAGTCAGTCTACAGCTATGCACTGTATATTAGAAACAATCTTTGGAGTGAACCACATTATAGCAGTGGTGAATCTAATCATATATCGCAGATGAATGCAAAGGTTTATTGCTATGTATATGCAAAGTTATGCTCTAGGAATCCAATCAGGCATAAATCAAACCCAAATAAGGTCCTTTAAAAGAAGTGGCCTGCCATCTCTGTGGAAACAAATGATTTGAGGGACCTTATGTGTGATTGATTTGTCCAACGTCGAGGTGCTTGTAGCTTAAGCTGGTACAAATGATTGTAATCAGGAGAACCGGATCCAGCAGCGTGTAAAGGGATCGCTATAGGATCACAGTTGTTAGATTATACCATCTACAAATTACTTTGCAGTCTACTAGATCCTAGACTTTTCTGACAGCACCTCGCAAACCCACAACTTTCCCCACCAAAAAGGGCGAAGGCAACAATGGTTAGGATCATCACAGCCCACAGGTTCTCCTCCAATTTGCACACCATACTTACTTGAAAATATTCTGCTGCTCTTTTATCATACTGACTATGTTGTTGCTGGAATGTGTGGTGACACTTATGGGCTGCCCCCAGCACATCCTCGGGTGTGTTGGTTGTTCATGGAAATGACACGTTTCACTGGGTTTCAATGTACACATGATAAATAATCTTGAATCTTGAATCCAAAGTTCTTGGAATACCTGCCCCAACATCACTACGGAATTACCTTCGCCAGAAGGATGACAGCGTTTCAAGAAGGTTGTTCACCTTCGCCTTCATTTTTTAAACATAAAGAAGATTTAATTATATGCATTGATACATACGATGAAATGTGTCGATGCGTCAAATCAAGGATTGTGCCAGGCAGCCCACAAATGTTGGTATTCTTCGGGTGCCAACATAGCATGCCCACAGCTCACTAACCCTAACCAGATATCTTTGAAGTATTGGAAGAAACCCACACAGTCATGGGGAGAACGTACAAACTCCTTACAGAGAGCAGCGGGAATCGAACCCTGCCCTCACAGGTCACACTGACCGCTACACTGCCATGTCACCTACACTAATTGTTCTCCTAAAAGACAATTAGGATGCACAAGAAATGTATCCCCAGTTCTAGGAAAATGAATAGATTAAAAAATATTCAGCACAGCATTTTTTTAGTATGTAGCTTGAGGATTTATTTGAATTCTTATTTTTGGAGGACATTTAAAATGACCAAATGTCATTCTTCCTGGCATGCAGCTTGTATTTTGCACAAAACCTCAGAAGACTTCGACTGAAACAGTTAGAATGGATACAGATGCAGATTTCGCAGTTTGAAAGTGACGCTAATTAGCGTCACCAAAGCTGAATTATTGCTACTCTGCCACTATTTTAGTAAGAGAGAGGATGTCTGGGTTCAAATGAAGGGAACTGAAATACTGATGGTTAGTATTTTTAATATTTTTTAGGTTTTGGTTGCTGTTCAGTCTAAAATAAGAAAGTAATTTTGGTCATATATATTGGGCCAAGGTTACGGGAAGGAGAATAATTGTCCTTCTTAGAATTCACTACTGGTTCTGTTATGATCAAGGGTAAATTTCGATACATCAAAGAATAAAAAATAAGGACATCACAGTGTTGCTACTGAGTTCAAAGCTAGGTTCCAATTATGTAAACACTGATAATCTGTTCAGAGTTAGAAACATAGAAACATAGAAAACCTACAGCACAATACAGGCCCTTCGGCCCACAAAGCTGTGCCGAACATGTCCTTACCTTAGAACTATCTAGGGTTTACCCATAGTCCTCTATTTTTCTAAGCTCCATGTAGCCATCCAGGAGTCTCTTAAAAGACCCTATCATTTCCGCCTCCACCACCGTCGCAGGCAGCCCATTCCACTCACTCACCACTCTCTGCATAAAAAACTTACCCCTGAAATCTCCTTTGTACCTACTTCCAAGCACCTTAAAACTATGCCCTCTCGTGCTAGCCATTTCAGTCCTGGGAAAAAGCCTCTGACTGTCCACACGATCAATGCTTCTCATCATCTTATACACCTCTATCAGGTCACCTCTCATCCTCTGTCGCTCCAAGGAGAAAATGTCGAGTTCGCTCAACCTATTCTCATAGGGCATGCTCCCTAATCTAGGCAACATCCTTGTAAATCTCCTCTGCACCCTTTCTATGGCTTCCACATCCTTCCTGTAGTGAGGCAACCAGAACTGAGCGCAGTACTCCAAGTATGGTCTGACCGAGGTCCTATATAGCTGCAATATTACCTCTCGTCTCCTAAATTCAATTCCACGATTGATGAAGGCCAATACACCGTATGCCTTCTTAACCACAGAGTCAACTTGCGCAGTAGCTTTGAGTGTCCTATGGACTCGGAACCCAAGATCCCTCTGATCCTCCACACTGCCAAGAGTCTTACCATTAATGCTATATTCTGCCATCATATTTGCCCTACCAAAATGAACCACCTCACACTTATCTGGGTTGAACTCCATCTGTCACTTGTCAGCCCAGTTTTGCATCCTATTGATGTCCCGTTGAAACCTCTGACAGCCCTCCACACTATCCACAACACCCCCAACCTTTGTGTCATCAGCAAATTTACTAACCCATCCCTCCACTTCCTCATCCAGGTCATTTATAAAAATCACGAAGAGTAAAGGTCCCAGAACAGACCCCTGAGGCACACCACTAAGCCTTGCATGGGGTACCTTATCAAATGCCTTGCTGAAATCCATATACACTACATTTACTGCTGTACCCTCATCAATGTGTTTAGTCATATCCTCAAAATTTCAATCAGGCTCGTAAGGCACGACCTGCCTTTGACAAAGCCATGCTGACTATTCCTAATTATATTATGCCTCTTCAAATGTTCATAAATCCTGCCTCTCAGGATCTTCTTCATCAACTTACCGACCACTGAAGTAAGACTCACTGGTCTATAATTTCCTGGGCTATCTCTACTCCCTTTCTTGAATAAGGGAACAACATCCGCAACCCTCCAATCCTCTGGAACCTCTCCCATCCTCATTGATGATGCAAAGATCATTGCCAGAGGCTCAGTAATCTCCTCTCTCGCTTCCCACAGTAGCCTGGGGTACATCCCATCCAGTCCTGGTGACTTATCCAACTTGATGCTTTCCAAAAGCCCCATCACATCCTCTTCCTTAATATCTATATGCTCAAGCTTTTCAGTCTGCTGCAAGCCATCCCTACAATCGCCAAGTTCCTTTTCAGTAGTGAATACTGAAGCAAAGTATTCATTAAGTACCTCTGCTATCTCCTCCGGTTCCATACACACTTTCCCACTGTCACACTTGATTGGTTCTATTCTCTCACGTCTTAGCCTCTTGCTCTTCACATACTTGTAGAATGCCTTGGGGTTTTCCTTAATCCTGTCCGCCAAGGCCTTCTCATGGCCCCTTCTGGCTCTCCTAATTTCATTCTTAAGCTCCTTCCTGCTAGCCTTATAATCTTCTCGTTATTCTAGACCATAAGTCCATAAGAGGTAGGTGCAAAATTAGGCCATTTGGCTATCGAGTTGGCTCCGCCATTTGAACATGCCTGATTCATTTTCCTCTCAACCTCATTCTTCTGCCTTCTCCCCTTCATGCCCTGACTAATCAAGAATCTATCGATATCCGTCTTAAATACACCCAATGACCTGGCCTGCACAGCCACCTGTGGCAGTGAATTCCACAGATTCATCACCCTCTGGCTAAAGAAATTCAACCTCATCTCCATTTTAAGTGGACATCCCTCTATTCTGAGGTGGTCCCCTCTGGTCCTGGACTCCCCCACGACTGGAAACATTGAGGTTTTTCAGCATTCAATGGGTTTCTATGTGACATGCTCTCATTCTTCTAAATTCCAGCGAGTACAGGCTCAGAACCAACAAACACTCATCAAATAACAAACCTTTCATTCTCATGAACCTCCTCTGAACCCTTTACAATGTCAGCACATCCTAAAGGGCCCAAAACTGCTCACAATACTCCAAGCGAAGCCTCACCAGTGTCTTATAAAGCCTCAGCATTACATCCTTGCTTTTATATTCTAGTCATCTCGATGTCAATGTTAAGGCATTTCTTTTCGTCACTATTGACTCAACCTGCAAGTTAACCTTTAGGAAATCCTGCACAAGGACTCTCCAGTCGCTTTGCACTTCGGAGTTTTGAATTTTCTGTCCATTTAGAAACTAGACTACACTTTTTACCTTCTCTCAAAGTGCATGCTAGTATCTTTCCTGTAATACCATGTGCTCTTATTTTGCTAAGCCTCTTAGTCATATGTGGCACTTTGTCAAAGGCTTCTGAAAATCCAAGTAAAACATAACCACTAACCGTCTTTTGTCTGTCTTGCCTGTTATTTCCTAAAAGAATTCCAACAGATTTGTCAGGCAAGGTTTTCCCTTGAGGAAACCATGCTGACTACGACGTATTTTATCATGTGCCTCCAAGTACCCTGAGACCTCACCCTTAACAATGGACTCCCACATCTTCCCAACCACTGAGGTCAGGCTAACTGGCCTATAATTTCCTTTCTTCTGCCTCCCTCGCTTCTTATAGAGCGGAGTGACATTTGCAATTTTCTAGTCCTATGGAACCACTCCAGAATCTAGTGATTCTTGAAAGATCATTGCTAGTGCCTCCACAATCTCTTCAGCCACCTCTTTCAGAACCCTGGGGTGTGGTCCACCTGGTTCAGGTGACTTATCTACCTTCAGACCTTTCAGCTTCCCAAGTCCCTTCTCCTTAGTAATCACAATTGCTCACTTCTGCCCCTGATACTCTTGAACCTCTAGCATACTGTTCGTGTCTTCAATCATGAAGACTAATGCAAAATACTTATTTAACTCATCTGCCATTTCTTGTCCCTCATTACTATCTCTCCAGTGTCATTTTCCAGCGGTCCAATATCCACTCTCACCTCTATTTTATTCATTATATACAGTACAGTATCTGGAAAAAAACTATTGGAATCTTGTTTGATATTATTACCTTCATACTTCATCTTTTCTCTCTTTATGGCTTTTTAGTTGCCTTCTGTTGGATTTTAAAAGCTTCACAATCCTCAACCTTCCCATTAATTTTTGCTCTTTTACTTGCCCTTCTTTTGCTTTTATGTAGTTTTGACTTCTTTTGTCAGCCACAGTTCATCATCCTGTCTTTAGAATGTTTTGTCTTTTGGATGTACCTATCTTGCACCTTCCAAATTGTTCCCAGTAACTCCAGCCATTGCTTTTCTGATGTTATCCCTGCTACTGTCCTCTTCCAATCAACTTTGGCCAGCTCCTCTCTCATGCCTCTGTAATTCACTGCTCTCCACTGTAATACTGATCTATCCGAATTTAGCTTCTCCCTCTCAAACTGCAGGGTGACGTCTATCATAACATGATCACTGATTCCTAAGAGTTCCTTTGCCTTAAGCTCCCTAATCAAATCTGGTTCATTACACAACACCTAATCCAGAATTGCCTTTCTGCTAGTGGGCTTAACCACAAGCCAACCTGACCCTGGCACCTGGAAGGCAACATACCCTCCGGTGTCTCTACCACACTGAGTATTTCATCTTTACCTCTCTAACAATGGAATCCCCTATCACTACTGCAGTCCTCTTCACCCCCCCCTTTCCTTTTTGAGCCACAGAGCCAGACCCAGTGCCAAAGACTCAGTCGCTGCGAAACCGCCATCTAGGTCGTCCCCCTCAACAGTATCCAAAGCAGTGTACTTATTACTGAGGGGAACGGCTACAGTGATACTCTGCACTGGCTGCCCATTTCTCTTCCTTCTCCTGGCAGTCACCCAGGTACCTACCTTCTGCAACCTCCCTATAGCTCCTATCTATCATCTCCTCAGTTTTCCCTATGAGCTGAAGACCATCGAGTTGCAGCTCCAGTTCCTTAACACATTCTCCGAGGAACTGCAGCTCGGTGCACCTAGTACAGATATGCTTATCCAGGAGACTAGAGGTCTCCGAGACTTCCCACATCCCACACCAGTTCAGTGTTGGGATGAGAGGATTTATCCCCTTTGGTTCAGGAGCCTGATGGTGAGGGGTAATAACTATTCCTGAGCCTGGTGGTCTGACTCCTGAGGTTCCTGTACCACTCCTGATGGCAGCAGAGAGATAAGAGCACAGCTTGGGTCGTGGATGTCCTTGATGATGGATGTTGCTTTCCTGTGACTGTGCTCCTTGTAAATGTGCTCAGAATTGGGGAGGGTTTTACCCAGTGTGTGTTTGTTACTAGGGCTTTACCTGAGATGGACTAGGCTATATCCACAACTTTCTGTAGGTTTTTTTCTGTTCTAGGATGTTAGTGTTCTCATACCAGGCTGTGATCCAACCATTCAGTATACTGTCCACTGCGCATCTACAGAAGTTTATTAAAGTTTTAAATGACGTGCCGAATCAGTGCAAACTTCTAAGAAAGTAGAGGTGCTGCTGTATCTTCCTTGCTGGGCCCAGGACAGATCGTCTGAAATTACAATGCCAAGGAATTGAAATTTGCTGACTCTCTCCACTTCTGATCTCCTGATGAAGACATATATGATGATAGATAGATAGATAGATACATACATAGATAGGTAGATAGATAGATAGATTCAATATATCTCCATTCCTATATGGTCACTGGGTGTAAATCCTATAATTCTCTACCTACAGCACTTTTAGGAGCATTTTCACTGCATAGAATGCAGAGGTTTAAAGAGGAGGTTCACCACGGTGTTTTTGTGCTGGCAATAACACTGGCCTCACCTGCAAAGGCAGCAGTCTCGAAGTTGAACAGGATCACTATCTGAGACATTTGTGAAGGAGAGCAGTGTTGTAACAGTTGTTACCATCTGAGCAACACTTAATTTTCTACTAAGCAACTTCAAAAGCCTTTATTGCTGCTTGGTGTAAATAATTTCTTGTCAAAATCATGCAAAGATAGGGTCTCATAACTCCAGCTGGTGCTTCAGTTTAAAATGATAAAGTGTGGGGGGGGGGGGTGTGCGTTTGTGTATGCATGTGTACTAGCGTACATACATGTGTGCATGTGTTTATCATTCTGTGTGTATATACGACACAAGCATGTGTGTGTGCGGGCAAGGGAAGTATGACTGTGTATGTATGCATGTATCTGTCTGTGTTCTCCTGTTAGAAAGAGGAGGATAACACCGAGTCTTCTTCTCAACTGATAGAGTGAAGCAGATTAAAAACCTGCCTGAGCATCTTAAAATACATTCATTTGCTAACATGACTTAAAGCAACTCTAGGCAATTTTCAAAGTCATAATCGTAGAGTCATAAAGTCATACAGCACAGATGAAGACCCTTTGGCCCAAATCGCCCATGCTGACCAGGTTGCCCAGCTGAGTTGGTCCCAAGAATTGCTCCTCTGCCAACAGCAAGAACGATTAAAGATTTCTCTTGGGGGACGTGACCAGTGCACCGAGTTGTTGTAATCAGTGCCAAAATGGAGGCCTGGCTAGAAAATGTCTAGATCAAAGGTAGTTTTCTCCAGCCTGAATCAAAGGCCTTTCCAACACGGACAACTTCAGCTGTCCTGGATTGAAGGCAGAACTCTAATCAGCTGGCACTCTGGGATCCAGGGCAAGCTCGTCAATTGAATACACGACTAGCTTGGTGGTTGCAGACAGAGGATGGTGATGGAGAATTGTTTCTCAGACTAGAAGCTTGCAACCAACAGGGATTGGTGCTGTGTCTGCTGTGTTTCATCATCTTGGATATCTTGAATAGCAACTTGGATGACAATGGGGATGTGGCATGGATGGTAAGTTTACAGATGACACTAAAATTGGTGATATAGTGGATAGTGAAAATAGTTATCTAAGATTGCAATGAGATCTTGACCAAGTGGGGCAGTGGGCTGAGGAATGGCAGGTAGAGTTTAATCCAGATAAATGTGAGGTGTTGTATTTTGGTAAGACAGAACAGAGCTTGCCAATGAATGGAGCACACTAGAGAGTGTAGTAGAACAGAGACCAAGGGGAGTAAGTACATAGAAAGTGGCAACACAGGTAGACAGGGTGGTGAAGAAAGTGGTTGGTATGCTTGCCTTCATCAGTCACAATATCGAGTTTAGGATTTGGAACATCATGTTACAGCTGAACAAAAGTTTGCTAAGGCCACATGTGTATAGTTCTGGTTGTCCTACTATAGGAAAGATGTCATTAAACTGGAGATGGTGCAAAAATAAAGATTTACTGAGACAGTAAGGAGAGGTTGGGTAGACTCGGACCTTTCTCCTGGACCATGGGAGGCTGAGGGGTGACCTCATAGAGGTTGATAAAATCTTGAGGGGCAGAGATAAGGTGAACAACAAGAGGAGTCCAAATTTAGAGTTTTAGAATGAAAGGAGAAGGTTTTAGAAGGGACCTGGTGGCCAACTTTTCCACACAGAGGGTGGTGAATACATGGAACGAGCTGCCAGAAGAAGTAGTGGAAGCAGATGCAACTTTGACATTTAAAAGGCAGTTGAACAGTTACGGGAAAAGGGATATCAGCCAAATAAAGGCAAATGGCTCAAGCTCAGTTGGGACCTGAGTTATAGGGAAAGATTGAATAGGCTAAGACTTTATTCCTTGGAATGTAGGAGAATGAGGGGAGATTTGATAAAGGTATACAAAATTAGGAGGGGCTACTGATAGGATAAATGCACAGAGAGCAGTTGACATCAAGAACTTGCAGTCTGAGGAGCTGGTAGAATTAGATACAAACACTATAGTTAAGAGATATGTAGTCAAAGCACAGAAGAATACAGGCCTAATGTGGGCTTATTAGATCAATGTAAAATGGCTCAGATTCATTCATTTATCACCTCTACATCAAAACACATAGCAAAATTCATCCTTTGTGTTAACCAGCACAACCAAAGACTTTTTTTGTTTTATGTCTCCTCAAATCAGATTCAAATTCAGATTCATTTATTTATCACATGTACATCAAAACATGGCCATGACATGTGTCGTTTGCATTAATAACCAACATAACCTAAGGGTGAGCTGGGGGCAGCCTGCAAATGTTGCCACACATTCCAAAGCCAATGTAGCATGCCCCCAATGTTCAGCAGAACAACACAGAACACAACAAGCAACAAAAGAACAACTGCAAAACAAACTCCTTTCCTCCCTCACGGGCAGGACTCTGAGCCTCTAGCAGACTCTCAGACAACGAGCCTCTGACTCCCCCAGTGGATTTCATGCATGTCAACTATTGGACCTTGATTTGAGGATTTCCAATTAAGATTTGATTTTCAGATGGATATGATGGTCCAAAGGGTCCTTTAATGTTTTGTCAATGTCTATGACAATGAAGCCTGATGTGAATCACGTTCAAAATGAATTGCTGTTAAACTAAATTGGAAGCAAATTATTCCAGCTTGATTTCTTCAAAACATCTAGTCAGTTTTTTTTGTTATTTACCACTGGGTACACTTATTATTATTATTATTATCATGATTTGACACAACTTATCTTTGAGCTATCTTATAGAGTTTCAACCAATATGCAAATCACAGTGTAAGTGGCATCCCAAGATATGATGACCAAATGAAAAAAAGTACATTCTCAATGGGCTATCCCCTTGAATTTACATTAAACTTGTCAAAAGGAAATGCAATTTCTACCCTAACGTGCAATGTGACAAATCTTGCTGAGTCACTATCTTACTGCAATGACAGAGCTGCTATAAGGTGTAGTATTTTCATTACATTTGTACATTACATTTTAATGCACTTGTTGTTTATTTGTTTGTTTATTTTTTTTGCACAGTTTGTCTTCTTTTGCACATTAGTTGCTTGCAAGTCATAATTCGTGTGTAATTTTTCCTTGATGTAATGTATGTACGTAATGCCAAATCTCCACAAACTCTCACGGAAGTCAAGACGCTGCCTTGCTTTCTTTGTAATTACACTTGCATGCCGATCGCAGGACACGTCCTCCGATGAGGACTGGCTCATGGACCTCTGCTTTCCTCCTCCTGAAGTCAATAATCAGCTCCTTGGTCTCGCTGACATTGAATGAGAGGTTGTTATTGTGGCACCAATCAGTCAGATTTTCAATCTCCCTCCTATATGCTGATTCCTTTCATTTCAATTATTAACTGAAATTTATTTATCCATATATTGTAAAGTTAATAGGTACAGTAGCACAATGTTTTACAGCACCAGTGATCACTGTTACTGCCTGTAAGAGTTTGTACATTCACCCCATGATAGTGTGACTTTCCTCTGAGTGATTTAGTTTCCTCCCACATTTCAAAGACGTAACTAGGGTTAATGAGTTGTGGGCATGCTACATTAATGCTGGAAGCTTACCGACACTTGCAGGCTGCCCCCAGCAGAATCCTCGCTGATTTAAGTTGATGCATTATTACTGGAACCAGAAAGGAACATTGGTGATGGAGATGGAGATAGAGGTAGGGAGAGGTTATCAGCAGTGGAGATGGAGGTGAAAGATAGGTTGAAGTTAAAGGTAGTGACAAATTGAAGACACATCAATAAAATAAGACACATTATTGTTGAGCTACTTTTTTGTACGAAAGCAAACTTGAGGGGAGGTTGAAGAAAACAAGTTTCTGCTTCCACTAAAACAGCAATTAGGGGAATTCACGTGTGTAATATTTTTCTGCTCACGTTATCAGCAATCAGTTCAAGCCTACTAGACCACACAGGGTGTGGCTTGTAACTCAACAGTCGTGCTCCCACTGCACAAACTGCAGACACTCACAGCCTCCTTCTCAAGGACACTTGGGGATGATGGGCAAGAAATGCTGGCCTTGTTAACAACACCCACGTCCCAGAAACAAATGAGAGAAAAAGTCATCAAGTTTGCAAGTTCAAAGTCAACCCCTGAAACTCAGGCATGAACCAAACTGACACTTCAGTTCTGTACTGAGGGAGGATCATCAGTAGCACTGTACCTCAGATAAACCTTGAAACTGAGCTTCCACATTCACACACAAAATGCTGGAGGAACTCAGCAGGTCAGGCAGCGTCTATGGAGAGGAATAAACAGTCGATGTTTCAGGTTGAGACCCTTCATCAGGACTGGAAAGGAAGGGGGAAGATGCCAGAATAAGACGGTGGGGGGGACGAAAGGTGTACAGATGAGAAGATGATAGGTAAAGCCAGGTAGACGCTGGAGATGGGATGAAGTGAAAAGCTGGAATGGGATAGGTGGAAATTGAAAGGGCTGAAGAAGGAATCTGACAAGAGAGGAGAATAGGTCACGGGAGAAAGGCAACATGGCTGATGTCCTTCCTTCATCGCATCCGTGCCTACACTTCCAATTACCTCACTGGCCATAAAAGTCAGAATCAGATCAGAATTAGGTTTAATATCACTGACCTATCTTGTGAAATGTGTTGTTTTGCCACTGCAGTGTAGTGCCATACATAATAAAACAATAAGAAAAGAAATATATAGTGCAAAAGAGAACAAAATCGTGAGGTAGTGTTCAGCATTCATAAGTCCTAATGAATGGGCTTGGCCTGAAACGTGAACCATATTCCTATGTTCAATTGTCCATTCAGAAATCTGAAGGTGGAGGGGAAGAAGTTGTTCCTGAAACATTGAGTGTGTGTCTTCAGGCTCCTGTACCCGCTTCTAGATGGCAGTAATGAGAAAAAGGCATGACCTGCGTGGTGATGGTCCTAATGACAAGTGTCAGCTTCATGAAGCATCACCTTTTGTAATTAAACTAATCTCTTCCATCATACCACTTCATCCCTGCAGGTTTGTGTGCCTAATTCGCTGTAGTAAAGAAAATAAATGGTCTGAGAATATATCAATTCAGCTTAAAAGTATGTCATTAACTGTGATGTGTTTTAGGCTATCCTGTAATTGTGAAAGTTAGTATGTAAATATTAATTTAGCTGTGCTCCCTTAGTAGAAAACTTACTACTGGAGGTCGAAAGCCAGCTTAAAGGATAACCTTGTTCTTTCTATTTCATTCCCTATGTTAAGGGACCACATGGGGGAAGTACATAATCTTTCCACCACCCCCAGAAGCCTGATTATAACAAGTGTGGAAACAGCTCTGAGCAAATTCTCATTTGAATTATTGCATAAGGTTCTGCAAATTTTTAGGTGGCAGAATTGTTGTATCAACAGCCACTCTCCATATGTTGTCAGGAGTAACAAAATGTTTTAATTCAACTTAATGAAGTGGTTCACAACATTAGAACCAATTATCGATGCACAGATGAAAGAGGTCAAAAATTAGCAAGGGAAAAACAAGGAAGGGAAGAAGTTATCCAGTAATAACTTCCCTATAAGGATGAGGTTTTGGGAATGAAAGGGTTATCGTATTAAGAGTGTTTGATGACTCTGGGTCTGGACTCACTGGAGTTTCAAAGGATGAGGAGGGATTTCATTGAAGCCTATTGAATATTGAAAGGCCTAGAGAGAGAGTATGGAGAGAGGATGTTTCCTATAGTGGGTGAGCCTAGGACCAGAGGGCACAGCCTCAGAATACAAGGACGTCCCTTTAGAACTGAGGTGAGAAGGAATTTCTATAGCTAGACGGTGGTGAATCTGTGGGAATTATTGCCATAAACACCCGTGTATGTTATGTCGTTGGGCATATTAAAAGCAGAGTTAGATAAGCTCTTGATTAGCCACAGTGTCAAAGGTTACGGGGAGAAGGCAGGAGAATGGGGTTGAGCGGGATAATAAATCAGCCATGGTGGAATAGCAGAGCAGACTCAATGGGCTAAATGGCCCAATTCTGCACCTATATCTTATGGTCTCTGACTCACCCCTTCACCGCTGATCCCTCACTCCCACACGTGATAAAGCCTGTAAAACCTGTAAAGCCTGTAAAGCCTGTAAAGCCTGTAAAGCCTGTCGGGGATCCCACCTCAGAAAGCTGTATTGATCAAAGCTGGGGCTTCCTGCTGAGAAGACCAAATTTCCAATCCATCAAAACTAACCGTTGCCACTTGAATGTCGCAGTTCTGCACGGCATTTCTTTTACTTTACAAGAACATGTTTTTCTTCAAGCATTTGCTGTTCTTTGAGCTGTAACTGTGAACCAGCTGAGGACTTGGCAGGGGAACAGTGTTAAAGCCATTCAAGCAAACTGTGATTTGTGTTGTTCACGTGAGTTTATAGGAAATGGGCTGCAGCTAAAACAGCAATGTTTCGATTCACACTTCCCACAGTGAGGGTCGTGAGATCTGAGAGGATTGAATAAATGATACTCCTAAAAAAGAGGCTCTAATCACATTCTGCATCTTGTGGTTTATAGGTGTTTGGGAACTTGCATATGAACTGGTAGCAAAAAATCAACTGTCATTTTTCTTCCTGATTTGTCTTTTCAGATGTTTACAGTATGGAATAATCTTAAACCATTAGACCATAAGACATTGGAGCAGGAATCTGCTCCACCACGGCTGATTTATCATCACTCTTAACCCCATTCTCTTGTCTTCTCCCTGTTAGCTTTGATGGCCTGACAAATCAGAAGCTTTAACTATAGCCAATGACTTAGATGTCTTCTTTAAATTAAAAAGAGAACTGGGAAATGTGTGGAGTTTTATTCAAGTGGCACCACTGAAAATAGCCTAGTATCCCCATGTAACCTGAATAATGCTTGCTCCTGAGTTAAAATCACTTGAATAAATTATCTGGAGAATGTCACGTTGCCCTTTCTGGTATCTTGCTCTGCACACATAGTCTGCCATGTTTAAAGATTAGTTTTATTTGTCACATTCACATTGAAACATACAGTGAAATGTATCAAATCAGTGATTTTGGGATTGTGCTGGGCAGCCCACAAATGTTGCTTTGTGCGCCCACAATTCACCAATGCTAACCTCTACATCTCTGGAATGTAGGAGGAAACCTTTGTGGTCATGCAAGCTCCTTACAGACAGTGTCGGGAATTGAACCCTGATCAGAGATCGCTGGCACTGTAAAGCGACTGTGCTAACCACTGTGCTATTGTGCCACCCCTACGTTACAGCAGTGGTCAGCCTCCAAAAGGCCGTGTGCGGACCTGAGGCTTCAAAAACCTCCAAAGAAATCTTTGTCTTTGTTATTAAAGTTTCTATTTCATTTTGAACCATCAAGAGAAATATATGAGATGTAGCACACTTCAAAGTTCAAGGTTCAAGGTAACCTTATTATTAAAGTACATTTCGGTGAAAGTTTTAGATGACATGCCAAATCTTCGCAAACTTCTATGAAAATAGAAATGCTCTCGTGCCTTCTTCATAATGGCATTTATGTGCAGGACCCAGTACAGATTCTCTTAAATGATGACATTGAGGAATTTAAAGTTGCTGACCCTCTCCACCTCTGATCCTCTGATAAGGACTGGCTCATGGACCTCTAGTTTCCTCCTCCTGTCATCAATAATCAGCCCTTTGCTGACATTGAGTAAAAGGTTGTTGCTGTGGCATCACTCAGGCAGATTCTCAATCTCCCTCCTACATACTGATTCATCACCACCTTTAATTTGGCCAACAGCAGAGGTGTCATCAGTAAATTTACTTAAGACAGATGAAGAGCTTTAGAAAGTAGAACAGAAGGCCAAAAGAAAAATCAGTTGATGTTAGCCATGTGCATTAACAAAGTAGTACATCCTGAAATGCAGTGTACTGAACGTTGTTCTCCCATCTGTTACGTCTGCTCAAGCTTTTCAGTCTGCTGTAAGTCCTACAATCGCCAAGATCCTTTTCCGTAGTGAACGCTAAAGCAAAGTACTCATTAACCACCCCTGCTATTTCCTCTGGTTCCATACACACTTTCCCACTGTCACACTTGATAGGTCCTATTCTTTCACATCTTATCCTCTTGCTCTTCACATACTTGTAGAATGTTTTCGGGTTTTCTTTAATCCCGCCTGCAGAACACAGAACACTGGCCTCACACGCATTCTTCCTTTCCACAGTTAACACAGCTAGACCTACCTCGCCTCATCCCGTTACCACCTAAGCCCGTTGAGCCAAAGCCCTGTCACTCTACTACCCTCTCACTCCGCTGCCCACTGGATATGGTGGTCTTATTTTTAAACTGTTCCGCTCTACTGGCTGATATCACGCACCTGCGCAGTCTTGCCTCTCTTTTACCCCGAGTAGTAAAATGCCTTCACTCTGAAAATCCTTAGCCATTCCACTTGCAGCCTTCTCGCTTTGAATCTAAAACTGTTGAAGATTCCTTGCCTTCTTAAACTTTTCCCACTCTACTGGCTGACGTCACGCACTTGCGCAGTCTTGCCTCTATTTACCCCGAGTAGTAAAATGCCTTCACTCCGAAAATTCTTAGCCGTTCCACTCACAGCCTTCTCGCTTTGAATCGCCTCATCTTTCTCCTCATCTCTGTTTGTAAATGGATGTCCTTCCATTCTGAGGCTGTGCTCTCTGGTCCTAGACTCCCCCACTATAGGAAACATTCTCTCTACTTCCACTCTATCTAGGCCTTTCAATATTCAATAGACTTCAGTGAGATCCCCATCATTCTTCTGAACTCTAGTGAATACAGGCCTAGATGTTAAAGGGACACCCTTGTATTCTGAGGTTGTGCCCTCTGGTCCTAGACTGCCTGACCATAGGAAACATCTCCAAGGGAAATAATCCTCCTGTCTTCTCCATTTCTGTGAGTCAATATCAGGAACAACATTTCAGGTCAGTGACCTTTTATCAGAACTATATAACTATAAGTGACCTTCAACAATGATCTTTGAGGTTAGGTGGGATGAGACACTCACTCTGCGTGCACTGAGCAATTGTGTTCAAAGGTTTCCTGTACAACTGTGAAGCTTCAGCTGATCATTTCCATCATGTAGGAAAGGGGAGAAGGTAATCATTCTGTAATACAGAGGAGGATCCAAGAGTTACAGGTCACCACAAAATTTAACAAACCACAATACAGACAGCCATCAGCTTTTTTAAAGGAAGTTCTGTGCAGTTTCTAACCAATCTGCTGCCTCTTAAAGCATTTACTCCCACATCCACTTTGCTATCAGAATCTGAATCAGGTTTTTTATCACTGACATACTGTATGTCATGAAATTTGTTGCTTTGCAGCAGTTCTATTTAAAGTTTACTATAAATTAAATAAGAATTTTATAGAATAATACGTAAATGGTGCATAAAGAGAGCAAAAACTGAGGTAGTGTTCATAGTCCAATCAGAAATCTGAAGCTGTTGCTAAAACGTTAAGTTTGTGTCTTCAGGCTCCTGAACCTCCTCCCTGATAGTAACAATGAGATAAGGACATGTCCTGGGTGATGGAGCCCTTAATGATGGATGCTGCCTTCTTGAGGCATCGCCTTTAGAAGATGTCCTCAATGATGGGGAGGGCCAATGCCAATGATGGAGCTGGCTGAGTTTACAACATTCTGCAGCTTTTTCTGATCTTGTGCTGTTCCCCCCACCCACCCCCCATCACTGGTTGTGATGCCACCAGTCAGAATGTTCTCCACGGTACGTCTGGAGAAATTTGCTGGAGTCTTTGGTAACATACCAAATCTCCTCAAATCTCATTCTGCCATTTGTAAGGAAGGTGTGCAATATTCTGTCTACCTGGTCATCAATGATTTAGAAAGCTAAGAAATCTGGAGCAGAAAAACAGCCTGCTGGAGAAACTCAGCGAATCGACTAGCATCTGTGGGGGAAGGAGCTGTCAACCTTTCAGGTTGAACCTTGCATCAGGACTTGAACCAGAATGTCCACAATTCCTTAACCAGCCCTCCCCCTCAGATGCTGCTCAATCTGCAGAGTTCCTCCAGAAGTCTGTGATCAGTGATTTAATTATTTCAGCTTAGTCTTTAAATAATAGCTTAAAATACAGTCATATAGATTAAAATCATCTTTAGAGAATATTTGCCTGAAGTGATTAAGGTTGAAGACATTCCAAAGACCGCAATAAGATTAGCTACAGCTGGGGGTTGTGTTAGGACGGTAAACAACAGCAGTGAATCACTTGAAGCGTGCATATGCTTAGTGGTTTCTCACAGTCAGGTGCACATGTTGCACACCAGAGAAGGCGAAGGAAGCTTGAGGTAAATGTGACTCACTCGAAGAGAGAAAAAGCTGGAAATATTTGAGCAGCATGTGTGGAGAAATTAAAGTTCAACGACTTTTCACCAGCACTTGGGAAAATTAGAAATGAAAATATTTCCATGTAGCAGAGAAAGTGGGGAAAGGCGGTGACAGCAAAAAGAAAAGGATATTTGTAGTAGGGAATGAGCGACACAAGTCGTGAACAACAGCTTTTGGATTACATACAACTCATCATTGTTCCAAGTCAATTTTTTTAAAAAGTAGGAGGGTTATTATAAGATAAAGATTATAAAGATTAGCTTTATTTTGTCACATATACATTGAAAAATACAGTGAAATGTGCCATTTGTGTCAACAACCAACATAGTCTGGGAATATGCTGGGGGCAGCCTGCAACTTACTAACACTTAGCATATGTCTGTGGAATGTTGGGAGAAAGAGGAGTACCTAAAAGAAATCTACACTGTCGCAGGGAGACTGTACAAGCGCCTTACAGAGAGCAGCAGGAACTGGACCCTGACTACCAGCGCTACGCTAACCACTACACTACCGCAGCATTAACAATGGATTAATGGATAATGTTTTGGCACTTCATATTTCTTTCTCTGGAAGTACTGTTACAACTTTAGAGGTTTGGAGCTGCTACCAGCTGCTCCTTCATATAGTGCAATGACTCTTACAGTGAGAAAGACGTTTTCAACTCTTGACGTGGTATAAACGATAATAAAAGCAGAAGAAAAGATTAGTTTTTACTTGGTTTTACGAAGCATAGAAGGAAGAGCTAAAGAACTCTAAATAATGGCTAATATGATGGGGCATAATTTTAAGGTGATTGGAGGAAAGTATTGGGGGGATGACAGAGCTAAGGTTTTGACACAGTGGTTGGTGGTAGAGGCAGATACATCAGGGACATTTAAGAAACTCTTAGATAATAGAAAAATTGAGGGTTGTGGGGAAAGGAAGGGATAGATTGATCTCAGAGTAGGTAAAAAGGTTGGCACAAGTGGCCAGTACTGTGCGGTAATGTTCTATGTTGTAACTCCAGGAAGATTACTTTAACAAGGGAGACAGCAGAAATGAAGCAGAAGAGCTGACGGACTAGTCAGTGTCAGGGAAGTAAAACCTACATTCAAAAATATCATTTAACATGTTGCAGGGATAGGGCAGCCCAAGATCGTGGAAGTGTTTGGAGGAGCATAAAGCCACCGATATTGACTAATGGAGAGTAGTGAGGAACAGGGTATTTGGATGGAAGAGCTTTCGGCAGGTTAGGACCGGGTTAATTGTACCTGGCAGAGGGTGGGACTTGGGAGACTGGCCAGGAAAGTAGGACCCTTGAAAACAGACAAGCACGCACGTGTCTTCAGTCACACCTGCACAAGTGGGAGCGTAAGTGTTGTTCTTAAACTGAGCTCCGGCACCTTTGAAAGTACACTCTAAGAGGATGCTTTGCTACTTTTAACTATTTTATGGGAAGAAAAGAAGAATCTTGCCATGCAGAGGAGAGCATTTTGTCTCTGAACCCTCCAATTAACCCCACTTATACAAGTAGGTAAACACCTCATCCCTTTCTACAGAGCCCAACAAATACTCCAAGTTCAGAGTTCAAAGTAATTTCATTATCAAAGTATGTATACGTCACCATATAATACTGTGAGATTCCTTTTCTTGCAGGCATTCACAGTAGAACAAAGAAATACAACAGAATAAACGAAAAACTCCACACAAAGACTGACAAAAATCAAAAGAAAACAATCTGTGTAACTACAAAATAATATTAATAATAGTAATAATAATCCAGATTTAGAGTCAGGGTTCTACAAATAATGTTACAACTGATCTGTTATTACAGATAGGACAATCCATAATAACCATCCCGATATAATAACACAGGATTAACAAGCAAGAACAACTTACACATATAACTTACAGAAATCAAAAAGAGAAACACACCAGAAATATGCTGAATTAAAAGAGGAATTAAAAGACTATGGAACATGAACGGGGTATACATTGTTCCAACAATAATATCTACAACTGGTATCATCTCAAAGTCACTACACAATGGCATTAAACACAGCAATATTTATGTAGATCTCCAGAAAGCCACAACACTAAGCACCACTAGAATAGTCTGAAAGTTCCTAGCAAATGAGTGTGCTTGGCTCTGCCCGTACCTCAGGTTTTACCAGCTTGAGCTCAGAAAAAAAAACACACCAATAATAGGAAGAAGAAATAAGAAAATAAATACGAGTGAGAAAATGAGTTGCAGAGTCCTTGGGTGTAAGTTCATAGGTTGTGGAATCAATTCAGTTTTGAGGTGAATCTGATGGTTGAAGGATAATAACTGTTCCTGAACCTGGGGGTGTGGAACCTAAAGCTCCTGTATCTCCTCCCTGATGACAGCAGCAAAAAGAGAGCGTGGCCTGGATGGTGGGGATCCCTAATGATGGTTGATGCTTTCTTGTGGCAGTGGTCCTTATAGAATCATAGAATAGAGTCATAGAAAAATACAGCACAGAAACAGGCCTTTTGGCCCATCTAGTTTGTGCTGAACCATTTAAGCTGCCTACTCCAATCGACCTGCACCAGAACCATAGCTCCCCACACCCATACCATCCATGTGCCTATCCAAACTTCTCTTAAACATCAAAATCAAGCTCGCATGCACCACTTGTGCTGGCAGCTTGTTCCACAATCTCATGACCCTCTGAGGGAAGAAGTTTCCCCTCATGGTACGCTTAAACTTTTCACCTTTCACCCTTAACCCATGATCTCTGGTTGTAGTCCCACCCAACCTCAGTGGAAAGAGGCTGCTCGCATTTGCCCTATCTATACCTCTCATAATTTTGTATACCTCTATCAAATCTCCTCTCAGTCTTCTATGTTCTAAGGAATAAAGTCCTAACCTGTTCAATCTTTCCTTATAACTCAGGTCCCCCAGACCCAGCAACATCCTTATAAATTTTCTCTGTACTCTTTCGACCTTGTTAGCATCCTTCCTGTAGGTAGGTGACCAAAACTGCACACAATCCTCCAAATTAGGCCTCACCAACATCTTATATAACTTTAACATAACATCCCAACTCCTATACTCAGTACTTTAGTTTATGAAGGCCAATGTGACAAAAGCTTTCTTTATGACCTTATCTACCTTTGATGCCACTTTCCATGAATTATGTACCTGTATTCCCAGATCCCTTTGTTCTACCGCACTCCTCAGTGCCCTACTGCTCACTGTGTAAAACCTACCCTGGTTGATCCTACTGAAGTGCAACACCTCGCACCTGTCTGCATTAAATTTCATCTGCTATTTTTCAGTCTATTTTTCCCACTGGTCCAGGTCCTGTGGCAAGCTCTGATAATCTTCCTCGCTGTCCACTGTACCCCCAATCTTGGTGTCATCTGCAAACTTGCTGATCCAGCTAACAACATTACTATCCAGTCTAAACCAGTTCACCACCTTTCTTGAATGCCAAGTGAACAAACCTTCTTGACAAAGCTCCCATACAAGATCTTGTCAAATGCCTTACTAAACTCCATATAGATAACTTCCACTGCCTTGTCTTCATCAACCGTCCTGGTAACTTCCTCAAAAATCTCTATATATCCAGTCCCTTATGATACCTTCCAATGACTTTCCCATTACTGATGTCAGGCTCACCAGCCTATGATTTTCTGGTTTATTTTTAGAGACTTTCTTAAGCAGCAGTACAGTGCAAAATGGTGCAGCTGGCTTTCGATAAAATGTTCTATTTCTTTTTGAGAGTTACTGTTAAAGCTGTTTCCAACTTCTTTCAGGCAAAGATCATTAGACCTAACTGACTAATATAATTTCTCCCCTAACTCTGGTTTTCTTGCAAATGATTCTTGGTGCTCTCTTAAGAACCATTAGAAACAGCTTCTCCCTATGAGGCCTTCATAATCTTAGTCACCTTTGAAAATCCAAAGATAAATGTGGAAGGTAGTTAAAAACAAGCTTTTTTTAAACAAAAGTGTGATTATGATATGAAGGGGTAATGAGTAAAGAGACAATTAGAGTTTTCAGAAGGGAGCATATTTGGCAGTACAGGGAGAACAGGGGAAGAAAGACATAGTTGAACTGATTGGACTGTTGAACAAGGAGTTGGCAGAAACCTGATAGGCCAAATGGATTTATTCCATGTCAAAAATAATTGTGTTTGCATAATTAAACTTTCACTTGATTTTCTTTGAGCAACAAATAATGGCAGCATCTGCAGTCATTAAGAGGAGAGGGGATAATTATTCCATTCTCTCCCTTCTCTTTTTTCATTCCCCATTCTGGTTGACCACACACCCTTTCTCTTCTTCTCACCTGCCCATCTAGTGCCCTTCCTCCTTCCCTTTCTCTGATGGTCCACTCTCTTGTCCTGTCAGATTTCTTCTTCTTCAGCTGTTTACCCTTTCCATCTGTCACCTCCCAGCTTCCCACTTCATTTCCCACCCCACCCCCCATCCACCTACCTGCCCCCTCACCTGGTCTTACCAATCACCTGCCAGATTGTCCTCCTTCCCCTCCCCCCCACCTTCTTACTCTGGTGTCTTCCACCTTCCTTTCCAGTCCTGATGAAGGATCTTAGCCCCAAATGTCAACTGTTTCCTTTCCACAGATGCTGCCTGACCAGCTGAGATCCCCCAGCATTTTGTGTGTGTTGCTCTGGATTTCCAGCATCTGCAGAATCTCTTGTGTTTAACATTCTGCAGTCATTTGTGCCTTTATTTGATTTTCTTTGTTCCCTGGAGAAAAACCTCAGCTTTTTTGATGAAGTAGAGATGATGGAGGTCAGGGAATGGTGAGGTATCCTGCTCACATTTATTCATCAGGGACTTTGGCCATTCATATCTGTGCAGCTAAATATTCTGACCAACAATAAATTTCAAAGCTTTTAACAGTCAAACACATTCAGTTAATGGGAAGACCATTAGCAGCATAGATGTGCAGAGGGATCTTGGTTTCTGAGTGTGACCATACAAGTAAATAGGCTGGTAATAAAGGTGTATGGGATGCTCACCTCCATTAATCAGCTTTTTGAATATAAAGATAACAAAGTCATGTTGCAGCTATTAATATCTTTGTTTAGTCCACACTTGTGCAATTCTGATCACTCCATTACAGAGGTTAGCCAGCATACTGCCTGGATTTGCGGGTATGAGCTATAGGGACAGGTTTGACAAACATGGGTTGTTTTCTCTGGAGCGGCAGAGACTGGAGGGAGAGCTAACAAAATCTTATAGAAGTATGAGAGTTATAGATCAGGTGGGCAGTCAGAATCTTTCTCCCCGGCAGAAATGTCAAACACTAGAGAACATGCATTTACAGGATGTGTTAGATTAAATGTTAAACCTGAGATGTGATCACACAGCCTAGTTCTGGTTATACCAGACATGAAAAGAAAGGATCTTTGTTTTATTTAGGAGCAATAATGTTATTAATCTCAGAAAAAGAGATACTGCTCTTTGAGGTAAAGGCTGTTACTGCTGTTAAAAGAAAATAAGTGTTATACAGTATAAACCAATAAAGAGGGGATAAAGGCTGGATAGCGAATAATGTGGAAATCAAATACATTCATAAATAACATGAACATCTGGTGAATATTGACACCTGATAATAAAAATTAAATACACTTTCAAATTGCCCTTCATCGACTCGTCATGACAGTTGATCAAGTCATAAAAACCTAAAATTCTAATCAAATAGATACAATGGAAAATGGGGAGTTAATTATAAATATATATAGAACTTCTGTGGAACCACACAAGGAGTCTACCCAATGTTCAGCTCTCCTTTCTACAGCATTAAAACAAGGAAAAATTGCAGTACAGATGTAAAAGTGTGCAATCAATATTGAGAGCAAGCAACTTTTGGTTAATATTAAATCAGATCAAATCAAATAAAGTTTAACTATCAGTCAAACCATATATAGATACAGGTGAACACTCCATTACAGGAAGAATGTTGAGGCTTTGTAAAGGCTGTGGAAGAGGTTAGCCAGCATACTGCCTGGATTTGCGGGTATGAGCTATAGGGAGAGGTTGGACAAACATGGGTTGTTTTCTCTGGAGCGGCAGAGACTGGAGGGAGAGCTAACAAAATCTTATAGAAGTATGAGAGTTATAGATCAGGTGGACAGTCAGAATCTTTTTCCCCTGCTAGAAATGTCAAATGTTCCTCTGAGGCCAAAGTGCTAAGCATTCAAAATAGCGAGCGGCGTATTTCAAAATATCGAGCAAAGAAGCATCTTCATTTGAACAAAAGGTATGTATATAGTCCAAGACCCTGAGCGACAGGGTCCAGCAATCAATGGTACAGTCTCCTGGCAGAGTGCAGATGCACGCACTCCAGCCTGTCATTCCACCACTCGAACACAGGAGGGCAGCGCCGATGAGTGAGGCTAGGCCCCAGCTGAATTCAACCATGCTGTAGCGCTTCCACAGTTTAAAAATTCAAAGTTCAAAGTAAAATTATTATCAATGTATATATATATATATATACTCAATGGCTACATTATTAGATACCTCCTGTACGTAATAAGGTGGCCACTGAGTGTATGTTCATGGTCTTCTGCTGCTGTAGCCCATCCACTTCAAGATTCGATGTGTTGTGCATTCGGAGATGCTCTTCTGCACACCACTGTTGTGGCTATTTGGATTACTGTTTGCTATTGGCTGCAGCTTGTTCAAAATGCAGCAGCAAGAATCATAACCAAAAAATAAAATTTGAGTGTATTTCACTGGTTTTTGCATCATTACACTAGCTATCTATGTCCTTGAGAATCCATTTTTTTAAACTCTTAATTATATATAAGGCTCTGAATAATCTAGCTGCTCCATATAGGAGTCTCTATCCCCTTACATTCCCAATTGTAATCTTAGATCCATGACTAATGGTCCGATTAGTGTACCTGAGCCAACCATAAAAGAACTGATGATGTGGTCTTTTGCTCTTATGCACCAAAAATCTGGAATACTGTACCAACTGTGATATGCCAGACTAGTACTGGGGAACATTTCAAAACACTTCTCAATAGCAAACCTGCCCCTGCAGGTTGGAGTGAAAGGCACAGGTTGAAAAAAAGTTGCAGGGTTGTTGTTTCTACAGACCTGGCCAATAATTGCATCTCATTTTTGTTTGTGGCAGCCTGCTATGCACTTATTAGCCACCCTGGTTCCTACTGCGCAAGAATGCATACATTGCAGTGATAGTAAACAGCTTTGCAAAATCTTGAAATTCTTAAAGGCTCTTAGATATTTAATACCTTAGTATACTTACAGTTACATGAACATGGATGGGAATCTAAACCTTAATATTAAGCAGGAAGATATTCATAGCATCATTAATGTAACACACACAAAATGCTGTAGGAACTCAGAAAGTCAGGCAGCATCTCCGGAGGGGAATAAAGAGTTGACATTTTGGACTGAGACCCTTCATCAGTCCTGATGACCTGCTGAGTTCCTACAGCATTTTGTGAATGTTACTGTAGATTTCCAGCATCTACAGAGTCTCTTGTGTTTATAGCATTGTTAATATTCTCTACTTCATTAAAGAAAGCCAGAATGTGATTATTATAGACAAAAATGCAATTATTTCCATTTTTAACAAAATGGCAGCTTCAGAGAACAGAAGGATGGATGTGCTGGCTCTCTGTATTTTTAAAAGCTTCAACAGTGAAACAAATTATTCCAAGAGTACCGTAACTGCCAATAAAATTCATTGTTTCAGTTATAATCAATATTTGTACATCTGTAGTAATAATTCCTTGGAATAATTTGGATTTGTGCCAGTTCATTCAGTACCAAAATATCAGATTCCTTTATTGAAAGGTAAAAGCTAACAGCTACCAGAAATCTGGAATAAAATACAATCAGTCATAGAGTCATAGAATCAAAGAATACTAGCGCACTGGAAAGGCCATTCAGCCCATCTAGTCTGTGCCAATAACTATAACGCCTGTTATTCTTTTTTCCACATTTACTGCATTGCCTGCTGAATATGTCCAGCTTTTTCTCCTTTGGCTTCACGCTCAGTCCTTTGGATTAATCTCACTGTATTTTCAGTCAGCCACAGGACAGTCAGTAACAGTAACAATAAAGCATAGGAGCAGAATTAGCCCATCTGACCCACCAACTCTGCTCTGCCACAGCTGACTTATTTTCCCTCTCAACCCCATCCTCCTGCCTTTACCTCATAACCTTTGACACCCTGGCTCATCCAGAACCTTGATTATTCATAATAACATCAAGATCAGTGGTCTCCAAATTTGAAGACATCAAGTTAAATTTCAGTTCTCATGACAGTTGCCTCAGATAGTGAGCAAGAATATCTCACTGCTCTAACCTCCGCTGGTTGGACTTCTTGCCTAGCCATCGGCTAAGAAGAGCTTTGACACTCAAATTATCACATGTATCACATTTTTTTCAACATGGTGCTGATGATCATCGGTGACGTTTTGTAGGCTGCAGAACTGTTCCCACAACCAATGGACTCACTTTCAAAGACTCTTCATCGCATGTTCTTCATAGTTATTACTTATTTATTTATTATTGCTGTTTCTTCTTTTTGTGTTTGCAGCTTGTTGTCTTCTGCACTCTGGTTGAAACCCTAGTTGACAGGTCTTACATTGATTGTGTTATAGTTATTATTCTATTGTTTTGTTGAGTATGCCCACAAGAAAATGAAACTCAAGGTTGTACACAGTGAAATATATGCACTTTGATAATACATTTACTTTGAACATGGCCATTGAACCAATTAGAAGCAGGAAATAATTACAACTTAGGAGAAGATTACACCTCAACAAATGTTCCTGACTGCTTAGTCACTGCCTAATCTTTGTGTGTGGAGCTGTACTTGCCATTTATTCCTGCAGACAATAAATGTGCAGTATGTTTCCACACAAAAAATGAGGCAGTAGCTAAGCAATGATTTGGCTTCTCAATCTTCCTCCAGCACTTGGTAAAGTCAAGCTTGGTTTAGTTGTAAGCTCAGCTCTGCATTCCCACTGACTTTCCACCTCCCACCTTTAAAACACATTCTAGCACTAATTCCATTGCCCTTTGAGGAATAGAGTTTAAAAGGGTCTCATCTCTCTGAATGAAATAAAATCATCTTTTCACCATCTTTCTTATTTATTCTAACTAGTGATCCCCTTGTTCTAGGTTCCTTCACAAGAGAGAAGCCCCTCTGCACATTTGCTCTGTTAATAATTCTGTGAACTCATCCACAATTATGCATTTAGGCCTTGGTGACTGACAGAAACAGTAGTGTGTCTCCCTATCTGCTTAGCTGTATGAGGATTGATGAGGAACTAAAATGAATTTCTAACACCATCTAATCCAACAAAATGCAGAATGAAGAGGATAATGTGATTTGTTTCAAAGAGGCAAATAAAAAGACAGGAACAATATTCAGAAAAATTAATCCTTCAACTCTTTAAAAATCTTTATGTAAGTGTGGGACCTGACCTTTTCCTAAGTAGGAAAATCTGAGTGATATTATCAGAATAAAAATGTACTTATACTTTAGTGTCCCAATGTTAACTTCTTGCACCAAGATTAATTGGTGACGAAGGCACTGATTTCTTGAAATTGATGGGGAGCATGTGGAAAGCCCAGGACATGAAGAAGTTCGATGCTGTATTGAGATCCAACAGTCAAGGAATATCCTGCAGGACAAAAGGTATCTTATGGTTTTGTACGCACAGTTCAGGTATACTAAGTGACAAATGAATGAACTATGTCCCACATCTTTTCCCTGGGTTAGAAATATCAAACGCAGGACATGCATTTAAGATTAGGGAAGAATGCTTAAATAATGGCATGAGAGTGGTAGGTGCCTAGAAAGAGTTGCCAAGGGGAGTAGTGAAATCAGGCAGTTTAAAAGGTTTTTTAGGTAGACACACAAATCTGAAGTGGGGTTCCCAACCTTTGTTATACCACGGACACTTACCCTAACTGAGGTGTCTGTGGACTGCAGGGTGTGAACACCTGATGTGAAGCGAACGGAGAGATATGGATGATATGCAGGAAGAGAAAATTTAGCATAAATTTATATCAATATCAGCACAATATTGTGAGCTGAATGGCCAGTCCAGTACTGTTTATCTTATTCTAACTTAATTACAAAGCCTGCCTTCTTATTCCAGCTTCTTCCCTCTTCCTTACCAGCCCTGATGAAGGGTCTCAGTCGAAAACGTCAACCGTTTATTCATTTGCATAGGTGCTGCCTGACTGTTGAGTTCCTCCAGCATTTTGTGTGTGTGGCTTTTTGTTATAACTGTCACTGTTTCAGTATTTGCTGCCCATCTGCTGAATGGATTGGATATCACGAGATTATCAGAGACATGATATTTAAAAATATTCACTCACTTTTCCAGCTTCTCCTGATCAGTCGCAACAACGGCCTTATTTAGGAGTTCGTGTGAAAGATCCCGTAAAAGAACTGCTTAAAAGAAAGAGAAAGAACGTTGAGAACACTAACACAACTTCGAGCAGCTCAGTAAGTAGTCATTGTTCATTTGTGCTCTCAGTTTGATTTCAGCATTTAAGCAGTCACTCTGAGTGATAACACAGTTTAGTGTTATCTCTCACATGTACATTGAAACACAGTGAAATGCATCGTTTCCGTCAGTGACCGACACAAACCGACGATGTGCTGGGGGCAGCCCACAAATATCACCTTGCATCCAGCACCAGCATGGCAAGCCCACAGCTCACCAACGGCACGGCTTTGGGATGTGGGTGGAAACCGGAGCACCGGGAGGAAACCCACACGGTCACGGGGAGGACGGACAAACTCCTCACAGAAAGCAGGCGGGAATTGAACCTGGATCTTCTGATTGCTGGTACTACAGAGCGTTACACTACTGTGCTGCCCTTGTAATGCGTTCCACATGTTCCCTGTTTACTTTATCCCAAGTTTATAACAAGTTACTCTGTCATTGCTCATTAGCTATCGGGTAAATGTGCGAATATCTTTAAACATGGAACAGTACAACACAGGAAAAGACCCTTCAACCCACAATGTTGTGCCAAACCAATTAACTTAGTCATCAAATGGCCAAATAAATGAATCCCCTCTGCCTACATAATGTCCATATCTTTACATTTTCCTCACATCCATGTGCCTATCTAAATATCTCTTAAAAGTCTCTATTGTATCTGCCTCTACCAGCTCCTCTTGCGGTGCATTGCAGGTATCCACCACTCCCTGCGTAAAAAACTTGCTCCTCACATCTCCTTTGAAATCACCCCCTCACCTTAAATGCATGCTCTCTGGAATTTGACATTTCAGACCGGCTGTCTACTCTATCTCTGCCTCTCATAATCTTATTAACCTCAACCAGATGTCTCCTCGGTCTCTGCCACTCCAGAGAAAACAACCCAAGTTTGTCCAAGCTCTGGTTATAGCGAGAGGTTGAAGTTCTACCAAGCCAACAGTTTGGTATGTAGTGGATTATAATCTCCACGACATACTTTCCAAGACAATTGATGCTCTAAGCAATGACACTGCTCATCATATGTCATATGTCTCCTCATATTTCATCCCTGGAAAAAGTCTTGTCATCCTTCAACACCCACTCTAGAACTTTATATCCTTCCTAAAGTGTGGTGACACAACAACCCTTGATTCTGTGGCACGGTCCTAGCATTATGAATTGCAGAACATGGCAAATATAGTACAACCAGAAGATTACAGTTTCAGTGCTGTTTTATTCCCTAAAGGGGCTTTATATTGATAAAATGTCAGTGTTATCTGTCTTTCAGTCACAGCAGTCCTGCTGGTTCGATTGCATCATTTGAGATAAGTTTGGATAGATACATGGATGGAAGGGGTATGGAAGGCTATGGCCCATGTGTGAGTTGATGGGACTAGTTGGGCAGTGACTAGATGGGCTGAAGGACCTGTTTCTCCACTGTAGAGCTCCATGACTATGCTGGTAAATTTGCTCAGTATGGCCACTAGATGGCGCGTCTCTCCTGAAATCGCTTCTGTGGAGGAGGGACCCAGACTCTCCCGCTGGGTTCCGTTGTCAAGCCTGAACCCCAGGCAGAGTCACTCCAGAGGACTGCAATGTGCTTCGCAAACTGATCTTGCAGAATCAAAGAACTCTACAGTGGTGACAAAGAGGCTGCAGATGCTGGAATGTGAAGCAAAATAATACAGGGTCTCAGCCCAAAATGGAGACTATTCCTTTGCCTCCACAACTGCTGCCTACCTGCTCAGCTGGAGGAATTCGACAGGTCAGGCCATAGTTGTGGAGACAAAGGAATATATATCATTTTGGGCTGAGACCCTGCATTAGGACTTGAAGTGTAGTGGGGAGATATCTAATCTATATTGAGGCTTTATAATGCATTGGTCAGACCACACTTGGAGTATTGTGAGCAGACTTGGGCAGGCTCCTTATTTAAGAAAAGATGTGCTGGCAGAAGAAAATCTCATTGAAACCTACCAAACATTGAAAGGCCTAGATAGAGAGGATATGGAGGTGATGTTTCCTATGGTGGGGGAGACAAGGACCAGAGGGCACAGCCTCAGAATAGAATGATGTCCATTTAGAATAGAGATGTGGAGGAATTTCTTTAGCCAAAGAGTGGTGAATCTGTGGAAATCATTGCCATGAATGGCTGTGGAGGCCAAGTCAATATTTAAAACAGAAGTTGATAGGCTCTTGATTAGTCAGGGCATCGAAGATTACAGGGAGAAGGCAGGAGAGTGGGGTTGAGAGGGATAATAAATCAGCCATGATGGAATGGCAGAGCAGACATGATGGGCCGAATTCTGCTGCTATGTTTTGCAAGGAAAGGTTGATGTGCAGATGGAATCAAGTGGAGGCAGTGAAGAATGGGAATAGCAACAGAGGCCAGGAGGTGGAGGCAACAAAGGGCTATAAATTGTGGAACTTGATACAGGAAGGAAGATGTGGATTTGAACAAAGTGAGGGAAAGATTGTGGGAAGATGGAACAGCGGAGGAACAGAGTAGGGAACTCAGTGGGGTGAGAGTGCGTGTGAAAAGCTAAACTAACTGGGTGGGAAAGGGGACAGAGCTGGAGTTGTGGTGGGCGTGGTGTTTGGAAAGAAGAGGTGTTGAGTGGAACTGAGTAGATTAGAATGAAGGAGAAAGGAAAAGAGGGAGAGCAGCTTGTTGGAGGATTCAGGGTTCAATATATTGAATTATAAACCACCCAGGCACAAAATCAGGTGCTGTTCCACAAGCTACATACAGTGCTCTGCCATTCAAAAAGGTCGCAGCACAATGAACACTACCCCACTATTGCATTTTTGCACAATTTATTTTTATTGTAATTTGTAGTCATTTGTTCTGCCTGCACAAAACAGCACATTTCATGACTAATGTCAGTGACATTATATGTGGAGAGGTGGTATTACTGCTGGGCTGGAAACCTGACAAACACCTATCATTCCCTCCGAATCAGGAGCATAGTAGCTGGAGGGTGTACCATCTATAAAATGCATTGCACTTTCTCACCCAGACTACACTGACAGCGCCTTCCTAAACCAGAATCTCAACCATTAAGGAGAAAGACAAAAAAGCATCAAGAAAACTGGAATATAGCCACCCCACCCCAGCCTCACCAAACTTGAAGCTATATCCCTCTTCCTTCACGCTCACTGAGTCTAAACCCAGGAATTCCCGACCTAACTACAAAGTGGGAGGACTGTCACAGTTCAAGAAGGAAGTTCATCACCACCTTCTCAATCACAGCTAGGGATGAAAATTAAATGCAGGCATTGAAAGACGAACATGAAGCGCTGCTGGAACGTCATCAACTCAGTGGAAGATGCTCTTCGGTTGGCCCGAAACTTGGTGTGCCAACACATTGAGATGAGCTCGGAGGAAAGCTGCCAAAAGTCACAGCCCAGGCTGCAGGAGTACGTGCTGAGGGACGCATTGAAGCTCAGAGCAGTCACTCCAAGGTCTCAGTGAGGAAGGACTGCAGTGTCCACTACTGGACAGAGAGGGACCGGGCTGGGTGAGAAAATCCTTCAATTATTGTAGTAGTGAACTACTGCAGGGGGCCACATGAGTGGCAGCAATGCTGTTGTTTTTAACATGCAATTTAACATGCAGGGGAATAATTTTAATGTGATTGAAGGAACCTTTGGGGGGATGTTAGAGGCAAGTATTTTTACCCATGGAACACCCTGCCAGGGCAGGTACATTAGGGACATTTAAGAGACTCTTAAATTGGCACAGGGGTGAAAGGACAATGGGTGCCTATGTCAGAACAAAGAGTTCGATTGATCTTGGAGTACAATAATAGCTTGGCGCAACATCATGGGCCAAATCACCTGTACTGTGCTGAGTGTTCTATGTTCTATGTTAACACTACTTAACACATTGCTCATGAATATAAGAATGAGAAGGTGTTACACTGTTTATTCTTGTACATATTTTTATTATGAATAAAGTTAATTTTGGATAAAAATTTTAAAGTAAATACTGGCATTACCAATGATACTCAGATCCTACAGTTTTGCATTGCTCACATTTTTTTAATCATTGACCAGAGAGACACAGAAGGGAAGTAAATTCAGAAAGTACCGAATTAGAGACAGGAATGTTGGCATTCATTGCAATGGTAAGAAGCACTGATATGGGAGAACTTTTGCAACTGTTGAGGCCACACCTGTATACTGCCTTATGTTTGGTTTCTTTGTTTAAGAAGGGATATTCTGTCAAAATATACAGCTCAGAGGAGGCTCATTTCACTAGTTTGTGGAATGAACAGCATGGCTTATAAGGATTAAGGATCAAGGATCAACTTTATTTGCCATGTACCCTCAGTGGCCACATTATTAGGTTCAGTAAGTACCTATACCTAATAAAGTGCCCACTGAGTGTATGTTCATGGTCTTCTACTGCCGTAGCCCACCCATTTCAAGGTTCAACATATTGTGCATTCAGAGATGCTCTTCTGCACACCACTGTTGTAACGTGTGGTTATTTGAGTTATTGTCACCTTCCTGTCGGCTTGAACCAGTCTGGCCATTCTCCTCTGACCTCTCTCATTAACAAGGTGTTTTCACCCACAGAACTGCCACTCACTGGATGTTTTTTCTTGTGTTTTCACACCATTCTCTGTAAACTCCGTAGAGACTGTTGTGTGTGAAAATCACAGGAGATCAGCAGTTTCTGAGATACTCAAACCACCCTGTCTGGCACCAACAATCATTCCATGATCAAAGTCACTTAGATCACATTTCTTCCCCATTCTGATGTTTGGTCTGAACAACAAATGAACCTCTTGACCATATCTGCATGCTTTTATACATTGAGTTGCTGCCACATGATTGGCTGATTAGATATTTACATTAATGAGCAGATGTACCTAATAAAGTGGTCATTAAGTATGTATTGCCATGTATTAGGAATTTGCTGTGATGTGTTGGTCAGGGTGTAACATGCAATAAAAACATCAACATTCAACAATTATAAAGAATAATGATTTATTTAAAATAAAGTTAGAGATTAATGTACAGATCTGGAATAAAATGTGCAAAAATTTATAAATACCTGTGTGTATTTACACATAAGGAAAGGTCATGGATGTTGAACTCATATTCATTAGTATAGAAGAATGAGAGGTGATATTATTGAAACATTTGATCCTGAAGAGACTTAACAGGGTGAAAAGATATTTGCTGTCATGGAGGAATCTGGAAAAGAGAGTATAATTTTACAGTAGGTGTTGCCAATTTAAAGCAGGCAGGAAGAGGAATATCATCTTTCAAATGGATGTAAATACAGTACTTAACTTTCTCGACTGCAGAAGCAGTGTTGACTGAGCAAGAGGCCAGAGGCCAGCTATCAGAATTTTGGAGGACCAAAGGTTATGGTTAACAGACAAGAAAATGGAAAAGAGGCCAAGTAAAGAGCAGCCATGACCTTTTTGAATGGTAAAGCAGGTACCAAGTGCCAGTTGCTAGCTCCTGCTTCTACCCTGTATGTTCTTGTGTTCTGACAGATAGATGCTGGCAAAATTAATGTTTACAGGTCAGTAGTTCAATGGAACACATTGACCTGTAGAACAAGGAAGGGAAATTCTATTTCAACAGATCTGCCACACTCATTAATCATAGATCGCTGGTATAAGTTTGCAATTTAGCAAACAGAGTATTGACACACTACACAGCAGTCTGTACCCAAAGCACATTCAACATTGAACGATAAAGATCAAAGTTTAAAATCCAGTTCTTTAGATGTCAAAGTATCTCCGGTTTTTGAATGAGTTTTTGGAGTTTATAAAATTTCATACTGCAGAATTTCTCACTGAAGACACAGAGAGAAATCAGTAGAAGAGGCAACTTAATCTAAGATGTTTGTGGATGATTTAGTTCCAGTTACAGAACCACTGGGAGTGCCTACTGGAATGCAAATTCATATTGCTATCTGGTTCTGGAATGCATAAGATTAAACAGCTCCATTTATAGAGTCACAGAGTCATTAAAAAGTACAGCAGAGAAACAAGGCCTTCAGACCATCTAGTCAATGCCGAACCATTTAAAATGCTCCCATCGACCTGCGCCGTGACCATAGCCCTCTATACCCCTAACGTCCATGTACCCATCCAAACTTCTCTTCAACATATAAATTGCACTCATATTCACCACATACGCTGGCAGCTCGTTCCACACTCTCACGACCCTCTGAGTGAAGAAGTTTGCCCTCATGTTCCTCTTAAACTTTTCACCTTTCTCCCTTAACCCATGACCTCTGTTTGTACTCTCACCTAACCTCATTGGAAAAAGCCTGCCTGCATTTACCCTATTTATATCATTCATAATTCTGTACACCTCTATCAAATCTCCACTCAATCTTCTACGTTCCAAGGAATAAAGTCCTAACCTATTCAATCTTTCCTTATAACTCAAGTCCTTCAGACCCGACAACATCCTTGTAAATTTTTTCTGTACTCTTTCAATCTTAATTACATCTTTCCTGTAGGCAGAAGACCAAACCTGCACACAATACTCCAAATTCAGCCTCACCAGTGTTTTATACAACTTTGCCATAACATCCCATCTCTTGTACTCAATACATTGATTTATGAAGGCCAAAATCTTTCTTAACAACCCTATCTCCCTGTGATGCCACTTTCAATGAATTATGGATCAGTATTCCCAGATCCCTTTGTTCTACCACACTCCTCAGTACCCTACTGTTCACTGTGTAAAGCCTATACCCCTAATCTGCTTGGGCAACTTCATGCCTTCTTTTAGCCCTCCTGATTTCTTACTTAAGTGTTCTCTTGCATTTCATGTACTCCATAAGCACCTCATTTCTTCCTACCTGCCTATACCTGCTATGCACCTCCTTTTTTCTCTGATCAAGGGCCTCAATATCTCCTGAACACCAAGATTCCCAACATTTGTTATCTTTACCTCAATATATAAGTTTGCTGATGACAAAACAATTGTAGGCTGTATCTCGGGTAATGTTGAGTTTGAGTACAGAGAGGAAATTAAGAACCTGGTGGCATGGTGCAAAGACAATAACCTATCCCTCAACGTCAGCAAGACGAGAAATTGGTTGTTGACTTCAGAAGGAGTAGCGGACTGCACGACCCAATTTACATCGGTGGTGCGCAAGTGGAACAGGTCAAAAGCTTTAAGTTCCTTGGGGTCAATATCACAAATGACCTGGCTTGGTCCAACCAAGCAGAGTCCACTGCCAAGAAGGCCCACCAGCGCCTTTACTTCCTGAGAAAACTAAAGAAATTTGGCCTGTCCCCTAAAACCCTCATTAATTTTTATAGATGCACCATAGAAAGCATTCTTCTAGGGTGCATCACAACCTGGTATGGAAGTTGTCCTGTCCAAGACCGAAAGAAGCTGCAGAAGATCGTGAACATGGCGCAGCACATCACACAAACCAATCTTCCGTCCTTGGACTCACTTTACACCGCACGCTGTCGGACCAGTGCTGCCAGGATAATCAAGGACACGACCCACCCAGCCAACACACTTTTCATCCCTCTTCCCTCCAGGAGAAGGCTCAGGAGCTTGAAGACTTGTAAGGCCAGATTTGGGAACAGCTTCTTTCCAACTGTGATAAGACTGCTGAACGGATCCTGACCCGGATCTGGGCCGTACCCTCCAAATATCCGGACCTGCCTCTCGGTTTATTTTTGCACTACCTTACTTTCCCTTTTCTATTTTCTATTTATAGAAACATAGAAACATAGAAAATAGGTGCAGGAGTAGGCCATTCGGCCCTTCGAGCCTGCACCGCCATTTATTATGATCATGGCTGATCATCCAACTCAGAACCCCGCCCCAGCCTTCCCTCCATACCCCCTGACCCCTGTAGCCACAAGGGCCATATCTAACTCCCTCTTAAACATAGCCAATGAACTGGCCTCAACAGTTTGCTGTGGCAGAGAATTCCACAGATTCACCACTCTCTGTGTGAAGAAGTTTTTCCTAATCTCGGTCCTAAAAGGCTTCCCCTCTATCCTCAAACTGTGACCCCTCGTTCTGGACTTCCCCAACATCGGGAACAATCTTCCTGCATCTAGCCTGTCCAATCCCTTTAGGATCTTATACGTTTCAATCAGATCCCCCCTCAATCTTCTAAATTCCAACGAGTACAAGCCCAGTTCATCCAGTCTTTCTTCATATGAAAGTCCTGCCATCCCAGGAATCAATCTGGTGAACCTTCTTTGTACTCCCTCCATGGCAAAGATGTCTTTCCTCAGATTAGGGGACCAAAACTGCACACAATACTCCAGGTGTGGTCTCACCAAGGCCTTGTACAACTGCAGTAGTACCTCCCTGCTCCTGTACTCGAATCCTCTCGCTATAAATGCCAGCATACCATTCGCCTTTTTCACCGCCTGCTGTACCTGCATGCCCACTTTCAATGACTGGTGTATAATGACACCCAGGTCTCGTTGCACCTCCCCTTTTCCTAATCGGCCACCATTCAGATAATAATCTGTTTTCCTATTTTTGCCACCAAAGTGGATAACTTCACATTTATCCACATTAAATTGCATCTGCCATGAGTTTGCCCACTCACCCAACCTATCCAAGTCACCCTGCATCTTCTTAGCATCCTCCTCACTGCTAACACTGCCACCCAGCTTCGTGTCATCCGCAAACTTGGAGATGCTGCATTTAATTCCCTCATCCAAGTCATTAATATATATTGTAAACAACTGGGGTCCCAGCACTGAGCCTTGCAGTACCCCACTAGTCACCGCCTGCCATTCTGAAAAGGTCCCGTTTATTCCCACTCTTTGCTTCCTGTCTGCTAACCAATTCTCCACCCACACCAATACCTTACCCCCAATACCGTGTGCTTTAAGTTTGCACACTAATCTCCTGTGTGGGACCTTGTCAAAAGCCTTTTGAAAGTCCAAATATACCACATCCACTGGTTCTCCCCTATCCACTCTACTAGTTACATCCTCAAAAAATTCTATGAGATTCATCAGACATGATTTTCCATTCACAAATCCATGCTGACTTTATGATTTATAATTTAAATTTTTAATATTTACTATCGATTTGTAATCCAGGGAGCGGGAAGTGCAGAATCAAATATCGCTGTGATGATTGTACGTTCTAGTATCAATTGTTTGGCGACAATAAAGTATAATTCCCTATTAGCAGGTCAAATATGGCATACCGTCTCATTGGGACTTCTACATACTAATGAAGAAAACTTTCCTGAACAGGTTTGACCAACTCTATCCCATCTAGTCATTTGACAGTATGGGATTCCCAGTCAATATGTGGAAAGTTAGAATCACCTACTATAACAACCTTATGTTTCTTGCAACAGTCTGTGTTCTCTTTACAGATTTGTTCCTCTACATCCCTTGGTCTGTCTGTTTAATATGGCCCCATTAATGTGGTCATGCTTTTCTTATTTCTCAGTCCCACCCCAAATGCCTCACTGGTCTGTCCTAACTGAGCACTGCTGTGACATTTTCCCTGACTAGTAACACCACCTCTCCCCCTTTAATCCCTCCCACTCTGTCAGGTCTAAAACAATGGAACCCTGGGATATTGAGTTGCCAGTCCTGCCCCTCCTGCAACCAAGTCTCATTAATGGCTACAACGTCATAATTCCAGGTGTTGATCCATGCACTAAGCTCCTCTGTCTTTCCTATGGTACTTCTTTCATTGAAATGTACACTGGTCGCACCATGCTCAACCTTTTGATTCCTGACTTGGTCTGAGGTCTTACCAACATCTGCCTCCACAACCTCCTCACTATCTGTTCTGACACTCTGGTTCCCATCCCCCTGCGACTCTAGTTTAAACCTCACCATGCAGCACTAGGAAACCTTCCCACTAGGATAGTAGTCCCCCTCCAGTCAGGTGCAAACCATCTCTCTGTACAGGTCCCACCTTCCCTGGAAGAGAGACCAATGATCCAAAAATCTTATGCTCTCCCTCCTACACCATCTCCTTAGCCACATATTAAACTGTATAATCTTCCTATTTCTGGTCTCACTAGCACATGGCATGGGTAGCAATCCTGTGATCTCAATCCTGGAGATCCTACACCTATCTCCCTTAATCCATTTTGCAGAACCTCGTTACTCTTCCTACCTATATCATTGGTACCTACATGGACCGCGACCTTTGGCTGCTCACCCTCCCACTTAAGAATGCTGAGGACTCAATCTGAGATGTCCCTGGCCCTGGCATCCAGAGGCAACATACATAAGAACATATGAAACAGGAGCAGGAGTAGGCCATCCGGCCCATCGAGCCTGCCCCGCTATTCAATAAGATCATGGCTGAACTGTCCGTAAACTCAGCTCCATCTACCTGCCTTTTCCCCATAACCCTTAATTCCCTTACTATGCAAAAATCTATCTAACTGTTCCTTAAATATATTTAGTGAAGAAGCCTCAACTGCTTCCCTGGGCAGAGAATTCCACAGATTCACCACTCTCTGGGAAAAGCAGTTTCTCCTCATCTCTGTCCTAAATCTTCTCCCCTGAATCTTGAGGCAATGTCCCCTAGTTCTAGTCTCACCTACCAATGGAAACAACTTTCCTACTTCTACCTTATCTATCCCTTTCAAAATTTTGTATGTTTCTATAAGATCCCCTCTCATTCTTCTGAACTCCAGAGAGTATAGTCCCAGGCGACTCAATCTCTCCTCATAGGTCAACCCCTTCATCCCCGGAATCAATCTGGTGAACCTCCTCTGCACTGCCTCCAAAGCCAGTATATCCTTCCTCAAGTATGGAGACCAGAACCGCACGCAGTACTCCAGGTGCGGCCTCACCAGTACCCTGTACAGTTGCAGCATGATCTCCCTGCTCTTGAATTCAATCCCTGTAGCAATGAAGCCCAACATTCCGTTTGCCTTCTTAATAACCTGTTGCACCTGCAAGCCAACTTTTTGTGATTCATGAACAAGCACTCCCAAGTCCCTCTGCACAACAGCATGCTGCAATCTTTCACCATTTAAATAATAATCTGCTCTTCTATTATTCCTTCCAAAGTGGATGATCTCACATTTACCAATGTTGTATTCCATCTGCCAGACCTTGGCCCACTCACTTAACCTATCTATATCCCTCTGCAGACTCTCCACATCCTCTGTGCAATTTGATTTTCCACTCAGTTTAGTGTCATCAGAAAATTTTGCTACACTACACTAGAGGAATCTCATTCTTGTCCATAGAACCTCCTTTCTGTTCCCCTAAAACTGAAACAGCGTACCCCTTCTTCCCCCTTCTCTTCTGAGTTTCAGAGGCAGACTCAGTGCCAGAGACCCAACTACTGTGACTTCCCTCTGTTCAATCATCCACCCCCCACCGACAGTATCCAAAGTGATATACCTGTTGTTGAGGTGGATGGCCACAGGGGTACAATACACTGGCTCCTTAACCCCTTTCCCCTTCCTGACTGTCACCTAGTTTCCTGCGTCCTACACCTTGGGTCCTATCTATCACACCCTCAGCCTCCTGAATGACCTGGAGTTTATCCAGTTCCAACTCCAACTCCTTAATATGGAGTGTTAGAAGCTGCAGCTGGATGCACTTCTCACGGGTGTAGCCATCAATGACACTGAAGGTCTTGCTGCCTTCCCATATCCTGCAAGAGGAGCATTCCACTAACCTGTCTGGCATCTCTGCTTTACTACCTGAGCAAATATAAAGAAGGAAAAACAATAAATACGCTGTGGAGGAGGGGAAGCTCTACCCACAGTTTATCGCTTTCACTGACTAAAGCCTTTTCCTTGCTGAAGCCTCAAAATCCCACTTTAACTCTGCCCATTTGAACAATGGCCGCTCTGTTTTCCCCTCCCTTACCTTAATTTCTCCTTGCCAATCAATCCGAAATGCTGATTGGCCGCTGTTCAAGGCTCCAAACTGCTGCAAATTGCTGCCTTTTCTTCTCAATTGACGAAGTTGAGTGAACTATAACTTCTCGGGCTTCCGATCTCTCCAATTGACCATTCCTCAAAACTCCAAACTGCCACGAGCCACTGCCTTTTCTACTCATTTGGTGAACCTGAGTGAACTATGTCTTCTCAGGCTTCCTATCTTCGATTTGCCGGTGCTCAAAGCTCCAAACTGCCGCAAGTTCCTGCCTTGTCTTCTCAGTTGGCAATTGGCCGCTGTTCAAAGCTCCAAACTGTCGCAAATCGCTGTCTTTTCTACTTAATTGACTAAGTTGAGCGAACTACGTCTTCTGAAGCTTTTGCTCTTTTTCACCGGGTGCTGCTGAAAACTCCAAACTGGCGCAAATTGCTACCTTTTCTACTCTATTGGCAAACTCGAGTGAACTACGTTTTCTTAGGCTTTCAATCTCTCTGATTGGGCGTTGCTTTTCTCTCACTATCATGGACCATATTAATGCAGAGCAGATAAATATTCTACAAGTGCTTCCCTGACTTTGGCTATGTACATGTTGTAGAGTTGTCCATTTTGTCCCAACCATAAGCATTCTGGACCAATTTATCACTGGTGGCATGGCAGCATAGTGGTTAGTGTAAAGCTTTACAACTGGGGTTCAATTCTTGCACTGTTTGGAGTTTGGACATTCTCCCCATGACCAAATGAGCTTCCTGCAGGTGCTCCGGTTTCCTCCCATACTCCAAAGGCATACGGGTTAGGGTTAGTGAGTTGTGGGCTTGCTAAGTAGGTGCTGAAAGCATGATGACACCTGCGGGCTGTCACCAGCACAATCCTCACTGACTTGAGTTGAGACAAACGGCATATTTCACTGTATGCTTCGATGTTTCGATGTACATGTGACAAATAGAATTAATCTTTCTTTAAATCTTTAAATGCCCACTGAATATGTTGACTGAGAATGGAAACAAAAATCAGGTTCACCTTAAGATTGCAGAGCTAATGGGTGTGAGTTGCAGAGAGTGGATGGTGGATAGATTATGGAAAGAAAGCAGGAATTAAATGCTTTCATTTCATCAATTACTTCAATCTCCTTGAATTTGTTGGTGTTCATTTTATGGAAATTACCTGGAAAATCCCTTTAAAGCTTCCAAGAAAACTCCAAAAGAATAAAGTTACTAGTTTACTTTTCTAAGTAGAGTTTTGCCTCTTTTTTTAAGTTGACTTTTCTCAAGGGACCATGTAGTTGGAGTAGAAAATGGTACATGGAGGTTGAATTGCATTTGGGCATCTAGATCTCTAACTTTGCTTTGGGATATTTATATGACTGTCAGAGCTTGCGGTGGTATCAGCATTTCAACATGGGAAACATGACAAGATATGCTGCTACAGTGAAATGGTGTTTACTTAAAGCAGCAAGTTTAGGGGAGGTGACTTAAGAGGTAAACTTTAAAGTGGTTCAAGGAATTATTTCCATTGCTCAGGTATCTGAAATATGGAAAAAAAGTGATTGAGCACATAGAAAAGGTGAAGGAATGGAAAGTGATTAAAGGGCTTTCAGGCTGGAAGAGTTTGTAAAATGACTGGGCCACAGGGTATTCTGATAATATTGATAAGAGTTCTGGATATTAAAATTATTGGAATAGCTATCAAGGAACACAAAGTAATGTGCACCAAAACTTGTACAGGTTTAGACAACGGAGTATTGAACAAATTCAGGCTTATGAAGAATGGATTACAGTAGTGGGCAGCATTAGAGCATCAGTGACCCAGGTTCAATTCCTGCCACTGTCTATAAGGAGTTTGTACATTTTCCGTGACTGCGTGGATTTCCTCCGGGTGCTCTGGTTTCCTCCCACATTCCAAAGACATATGAGTCAAGATAAGTATGTTGTGGGAATGCTACGTTGGTGCCAGAAGCATGGCAACACTTACCTCACAAAATTGTCAAGACAAACAATGCATTTCACTTGCATATTTTGTTGTACATGTGACAAATAAAGCTAATCTAAATCTAAATCTCTACCTAAACTAGGTAGGGAATACTGGAGAAGTTTAGTCTGAATGTAGTGAAAATATGAAAGATTGTAAGCTAAGGAATGGAGAGAGACAACCTAAGTCAGAGAGATAGATATTTTAATAGAAAGCATACAGGGTTGGAAGGACATCTCAAGATCAGAATGGACTCTGATATTACAAGCAGTCATTCTAAGACAGTAAGCAGGGAGTGGGATGGAATCATTGGCAACAGAGTGAAGTTTCTAACAGGATCAAAGTGAATAGTTTCTGTACAGGACATTCAGGACAGAAATCCAGCAACACGGAGTGGAAGGAAATGATGGTGAGACTGAGCTGGGTGTTGCCATTGTGGACTTCCACATAATTGATAACATTGTCCCTTATTCCACATTTACATTGCAAGTTTTCGTCCTGGAACATACCAACAGGACAAGTATTGTGTAAGTGCATGGACAGTCAATAAAGAATATTTGTTGGGAGCAAAAGTCAAAGTCAAAGTAAAATTTGCTATCAAAGTACATACTGTATGTGTTAGTGTATTCTACCATGAGATTCATTTTCCAGCAGGCATTTACAGCAAAGTCAAGAAATGCAATAGAAGTTATGAAAAGCTATATATAAACAGAGACTGATAAACAACCAATGCGCAAAAGAAGACAAGTTGTGCAAATGTTAATAAAATAATAATATTGGGAACTAGAATCGTAAGAGTCCTTGAGAGTGAGTCTGTGTTGAGTTATGGTGAGTGAAGTTGTTCAAGCCAGTTCAACGAAGCTGATGGTTGTAGGATAGTTCCTGAATCTGCTGGTGTGGGACCTAAGGCTTCTGTACCTCCTGCCCAAAGGGTAGTAGTGACATGAGAGCGTGTCCTGGATGGTAAGGTCTGTACTGATGGATGCCGCTTTCTTGTGGCAATGCTCTATATAAATCAATATATGACCCAAAGGCATCTATTTTATATTTTTCCTAAAAAATTTCCCAAACATGATAATCATGTCATGATTTCCATTGGCCTCAGTGAATATTTTCACCTTGGATCTCCTGCACTGTTCTTCAGAAGTTTAAGTGTTTTGTTTGAGATGGAATGCTTTGCCAATATGTACACATGAAACCCAGTGAGCACCACTCTGCTCTGATATTATACTTAGCAGCCCATTATTTTTAATTCTTTGCAGATGAAAAATGATACTAATTGCACTTCTGAGATCAAAATAGCTTGTATTTACAGCAACAATATTTGTTATAATTTTTCTAATTGTGTATATTTTTATGTCAAGCAGATGGTTTTGCCACATCTCTCAATGACATGCTATTCGCAAATAGGTAAGATCTAAGGTACATATTTATTGCATAAACAGTATAATCTTGACAGCAAGAAGCTCCAAATAGTTAAGTTACCTACATACAGTAATCCATTGTTTGTCCATTTAAAACTGGCATTGCAGTTATCATCAAAGAGAACTCGTCAATCTAGTGTTAGTTCTTTTGTGTTTATGCCAAGTATTTTGACAAAAAACGGTAACTAAAGTTCATTATCATTCACTTTCCTCTGAATTGACAGTCAGTGAATTGAATACATTTCAACTCATTTTATTACCGGACACAAGATGAACAACATTAAAAAGGTACTTGGACAGGTACATGGATAGGAAAGGTTGAAAGGGATATGGCCTAAAGGCAGACAAATGGAACTAGCTTACAGTGCAATCTCGATCAAGGGCCAGCAGGTGCAAAAAGGCCTATGTGACTCGATAGTACTGTGTTAAGTAAGATCACTCTTAATTAAGTCTCCTTCCATTGCTTATCGGGACTCTGACATTACTGTACTGGGTAACAGACTACTTTTGTGGGAAGGAAGGACATCTAGATACTGTCCATTGAGTTGACCAAGTTTTTCTCAAGTTCTTGCAACCAACAAAGTGAGGAAACTTTCAGGCATAGATTCATTGGGCAGAGGCTTGCATAAAATTGAAATGGAGGCCATTCTCTTCTCCTATGGTCCTTCTTCTTCAGCACTTTATCCCGTTTCCATTTATCACCTTCTAGCTTCTCACTACTTCATTCTCCCTCCCCTCCCCAGCTGGCTTCACCTATCACTTTCTTGCTTATACTCCTTCCTCTCCTCCAATCTTCCTATTCAGGCATCTTCCTTCTTCTTTTCTAGTTGTAAAGAAGGGTCTCGGCCTGAAATGTCGACTGTTTACTCCTTTCCATAGATGCTGCCTGACCTGCTGAACTCCTCCATCATTGTGTGTGTGTGTTACTCTGGATTCCCAGCATCTGTCGAGACTCTTGTTTTTATGGAGGCTGAGGATCTCTTTAGCTTCATGACTTTAAGCCAATAATGGGAATACTGCTGAAAGAAGCAATCTGAGATCTGATGCAGAAATGTAGTAGCATGGAGATGGCACAGGAGATTCAAGAGAGATATAATAATATTCTAACTTCATAAGAGAATATTGTACAATTGGAAAGTATTATTGGTGTCAGGATAGTCTCTTGGGTTAGCTTTAATAATCTAAGGAGGAATTAGAAAGGAATTTCCTCACATTTTAATGTCAAAATTAGCTCACGTTGTACTTCTCAGGGATTGGGTGGTTTCAGGTCAGGTAGAATACATAATGTGGCACGTGAGGTATGATATCAGCAGTTCTCAGATCTTATGCCCATATATTGCTCTTCAATTGGAGTAGATACCAACACTCATTACTAAAACTAATACTTTCTCCTTAAAAGTTAGAAACATAACGCTCACCAGACTGGACCATGCTTTTTATCCTTTTCAGCTTTCATTAAATGTAATAAAATATTTTAATGTATTTTATGCCCATCACAATGACCTTTATAAAGGATTATGTGTATTGTCTCCAATAAAATGTACTCATTCCATAATCTGCACAAGGGTACGTATGTTGGGACAGTAATTAATTATCCAGAGGCTTTGTGCATTGTCATGAGATACATGGTCAATCCTGTCATAGCAGTGTTATTTTTTAAGAATTTTAGTACCAAATGATGGGGAGGCGGCAGGAGAATGGGGTTGAGAGGGATAATAAAGCAGCCATGATGGAATGGTGGAGCAGACCCGATGAGCTGAATGACCTAATTCTATTCCTTTGTTTCATGGTCTTAAAATCATACCATTGTCATGATGTAGATGGAGGTCATTCAGTGTATCCATTCAGACCAGTGCTTTCCATGCAGCCTCTAAACTCAAATCTATTTTTGTTTGAAATCCCTGACTGACTGTTTCAACCACCGTTACAGACAGTGAATTTCAATTCATAACCCATATATAGAAAAAAACTTCTTGTGCCACCCTTCCCATTCCAGTTTGAATCCCTGATCCTTAAGCCTTTTGCCAATGGAACAGTGATTTTTTACACAACCAGGCTAAACTTTGAACACCTACAACAAATCTCTTCTGAACCATTTCAAAGGTATTTGGACGGGTACATGGATAGGAAACTCCAAAGAGCAAATAAGCTGAGGAAAGAGTTCAGGCTTTTGTGTCTAACTTTGCAGGTAAAATCCAATGTAACACACACAAAATTCTGGAGGAACTCAGCAGGTCAGGCGACATCTATAGAAAAGAGTAAACAGTCGACCTATCGGCCGAGACTCCTCAACAAGCTGAGAAAGGAAGGGGGCTGAAGCTGGAATAAGAAGGTAGGGGAGGGGAGGAGCACAATCTGGCATGGGATAGGTGAGACCAGGTGAGGGAGGAGATGAGTGGGTGGGGGACGGGGGTTGAAGTGAAACGCTGGGAGATGATACCTGGAAAAGGGAAAAGGATGAAGAAGGAATCTGATAGGAGAGAATAGACCATGGGAGAAAGGGAAGGAGCTAAAATTCAAAGTTCCTGGAACTATTCTAGTCAATCTCAAAAATTAATACAATTCTCCATTTCTGGCATAACTAATATTTTATAAAGACTTTCCTCATTTTCTACTCTGTGCCTCTATTTATAATTCTCTGAATCCCATTTTTTTTATTAATCACTCACTTAATATGCTCTTCCACTTACAAAGATTTATGCATCTGTAGATGCAGGTTCCTCTACTTATGAACACACTTTAAAACTGTGGCATCTAGCCCATGTTTTCTCTGCACAATCTTCTGCCAATGTACATTATTTTGTACTTCTGTATGTAAAATTTCATTTGCCCAATTTCCCAGCCAATTGACATCTTATTGCAGAATATTTCTGTGCTCTTCAACTGTTTAATACCACTCCAGGCTTGGAGCCATTTGAGATATTTGGAGATGTTTTAATTTTACGATATACAAGTTAACAATGCATGTCAAAATAAAGCATGATCCCAACGCTGATTCCTTCAGTTTACCACCCTCCCCAGACTGAAACCAGAAACACTGGACAGCAAATTTTTTCAAATGTGGTGCTTCCTCAGAAGTTCTTTTTGTGTTCATGATAGACCGCTTCAAGCTGAACACAAATATAATATCAGACTACTTATATCACATAGGAATTTGGAGAAACACAAAATTAACTTTTATTGAATATAATGCATTTAATTTCATTCTGGTGCTGACACATTGCAACAGTTCAACTAAGCTAAAAATGTTTTGTTGAGTTTCATTTGTACTCAGTGTCGGAGGCTTCTCTCTTAAGCGTTCAACAATAATCAGCCAGCATTGATGGATTCCAGTTGCCCTGATACCGTTTCTCCATGACCGCAATGTCCTAGTGAAACCTTTCACCATGTTTGTCACTGACAGCGCCAAGATTTGCAGGGAAGAATTCTAAATGGGAATGTAGAAAATGAATCTTTAGTGACAGGTTGCACTTCATGGTTTGGTATGCTTGAAACATGTTGTCAACCAGCAGCATGTAGTTTGGTGCTCTGTAATTGCCAAGAAAATTTTCAACAACATTCTTCAATGCAATTTTCTCCAGCCCCACTCAAAGTCCTTCAAATTGCCTATCATTGATGACCCATCCCGTTTGATTTGTAGACCAACAAAAATGCCTTCCTTAGTCTTGGCATCAGTTATTTTGGGAAACACCTGTCTCAAATCCTTCATGGAAACGTTTGTGCCTAGTGACAGCAGATTCCATCCGTGCAATCTTGAACCCAGTAATTCTGCTTTTGCCTTTGACAAACCCAAGTCTCTGACCAGGTTATTTAACTCAGATTTAGTTATCAGATGGGGCTCACTCAACATAAAGCATTCATAATCTGTATCAGTGTCAGTGTTGTTTTCCATTCCTGGCTTTGCATTGTGGCATCTTCGACTGCCCCCTCTAGACTCCATGTCTCTGGTGGTTTTGGTCCTGAAGGACTATCGTCATGCGATACAGGCCTCATGGCTGGAGGGAGATTGGGGTATTCAATGGATTTCTAGTTTTTAGCAGAGAAACCAGACACACTGGTCAGACAGAAGGAGCGGTCTGTCACATGATCCTTCTGCTCTCGCTTTCTCATCAGGACAGCAAACGGCATTGGTTTCCAAGTACCTCTGAGCTGAGCTCTAAGATCAACCGCGCATGTTGCGCAAAAAATGTGAGGGACCCATGCTTTGTCTTGGTCGCCAATTCTAATAAGAGAAGTTACGCTCCATCTTTGAGATTTAAGTGCATACTCGCCACAAATATAACAGAAATTACCGCAGCTGTTGCAATATTGGTGAGACATTTTGCTATCACAAATACTACTGAAAATACAATTACTTTATTATAATAAGTACACACAATATGCTATGTGTGTAGAGCATGCGCATCAACCTGATCGCAAACGGATATACATGTAAACGCAATGTATAGAATGGTGTGTGCGTGATGCTTTTACAGTCTTCCTAAAACCTGTTCTACCATGCAGCATCCACCCTGCCTAAGCATGTCCAGGCATTCCTGGACAAGATTGAAAACTTTTCGGCTTATATTGTGGGCATTTTAATTGACTAGATTGTGAATTGAAATAACAAATATAGGCAATTTCAAAAAAAAGGTGCAGAATAGGAATATTTCATGGTGATTTTCATGATCAGTACCCCAAAATCTATAAGATACACCCAAAACTATTCAGGAAGCAAAATCTTTGTTGTCCAGTGTAATTGGTGAACAGAAAGTACAGGAAAGGCTCAACACATCAGGCAGGAGCTACGAAGAGAGAAAGAATGCTACCATTTCATCAACCTTTCATCAAGCTGGCAGAAGTTAGGAATGAAGCAAGATATATGCTGCAGGAAAAGAGGGAAGTAGGGAGAAAACACACAGAAAAGTCTGTAACAAATCCCTACTTTATTCTTCCATATCACTGTAGCTTCCCTTTTGTTCTTTCAATCTCCCTATACTTTCTTTGTCCCGTAAAAGATGCATATCCAGTTTTGTTGGAAGTTATTGTCCAGAAATGTTAATTGTCTTTCACTCTTCAGGTTAATGCTATACTTACTGGCAATTTCCAAATTTTTATTACAAAGAGTTTGCTTTTCATGGACAACACACACAAAATTCTGGAGGAATTCAGCAGGTCAGGCAGCATCTATGAAGGGAAATAAACAGTTAACATTTCAGGCCAGGACCCTTCATCAGTCAGCAGTTTGTGTTTGTTGCAAAAGATTTCCAGCATCTGCAGAATCTCTTGTGTCTCAACTTTGCATTTGTGGTTTTGGAGCAGCTTCATTTCAAAAATAAAATCATTAATAATTAAAATTAATAGAATGTTAGGGGCATTTAAGAGACTTAGATAGGCACATGGACGATAGAAAATTGTAGAGCTATGTAGGAGGGAAAGGTTAGATTGATCTTAGAGTCGGATAAAGGGTCAGCACAACATTGTGGGCTAAAGGGCTTGTGCTGTGCTGTAGTGTTCTGTGTAATTTTACAAAACAGAATCTGTAATACATAGAAAGTTTATTGCTACCAAAGTTCGCTTCTGATCAATGCTGAGAGGTATGTGTTTTTAATTTTCTTGGCTATTTTTGACAACCTTTAGGACATCCTGTGTTCCATGAGACAGATGTTTCTTCATCATCGATACAACATGCTGAGGAGGGTACCTTCCACACTACATGGCTGCCGCAGCCGTCCTCTGCTAACCTACAGCCAATACCACAGTGGTCGCCTTGCCCCAATTACACCTCACACGATGCAGTAAACTCATCTTATGTACAAGATGTCTGCATGCAACCTGCGTGTCCCAGCTACGCCATGATGGGGCCCCCGTCACTGATGTCTTACAGCTCACAGCCACTGCTCAGCAACTTCGGAGTGAACTGCCAGGTAGGATATGTCTGGAACCATTTTTAATGTCTTGCCAAAGTCAGACTATTTTTCAATATTATTCAAAGTTCAAAGAACATTTATTATCAACGTGCATAATTTTCACCATATACAACTGTGAGATTCATTTCTTGCAGGCATTCACAGTAAATAGAAGCAACACAATAGAATCAATGAAAGACTGACCCAAAAGGATGGACAAACAACCAATATGCAAAAGACAACAAACGTGCAAATACAAATAATAATAACAATAATAATAAATAAATAAATACCTAGAACATGAGATGAAGAGTCTTTCAAAGTGAGTCTATTGATTGTGGAAACATTTCAGTGATGGGGCGAGTGAAGTTATCCCCTCTGGTTCAGGAGCCTGATGACTAAGGGGTAATAACTGTTCCTGAACCTGGTGGCGTGGGTCCTGAGGTTTCTGCACCTCCTTCTGTGCTCTCATGGCCCATACTCCGGAGGATCTTCAGACTGTCCTTGCCGTGGCGGTGAGAGTGTACAGCAGGATGGGGCTGACTGTCAATACCACCGAGACAGAAGTGGTTTGCCAATGGAGTACCAGTGTCCCACCCACTCTACCTGCCTTCACTGTTGGTGATGAGAAGCTGTCAGTAGTGCCATCTTTCAAATATCTGGGGAGCATTCTCTCTGAGGATAGCGGCATTGACAATGACATCCAGAGCCACATTAAACAGGCATCAGCTGCCTTTGGGAGACTTCAGCGTAGAATCTTTCAGAACAGGAGCCTTCGTCCCTCCACAAAGGTCTGTGTTACCACCCTCCTTTATAGCTGTGAAGCTTGGGTAACCTACAGCCATCACATCAAGTCCTTGGAGCGCTTCCACATAAGCTGCCTCCAGCACATCCTGGGAATTACCTTGCGTGAGCGGGTGCCTCACACTGAAATACTTGTAAAGACCAAATGCAGGAGTATTGAGGCCACGATCACTCAGCGTCAGCTGCAGTGGTTAGGGCACGTGATAAGGATGTCCCCATGTCGGCTACCCCGCAGAGTGTTATACGGCTAACGACATCATGGTCGACGCTCAGCTGGAGGGCCGAAGAAGCACTATAAGGATGAGATGAAGAATGCTTTAAGGAAGTGCAAGATCGGACCCGAGGACCTGGAGGATGTTGCTGCTGACCGTACCACATGGCGACAGTTGTGTAGGGACGGGGTTCGTATTCTGGAGATGGAAAGAACAACCAGAAGACAGCAGAAGAGAGCCAGGAGAAATGCAGCCATGGTTGCCACCACTACCACATATACATGTCCCACCTGCAACAGAGCTTGTGGGTCCAGGATAGGACTGGATAGTCATCAAAGATCTCACCGTTAAAGGAGTGGACATCGTCATTGGATTTCGATGGACAACCGAAGAAGTACCTCCTTTCCAATGGTAGCAGTGAGAAGAGAGCATGGTCTGGGTGGTGGTGGTCCTTGATAATCGATGATGCTTTCTTGAGCAGCGCTCCTTGTAAATGTGCTTACTGTTAGCAAAGGTTTTGCTTGTGATGGACTTGTCCAGATATTTAAATGTTGTGAGAGTACTAGACGTGACCACCTCTTTAGGAAGTACATTTCAGCCTTCAGTCATCCTCTATGTGAAAAAAAAATTCCTCTCGTATCTCCTCCAAACCTCCTCCCATTCACCGAGCTCATTTTGGAAAGTAGTTCTATTCCTGCAAGTTGTGGATCTGATTCTTTGCACCAAGATGATCAGTGTCAGCCTCAGGCAGAAGAACAGGAACAAGTTCATAGAACATAGAACATAGAACATAGAATAGTACAGCACAGTAGAGGCCCTTCGGCCCACAATGTTGTGCTGACCCTCAAACCCTGCCTCCCATATAAGCCCCCACCTTAGATTCCTCCATATACCTGCCTAGTAGTCTCTTAAACTTCACTAGTGTATCTGCCTCCACCACTGACTCAGGCAGTGCATTCCACGCACCAACAACTCTCTGAGTAAAAAACCTTCCTCTAATATCCCCCTTGAACTTCCCACCCCTTACCTTAAAGCCATGTCCTCTTGTATTGAGCAGTGGTGCCCTGGGGAAGAGGCGCTGGCTATCCACTCTATCTATTCCTCTTATTATCTTGTGCACCTCTATCATGTCTCCTCTCATCCTCCTTCTCTCCAAAGAGTAAAGCCCTAGCTCCCTTAATCTCTGATCATAATGCATACTTTCTAAACCAGGCAGCATCCTGGTAAATCTCCTCTGTACCCTTTCCAATGCTTCCACATCCTTCCTATAGTGAGGTGACCAGAACTGGACACAGTACTCCAAGTGTGGCCTAACCAGAGTTTTATAGAGCTGCATCATTACATCGTGACTCTTAAACTCTATCCCTTGACTTATGAAAGCTAACACCCCATAAGCTTTCTTAACTACCCTATCCACCTGTGAGGCAACTTTCAGGGATCTGTGGACATGTACCCCCAGATCCCTCTGCTCCTCCACACTACCAAGTATCCTGCCATTTACTTTGTACTCTGCCTTGGAGTTTGTCCTTCCAAAGTGTACCACCTCACACTTCTCCGGGTTGAACTCCATCTGCCACTTCTCAGCCCACTTCTGCATCCTATCAATGTCTCTCTGCAATCTTTGACAATCCTCTACACTATCTACAACACCACCAACCTTTGTGTCATCTGCAAACTTGCCAACCCACCCTTCTACCCCCACGTCAGGTCGTTAATAAAAATCACGAAAAGTAGAGGTCCCAGAACAGATCCTTGTGGGACACCACTAGTCACAATCCTCCAATCTGAATGTACTCCCTCCACCACCACCCTCTGCCTTCTGCAGGCAAGCCAATTCTGAATCCACCTGGCCAAACTTCCCTGGATCCCATGCCTTCTAACTTTCTGAATAAGCCTACCGTGTGGAACCTTGTCAAGTGCCTTACTAAAATCCATATAGATCACATCCACTGCACTACTCTCATCTATATGCCTGGTCACCTCCTCAAAGAACTCTATCAGGCTTATTAGACACGATCTTCCCTTCACAAAGCCATGCTGACTGTCCCTGATCAGACTATGATTCTCTCAATGCCTATAGATCCTATCTCTAAGAATCTTTTCCAACAGCTTTCCCACAACAGACATAAGGCTCACTGGTCTATAATTACCCGGACTATCCCTACTACCTTTTTTGAACAAGGGAACAACACTCGCCTCCCTCCAATCCTCCGGTACCATTCCCGTGGACAACGAGGAGATAAAGATCCTAGCCAGAGGCTCAGCAATCTCTTCCCTCGCCTCGTGGAGCAGCCTGGGGAATATTCCATCAGGCCCCAGGGACTTATCTGTCCTAATGTATTTTAACAACTCCAACACCTCCTCTCCCTTAATATCAACATGCTCCAGAACATCAACCTCACTCATATTGTCCTCACCATCATCAAGTTCCCTTTCATTGGTGAATACCGAAGAAAAGTATTCATTGAGGACCTCGCTCACTTCCACAGCCTCCAGGCACATCTTCCCACCTTTATCTCTAATCGGTCCTACCTTCACTCCTGTCATCCTTTTTTTCTTCACATAATTGAAGAATGCCTTGGGGTTTTCCTTTACCCTACTCGCCAAGGCCTTCTCATGCCCCCTTCTTGCTCTTCTCAGCCCCTTCTTAAGCTCCTTTCTTGCTTCCCTATATTCCTCAATAGACCCATCTGATCCTTGCTTCCTAAACCTCATGTATGCTGCCTTCTTCCACCTGACTAGCTTTTCCACCTCACTTGTCACCCACGGTTCCTTCACCCTACCATTCTTTATCTTCCTCACTGGGACAAATTTATCCCTTACATCCTGCAAGAGATCTCTAAACATCGACCACATGTCCATAGTACATTTCCCTGCAAAAACATCATCCCAATTCACACCCGCAAGTTCTAGCCTTATAGCCTCATAATTTGCCTTTCCCCAATTAAAAATTTTCCTGTCCTCTTTGATTCTATCCTTTTCCATGATAATTATAAAGGCCAGGGAGCAGTGGTCACTGTCCCCCAGATGCTCACCCACTGAGAGATCTGTGACCTGACCTGGTTCGTTACCTCGTACTAGATCTAGTATGGCATTCCCCCTGGTCGGCCTGTCAACATACTGTGACAGGAATCCATCCTGGACACACTTAACAAACTCTGCCCCATCTGAACCCTTGGAACTAATCAGGTGCCAATCAATATTAGGGAAGTTAAAGTCACCCATGATAACAACCCTGTTATTTTTGCACCTTTCCAAAATCTGTCTCCCAATCTGCTCCTCTGCATCTCTGCTGCTACCAGGGGGCCTATAGAATACCCCCAGTAGAGCTCTGGGTCCCATCCCCCTCGCAAATTAGCTGCTTATCCATTCATTTATGTAGGTCACCAGTAGGGCTATTGTCCTAATAGTTTCACTCTGTCAGACTGAACATGGAGTAAATATTAGAGTCAAAGAGTCATAGAGCTCTACAGCACAGAAGCAGGCCCTTCAGCCCATCTAGTCCATGCTGAACTGTAATTCTGCTGAGTCCCATCAACCCACACAGGGACCATAGCTCTCTATACCCCTCCCATACATGTGATTATCCAAAGTTCTCTTAAGAGTTGCAGTCAAGTCCATATCCAATACTTCTGCCAGTTCCACACTCTCACTACCTTCTGAGTGAAGAAATTCCCCCTCAGGTTCCCCTTAAACATTTCACCTTTCACCTTAACCTACGACCTCCAGTTCTAGATTCACCCAACCACAGTAGAAAATGCCTGTTTGATTTTACCCTATCTATACCACTCATAATTTTGTTTACCTGTCTCAAATCTCCCCTCAATCTCCTACACTCCAGGGAAAAATGTCCTAAACTATTCAACCTTTCCCTATAACTCAGGTCTTCAAGTCCCAGCAACATCCTTGTAAATTTTCTCCATACTCTTTCAATCTTTTTGACATGTTAAACATCGGAACATAGAAAACCTACAGCACAATACAGGCCTTTTGGCCCACAAAGCTGTGCAGAACATGTACCTTTCGAAATTACCTGAGGTTACCTATAGCCCTCTATTTTTCTGAGCTCCATATACCTATCCAGGAGTCTCTTAAAAGATCCTATTGTATCTGCCCCCACCGCTGTCGCTAGCAGCCCATTCCAAGCACTCACCACTCTCTGCATAAAAAACTTATCCCTGACATCTCCTCTATACCTGCTTCCAAGCACCTTAAAACTGTGCCCTCTCGTATTAGCCATTTCAGCCCTGGGAAAAAGCCTCTGACTATCCACACAATCAATGCTGTTCATCATCTTATACACCTCTATCAGGTCACCTCTCATCCTCTGTCGCTCCAAGGAGAAAAGGCCGAGTTCACTCAACCTATTCTCATAAAGCATGCTCCCCAATCCAGGCAACATCCTTGTAAATCTCCTCTGCACTCTTTCTATGGTTTCCACATCCTTCCCGTAGTGAGGCGACCAGAATTGAGCACAGTACTCCAAGTGGCGTCTGACCAGGGTCCTATATAGCTGCAACATTACCTCTCGGCTCTTAAACCCAATCCCATGATTGATGAAGGCCAATGCACCGTATGCCTTCTTAACCACGGAGTCAACCTGCGCAGCAACTTTGAGTGTCCTATGGACTCGGAACCCAAGATCCCTCTGATCCTCCACACTGCCAAGAGTCTTACCATTAATGCTATATTCTGCCATCATATTTGACCAACCAAAATGAACCACTTCACACTTATCTGGGTTGAACTCCATCTGCCACTTCTCAGCCCAGTTTTGCATCCTATCGATGTCCCACTGTAACCTCTGACAGCCCTCCACACTATTCACAACACCCCCAACCTTCGTGCCATCAGCAAATTTACTAACCCATCCCTCCACTTTCTCATCCAGGTCATTTATAAAAATCACGAAGAGTAGGGGTCCCAGAACAGATCCCTGAGGCAACCACTAGAGGGAAGTGATAATGCAACCACAACATCTCTTAGGACAACTTTGCCAATTAAACAATGACCTCTTCTCCTTGAACATGTATGATACATACACAAAACGTGGTCATAAACATAAAACAGTGCAACAAAACAAGAGACTTCATGATGCTTGGACACACAAGATACCATAACTGGTAGAGTATCACATAAAATGCTGGAGGAACTCAGTAGGCCAGCAGCATCTGTGGAGGGAAGTTTATCACTTGGTGTTCTATCCGTTTCCCTCCAAAGATGCTTCCTGATCTGCTGAGTTCCTTAAGCATTGAGTATGTTACTTTATAAAGTTTATCTGTTGCTTTTTGTGAATGATGTGGCTCAGTTTGTTCTGGAGTATCAGCAATAGTTTGTAATACATCTGTCTTCCTGCATTACATCAGATTCAGTTTAGGAGAAAATTTCTAGTTCCAGCAGTACTCAATAATTTCATTTGATGTTTTATGTGGTCTTGATGATGCCTCATCAAACAACTGTTATCCAGATGAAGCACAAATGACAATGATTCATTGTCAGTGAGGATCAATCACCAACATCCTTGTATGATTTCTTGTGCAAATACAAAATCATTTTAATTGTTAATCACAGGCTCTGCTGTTATGTTATTCCTTCTGAAGCACACAGAAACACTGAGTTCCAGCTTAACCGAAACCAAATATATTCAGTAACTCAATAGATATTCTGCAGATGAAAGAGATAGAGAAGAAAATTCCATACTTTGTCACCTTGAAACAGGAACATACTGAAAAAGCATGTTGAAATCAAATCAGCTGGAGAATGCAAAGTCAATAAAAAAACAGCAAAAATCTAAACCAAGGGGCATAATTGCACTGAATATGAAGTATCAAGCAGATAGGAGCAGAAGTACTTTAAATGTAGCATCTTATAGCAGTAGACTGAGTAAATAGGATCTGGTTAAGCAAAGAAAGTCAAGTTGTTTTTGTAGGAAACAACAGTACAGGACTTCTGTGCACTGACGACCAACATAGACCATCACTGACCTTATTAACCCTCGGAATCTTTCATCCACTGCCACCAAACTCCTAGTTCCCTTACCCGGCACCTCCCATTTCTACCTCCTACCCAATTTCCACAATCCTGCCTGTCCAGGTGGACCCATTGGTTCTGCTTGTTCCTGCCCCACTGAACTTATATCTGCATACCTCAACTCTGTTTTATTCCCACCTGGTTCAGTCCCTTCCAACCTACATCCGTGACACTTCACACACTGTGGATCTTTTCAATGATTTCAATTTCCCTGGCCAGTCCCTATACACCTCCATCCCCCACCAGGACAGCTTAAGGCTCTCTGTTTCTTTCTAGACGTTTCCGACCAGTTCCACTCCCCCACCAGTCTCTTATGTCTAGTAGAACTGGTCCTTGCTCTCAATGATTTCTCCTTTGGCTCCTTCCACTTCCTTCAAACCAAAGGTGTAGCCATCGGCACTCGCATAGGTCCCAGCCATGCCTGCCTTTTTGTTGGCTACGTGGACCAGTCTATGTTCCAAGCCTGCACTGGTATCACTCCCCAACTTTCCTACGCTACATCGATAACTGCATTGGCGCTGCTTCCTGCACCCATGCTGAGCTCGTTAACCATCAACTTCGGCTCCAACTTACACCCTGCCCTCAAATTTACCCGGTCCAATTCTGACACCTCCCTCTCCTTTCTCAATCTCTCTGTTCTTATCTCTGGGGACAGTTTATCTACTGATGTCTATTATAAACCTACGGATTCTCACAGCTACCTGGACTATATCTCTTCCCACCCTGTTACTTGTAAAAATTCCATCCCCTTCTCTCAATTCCATCATCTCTACTGCATCTGCTCTCAAGATTAGGCTATTCATTCCAGAACTGGGGAAATGTCCTCCTTTTTCAAAGAGAGGAGCTTTCCTTCCTCCGCCATCAAAGCTGCTCTCACCTGCATCTCTTCCATTTTGCGCACGTCTGCCCTCATCCCATTCTCCCCACCCCACTAAGGATAAGGTTCCTCTAGTCCTCACTTACCACCCCACAAGGCTTTGTGTCCAGCACTGATCTCCCGACTGGTACTTATCTGTGCAAGCAGAACAAGTACCACGACTGCCCGTACGCCTCCTCCCTCACTACTATTCAGGGCCCCAAACAGTCTATCCAGGTGAGGTAACATTTCACCTGTGAGTCTGTTGGAGTCATCCATTGTATCCTGGTATGGTCTCCTGTACATCGGTGAGATCTGATGTAGACTGGGAGACTGATTCACAGAGCATCTAAACTATGTCCACCAGAAAAAATACAGGATTCCCAGTGGCCAAATATTTCAATTCTACTTCCTATTCCTATTCCAACATGTCAATCCATGGCCTCCTCTACTGTCGTTATGAGGCCACACTCAGGTTGGAGGAGCAACACCTTATATTCCATCTGGGTGGCCTCCAACCTGATGGCATGAACATTGACTTCTCAAACTTCTGGTAATTGGCCCCCTTCACCATTCACCATCCCCTTTTCCCTTTCTCACCTTATCTCCTTACCTGCCCATCCCCTCCCTCTGGTGTTCCTCCCCCTTTTCATTCTTCCATGGCCTCTCCAATCAGATTCCCCCTTCTCCAGTCCTCTATCTCTTTCACCAATCAACTTCCCAGCTCTTTACTTCACCTCCCCCCTCTCTTGGCTTCATCTATCACTTACCACCCTGTACTTCATCCTCTCCACACCCCCCCCCACCTTCTACCACTGATTTCTCCCCTTCCTTTCCAGTCCTGATGAAGAGTCTCAGCCTAAAACTTTGACTGTTTACTGTTTTCCACAGAGGCTGCCTGGCCTGCTGAGTTCCTCCAGCATTTTGTGTGTGTTACTTTGATTTCCAGCATCTGCAGATTTTCTCTTGTTTGTGATTCAACATAGTCTTAATGGTCTGAATGGTTTCTTTCAATGTACAAGAAAACGTCGAACTGAAGCAAGAGTAAGTACTAGAGAGAAGAGTGGAGTACCCGTGAGTTATGAAATGGGCTTAGAGGAAGGATCGTTTGAATATTGACAAAGAATTTGCCCAAGTGTTGTGTGATAAACATTAATGCCACAGTGAATATCTCATGTAATGGGCTGACATGGAGGTCATCAGGCATCGTTTACGTTAAGAAATACAAGAAAAAGTTGGATAAGTCTCTGCTATCATGGTCTCTCAGACAGTAAGAGCATGAAAGAGATTCTGCACTCCCATCAAGTAGAGAGGGAGATTGATGCTGGGTAAATATCATGCAAGCCGCAGACAAGCAGCCAGTGCAGCTTATCACATTATAATGATTAACCATAAATAACATGATATATCTTAAATCTTCAATTTGAAATATTGATTCAAAAAAACATGACTCTCTTGTCCATTCATTCCTCCCCACTGGTCTCCCTCCTGACATTCATCCCCGCAAGCGGGGCAAGTGCAACCTGGATGAGGAAGTGGAGGGATGGGTTAGTAAATCTGCTGATGGCACGAAGGTTGGGGGTGTTGTGGATAGTGTGGAGGGCTGTCAGAGGTTACAACGAGACATTGATAGCATGCAAAACTGGGCTGAGAAGTGGCAGATGGTGTTCAACCCAGATAAGTGTGAGGACGTTCATTTTGGTAGGTCAAATATGATGGCAGAATATAGTATTAATGGTAAGACTCTTGGCAGTGTGGAGGATCAGAGGGATCTTGGGGTCTGAGTCCATAGGACACTCAAAGTTGCTGCGCAGGTTGACTCTGTGGTTAAGAAGGCATACGGTGTATTGGCCTTCATCAACCATGGGATTGAGTTTAGGAGCCGAGAGGTAATGTTACAGCTATATAGCACCCTGGTCAGACCCCACTTGGAGTACTGCGCTCAGTTCTGGTCGCCTCACTACAGGAAGGATGTGGAAGCCATAGAAAGGGTGCAGAGGAGATTTACAAGGACGTTGCCTGGATTGGGGAGCATGCCTTATGAGAATAGGTTGAGTGAACTTGGCCTTTTCTCCTTGGAGCAACGGAGGATGAGAGGTGACCTGATAGAGGTGTACAAGATGAGAGGCATTGATCATGTGGATAGTCAGAGGCTTTTTCCCAGGGCTAGAATGGCTGCCACAAGAGGACACAGGTTTAAGGTGCTGGGGAGTAGGTACTGAGGAGATGTCAGGGGTAAGTTTTTTAGGCAGAGAGTGGTGAGTGCGTGGAATGGGCTGCCGGCGACAGTGGTGGAGGTGGATACGATAGGGTCTTTTAAGAGACTCCTGGACAAGTATATGGAGCTTAGAAAAATAGAGGGCTATGGGTAACCCTAGGTAATTTCTAAAGTAAGGACATGTTCGGCACAGCTTTGTGGGCCGAAGAACCTGTATTGTGCTGTTGGTTTTCTATGCTTCTACCTCTTTCCTCACCACCATTCAAGGCCCCAAACAGTCCTTCAGCTGAGGTGACACTTCATCTGCAAATCTGTTACAGTCATCTACTGTATCTGGTGCTCCTGATGTGGCTTCTCTGCATCAGTGAGGCCCAAGACAGATTGGGGGACTGCCTTTGCTCTGTCCACAACAGGCAAGATTTCCCGGTGGCCAACTATTTTAATTCCCATTCTGACATGTTGTTCCACAGCCTCTTCTACTTCCACAATGTGACCACTCTCTGGTTGGAGGATCAACACATCATATTCCATTTGGGTAGCCTCCAATCTGATGGCGTGAACATTTATTTTCTAATGTCTACAAATTTCTCTCCGCTCCCCTTTCTCTCTTTTCCAATTCTTACCCCTCCTCACCTGTCTCTGTTGCCCCTTCTTCTTTCCTTTCTCCCATGGTCCACTCTCCTCTCCAATCAGATTCCTTCTTCTTCAGCTTTTCACATTTTTCACCTATCAGCTCCCAGTTTCTTACTTCATTACTCCTCCCCCACGCACCCACCATACCCTTCACCCTCACCTCTCACCTTCCAGCTTGTGCTGATTCCCCTCCCCGCCCCCTACTTATTTTGGCTTCTTCCCCCTTCCTTTCCAGTCCTGAAGAAGGGCTCCGGCCCAAACTGTGTACTGTTCATTCATGTCCATAGATGCTGCCTGACCTGCTGAGTTCCTCCTGCATTTTGTGTGTGTTGCTCTGGATTTCTGGCATCTGCAGAATCTCCTGTGTTTTTGATTGAAAATCTGCAGGGTTAAAACATGTTCACTGTTTACTGTTACAGCTAAGCTGAAGATAATGTCAGTGTGTAACCTAATACAATGTCCCAACATGCCGAACTGAGCTATATTAGAAAATGTTGGTGTAGAGTTGTAAACACAGATAGGTTTAAGGACTGTTCCAAAGACAGAGAGACAAATACCACGGCTTTGGCATGGAGTTCTGGAGCCTAACGGCCAAAGACAGATCCATTTCAGATCAGTTCCTGTGCCTGTGAATCTTGGCTAATTGTGAATATGGAATTTGGACTTTTGAGCTGCTTTCCAGCAAGAGATGAATTGATCAAGGTGCACAAGATGATAAGAGGCATAGGCAGAGTGGATATAGTCATACTGTCATCGAACACGACAGCACAGAAAGAGGACCTTCACCCTATCTGGTCCATGCTGAACTATTAATCTGCCTAGTCCTTTCGACCGGCACCCAAACCATACCCTCCACACCCCTCCCATCCATGTATCTTTCCAAATTTCTCTTGACAGTTGAACTCAAACCCTCATCCACCACTTGCACTGGCAGCACATTATGCACTTTCACGACCCTCATAGCAAACAAGCTCCCCCTTGTGTTCCCCTTAAACATTTCACCTTTCAACCTTAACCCATGACCTCTAGTTGTAGTCTCACCCAACCTCAGTGGAAAAAACCCTAATGCACATACCTTATCTATGCACCTCATAATTTTGTACACCTCTGTCAAATCTCCCCTCCTCAAGTCCCGGCAACATCCTCGTAAATTTTCTCTGCACTCTTTCAATCATATTGACATCTTTTCTGTAGTTAGATGACCAAAACTGCACACAATACTCCAAATTATGCCTTGTCAATGTCTTATACAACTGCATCATAACATCCCATCTCTAGTACTCAGTACTTAGATTTGTGGAGGCCAAAATGCTAAATGCCTTCTTTATGACCCTGTCTACCTGTGACCCCACATTCAATGAATTATGGACTTGTATTCTCAGATCCCTCCATTCTACCAAGCTCCTCAGTACCCAACCTCTCCCTCAATGTCGCAAAAACAAAGGAGCTGGTTGTGGATTACTGGAGGAATGGAGACGGGCTAACCCCTATTGACATCAATGTATCTGGGGTTGAGAGGGTGAACAGCTTTAAGTTCCTCAACATACACATCACCGAGGATCTCACATGGTCTGTACACACCAGATCTGTGGTGAAAAAAGCATAACAGTGCCTCTTTCACCTCAAACGGTTGAGGAAGTTTGGTATGGGCCCCCAAATGCTGAGAACTTTCTACAAGGGCACAATTGAGAGCATCCTGACTGGCTGCATCACTGCCTGGTATGGGAACTGTACCTCCCTCAATCACAGGACTCTGCAGAGAGTGGTGTGGATAGCCCAGCGCATCTGTAGTTGTGAACTTCCCATGATTCAGGACATTTACAAAGACAGGTGTGTAAAAAGGGCCTGAAGGATCATTGGGGACCAGAGTCACCCCAACCACAATCTATTCCAGCTGCTACCATCCGGGAAACGGTACCGCAGCATTAAAGCCAGGAGCAACAGGCTCCGGAACACCAGGCCATCAGACTGATGAACTCACACTGATTTGAGTGTATTCTATATTACATTGACTGTTCTATTTATTACAAATTCTTATAAATTACTGTGATTGCACATTGCACATTTAGATGGAGACGTAACATAAAGATTTTTACTCCTCATGTATGTGAAGGACGTAAGAAATAAAGTCAATTCAATTCAATTCAAATTGTTCACTGTGTAAGACCTACCCTGGTTGGTCCTACGAAAGTGCAACACCTCACACTAGTCTGTATTAAATTTCATCTGCCATTTTTAGACCATGTTTCCAGCTAGTCCCGATCTTGCTGCAAGCTTTGACAGTCTTCCTTCCTGTCCATTACACCCACAATCTTTGATGTCATCCACAAAATTGCTGATCCAGTTAACCATATTATCATTCAGATCTTGACATAGATGACAAACACCAAAGGACCCAGCACTGATCCCTGTGACACTTCACTAGTCACAGGCCTCCAGTCAGAGAGGCAACCATCTACTGCCACTCCCTGGCTTCTCCCTCAGAGCCAATGTCTAATCTAATTTACTACCTCATCCTGAATACCAAGCGACTGAACCTTCTTGACCAACCTCCCATGTGGGACTGAGTTAAATGCCTTCCTAAAGTCCATGTAGACATCCACTGTTGTACCTTCATCAACTTTCCTGGTAACTTCCTCGAAAAACTCTATAAGATTGGTTAGACACAACCAACCACACACAAAGCCATATTGACTATTCCATCAGTCTGTGTCTGTCCAAATATACATGTACCTGGTCTCTTAGAATACCTTTCAATAAATTTCCCACAACTAATGTCATCCTCACCGGCCTAAAATTTCCCTGCTTATTCTTGGAGCCCTTCTTGAACAATGAAACCACATCCATTATCCTCCAACCCTCTTGCATCCCTACAGATGGTTTAAATATCTCTACACTAGACATCCTGAACCTAATAAAGTGACCACTGAGTGTATGTTCATGGTCTTCTGCTGCCGTAGCCCATCCACTTCGAGGTTTGACATGTTGTGCATTCAGAGATGCTCTTCTGCACACCACTGTTGTAACGTGTGGTTATTCGAGTTACTGTCACCTTCCTGTCAGCTTGAACCAGTCTGGCCATTCTCCTCTGACCTCTCTCATTAACAAGGTGATTTCACCCACAGAGCTGCCACTCACTGGATGTAGTTTTGTTTTTCACACCGTTCTCTGTAAACTCTAGAGACTGTTATGTGTGAGAATACCAGGAGATTCTCAAACCACCCTGACTGGCACCAACAATCATTCCATGGTCAAAGTCACTTCGATCACATCTCTTCTCCATTCTGGTGTTAGGTCTGAACAACAACTGAACCTCTTGACCATGTCTGCATGCTTTTATGCATTGAGTTGCTGCCACGTGATTGGCTGATTATATATTTACATTAATGAGCAGATGTACAGGTGTACCTAATAAAGTGGCCACTGAGTGTAATCTTTACCATAAAGAGATTAATAAAAATGTGTCGGTCTATTAGAAAGAATTAATTTCTACTCTTTTCTAATTTTATAAATTGAAGGGTATGAATGCAAGTAAGTATAGATATCTTATAAAAAGAGACTTTCAATTATTTAACATCAATCACAGTTTCAGGACATCCAACGAGTTTTACAGCTAATGACACACCTCTGAAAAATAGACACTGACGTCATGTAGGAATGAGAATAACCTAATTACTCAAAGTAAGGTCTAACAGATAGCAATGTTTATCAAGCTATTAAGAACATTGATTAAAAAGAAAATAATTCCCAGGAATTTGTGGGGATAGGGTGAGGGTGGTAGCAAGAGGGGAGAACATGGCTATGCTTGTTTTGATTGGTGCCACAAGATGTATGGTGGAAACAGCAACTCAGTTCAATGACTCATGTGATCAACAGCACCCCCAACAGCAGTCCCTTGGTACTGCACTAAATAGGCTAGGTTGCCTCTGAAGTGGGATAAATCTTCAGCAGCAACATACACAAAATGGTGGAGGAACTCAGAAGGTCTCTCAGCATCAATGGAAAGGAATAAACTGTCGACATTTCAGGCCGAGACACTCCATCAGGACTGGAAAGGAACGGGGAAGAAGCCAGAATAAGTAAGTGGAGGCAGGGGAAAAAGTACAAGTTACCAGTGGGAAGCTGGGAAGTGATAGGTGGAAAAGTTAAAGGGTTCAAGAAGAAGGAATCTGATAGAGAAGAGAGTGGACAATGGGAGAAAGGGAAGAAAGAGTAGCACTAGTGGGGGGAGAAGAGAACGGGTAAGAGAGGAGCCAGAATTGGGAATGGCAAAAGAGAAAAGGGGAGCAAGGGAGAAATTATCAGCAATTAGAAAAAGGTCATCAAAGGATAATCAGTGCATTTGTCAGTGAGTCATGGCAATGTTTTGAAGGGAACTGTTGTTTGATGAAAGCTTTTGTTTCCCCACAGTCGAGAGCCCCTACACCGGCTGGGATTTCACAAATGGAGCTGTTGGATCAGCAGTCAGCACTCAGTCACTCATCTTGGAGCCAAACGCTTTCAGCTTTACCAGCATCAGGTGCACCGTGTCAGACAAACTCCCTGCAGCCTCTGCCATCCCAGTTCATGCCTCTGAACATTCCCATCCCTGAGCTAGGACTTCTGGAGTTGGAGGATGCCAGGAGAACCATTGCGAGCATGGCCATTGAGAAGCTGCTGCAACAAGATGAAGACAATGACACGTATGTTACTTTACAATAGCAATGCAAAAGGTCTACAATGGGTCCGACTGAGCCTTTAAAGAGGGGGTCATTTCAGAGTAACTATGGAACAGCACAGTACAGGCCCTTTGGCCCACGATGCTGTGCTAACCTTTTAACTCAGATCAATCCAACCCTTCACTCCCACATAGCCCTCCATTTTTATTTCATCCATGTGCCTATATAAGATCTCCCTAACGTGTCTGCCTCTACCATTACCTTTGGCAGGGTGTTCCACACACTCACCATTCTCTGTGTAAAAAACCTGCCCTGACATCCTCCTCTATATTTTCACCTAATCACCTTAAAATCATGCCCCTTCATATTAGCGATTTCATCTGGTGAAAAAGTCTGTGGCTGTCCACTCTTTCTATGCCTCTTATCATCTAGGCAACATCCTGGTAAATTTCGTCTGCACCTTCTCTAAAGCTTCCACACTCTTCCAATAATGAGGTGACCAGAACTGAACACAATACTCCAAGTGTGGTTTAACCAGAACTTTATAGTGCCACAACATTACCTCATGGCTCTGGAACTCAATCCCCTGATTGATGAAGTCCAATACACCATATGCCATCTTAACCAACCAATCAACTTGTGCTGGAACTTTGAGGGATCTGTGGATGTGAACCCCAAGATGCCTCTGTTCCTCCACACTGTGAAGAATCCTGCTATTTGCCCTGTATTCTACCTTCAGATTCAACCTTCCAAAGAAAATCGCTTCACATTTTTCCAGATTGAACTTCATAACATTTGATTCCTATTGATAACAGGAATTCGAGTCACATTGCTTCTCACAATATATTTTTAAACTGGATTTAATGCAAAGATTTGAAACTAGGTAGATGGGCCACTTGGTGTTTTCTACAAAACATAAGCCATACATTCCTAAATAACTATTGTTCATTTAGAAATTGGATCATCAGTACTGCTTCAGAGTTAAGGCAAAAATAAAAGCTGTGTAGCAGGAACTATGATCAATACTGGTAGGTCAACCGAACGGGACTTACTTACTGCCTGTTTGATAATTGTCTGTCAGCTATATTTTACCAAATGACAGTTTCCTGCTGTACATCTGTCACCAGCACTGAGAAGCACTTACTAACATTTTACATTTGACATTAATCACTGGGAGAAATTTTAAAATGTCCCGAAGGTATATTTCCACTGTCACTGGTCTTGATATGACAGAAATTGCATGTTTCTGTCTGACCATCCACTGAATTTCTTACAGGGGAGGATTTGAGTTCTAGAATGACTTAGATATTATCAATTTGAACACATCAATTTCTCTTTCCAGTAATTTCTTACCCTCACCCACCCTCTTCTTCTGTTCCTCACTCTGGCCTCTTACTTCTTTCCGCCTGCTTATCACCTCCCACTGGGTCCCATCCTTCTTCCCTTTCTCCTTTCAGATTCCTTCTTTCAGATTCCTTCCTCTCCTTCCCTGGACCTTGCCTACCCACTGGGCTTCACCTATCACTTTCTGGCTTTCCTCCCTCCTCTTCCCCCCAAACCATTTTATTCTGGTGTCTTTCCCCTTCCTTTCCAGTCCTGATGAAGGGTCTCGGCCTGTAACGTTGGCTCTTTATTCTTCTGCCTGGCCTGCTGAGTTCCTTCAGCATTTTGTGTCTGTTGCTCAGGATTTCTAGAATCTCTTGTGTAATGATTTTATCAACCAAATGTTATTGTTTGATATTCCAATTAAACCAGCCAGATTTTGTTGCTAATATACACTCAGCAGACACTTCACTAAGTACCACCTGTACCTAATAAAGTGGCCACTGAGTGTATGTTCGTGGCCTTCTGCTGCTGTAGCCCATCCACTTCAAGGTTCAACGTGTTGTGCATTCAGAGATGCTCTTCTGCACACCACTGTTGTAACATGTGGTGATTTGAGTTACTGTCACCTTCCTGTCAGCTTGAACCAGTCTGGCCATTCTCCTCTGACCTCTCTCATTAACAAGGTGCAAGGTGTTTTCACCCACATAATTAGCACTCACTGGATGTTTTTTGTTTTTCACGCCGTTCTCTGTAAACTCCAGAGACTGTTGTGTGTGAAAATCCCAGGAGATCAGCAGTTTCTGAGATACTCAAACCACTCCATCTGACACCAACAATCATTCCATGGTCAAAATCACTTAGATCACATTTCTTCTCCATTCTGATGTTTGGTCTGAACAACAACTCAACATTTTGACCCTGTCTGCACACCTTTATGCATTGAGTTGCTGCCACATGATTGGCTGATTAGATATTTGCTGTAATGAGCAGGTGTACTGGTGTACTTAATATAGTGGCCACTGAGTGTATTAGTCCATAATTATATAACATTTGCTTATACGTGTAATGGTGCATTAAAGAAGGGGGATCTTATTGAAACATACTGAATATTGAAAGGGGTGGTGGTGGGGACAGTTACGATAGAAGGGTTTAAACATTTCTAAAATAGGTACTTAACCAGAGGGTGGTGAATCTGTGGAATTCATTGCCACAGACAGCTGTGGAGGCCAAGTCATTGGGTATATTTAAAACAGAGATTGATGGGTTCTTGATTAGTCAGGGTGTCAAAGGATACTGGGAGATAGCAGAAGAATGGGGTTGAGAGGGATAATAAATCAGCCGTGATGGAATGATGGAACAGACTCAATGGGCCGAATGGCCCTATTCTGCTCCTAGGTCTTATGGTCTAAAATAAATTAAAACTTAAAACTATCCCTAAGGCATCAAATGTTAAGAGTTATAATTAAAAATCACCAGTTTAATGTTGAAATAGAGAAGTATTTAGTCCAAGAAAATTAGTGAATAGGTTGTTATTAGTGGACCATTTTATCAACTCCTCACTAGAAAATGAGAGCTATGTATCATTTTTCCAAAAAAATTTTCAGGCATGCATCACTTCTAGGAAATTACAAACGTTTGTAGTAATGGTGTCAAAGGTTACAGGGTGAAGGCAGGGGAACAGGACTGAGAGGGAAACTAAATCACCCAGCATAGAATAGCCTAATTCTGCTCCTATATCTAATGGTCTTATGGTCTAAAAGGAAATTCTACTGTTAAAGTTGTCAGAAATATTCCACTGAGCCATTCTTGGAATGAAATTAAATATGTACGGTGCTTCAAATTTCCATCTTAATAAAAGTATTCCTGCTCCACAGTGTGAGGTATTAAAATACCCACTTCATCGCCAAGCACATCACCATCCTGGCTGGCATCAGCTGTCTCTCACATGGCAGTCACTCACAGTGACAGGGTATTAAGAAGTGTGTAGATTCCATAGCAGCCAAATATTTAAACTCATCTCCATTACATTGGCCATGAAGTAGCAGCTGCGGATTCTAATGTTTTCGACGTTGAGTTCTATAAACTTTGTTGGAATCAAAAATTAGAAAAGCAGAATAAAAGACACAGTCTTGGCTATTTAGTGCTACCTGCCAGGTCAAATTGTGCTTGTGAGAAGAAGGTAGAAAAGATTATGAGGAAGAAAGGAATAGAACATAGAACGGTGCAGCACAGTAAAGGCCATTCAGCACACAATGTTGTGCTGACTGAATAAACTACTCAAGATTAATTTAACTTTTCCATCCCACATGGCCATCCATTTTTCCAAGATCTCTCAGTTCCTCCGCACTACTAAGAATCCTGCCATTAACCCTGTATTCTGCCTTCAAATTCGACCTTCCAAAGTGAATCACTTCACACTTTTCCATATTGAACTCCATCTGCCACTTCTCGGCTCAGCTCTGCAACCAGTCAATGTCTAGCTGGGACTTACAACTACCTTCTGTATTATCCACAATACCACAAACCTTCGTATCATCTGCAAGTAGTCTCTATATTACATTAGGCACATTCAGTAAGTGCATATACATCACCATGGAGGAAGTGGGCTAATAGGTCTTTTCCTGTGCTATAACCTTTTGTAATGTTATGATTTGTCATGTTTTTGGTTTGAATTAGCAGGGATAACTTGATATGGAACTGTAACTAGGATTTATTTTTGAATTTTGTATGCTTAGTAGAGTGATAGGATGAAAGGAAGAAACTGTTCCTCTGTATACCACTATTGTATCTCATCTTCATAAAGTTCAAACTTTGACACAATGTGATGAACTTTAAATAGCCCAGAGGTACTCTAGATTAGCTTACACTGTCCTTAAGAAATACCTCTTGTTGCTAGCAATGAGAAATTGTCTTTGAGAAGTTTCCAGTTTATTGGCTTTTTCAAGTCTGAGTCATGTACCCACTGTGGGCACATTTGTGATATATCTGCTTTTACAATTACATTTAAATGTTTATGATTGAAGTCATATTCTCTGTTTCTCCGTTGTCCCAGTGTAATCGGTGGTGTGAACACAATGATGTACTTCATGACTTTATACTTTGAAAAGTTAATATTTGACATTATGAAGAAGCTAATTGTAGTCTTGAGTTCATGGTTCATGGTCAGACAGGCAAAGGAAAGGCAAATTTCCCATTTCCAGCCTTTGTTTTAACAGATCTTTTCCTCTTCAAGCCACATCAACCAATTTAACTCTAGCCGAACCACAAGACAATATACAATGACCAATTATCCTACCGAGTATGTCTTTGGACTGTGGAAGGAAACTGGAGAACCCAGAGAGAACCTACGCATTCCATGGGGAGGACATACAGACTACTTACAAATGATGTTGGAATTGAACTCTGAACTTCAAGCCCCTGAGCTGTACTAACCACTAATAGTGACCACAGTCAAGAATTAGTCCTGAACCAAGTTCTCCCCATCTCTCTGGTCCAGCACCGGCTTCTCCCAAAGCAATATCCCCATTTCTGAGCTGATGCTTTGGCCAAGATCTGAAACCTACTACACTGAGGAGGCTAACCTACTCATGTTAATAAGTTCCTGTTACTTCACACTCACCAGTTTACATTCATCAATAAATTCATCTTAGCCTGAACTTCCTTAACCCAAAAGTAGTTAAGATGTTGTACAATAGGAAGTTTTCTCAGCAAGCAACGTGGTTGCTATGAAAGAGAATCTCACTTAAACCACATGGAAAAAGAACTAGAGAACATTACTGAAAAGGGCTGAAGTAAACTTGTGTGAAGAGAGCACAGCCTAGTTGGATAAAGCAGTCTGCTTGTGCTGTGGTCTTAATGTAACTTAAACCTTTGTTTAAAATGCAAATGTTATTTTCCTTCGAAAATCAAAACAGAATTGCAGACGCTGGAAATCTGAAATAAAAACAGAAAATTCTGGAAAAGGCTGAGCAGGTCAGGCAGCATCTGTGAAAAGAGAAACAGTAATATTTCAGGTTCAGGCGCTTCAGCGGAACTGAGGAACATACATTAATCTAGGACACAGTAGAGAAAATGGATGGGTGGAATAATGTTACATAGTGTCTGTAGTTGCTGGAGTAAGTAATCAAAGAAGACCTAAATGCTAAATATACTGAACATTGTTTTATGAAAGGTAAATCATGTCCGTCAAATTAGCTTGAACGCTTTGAAGTCGTAACAAGGAGAGCTTATAGAGGGCTATCTGTAGATGTAGTGTAGTTAGGTTTCTAAAAAGCTTTTTTGTAAGGAACCACATAAGGAGCTGGTATATAAATTAAGAGCCTAAGGTATTGGAAGAAATAAGTTAGCATGGATTGGAAATTGTCCAAACGTCGCCTTTTCAGCAGAGGGTGTTGGTGCTCAGTTGCTTATTATTTGGTGACCTCCTGGAAGTTTTATAAAGTCTCAAAGGGTATGGATAAAGTGAACATTCCTAGCCTTTTCCTCAGGGTTGGGGAGTCCAAAACTTGAGAGCACAGATACAAGATAAGAGGGCTGAGATTTGAAAGAGACCTGAGAGATAACTTTGCACCTAGGGTAGTGAGTACCTGGAATGAGTTGCCAGAGGATGTGGTTGAGCCCGGTAAGACTGCAACACTTAAGAGATATTTGAATAGCTACATGGATGGTAAGAACTTGAGGGTTATGGGCTGAATGTGGGCAACTGAGATTAGCAGGGAGGATGCTGTTGTTGGTTTGAACCAGTCGGACCAAAGGGCTGAATCTTTTCAAAGCTAATCTTTTAAAATGTAAGAGTTAAATATGACATTGCTTTGTCTGGAGCCAGATTCAGACTAGATAAGGATGGCACAGTCCCTTTAACAAATGGATTTTATAATGAAGTTCAAAGGACAATTGATATTGAGTTCCTTATTAATTCGGAAATTGAGAACTTTAGTGAAAGAATCCATAAAGTGAGTCTAATGAAAGGGAATCACAATTCAACCATTAGGAGAGATTACCATCATGGAGTTAGAGTCATAGAATCATAAAGTACAGCACAGAAGCAGGCCCTTTGGCCCATCTAGTCTGTACGAACCATTCCAACTGCCTACTCCCATCGACCTGCACTGGAACCGTAGCCCTCCATACCCCTACCACCCATGTACCTATCCAAACTTCTCTTAAAAATTGCAATCGAACTTGCATGCACCACTTGTGCTGGCAGCTTGTTCCACACACGCACAACCCTCTCAGTGAGGAAGTGTCCCCTCATGTTCCCCTTAAACTTTTCATCTTTCTCCCTTAAGCCATGACCTCTGGTTGTAGTCCCACACAACCTCAGTGGAAAAAGCCTGCTTGCATTTACCCGATCTACACCACAATTAATTTTGTATTGAGGGAGTTAGATCACAGAAGAGCCACGCAAACAGGCTTTAGAGGCAATGGACACCCCTGTTTCAACGCAGCTCCATTTCTGATATTATTAGTGTTAAATAATGTTTCTTTATTTTCCAAATTGACTTCACTGAAATTGAGTTCACCAGCTGCTTTGTGGTTCTGAGGATCACTACTCCAGGTCTCTGGATTTGTTGGTGAACAGAGATCTCACTCTGATTTGAAATATTTCATAATGCAACACAAAGAAAAGAGAATATGGCTTTAATCTATTTGATCACAGATAATATATTCCTTTTGAAAGCTTTATAAATGTACTTGTGCTCCTTGTAAGATTACCCTTGCTTATGTGAACCACCTGTAAAAGCCAATAAATGGTATGTTATCTTGAGAAATATGTAAAGAGAGACCAAAATAAACACCCATTTGCACACAGCTTTCCTCCCGTCTCATGAATTCTTGGCTCAGTAAAAACGAAAATCAAAATAAATGATTATGCAAAGTTAATCCATCTTAGTATCAAGAAAATTTCAGACCTGGGTTGTAACAATTGTGGATTTCCCCTGTGGCAAGAATGGCAGCTGGAGAATTTAAATTTAAGTAATCAACTAACCCCAGAATTAAAAGAATGGTATGGAGTAGCCATGAAACCATTATATTGTTGTAAAGACTTACCTGATTTGCTATTCACCTTCAGGGGAGAAAATTTGCCATTCCTAAAATGCAAAACATCAAGGATAATGCTCAAATGATTCATAACTGAACCACCAATAAAATGCATTGGTTCAAAGAGTTGCATCATAAGACCATAAGGCATAGGAGCAGAATTAGGCCATTCAGCCCATCAGCAGCTGCTCCTCCATTCCATCATGGCTGATTTATTATCCCTCTCAACCCCATTCTCATGCCTTTTCCCCAAAATCTTTGGTGCCTTTACTAATCAAGAATCAGGCAACCTCCTCTTGACATATACCCAATGGTTTGACCTCCACAGCCATTTGTGGTAATGAATTCCACCCTCCGGCTAAAGAAATTCCTCCTCATCTTCATTCTAAAGGGTCATCCGTTATAGTCTGAAGCCGTGCCTTCTGGTCCTAAACACACACACTGCAGGAAACTTCCTCTCCACATCCACGCTATCTAGACCTTTCAGTATTTGGAAAGATTCCCCCTCATTCTTCTAAACTACATAAGTACAGATTAAATTCTGAAGGTTGAACACATGATCCAATAAGCAATGGGGAGATCGAGGTTTCAATTTGCGGGTCATGGAGTTGTATAGCATGCAAATAGGTCTTTCGTCCCAACTGGTCCATGCCAACTGTGTTACTCAGCAAGCTAGTGCTATCTGCCTGCTTTTAGCCTCTAAACATTCCCTATCCAGATATTCACCTAGAGTGGCAATAAGATTTGACACAAAAAATCTGGGTTGGGAAGGGATGTCTTGGGAAAGCAGTAACTAGATTTGTAGACAAGGCCTTACAATTTAAGAAAAATGTGATGAGGGAAAAATTACAGACATAAACAGAAAAGTCAACATAATATTAAAAGTACTACAATGATAACTGATAAAAGTATCAATAAGATTGAAGGAGTACAGAGAAATTTACAAGGACTTGAGAAGCTGAGTTATGGCAAAAGGTGAAGACTTTTATTCTTGGAGCGTCAGAGAATGAGGCAAGATCTTACAGAAGTGTGCAAAATTATGAGGGGTATATTTAGCATAAATTCATGCAGACTTTTCCCCCTGAAGTTGGGTGAGACTAGAACTAGAGGTTATAAGTTTAGGGTGAAAGGTAAAATATTCACAGGAAAACTTTGTCACTCTGAGTGTGCTGATACTGGAACGAGCTACCAGTGGAAGTGGTGGAATATAAGGTGTTGTTTCTCCAACTTGAGTGAGGCAACACTTCACCTGTGAGTCTGTTGGGGTCATATACTGTGTCTGGTGCTCCCGGTGTGGCCTCCTCTATATCGGTGAGACCCGACATAGATCCGGAGACTGCTTCACCGAGCATCTACGCTCTGACCAACAGAAAAAGTGGGATCTCCCAGTTGCCACCCATTTTAATTCCACTTCCCATTCCCATTCCGATATGTCAATCCATGGCCTTCTCTACTGTTGTGATGAGGCCACACTTAGATTGGAGGAACAACACCGTATATTCTGTCTGGGTAGCCTCAAGCCTGATAGCATGAACATTGATTTCTTGAACTTCCATTAATGACCCCCACCCTTCTTCATCATTCCCCATCTGCTTTCCCCTCTCTCACCTTATCTCCCTGCCCACCCACCACCTCCCTCTGGTGCTCCTCCCCCTTTTCTTTCTCCCATGGCCTTCTGTCCTCTCCTATCAGACTCCCCCTTCTCCAGACCTGTATCTCCTTCACCAATCAACTTCCCAGCTCGTTACTTCACCCCTCCCCTTCGGGTTTCACCTATCACCCTGTGTTTCTCTCTCCCCTACCCCCACCTTTTAATTTTACTCCGCATATTTTTTTCCTCCAGTCCTGCTGAAAGGTTTTGGCCCGAAATGTCGACTGTACTCTTTTCCATAGATGCTGCCAGGCCTGCTGAGTTCCTCCAGCATTCTGTGTGTGTGTTGATTCACCTGTGTTTGTTCAGTTTTGGCACAGTCTAGTTGCAAACACCATAATTACATTGACACGGTTCTCACTTTGACTCTGGCTTATTTTACATAGAAGCCTTGTTTGCACAATAGTCAGAGAATCATATAGCAGGAAAACATTCCCTTCAGCCTATTGCGTCCATGCCAGCCATCAAACACTTATCTCCACCAATTCCGTTCTATATTCTCTCTGCACTCCAATTGTTTTACAGGAAAGAGTGAGTGGAATCTGCCCAAAACATTAAGAAATAAATGAGCATGCTGTAAGATGCAGAGGAGAGCAGTGCTGATTGATATAAAAGGGCGTCAGCGACACATGTTCTGCTATTGATGGAGGCAGTGAGAGACCAGCAGAAACTCAACACTTCTGTAAAGCTGATTCAGGAACATCAGAGAACATGTCACCCACATCTTCACTCATGAGCCTGGTAGAGAGCCATCTGACCTGAGAGTGGATGGTCCACCTTCTTTCAACTCTGAGAAAGGCTGATCTATAGAAAGGAGATAGAAATACATTGAAGTAATGGGAGTGCCAACTCTTAATCCTCACAATCTTAATGATTGTTCATGGATCTCTCTTTATTTGTTGGTGTTAGGCACAGGGACATGTGATAATCCTTTTCCAAGTTTCTATCAGTGGTGCCCTTAGAGATCTGCACTGGAGCTGCCCAGCTGGATGCTGTAACCATGTGACATGCCACTCTTTATTCAGTGCCTCTCATAGCAGCAGCGGAGGGCAGCCATGCAGCAAATCGGGAGAACATTTTGCCTTACTCTTTAATGATGAATATTGATGTTTCTATGAACTACCCCTTGAAGCATTTTTTCAAACTGGTTATCCATCTATCAGTCCAAAAAATGGAAACAAAATTAGCAATCAGTCTAAACTGTAATTGTATGATTTTGTCTGTTCCAGAATCCTACACATCTACGCAGCGAAAGGTATGAGGGAGCACGCCTATGCAGCCGCTGAGCGAATGCGTGAGCTCCGAAGGCTTGATACAAAAGAACACAGAGGAAAGGTATCAAAACCTTACCACAATCTAAACTGAGTTTATTGTTGTATGCACAAGTATGTACATGTATTCACAGGTGCAATGTAAAACTTACTTGCAGCAGCTCCACAGACACGTAGCATTACAGATACAACATTCACAAGAAAAACCATATACAAAATATGCTTTGATGTGTTATATTGAGGCCCCCTGTTGGTTGGGTCGACCTAGCTGTCTCCGTGATACGTAAGCCAGTACAATAGGGAGGGTAACCTGTTGCCCGTGTAGCAGGATCCCCTCTCCACGCAGCTGATGAATCCAAAGGAACGGCAGAGACCGAAACAGTTTGGAAACAGCGGCGTCACAGGAATGGCCAGTCAGTGTTGAACTCACTGCCGGACTGCCTTAGGGACTCCAGCTCCGGATTTTTCCTTGGGCTTTACTTCCGAAGCCTTTCCCATGAATGGGTATGACCACGAGGCAATGGAGATTTGAGATCAGAGCTTTCCTTCTCCTAGTGAGACCCATCTGCCCAAAACAATTGGTTTTAAGACACCAGTAATCCTCCCCTTCTCTTGTCAGTAGAAACATTTCCACTGGGCTTAGTAGCTCAGCCTCAAGTGAAGGCCAGGAGCTGAACTTGATTGTCAGAGACACAAAATAATCTGCAGATGCTGTGATCAAAGCCACACTTTCAGTACGCTGGATGAACTCAGCAGGTCGGGCAGCATCAGTTAGAAACAACCAGTCGACGTTTCTGACTGATGCTGCCTGACCTGCTGAGTTCATCCAGCGTACTGAAAGTGTGGCCTTGATTGTCAGAGGCTATTTGAGAAGCACACTATTGGGAGTATTTAGTAGGTAGTGGGAGCTTATACCCACTACCTACCCCAGCTATGAAAACCTTAAGGAACCTAAAAATATGTAAATTAAAATGAATTAAACATAAAGACAAAAAAATCCATTGTTGCATAACTGTGTATAGTTAGCATGTTTGATTGTAGAATTACTTAGAATTTCTCAATCAGAATCAGGATTGCTGTTATTCTATGACATGAAAATTGATGTTTTGTGGCAGCAGTGCAGTGTAAAGATAAATATTACTATAATTACAAGATAAGTACATAGTGCAAAGGGAATAGTGAGGTCATGTACATGTGCTCATGGACCGCTCAGGAATCTGATGGTGGAGGGGAAGTAAATCATTGAGTTGGGTCTGCCTCCTTTCCAATGTTAGTAACGAGAAGAGAGCATGTCCCAGATGGTGAGGGTCCTTAGTGATGGATGCTCCCTTCTTGAGGCACCACTTCCTGAAGATGTCCTCAATGTTGGTGGGTGGTGGGTGTTGGGAGAGTTGTTGTGAATGTGACAGAGCTGCCTGAGTCTATAACCTTTTGCAGGCTCTTGTGATGCTGTGCATTAGAGGCTCCATAGCAAACTGGGATGCAACCAGTCAGAACGCTCGAAACAGACTTCTTAGTCCATCCGAACACTTATGCTCAATGCTATTCTCGTAATGTGTTTCCATATCTTTCTTTATCCCAGCTCCCAGGTTGGAAAACATGCCCACTGAGTGTGTGTTGGATTAAGTCTGGCACAATCATAACAGGCTCCATTAAAATGTAGGGGAGTTCTTGGCTGCTAATTTATATCTAATTAATTGTAATATATTTTAGTGCCCAGGGTGAATTTCAGTGCATTAAGCATTAGAAAAATCATTTTAAACAAGTATTAATGAATTAATGGAGCAAGCAGTATGCACAAAGGTAGCCAGTTAGTGATTTTAGTGAATGATAGATGTCCAGCATATCCATTTATTCATGACCCTGTCTTGTATTCATCCAGTTTCCCTTCAATGCTTCTGTATTATTGATCAACCAGTCCCTACAGGAGCAATTTACAACTTCTCAGGAAGTTTCTTTGCAATTTCCAATTTGATTTTTCCATGATTGTCCATGGCTTTTGTCGGCCCCACAAGTGGTACCAACTGATTGACGAAACTTACTCTTAAGATACACAGCTGTCCCGCACATACCTTACCCGCGGGGATCAACTCACTGCACAAGCGCATCCACATCCCATTTGGTACCTTTTTCCATTGGCAACAGTAATCGGGTCGCATTGTCGGAATCATGCCCCGCCCACAAAAGGCAAAGCCAAGCCCCAGCACTGTCCTGCCAGATTTTCAATGTTTTCAAATGTCCACATTAAAAAATAAAGAAACAATTACTTTTCATAATATATATAAATAATGTTCTTTAAAAAAAAAAGAAATAATATAATATAAAAACATTTCTAAATCACTAAAATTTTACAGTAAGAGCAAATAATTACCTTCCTCACATAAAGTAAAATTTCCCTGGGCCCAAGGACTTTAATTAGCTTAGATTCCAAGACTTGCTTGCCTTGCACAATATCTGCAATTTTTTCTCCAGAGATATTCCAATGTAAAGGAATATCATACTCAAAACATTTCATAATTTTAAATATATTTGTTAGATCTGTCACTTCACTTTATACCAGAACCCAGCCTAAAAAATTCCTTTCCTGACTGACATACCCTTGCATTTTTTTAATACTTGTAAATTCTTTTTGCATCTTCTCCAGTACTGTGTATATTTCAAATAAAATGGTGATCAGGATTAAGGTCCCGACCCAAAACATAGACTCTCCATTTCCCTACAGACAGTCTTTCTGCAAATTGACCCAATGATTGTTCTGATTATGTCATGTTTATTAATGCCACCCACTTGACCATCCTCCAGCAAATCGAAATAAAGGAAGACTTGCTTGCCTGCACAATCTCTGCAAATTGTTCTCCACCATTCAGGTACTGCGACAATATAGCCTCTGACCTGTTTCTCTTCCTACAGAGGCAGTGTGACATGCTGGGTGCTTCCAGCACTTCCGTTGTTTTTAATGTTAGATTTCCAACATCTGCAGTTTTGGATTTGCCCTTACTAGTTATTTGATTTGCTTATAAAAGCTCTTACATTTTTATGTGACTCAGCAATCTGCTCAGTGTTCCTTCTTGCCTTTCTCAGTTTCTGAGTGTTCTTTTGCTGAGTTCTAAATGCTTCTAATCCTCTTGCCTTCTGCTCTTTCTGGCAACTTTACAAGATTTGTTCTTTGATTCAATACCATCTTTAATTACTCTTGTCAGCCAAGGATGGATTGGATTTCCTTTAGGCGTTTAGTGCCTGAAAGGAACATATTTCTTTAGTAGCTTATTTATGATTTCTTTAAATATAAACAATTACCTCTCCAACATCCCACCTTTCAATATATTCTCCTAATCACCCACTAACTACCCTTGCATATCTTCACTGGAATTTTTAATATACTTAGGAGCTTAATATTACATTAAACAACATAACTTCCAAACTCACAAACTCCCTACAATGTGGTGATCAGAACTGAATTTATATTTGACTACAAAAGTTAAGAGATGATCCAATCAGAGAATTTTAAATGATTAAAGAATTTTATGGGCTTGATGAAGAGGTTATTTGTTCTAGAGGGGACTTTTTAACCTACTCTAAGATCAATCTAACCCTTCCCTCCTACATAGCCTCTATTTTTCTATCATCCATTTGCCCATCAAAGCATTTCTTAAAAGCCCCTCATGTATCTACCTCTATCACCATTTCTGGCAGTGCGTTCCATGCATCCACGACTCTGCGTAAAAAAACCTACCTCTGATTCCCCCCCCCCCATACTTTCCTTCAAGTACCTTAAAGTTATGCCCCCTCATATTAGCCATTTCTGCCCAGGAAAAAGTCTCTGGCTATCCACTTGATCTATTCCTCTTATCATCATGTGCACTTCTACCAAGTCAACTCTCATCCTCCGCTCCAAAGGGAAAATTTCTAGCTCACTCTACCTATCCTCATAGGATATGCTCTGTAATCCAGGCAGTATCCCAGTAAATCTCCTCTGCACCCTCTCTAAAGCTTCCACATTCTTCCTATCATGAGGCGGCCAGAAATGAACACAATATTCTATTTTATTTATTACTTATTTATTTAGAGATACAGCATATAACAGGCCCTGCTGGTCCAATGAGCCGTGCCAACCAGCACCCGCCTATTTAACACTAGCCTAACCACAGCACAGTTTACAATGACCAACTAACCACTAACTGGTACATCTTTAGACTATGGGAGGAAACAGGAAGGACATACAAACTTCTTACAAAGGGCGCCGGAAATGAATTCCAAACTCGAACACCCTGAGCTATAGTAGCATTGCATTAACCACTATGCTACTGTAGCACCCCAAGTGGGGCCCAGCCAGGATTTTATAGAGCAGCAACATTACCTCATTCCTCTTGAACTCAATTGCCCCGACTTATGAAGACTAACACACACCATACACCTTCTTCACTATATCCAAACAATTTGCATGGCAACTTTCAGAGATCTCAAGATGATGAAAATCTGGAATTCTCCCTGCAAAATGCTGCTGAGGGTAGGTTTAAGTCATAACTAAGATTAATGGTTAATTGTAGAAAAGGGACTCCTTGCCAACTCCTAGGATTGGAGGAAAGGATAGGGAGATGTTATAGGTAAGTTCTTTATACAGAGAGTGGTGGGTGCCAGTGTGGTGATAGAGGTAGATACATTAGGGACATTTGAGAAACTCGTAGATAGGCACATGGATGATAGAAAATAGAGGGTTGTGTAGGAGGGAAGGGTTAGATTGATCTTAGAGAAGGCTAAAAGGTCGGCACAACATCGTGGGCCAAAGGGTCTGTACCATGGTGTAGTGTTCTATGTTCTGTGTTATAAATAAATGAAGTAAAGGTACAATTCAACTCTGAATGAGATCATTTGTGGAATGGGCTCAAGATATGCTGGCCCTTCTCCTATTCCATTATCCTCCTTTACTACCAACTATGCATTTTATGATATTCCTAGACACCCCTATTGGTTGCCGTGGTCGCTAATCAACCTCTGATTGTAAGAGATCTGATCCTGCTGGGTGCTGATCTGAATGCTGTTGATGACAAAGGGTTAACCTTTCTCCACCTGGCTGCGACATATGGCCATCTAAGCATCATTCAGGTAAGCCTTTCTATTTGCTCAATCCACTTTAAGGTACCAAAGCTCTCAATTACGGTGATTCGCGTTCCTAAATGGCATCCAAGTTAAGTACATTCACCATGTCTCATATGATAAATTGGGAGAACTACACACTTTCAACTGTGGAAATGTGGAAACTGCATTGTCGCTTGCCTATTTTATGTAAAACAGTTGATTTATAAGATCATAACACAAAGGACCAGAATAAGGCCATTTGGCCCATCAAGTGTGCTCCACTATTCTATCATGGCCAATTTATTATCCCTCTCAACCCCATTCATGAGCCTTCTCCCCGTAACCTTTAACACACTTACTGATGAAGAACTCACTTTAAATACGCCCAATGATTTAGCCTCTACAGCCGTCTGTGACAACAAATTTCACAGATTCAACCCCTTCTGGCTAAGGAAATTCCTCCTCATCTCTGTTCTAAAGGATCATTCTTCTATTCTGATGCTGTGCCCTCTAGCCTTAGAGTCCACATCCACTCTGTCCAGGCCTTTCAATATTCAATAGGTTTCAATGAGATCCCCCCTCATCCTTCTTGAGATCGATCATAAGACCATAAGACATAGGAGCAGAATTAGGTCATCTGGCCCATCAAGTCTGCTCTGTCATTCAATCATGGCTGATCCTTTTTTTCTCCTCCTCAACGCCAGTTCCCGGCCTTCTCCCCATAACCTTTGATACCATTTCGAATCAAGATCCTATCAATTTCTGCCTTAAATGCACCCAACGACCCAGCCTCCATAGCTGCACATGGTAACAAATTCCACAAATTCACCACCCTTTGGCTAAAGAAATTTCTCCACATCTCTGTTTTGAAAGGGCACCCCTCTATCATGAGGCTGTGTCCTCTTGTCCTAGACCCTCCCATGGGAAACATCCTTTCCACATCTACTCTGTCTGGGCCTTTCAACATTTGAAAGGTTTCAGTGAGAACCCCCTCATCCTTCTGAATTCCAGCAAGTACAGACCCAGAGCCATCAAACGTTCCTCGTATGATAACCCTTCCATTCCTGGAATCATCCTTGTGAACCTCCTCTGGACCGTCTCCAATGCCAGCACATCTTTTCTAAGATGAGGAGCCCAAAACTGTACATAATACTCAAGGTGAGGCCTCACCAGTGCCTTATAAAGCCTCAGATTCACATCCCTGCTCTTGTATTCTAGACCTCTTGAAATGAATGCTAACATTGCATTTGCCTTCCTCACCACCAACTCAACCTGCAAGTTAACCTTTAGGGTGCTCTTCACAAGGACTCCCAAGTCCCTTTGCATCTCAGATTATTGGATTCTCTCCGTTTAGAAAATAGTCCACACATTTATTTCTACTACCAAAGTGCATGACCATGCATTTTCCAACATTGTATTTCATTTGCCACTTTCTTGCCCATTCTCCTAATCTTGTCTAAATCCTTCTGCATCCTACCTATTTCCTCAACACTACCTGCCCGTCCACCAATCTTTGTATCATCTGCAAATTTGGTAACAAAGCCATCTATTCCATCATCTAAATCTAAGGCCTGCAAAGTGTCACCAACGTTGCATGCCCACAACTTACTAACCCTAAATCATACACCTTTGGAGTGTGGGAGGGAACTGGAGCACCTGGAGGAAACCCACACGGTCACAAGGAGGACGTACAAAGTCCTTATAGACAGTGGCGAGAATTGAACTCTGATCAGTGCTCACTGGCACTACGAAGCGTTACACGAAACATATTGCCACAATGCTGCCCTGGTAAGGTTAGCATTTTTTACCATTAAAATTATACTCTCCCCCCACCCCCCGAACTCGATGAGTTATTTCAATGAACAATTAAGCACTGGAGGTTTCAAAAGTAAATATGTTCTAGTATGCTCCAAACACTTCAAAGCATGTGAGGAAGTCTTGTGGTCCAGGCTCGTCTGCTGTTACTTTATGGAAGTATTACTAAAATTCTTTGTAACTTCACAGCAATCAGAGATTATGAGCTTATTTGCATAGTGGCTGCCTGAAATGTTCCACACTGTAAATACCCTCAAGGACACATGAGTTTCTATTAGTGACAGAGAGTCATAAAGTGGCTGCCAAGAGATTGTTTTTTAACCAGCTCTTCATCAAAGTATTGGAACCTCAGCTGCATATTTTAATGGTTGAAGAGTTTAGTTCTAAATTACTTTTGCCAACATTTAAGAGAATAGAACATAGAACATAGAACTGAGAACAGCACAGGAACAGGCATTTCAGCCCACAATGTCGTGCTGAATCAAATAAATTAGTAATCAAATAACCACTATACCAATTCCTTCTGCCTACCCAATGGCCATATCCTTCCATTTCCTAGCCATTTATTAGCCTGTCTACGAGTCTACCAATTGCTCCTATTGTGTTTGCCTCCACAACCACTCCAGGCAGTGTATTCTGGGCACCCACCACTCTATGTAAAAAAACGCACCCGACACAATTTCTCTCAATTTACCGCCCCACTCCCCCCACCCTTAAATGCATGCCCTCTGAATTTCCAAATTTCTAACAACTTGTGCAGACACTTTCAAGGAGTTATAACCTTGGAACACAAGATTCCTGAGAATTTTTTTCCAGTAATTTCACTTCCACTGACGTGAGACTCACAGGTCTATAATTCCAGGATTAACCCTGTCCATGTTTCCCTTCTTGACTAATAGCTACTTGCCAGTCCACCAGAATCTCTCAACATCCAAGTTTCCCTAACCTTGCCTGTTCTACACCCTTTCCCATAATACTCCTAGCATTAAGATACACACACTTCACCCCACTTGTCCCACTGTGTTTATTACCTTGCTCCTGCTTGTTCTTACTGGTCATAACATTAACTTTCCTCTCCAACCCTCCCCCTTTGATCTGTTGCTTTAGTTATCACCCCCCCCACCCACCCACCCACCCAACAACCTAGCTTAAACTGTCCTGAGCATGGGTAACAAAACAACATAAGAAAAAAATACAGAAATGTTAGTGGGATGTGATGGATTTTCAAAATATAATCTTTTGATGACCACTGGCTCTCTTGGTGACCAAATGGATATAGGTCTGCTGTGATACTCCGGGCCTGTGCTCACTGGTGTTTAGAAGAATGAGGGGGGATCTCATTAAAACATATTGACATTGAAAGGCCTACATGGAATGGATGTGGAGGGAATGTGGGAGAGTCTAGGACCAGAGGGCACAACCTCAGAGTAGAAGGATGTCCCTTTAGAACAGAGATGAGAAGGAATTTTTTTAGCTCAAGGGTGGCGAACCTGTGAAATTTATTGTCACAGACAAGCCCAAGTCTTTGGGTATATTTAAGTAGAGGTGGATAGGTTCTTGATTAGTAAGGGCACCAAAGATTAGGGGAGAAGGCAGGAGAATGGAGGTTCAGAGATATAATAAATCAGCCATGATAGAATGATGGAGCAGACTTGATGGGCCGAATGGCCAAGTTCTGCTCCTATGTCTGATGGTCTTATGGTCTAATCTGAACTGCTCTTGAAGCACGCAAAATTTGGGAAGGATGTTGACCTAGAATGAAGAGGCATGCCTCTCATAAAACCCAATTGGAGTTTGTCATCAACCTCACGGCAAATAAAAATGCAAATGCTCACCAAAAAACAGTGAGCGTTGGCAATAATCACCAGGTCAAACAGCATCTGTGAAAGCACCTCTTTTGTGAAAGGCAAATTATTGTTTCACCAACTTGATAAGGAACATAATGCAGCCAATGTTATGTATATCAACTTACAAAGATGGAAAATTAGACCCATTTGACAAATTAAAATCCATAGAAATAGAACAGGTGGACATGTTTAAGAAAATTATTAGTTAAGCAACAGAAAATAGACAGTGGTGGTGAACAGTCAGAATTAAGAAGTAAACACAAAAGATTCTGCAGATGCTGGAAATCCAGAGTAACACACAAAAAGTACTGGGGGAACTTGGGAGTTCAGGCAGCATCTATGGAGAGGAATAAGCAGGTGACATTTCAGACCAAAACTCTTCATTAGGACTGGAAAAGAAGGGATAAGAAAGCAGGATAAGAAGGAGTACAAGGTAGAGGGTGAAAGGCATGGCCTGGTGGGTGGAGATGAAGGAAGAAGCCGGGAGGTAATAGGTGGAAAAGGTAAAGGGCTGAAGAAGAAGGAATCTGACAGGAGAGTGAAGCATTGAAGAAAGGGAAGGAGGAGAGGCACCAGAGGGGTGGGGTGAGGGTGGGGGGAGTGGGTTAAAGATGTGTTTGGTGGTAGGATCCTGTTAAAAGTGACAGAGTGGATGCGAAGATTCTTGGGATAGTAGGTAAGGGCAAAAGGAACTCTATCCCTGTTAGAGCAGCAGAAAGGTGGATATCCAGGAAATGGAGGAGATGCAGATGAGGGCATCGGCAAAGGCGGTAGAAGGGAAACTCTGTTCTTTTAAGAATGAGGACATCTGTGATGTCCTGGAAAGGAAAGCCGTATCCTGGGAGCAGAAGTGGTGGAGCCGAAGGAACTGAGAAAAGAAAATAGCATTTTTACAGGAGACAGGGTGGGAAGATGTCAAGATAACCATGGGAATTGGTAGGTTAGTAAAAGATGTCAGTAGACAGTTTGTCCCCAGAGATGGAGACACCGAGATTGAGAAAGGGAAGGGAGCTGTCAGAAATGAACCAAGTAAATTTAAGGGCAGGAAGGAAGTTAGAGGCAAAGTTGATGAAATTGACAAGCTCAGCATGGGTGCATGAAGCAGCACCAATGCATCTGTCAATGCAGTGCAGAAAAAGTTGGAGAGCATTACCATAGAAGGCTTGGAACATGGACTATTCCATATAGCCAACGAAAAGACGGGCACAGCTGGGGCCCATGGCTACACCTTGGGTTTGGAGAAAGAGAAATTGTTAAGAGTGAGATCCAGTTCCGCCAGACGGGGGAGGGTGGTGGTGGAGGAGAACTAGTTGAGTCTGTTGTCATGAAAGAAGCAGAGAGCTTTATTAAGAAGTCTTTTGCTATTCCACATGGTTTGGTACTGGACCCAATTCTCCTCTGATTTGTGTATTTGCACCATAATTTCAAAGTGTGTAGGGACCATGAAATATGGGAACACCGTTAACAACGGAGGGTAGTGAGAGACTGCAGATGGGCCCAGCCACACAAGTAGTATACCCAGGCGTGCAGCAGAAGCAATTTTAATATAGTGATGAGTTAAAATAATGAAACTTGGCAGGAAACTTTTACGATCCAGGAAAGTGAACAGAAATCCAAGAAGATGGCAGGACAAGTTGAGAAAGCTGTTAGAAAAGCATTTGGTACCTTTAGTTTTATGAACAACAGGACAAAGTACCAAAACAATTGTAATACGTCTGAATCTCCAGTTAGGCCTTGGCAGGAATATTTCCATGCACTACATTTCTAGACAGATATCCAGTGTCCATCTTTGCAAATGGATGCTCCAGAGTTGGTACCGTGAAGATTTAATGGAAATGACTTATTTATAGAGAGGGATTATAGTGACAAAAACTGGTGATGGAAGAATTAAAAGTTTTCATATTCAAAGTTCAAAATTAATTTATTACATACAGTATATGGCGCTATATACTACCCTGAGATTCATTTTCTTGCGGGCATTCACAGAACAAAGAAATACAATAGAATCAATGAAAAACTGCGCACAAAGACTGACAAACAAACAATGTTCAAAATACAAAAGCTATCATAATAACTAAATAAATGCATGAATAAATAAACAGATAGATAATATTGAGAACATGAATTGTAGAGCCCATATGAAAGTGAGTCCTTTGGTTGTGGAGTCAGTTCAGTGTTGATGTGAGTGAAGTTATCCACGCTGGTCACAAAGCTGATGGTTGAGGGGTAATAGTTGTTCTTGAACCTAGTGGGTGTGGGACCTGAGGCTCCTGTCCCTCCTTTCTGATGGCAGCAACGAGAAGAGCGCATAGCCTGGGTGGTTGGGATCCTTGATGATAAATGCTGCTTTCTCGTGGCAATGCTCCAATGTAGATGTACTCAATGGTGGGGAGAGCTTTTCCTGTGATGGACTGGACTGCATCCACTACTTTCTGTAGGCTTTTCCGTTCATGGGAATTGAACAATTTTAATAAAGGAAATGATTGATGTTGTTTCCATTGACAGAATGCCACCGGAGAGCAGAGACTGCACAAGGAGAAATTGCAGATGATATTGTTATAATATCAGATGTCCTGCGTGCAGGATGCTTCCAACAAAGCCAGCCTAAAACAGCGGGAAAGATGCAAAATTTCTTTAACATTCTTATGTTCCTCACTAGAACTACATACATGTGTTGGATTTCCTGAGCTGCAGGGTAGTCCTGGGTTGTGGTGTGCAGTCTGTGCCAGCACCTTCCAAATCTGCTTCATTGTTTATGAATGCAAACACTAGAAGGTAGTCAGGTAGTGAAAGGCTATGCATTCCGTATGTTTGACATTGATAAACTGATTAAACCTACAGATCATTTTTGTAAATAATGGATATTGAACTGACTTGTACAGTGGTATGCAAAAGTTTGGGCACCCCTGGTCAAAATTTCTGTTACTGTAAATAGCTAAGCAAGTAAAAGATGACCTGATTTCCAAAAGGCATAAAGTTAAAGATGACACATTTCTTTAATATTTTAAGCAAGATTAGTTTTTTATTTCCATCTTTTACAGTTTCAAAATAACAAAAATGGAAAAGGGCCCAAAGCAAAAGTTTGGGCACCCTGCATGGTCAGTACTTAGTAACACCCCCTTTGGCAAGTATCACAGCTTGTAAACGCTTTCTGTGGCCAGCTAAGAGTCTTACAATTCTTGTTGGGGGATTTGTGCCCATTCTTCCTTGCAAAAGGCTTCTAGTTCTGTGAGATTCTTGGGCCATCTTGCATGCACTGTTCTTTTGAGGTCTATCCACAGATTTTCGATGATGTTTAGGTCGGGGGACTGAGGGGACCATGGCAAAACCTTCAGCTTGCGCCTCTTGAGGTAGTCCATTGTGGATTTTGAGGTGTGTTTAGGATCATTATCCTGTTGTAGAAGCTATCCTCTTTTCATCTTCAGCTTTTTTACAGACGGTGTGATGTTTGCTTCCAGAATTTGCTAGTATTTAATTGAATTCATTCTTCCCTCTACCAGTAAATGTTCCCCGTGCCACTGACTGAAACACAAGCCCAAAGCATGATCGATCTACCCCTGTGCTTAACAGTTGGAGAGGTGTTCTTTTCATTAAATTCTGCACCCTTTTTTCTCCAAACATACCTTTGCTCATTGCGGCCAAAAAGCTCTATTTTAACTTCATCAGTCCACAGGACTTGTTTCCAAGATGCATCAGGCTTGTTTAGATGTTCCTTTGCAAACTTCTGACGCTGAATTTTGTGATGAGGATGCTGGACAGGTTTTCTTCTGATGACTGTTCCATGAAGGTCATATTTGTGCAGGTGTCGCTGCACAGTAGAACAGTGCCCCACCACTCCAGAGTCTGCTAAATCTTCCTGAAGGTCTTTTGCAGTCAAACGGGGGTTTTGATTTGCCTTTCCAGCAATCCTACAAGCAGTACTTTGGAAAGTTTTCTTGGTCTTCCAGACCTCAACTTGACCTCCACCGTTCCTGTTAACTGCCATTTCTTAATTACATTACGAACTGAGGAAACAGCTACCTGAAAACGCTTTGCTATCTTCTTATAACCTTCTTCTGCTCTGTGGGCATCATTTACTTTAATTTTCAGAGTGCTAGGCAGCTGCTTAGAGGAGCCCATGGCTGCTGATTGTTGGGACAAGGTTTGAGGAGTCAGGGTATTTATAAAGCTTTGAAATTTGCATCACCTGGCCTTTCCTAACGATGACTGTGAACAAGCCATAGCCCTAACAAGCTAATTAAGGTCTGAGACCTTGGTAAAAGTTAACTGAGTGTGGCCACATCACGACAGTGGAGGAAGCCATGGATGGACATGTTGGAATGGGAAGTAGGATTAAAATGGGTGACCATTGGGAGATCCCGCTTATTCTGGCAGATGGAGCATAGGTGCTTGGTGAAGTGATCTCCCAATCTGCATCGGCTATCACTGATATACAGGAGGCCACACCTGGAGCACCAGACACAGTATATGACCCCAACAGACTCACAGGTGAAGTGTCAGCTTTGGGGCCTAGAATGGTAGTGAGGGAGGAGGTATAGGGGCAGGTGTAGCACTTGTTCTGCTTGCAAGGATAAGTGCCAGGAGGGAGATCAGTGGGGAGGAACGAATGGACAAGGGAGTCACGTAGGGAGCAATCACTGCACAGGATCCCTCTTGAAATGAATGCTAACATTGCATTAGCCTTCCTCACCACAGACTCAACCTGCAACTTAACCTTTAGGCATTATTTCTTCTACCAAAGTGCATGACCATACACTTCCCAACACTGTATTCCATCTGCCATTTCTTCACCCATTCTCCTAATCTGTCTAAGTCCTTCTGTAGCCTCTTTCCTTCCTCAGAAAAGGCTCCCTTTATTCCCATTCTATGTCTCCTGCCAATCAGCGACTGCTTTATCCACGCTAGAATCTTGCCTGTAATACCATGAGCTCGTAGCTTGTTAAGCAGCCTCATGTGTGGCATCTTGTCAAAGGCCTTCTGAAAATCCAAGTGCAAAACATCAACTAATTCTCCTTAAGCAACAGGAATTCTGCAGATGCTGGAAATTCAAGCAACACACATCAAAGTTGCTGGTGAACGCAGCAGGCCAGGCAGCATCTCTAGGAAGAGGTGCAGTTGACGTTTCAGGCCGAGACCCTTCGTCAGGACTAACTGAAGGAAGAGTGAGTAAGGGATTTGAAAGTTGGAGGGGAAGGGGGGAGACAGCAGAGATGCTGCCTGGCCTGCTGCGTTCACCAGCAACTTTGATGTGTGTAACTAATTCTCCTTTGTCTATCCTGCTTGTTATTTCTTCAAAGAATTGCGACAGATTTGTAAGGCAAGATTTTCCCTTAAGGAAACCATGCTGACTATGGTCTATTTTATCATGTGCCTCCAAGTACCCTGAGACCTCATCCTTAATAATCGACTCCAACATCTTTCCAACTACTGAGGTCAGGCTAACTGGCCCATCATTTGTATTCTTCTGCCTCTCTCCCGCATTGATGTGTGGAGTGACACTTGCAATTTTCCAGTCTTCCAGAACCATTCCAGAATCAATTGATTCTTGAAAGATCATTACAAATGCCTCCATAATCTCTTCAGCTACCTCGTTCAGAATGCTGGGGTGTACACCATCTGGTCCAGGTGACCCATTGCAATTTGCCTATTGCCACAATAGATCAACAGCAGATGCAATCTCAGTGGCTCTCCACACGGCTGTAGACCACCTGGACAACACAAACACCTACATCAGGATGCTGTTCATCAACTATCGCTCAGCATTTAATACCATCATTCCCACAATCCTGATTGAGAAGTTGCAGAACCTGGGCCTCTGTAACTCCCTCTGCAATTGGATCCTCGACTTCCTAACTGGAAGACCACAATCTGTGCGGATTGGTGGTAACATCTCCTCTTTGCTGACGATCAACACTGGTGCACCTCAGGGGTGTGTGCTTAGCCCACTGCTCTACTCTCTCTATACACATGACTGTGTGGCTAGGCATAGCTCAAATACCATCTATAAATTTGCTGACAATACAACCATTGTTGGTAGAATCTCAGGTGGTGATGAGAGGGTGTACAGGAGTGAGATATGCCAACTAGTGGAGTGGTGTCGCAGCAACAACCTGGCACTCAACGTCAGTAAGACAAAAGAGCTGATTGTGGACTTCAGGAAGGGTAAGATGAAGGAACACATACCAATCCTCATAGAGGGATCAGAAGTGGAGAGAGTGAGCAGTTTCAAGTTCCTGGGTGTCAAGATCTCTGAGGATCTAACCTGGTCCCAACATATCGATGTAGTTATAAAGAAGGCAAGACAGCACTTATATAGTTGTACCGTGGAGAGCATTCTGACAGGCTGCATCACTGTCTGGTATGCAGGGGCTACTGCACAGAACCGGAAGAAGCTGCAGAAGCTTGTAAATCTCCATCTTGGGTATTAGCCTACAAAGTACCCAGGACATCTTCAGAGAGTGGTGTCTCAGAAAGGCAGAGTCCAATATTAAGGACCTCCAACACCCAGGGCATGCCCTTTTCTCGCTGTTACCACCAGGTAGGAGGTACAGAACCCTGAAGGCACACACTCAGCGATTCAGGAACAGCTTCTTCCCCTCTGCCATCAGATTCCAAAATGGACATTGGATCTTTGGACACTACCTCACTTTTTTTTAATATACAGCTTTTCCTGTTTTTGCACATTTTTTAATGTATTCAATATACGTAATTGATTTACTTGTTTATTTATTATTATTTTAATTTTATTTATTTTTTCTCTCTGCTAGATTATGTATTCCAATGAACTGCTGCTGCTAAGTTAACAAATTTCATGTCACATGCCGGTGATAATAAACCTGATTCTGATTCTGATTTAGACCTTTCAGTTTTCCAAGAACCTTCTCTCTCGTAATGGAAACTTCACACTCTTCTGCTCCCGACATCTGGAACTTTCACCATGCTGCTAGTGTCTTCCACAGTGAAGACTGATGCAAAATACTTATTCAGTTCATCCACTGTTTCCTTGTCCCCCATTACTACCACTCCAGCATCATTTTCCATTGGTCTAATATCCTCTCTTGCCTCTCTTTTACACTTCATGTATCTGAAGAAACTTTTGGTATCCTCTTTAATATTGTTGGCTACCTTACTTTCATTTCCATCTTTACCTTCTTAATGACTTGTTTCAGTTGCCTTCTGTTGGTTTTTAAAAGCTTCCCAATGCTCTAACTTCCCACTAGTTTTTGCTCTATTATATGCCCTCTCTTTGGCTTTTATGTTGGCCTTGACTTCTCTTGTTAGGCACGGTTGTGTCATCTTTCTTGCGAATACTTCTTCCTCTTTGGGAAGTATATATCCTGTGCCTTTTGAATTGCTTCCACAAATTCCAGCCATTGCTGCTCTGCCGTCATCCATGCCAGTGTTCTTTTCCAAACAATTGTGGCCAATTCCTCTCTCTTGGTTCTGTAATTCTCTTTACTCCATTGTAATACTGATACATCTGATTTTAGCTTCTCCTTCTCAAATATCAGGGTGAATTCAGTCCTATTTAGATCACTTACCCCTAAGGGTTCTTTTGCCTTAAGCTCTCTGATCAATTCTGGTTCATTGCACAACACCCAATCCAGGATAACTAATCCTCTAGTGGGTTCAACTATGGGCTGGTCTGAAAAGCCATCTCATAGGCAGTCTAGAAAGTCCCCCTCCTCTAATCCAGCACCAACCTGATTTTCCCAATCTACCCACATATTGAAGTCCCCCATGACTATTATAACATTGCCTTTTTGGCATGCATTTTCTATCTCCCATTGTAAATTGTTGGCCACATCCTTACTACTGTTTGGGGGTCTGTATACAACTCCCATCAGGGTCATTTTACCCTTGCAGTTCCTTAGCTCTACCCACAATGACTTAACACCTTCTGACCGTATGTCACCTCTTTTGAATGATTTCACTTTTTGCCAACAGAGCAATGGCACCCCCTCTGCCGTTTCGATACAATGTGTATGCTTGGACATTAAGCTCCCTGCTATAACCTTTCAGCCATGATTCCGTGATGCCTACATCACACCTGCCAATCTACAATTGTGCTGCAAGTTCATCTGCCTTATACCATATACTGCGCACATTCAGATACAACACCTTCAGTTCTGTATTTATCCATTTCGAATTTGTCCACCTTTTACGTTGCAACTCATCCTGGTTGACTGTCAACAGCCTCTCCTCACTACATATCACCTCTGCTTGTAAACCAGTTACCTCATCTTGGAGTAAAGAAAAAGGTTGACACAACATTGTGGATGAATAAACATGTGCTGTGCTATTCTATGTTCGATGTACAAGCTAGATAATTCCAAAATGTCTCCAGCTCCTTAGTGAGGAAATGTCTTCTGTTCTCAGTCCTAAATGGTCTTCCTATTGTATCTCTTGAACCCAGACTCCTTGACCAAGGGAATCATTGTCCCTGCCCGAGTCCCTGATACTGTGCCTCAACCCAAAATAACTACCTCTTTGCCTCCACAATATTGCTTGGCCTGCAGAGTTCCTCCAGCAGCTTGTTTTTAGCTCCAGAGCTGAGTATCTGCAGTCTCCCATGTTAATGTTTTCCTTGCACTTACCTTGTCAAGTAGTTGAAGAATTTTATAGGTCCGATGTGCTTTCCTCTTATTCTTCTTAAGTCCAGAGAGTACTGTCCCTGTCTATTGAATCTTTCCTCATTCACCAAATCCAAAATCTGTGGAATCATTGTAGTGAACTTGTGTGCACTCTCTCTATCACAACTACTTTTTTTCATAACAATGGTGTGGACTCAACAAAACTTTGTACAAGAAACAAGAGAGAATCTTCAGATGCTGGAAATCACAAACAGGAGAAACAAACAAGAGCTGGAAATCACAAAACAAAATAACCCTTCAGTCCTGTCGAAAGGTTTCAGCCCAAAATGTCAACTATGCTCTTTTCCATAGTCTCCGTATGTTCTTTTCCACGCTCTTTGCCTAGTCTGCTGAGTTGCTCCAGCATTTTGTGTGTGTTTATACAATAAGACTACATTACTCCTCTGAATAATCATTTCATAACAAACGTTAGCACAATGGCTGCGCCTTCATGTTTGCCTTCAATAACTTGTGTACAGACATATCCAGGTCCCTTTGATCATCACCGCTGCTCGATCTCTCACCACCTAAGAAATACTTTGCTTTTATCTGCAAGGCAATGGATAGCCTCACATTTTTGAACATAATATTCTTGCTGATGCAGTTTCCTTGAAACTTTTTACCTCCTCATTTTCACAGTCCCAAGCATCATCAGGAAATTTGAGAGGAAAGTGAAGTTATCCATGCTGGTTCAGGAGCCTGATGGTTGAGAGATAATAACTGCTCCTGAACCTGGTGATGAGGGACCTGAGGCTCCTGTACCTCCTTCATGATGGCAGCAGCAAGAAGAGAGCATGGCCTGGGTGGTAGGGGTCCTTGATGATGGATGCTGCTTTCTTGTGGCAATGCTCCTTGTAGATATGCTCAATGGTGGGGAGGGTTTTGCCTGGGATGGACTAGGCTGTATCCACTACTTTTGGTATCTTTTCCATTCTTTGGCATTGGTGGTTCCATATCAGGCCGTGATGCAGCCAACCAGGATGCTCACCACCATGTATCTGTAGAAGTTTGTCAAAGTTTTAGATGACATTCTAACTACACAAACTCCTAAGGAAATAGAGGTGCTGTCAAGCCTTGTTTGTGATGGTACTTACATGCTGGTCCCTGGGCAGATCCTCTGATATGCATACACGAAGAAATTTAAAGTTATTGACCCTCTCCACCTCCAGTCCCTCAATGAGAACTGGGTTATGGACCTCTGTCCTGACCCTGGTATCCAGTCCTGAAGCAGGATCTTGGCCCAAAACATATCACTGACTGCTCTCACAACCTATGGACTCACTTTCAAGGACTCTTCATCTCATGTTCTCAATATTTATTGCTTATTTATTTATTATCATTATTAGCTTTTCTTTCTTTTTGTATTTGCATACTGGTTGTACACCCTGCTGGTGTTGTCTTTCATTGATTCTATTATGGTTATTAGATCTATTGAGTATGCCTGCAAGAAAATGAATGGTGACAGATATGCGTTTTCATTATAAATTTACTTTCAGCTTTGAACTTTAACTGTTCATTCATTTACATAGATGCTGCCTGACCTGCTGAGTTCCTCCAGCATTTTGTGTATGTTGCTCTGGATTTTCAGCATCTGCAGTATCTCCTGTGTTCATGGACCTCTGGTTTCCTCCTCCTGAAGTCAATAATCAGCTCCTTGGTTTTTCTGACATTGAGTGAGAGGTTGTTGTTGTGGCACTACTCAGCCAGATTTTCAATCTCCCTCCGATATACTCATTCATCACTACCTTTGATTAAGCCAATGACAGTGGTGTCGTCAGCAAACTGAAATATGACATTGGAGCTGTACTTAGCCTCGTAGTCATAGATATACTGTACAGTAAAGCAAGGAGAGCAGGGGGCTGAGCACACAGCCTTGTGGTGCCCCTGTGTTGATAGTGATGGGGAAAGGAACAACCGACATTTGGTGGAGCATAGGGATTTGAACATATACTACCCTTTAAAATCTAAAAAGTTTCAAAGGTTCATTTTATTGTCAAAGTATGCATGTACAATACAACTCCGATACTTGTCTTCTCCAGATAGCAATGAAATACAGAAAATCTACCGGGGTAGTTGAAAGCATAGACATCAACCCGCCCACATGAAAAAGAAAAAGAAAAAAGACACAAAACTCACAAACCACAAAGCCCTCCACCCCGTCCCTCGCACAAAAAAACTAACAGATTGCCCACACAGAAAACAGCAGCTAGAACATCAAAACCCCAAACCCCCAACCCCCTCCCTCTCAAAAAACCAGTGACAATACCATCAAACCCTCAACCCCTCTGTCACGCACAAAAACTAGCAGATCACCCACATAGAAGCACACCAACAAGAACATCAGACACCAAATCCCCAACCCCTTCCTCATACAAAACAGTAATGTATCACCCACCCACCAATCAGCAACAACATAGAAAACACCGAGATCAGTATAAACTGCAGTCCAATAATCACATCAGTGAGCCAACTACCAGAGAAGATCAGTGAGATAAATGGCTCTTAATGGAACCTTTTGCCTTTTGAATCAGTGTTTTGGGTGACAGAAGATGTAAACTGCATTACAGCTAAATCAACCATGATCTAATTTGAAAGATTCCATTGCAATACTGTGTGATGTTTGTAAATATGCAACAGTTTCCCTTCGCAAGTGCATTTTCCTATAAGATCAACAGCAACAAAATTTGTTCCTAGTCACTTTCAAGAAATATTCCATATAGTTCTGACCACAAGACAATAAGACACAGGAGCAGAATTAGGCAATTCGGCCCATCAAGTCCGCTCTGCAATTCCATTGTGACTGACTTATTAACCCTCTTAACCTCATTCTCCTGCCTTCTCCCCGTAACCTTTGACACCCTGACTAATCAAGAATCTATCGACCTCGGCTTTAAATATACTCAATGACTTGTCCACCACAGCTGTATATGGCAATGAATTCCACAGATTCACCCCCCTCTGGCTAAAGAAATTCCTCCTCATCTTTATTCTAAAGGGACGTCCTTCTATACTGAGGCTGTGCCCTCGGGTCCTAGACTCACCCACCATAGGAAACATCCTTTCCACATCCACTCTTTCTAGGCCTTTCAATACTCAGTGGGTTTCTCTCATTCTCTAAAATCTAGCAAGTATGGGTCCAGGGCCATCAAATGCACCTCATACCTTAACCCTTTCATTCCCAGGATCATTCTCATGAACCTCCTCTGGACCCTCTCCAATGTAAGCATATCCTTTCTTTCGTTTAGAATGGATGTAAATAGGAAAATCAGAGTAGACTGCTTGGCCATTACTTTGTACTTTCAAGTGAAAGTACAAGGGGCAGTCCTGGAATTTAAGTGTGATTTGTTTTGACATGCAGTTTAAATAGATGCTTACTGTACCCACATGCGTAGATATGTCCTTCTTTAATGTGCTTGGAATTTATCAAGGTGAAGCTTGCCATTCTTTTGTTTCCCTCCCCAAGCCTGTAGACAAAGACTATATTTTGTGAAACAAGTTCCAATTCATTGCACTTCAGAATTTTACCAAGTGAATTCAGCTTCCAGCTGTAGTCGCTGGATCATCTCTGAATTTAATTCCTCCATCACTGGAGCCTGGCCGTCAAATGCAAAGATCTGTTATCAGAATCAGAACCAGTTTTAATATCACTGACATAAGTCGTGAAATTTGTTATTTTGTAGCAGCAGTACAGTGCAATATATAAAAACAAATTATGAATTCCAATAAGAAATAGTATTTATATTTATAATTTATTATAACTATTTAATTTATAGTTAGGGTTCAAAATGAAGACAAGCTGATGTTAATCTATCGAATGTTAAACTGACAGAAAATTAAAACAATGACTAGACTGTGCTTCTACAATATGGAGCAATTTAGTTTTAAAAAAACAGCACAGTAAATGAAGAAATATATCTTAAACTGAATCACACACCTTCAGGCTAAATGTCATAGCTTTTAACCCTGCAAATTACTGCTTGACACTTACACACTGCTCTCTTCAGCCAACATCCAACAGTGAAGCAACTTTCATAGTGTCTTGTCAAGCTGAGGCTGATCAAATCTATGGAATTATAACTCTTGCCTGATCTGATTCAGGCTATGTTTCAAATTTATTTTTATTTCAACTGTCATTAAATATATCACCATAGTTCTGGCTAAGTTTGATTCATTCAACAGCTGCCATTATCCCACATAAAGCAGGAAAAGCCCAAAAGTATGACCAATAAACGTCAAATTTTACTTTGTGTGGAGATGAGAAAACCAGCATATTTTAAAGCTTCTTTTTAGCATGGTTATTGTGACACTGGACTTGCAGTGTCTGCACTGTTCTCTAAGACAGATACATTTAACATCTTCAGAATTGCTTTACCTGTGCCTGCTTCTCAGCTGCTGCTGTTGTTCTGGGACAAGGCTGAAAGAATAAAAGTGTGGATTAGACAGTGGCCAATCCAATCATCGTTGTTGACTGCTAAGTATCTTTTAGTTAGCTGCTCTCACCATGATAGGCTCAAAGACTTTCTCAATGAAACAGCTTTCTAGAAAGTATGCAAGGAAAGATGTGTGTATTAAAAGGGCAGCACAGCAGTTGGTGTAGCACTTTCAAGACAGGTGAGCTGGGTTCAATTCTGCCACTGTCTGTAAGGAGCGTGTACGTTCTCCCAGTGACCACAAGGTTTCTTCTGGGTGCTCCGATTTCCTCCCACTTTCCAAAGGCACACATTTCAAGTTGTAGGCATGATATGCTGGCGTCAGAAGCATAGTGACACTTGCGGGCTGCCCCCAGTAATCCTTGACTGTGCTAGTCATTGATACAAATGATGCATTTTACTGTATGTCTCAATGTGCACGTGACAATTGAAGCTAACCTTTCTTTCTTTTCTTTTAATCTAAAAAAGCTACATGGCACTATCTTTCACCCTGTCATGAAAGATAGGGTAAAATAGTGAATGCTGTGTTGACATGATGTTGGAAGCACAGTTACTTTCTACAATGGATCTGAGTTGCAGATCTACAGAATTTGCTGGTTGATTTTTATTACTCTTTCATTTGCTTTTTACAAGCATTGCCTCCCCCTTGGTGTCACTGATTATTCTTAACTATTTTACACCGCACGCTGTCGGAGCGGTGCTGCCAGGGTAATCAAGGACACGACCCACCCAGCCAACACACTTTTCGTCCCTCTTCCCTCCGGGAGAAGGCTCAGGAGCTTGAAGACTCGTACGGCCAGATTTGGGAACAGCTTCTTTCCAACTGTGATAAGACTGCTGAACGGATCCTGACCCGGATCTGGGCCGTACCCTCCAAATAGCCGGACCTGCCTCTCGGTTTTTTTTTGCACTACCTTACTTTCCATTTTCTAATTTCTATTTATGATTATAATTTAAATTTTTAATATTTACTATCGATTTGTACTCCAGGGAACGGGAAGCGCAGAATCAGATATCGCTATGATGATCGTACGTTCTAGTATCAATTGTTTGGCGACAATAAAGTATAAAGTACTTTTTGAACTTACTCTGAAACCATTCATCAATATATTCCCTGCATGAAGTTGGGGATGGAATGTCAGATCAATGAAACTCTTTTCAATCAATTCCAAGTAATTTCTCTAAAACATAATTAAAGTCATTCAGTCTCATTCCCACTTATTTGGTTGCACACATTTCTTGTGTCATTTTCCCTATGTTTATTTCTCCTTCCTCTTTACTTTATTGCTATTTATGTCACTTTCTTTACCTTCTGTTGTTCATAATTCACCTTCCTTCTGTTCCTATATGGTTTCTTCTGTTCTCAAAGCCTAGTGATAAACTGCTGATCTCACAATTTACTGAAGTCCCAGATGTCCTGTGTTTGGCTCTGTTATAAGGTCTTGCCTCTACGAAGTTTTTGTACAGATTTTTGAACTGCAGAATGTGGAAGAGGTCTGACTATAACACTATATCATAATCAACCTCAATGAGTTCTTGAAGATAATTTAGAACCCTGTTGGACATGTTGGAACTTATGTTGACTTTGGTTGCGTATGGGACCAGTGACTGAGAGATCAGTGTGTGAATCATTAAAGGGGCCAACATAGGATAATTACTCAGGTTTTTGACAAAGGCAGTAACTTCTTCTTAATATAATTTCTCTGCTATCTGTTACAGTATGCACCCAATTGTGCCAGCTTCTGGGATTTAGACGCTCCAACTCTCCGGAATATGACTAGCCGGCGCATCTCCTTTAAAGAGCCAGGCCCATCCTGCTAATTGATGGCCATGTTTTTGTGCCAGGATTTTAATATTTACAGTTTAGGGTTCAATGGCTTTGGATTCTTGTCTAGCATCTAGTTTAGAACCCTGGCCTCACGTAGGCCTCGTATCGTGTATCAATTCTAGTCTCGGATACTCCAGCGCTTGGGTCCTTCCCTTCATCGCCTAAGTCTCTTGTCACACTGTCAAAGAGGATATAGTAGGAACAGAAAACTAGATTTGAAGTTCATATATTTTGCTACAACATGATAATAATTAGGGTCTCGGAATAGTGATTATAGAAGAAATTAAATGGTCAGTTATTATGTGTCTTACATCGTCTGGGCAAAGAAACAGTTCCCTCAGTGCCCCTGTCTAAGGAAAAATCACTGTGGTTCTTGATTTATTGACTATTCCTGTTGCAAGTGCCAAGAGCTAAACTGGACTCATACTGCTAGGCATGAGGGACAATTTGTCCATGCTCAAGTTTCACACTGTTTTGGATTGTGTGCAACCATGGAAGCCAACCATGAAAATTAGCCCAAGTATCAGTGTTGGGGAATCTTAGTGAGTTATTTCACATGAGCTCTCAGAACCAAATGAGTAACATTATATTGATTCCCCTCCCCATTTTTACTCTCTCATTATCCTCCAGTAGTTACTTTGTCTTTCTTTCTGTCCTGCAGAATACATATCTTTTTTTCTTTCACCTCATCCAAAAACTATTATGAAGACAGAGCTTATAACTAGCCATGGTAACTCAAAACCCTGGACTCCATTTTAAAAAGCAAGTTCCATTATTTCCAAGAATGGCCATTCTTCCAAGAATGCGCAGCGCGGTAACATAGCGGTTAGTAGCGCCAGCAATCACCAATCAGGTTTCAATTGCTGCCACTCAGCGTAAGGAGTTGGTACGTTCTCCCCACGACTGTGCATGTTTCCTCCAGGTGTCTGGTTTCCTTCCATATTCCAGACGTACAGGTTAGGGTTGGTAAGTTGTGGCGACACTTGTGGGCTGCCCCCAGCACCTCCTCAGACTGTGTTGGTCATTCACACAAACGATACATTTCACTGTATGTTTTGAAAACTTATCTTTCAGCATGTTACCCAGACATTCTGAAGCCCTGTGATTATAGAGTTCATAGCACAGAATATGGCCATTCAATCTATCATAGTTATACAACCATAAACACTCTTTACATGTCCTCCTTAGATTACTAACAGCCAACTTGTGTAGAGCCTGTAAATAAAATCAAGCACTTGGGAAACCGTAAGGTGGATTTGCCAGCTGTTGTGGGCCTGCAGACACTTTCTGCTGTGTGGAAACTCAGCTTAGGGTCACATTTCCAAATTGTGAACTGTTCAGGTTACAAAAAGTTCACAGGAACAGAACCCTGTTGTAACCTGGAGAGACCCTGTGGTCTCATTTGACTCCCCAGCTCCCAAGCCATAGATTTATAGCTTACAACAATACCACTGCTCGCCTTCTCTTTGTCATCAGGGGGAAAGTCAGCAAAGCCTGGAAATTACTGGAGCATGTTTAAGCAAAGCAGCACTTACTGGTCTAACACACAAAATGCTGGAGGAACATGAGCAGGACAGGCAGCATCTATTGAAATAAATAAATAGTCAACATTTCAGGCTGAGACCCTTCATCAGGACTATTAGAGTAAATCAGCATTTACTGGTGTGGGACTGGTGATGGGAGAAGCAAGTGGATATTTTCCTTTAAGCTGGCATGATAAGTAGAAGTACATCCCTGAACTGAGAGAGATCTGGGATCAAATTCCTGGGATCAGAGAAATAAATGGTATTACATTCCTGATATAGGAGGATACTAGATCATATTCCTGGGGCATATAAATGCATAGATTTTAAATTGCATGTCTCTTTGAAATGTACAAGGTAATGATTTTCAACTTATCTTATGTGATCTCAGTCAAACTTCTTTGTTTTTACAGATGGTCATAGCAGCAGGTACATTGGTGGACTTGGAGGCCAGAGACTTTGAAGGTATGTAATTACTGCTCAGTCATCGAGGGTTTGGCCTCATTGCTTGTATAAAACCCATGTTTAATCCTGATTGGTCCCCATATCTAGAAAAGATGTTCTGGCATTGGAGAGGGTCCAGAACAGGTTTACATGGATGTTCCTGGGAATGAAAGGGTTACTGGAAGGATTACTAATATGAGAGGGCATAATTTTAGGGTGATTGGAGGAAAATATAGGGAGGATGTCATAGCTAAGTTCTTTGCACAGAGAGTGGTGGGAGCATGGAATGCCCTGTCAGGGGTAGTGGTAGAGGCAGATACTTCAGGAACATTTAAGAGATAGACACATGGATGATAAAAAAAAATGGAGGGCTATGTGGAAGGGAAGAGTTAGATTGATCTTAGAGTAGGTTATCAGGTCAGCACAAAATTGTGGGCCGAAGGGCCTGTACTTTGCTGGAACATATGAAGAGTGTTTGATGACTCCAAGCCTGTATTCGCTGGAGTTTAGAAGAATGAGGTGTGTGTCGCTGAAATACTATCACTTTGGACAGTATTGAGGGGGAGCCACAGCGACCAGGTCTCTGGTACCAAGTCTGGTGTTGTTGCTCAGAAGACCAGAGACGTGAAGAGGAATGCGGAAGTGATAGGTGATTCCAGTAGTTAGAGGAATATAGACAAGACTCTGTGGATGCGATAGAGACCCCCAGATGGTATGTTACCTGCCAGGTGTCAGGGTCAGGGACGTCTTGGATCAGGTCCACAGTGTTCTAAAGGGGGAGGGTGAGTAGTCAGGTCTTGGTACATATTGGCACCGATGACATAGATCAGAAAAGGGAGGAGGTCCTGAAAGGAAACTTTAGGGAGCTAGGGAGAAAGCTGAGAAACAGGACCTCCAGCATGGTAATCTCAGGATTGCTGCCTGTACCACAAGCCAGTGAGGGTAAGGATAAGGTGATTTTGCAGGTGAATGCGTGGCTGAGGAACTGGTGAAGGGGCAAGTGGTCAAATTTCTGAATCACTGGGGTCTCTTCTGGGGGAGGTATGACCTGTACAAAAGGAACAGGTTACACCTGAACCCGAGAGGGCCAATATCCTTCTAGGTAGTTTTGCTTGAGCTGTTCGGGAGGATTTCAACTAATTTGGCAGTGGGATGAGAACTGGAGTGATAGTGCTAATAATGAGTCTGATAGTTTACAAACAGAGGCAATGTGCAGTGAGGCTCCAAGCAAGGGCAGGCAGATGATAGGGTAAAATTACAGTCAACAGGATGATTTGCAGTGTAACAGGGTGTCAAAATCAAAGAGTGATGAACACAGGACTAAAGGTGTTATATTTGAATGCATGCAGTATTTGTAGTAAGGTGGATGTGGAGTGGAGAGCGAGTTTGTAAATCTGGTGGGAGCAAAGGATGTTGGGAATGGAGAGGGTGGAGTGCTGTGGGAGGGGCGAGGGACTGGTGGCAGAGAAGGAATGCCAGAGGCAGGGGAGGGGTGGTGCAGTCACACCCAGCCCTGAATCACTAGGCAACGTCATTTGATTCCAAACAATTGGTTTTTCGATCATTACAGAATGTCTCTGTGGTGTTTCCCACTCCCTCTCCTCTCCCTTCCCCTTTTCCTAACCATGATTCCCCTCTCCCTGCCCCCTTCCTGCTCTCAGTCCACAACAGAGACCCATATCAGAATCAGGTTTATCATCACTCACGTATATGTCAATAAATTTGTTTTTATTTTGTGGCATCAGTGCAGTAAAATTGCTACAGTACTGGGTAAACGTTTCAGGCACCCGAGCTATATATATGTGCCTGATGCATTTGCACAGTACTGTATTGCGTGATCTTTATTATGGTCTTATGGACTTAGGAGTAGAATTAGATAATTTGGCCCATTGAGTCTGCACCTTCATACTTGCCAATGCTCCTCCTAGGCACAATGTACTTTCCGGCGCCTCCGCAGTGTAAAAACATGTCTACTATATTGTAGCATGAGGAAAAATATTCTGCTTTAAATTTTTATTTGTCTTTAAACCCAGCTTACACAGTACCTGTGTACTGTACAGCAGCTTTGATACCAGTGTGATCCTTGAGCATGATGGTTTTTAACAAGAGTTGAAATATCTGGTTCAAGCTGTGACAACAAGAGCCTTCAGTCCGCATGCGTAACAACGTCCAAGCAGTTTCTGTTTTTTGTGACTATGTGGTTCACTGCACTGAAGCCTCTTTCAACAGGGGAGGAGGACGGAAATACAAAGAAGAACAATTTGACTCTTCTCCAAGGACCAGGAAACTTGATAACACAGTGTAGCCACAAACCACAAAAGCCAGCATTTTTGTGTCTTCATCATTCTGAATTTCGATAATGTCTTCCTGCAAGCTTGTTTCCTGTTCTTTCACCTTGCAAAGAAATGAGTTAATTACCCAGACCTGAATTTCCAGATCATTCAAATCCTTGAATCGATTCTGAAAACCCTTCTGCAGGTGTAAGCAGTACTCTTGCAAATCACCATCTGTGAAAGAGAGTGCCATGCTTTCCACACAGGGAAACTGTGAGAACGTTCTTCTCCCAATGTTCTGCTTATATATTTTCAATTTTCTGATAAAAGTGGACACTGCACTTTTTGCCTGGATTAAATTGAAATTCTCACCCTGCAGTTTCAATGTTCATATTGCCATACAGATCGCTAGGTATGCCAGATCTCCACGTCGAAGTTCAATCTTGGTTCCCAACCTCTTGTCAACTTTGAGCAAATATTCAACCACAGTGTGAAAAATATCAAAGAAACATTTTAAACAGCAGCCTTTTGACAGCCAAGGCACTTCGGTGTGCTGAAGCAAGCATTATCATCATTATCTTGGCATAACTGGTGAAATATTCTGCTATTTAATGGATGAGCTTTAATTTTGTTGAAAGCAGATATTACAGGAGTCATGCTTGAAAAACGTCACTGGCTGAGGTTTTCGGCTGCAAGATGTTGGTGATAAATTACATAATGAATTGCAAACAGATTTGGAATTTTTTTTTTCATAAATGCCACTAAACCAGCATGGCGATCTGTTACATATGTTGCACAAGAACTCCTAATTGAAATACTTTTATCCTCAATATACATTTTGAGCTCATCGTGGATTGATTCTCTGTTGAATTATGCTTTTAACTTTTTCCAAAAGAGAACCTGTTCATAAACTTTTCCATTTTTGATAACCATATATTTGTCATTAGCTATGCTTCATTGTCCTGCACCGTTGACTCATCCAGTTGTACCCAAATTCTGTTTTTTTTAGACCTATTCACAGTTGATACTCAACATCTTCACTCATTTTGTCAATATGATGAGCTAACAGAGTTATTACTCAGAGGAATTGGTTTTAAAATATTGGTAACATACATCAAAGTTGCTGGTGAACGCAGCAGGCCAGGCAGCATCTATAGGAAGAAGCGCAGTCGACGTTTCAGGCCGAGACCCTTGGGTCTCGGCCTGAAACGTCGACTGCGCTTCTTCCTATAGATGCTGCCTGGCCTGCTGCGTTCACCAGCAACTTTGATGTATGTTGCTTGAATTTCCAGCATCTGCAGAATTCCTGTTGTTTGCGTTTAAAATATTGGTGTCCATTTTGAGAACAATGGTGAGCATTTCTGATACAGCAGGCATTATTAATCTTTTGCCAATTGTATGGGATTTTCCACACTTTGCTATCATTTTGGAAATGTTATAAGAAGCGATGAGACCACCATCAAGGTCATTTTTAGCTTTCTTGGCAAATGACTCGAGTTTGCAACACCTTTTAAATGCTTCTTTCATCTTCTGGAACTGAGTAGCCTTTTCAGGGTGTTTTTTTACAGAAGTGTTCCTGCAATCTTGATGGTTTAATGGCTTCATTAGACAGTACAGTATTACAAATAAGACACATGGGGTGTCACTGATCTGACGGGAAAGGAATAAAACCATACGCCAGGTATGTAACATTGTATTGACACACTTCCTGTAGTTTCTGTTTCTTAGCAGGATTAGAACTCAAGGCTTCACCGCCTTCAGACTCATAGACATTGTGCAGTGTGTATTTATCCATCATTAACAGGGCTAAATTAAAATGAAAAATTAGCACAAACTGGGAATGCCTATCAGATGTTGATGATGGCAGTGAGTTGACACGCATGGAACGATGGTAGCGGCATGCAAAGGAACGGTGAGGTGAAGATGAAGACGATCACAACAGTGAAAATTACATTGACAAGGATTCAGATTGGAATCTGAATGTCAGTTAAGATAGAGCTGGTGTTCGGCAAACTACCTTTATACTATTCCAGTTAGCATGATTGACCAATCATGTACTGGCTCATAATCGCCAAAATGGTTCTTGACCACACTTATGAAGCCAAGATCATTTTGAACATCTCAAGAGGAACTCTTGGGGTCAGCAGGTTCACAGATTGGCTCTATTTCACTGTTTAGTTCTGGGCAGTGTTCAGAAGGTGTATTCGACTTACCACTGTTAAATTGCATGAACTTGTTCCATGCTGCGATCAAAGGGGAACTGTTAGGTGCCCTGGTTACTAATTTATGCATCCCCAATAATGTCCGTTTGGTCGGTAAGGTCGGATGGGATTGCCAAGTATCAGACGTGTTGTGACAATGAGTGCTCACCTCCTGCAGAGCTGTGGGTCTTCCTGTGTTCCAGTGCCTCATCCTGATTTTTTGGAAGTGCCTGCTCTACTAACGGTCAGTCAGGTATCGTGCCTCAAGTTAGGGTGCTGCTTACCTCCACCTCAAAAATCCTGAGCACCTCCCAACGACTTTTCTTTCCCCTAACACTTCCTTAGGACACATAATTGTCCCCATTGGACATCATTGATCTAGGCCATTCAATATTTGATAGGCTTCAATGAGATTCTCCCTCATTCTACAGGAAGTATCCTCTCCACATCCACTCTATCTAGGCCTTTCAATATCCAGTAGGTTTCCATAAGACCTAGCTTCCACAGCCATCTGTGCCAACGAATTCTACAGAATCACCACCCTCTGCAAAAGAAATTCCACTTCATGTCTGTTCTAAATGGACGTCCCTCTATTCTGAAGCTGCGTTCTCAGGACCTAAACTCCCCCAATATCAGAAACATCTTCTCATCCACTCTATCTAGGCCTTTCAACATTCGATGGGCTTCAATGAGATCCCCTATCATTCTTCTAAATTCTAGACCCAGAGCTATCAAATGCTCCTCATCTGATAAACATTTCATTCTCAGAATCATTCTTGTGAACCTCTTCTGAACTCCCTCCAATGTCAGAACATCCTTTCTTTGATGAGGGGCCAAAAATTGCTCACAAGTGAAGCCTCACCAATGCCTTGCAAAGCCTCAGCATTACATCCTTGCTTTTAGATTCTAGTTGTCTTAAAATGAATACTAAAGCATTTGCCTTCCTCACCACCGACTCAACCTGTAAGTTAACTATTAGGGAATCCTGCACAAGGACTCTCAAGTCCCTTTGCACCGTGGATTTATGTATTTTCTCTCCATTCAGAAAATAGTCTACCCTTTTATTTCTTCTACCGAAATGCATCAACATACATTTCCTGACACTGTTTTCCAATTGCCACTTCTTAGACCATGCTCCTAATCTGTCTAAGTCCTTCTGCAGCCTCCCTGCTCCTACCTCCCCATCTATCTTTGTATTGTCCGCAAACCTGGCCACAAAGCCATCAATTCCATCATCTAAATCATTGTAAAAAGAAATAGTCCCAATAGAGACCCCTGTGGAACACCACTAATCACCAGCAGCCAATCAGAAAAGACTCCCTTTATTCCCACTCCATGCCTCTTGACAATCAGCCAATGCTCTATCCATGCTAATATCTTTCCTGTAATACCTCGGTCTCTCATCTTATTAAGCAGCCTCATGTGCAACACCTTGTCAAAGGCGTTCTGAAAATCCACATACACAACATGAACTGACTCTCCTTTGTCTACCCTCCTTGTTATTTCTTCAAATAATTCCAATAGATTTGTCAGGCAAGGTTTTTCCCTTGAGGAAACCATGCTGACTATGACCTATTTTATCATGTGCCTCCAAGTACCCTGAGACCTCACCTTTAACAATCAACTCCAACACCTTTCCAACCACTGACGTCAGACTAACTGGGCTATAATTTCCTTTCTTCTGCCTTTCTTCCGTATTGAAGAGTAGAGTGATATTTGCAATTTTCCAGTCCTCTGGAACAATTCCAGAATCTAGTGATTCTTGAGAGATCATTACTAATGCTTCCACAATCTCTTCAGTCACCTCTTTCAGAACTCTGGGGTGTACACCATCTGGTCCAGCTGACTTATCTATCTTTAGACTTTTCAGTTTTCCAAGAACCTTCTCCCTAGTTCTTGGTTCTTGGTTCTTGATCCTCCAAAATATTCCACACGGAATTTAAACTGGAGGTGGCGGAGGGTGGACTTAAGAAGGAGGTTTTTGAAGAAGAAAAGCTGCCTTAAATTTAATTGGGTTTGGTTGTGTGACTATAGAAAGATGAAGATTATTCCATGCTTTAATTGTGCGGGGGGAAATGAATTGCTGTACACATCTGACCTGGTAGTTAGTACTTCAAATTAAATTGAAGTATAGTAACTTCACACACTTCATGCCCCCAACACCTGGAACTCCCACTACACTGCTAGTGTCTTCCACAGTGAAGACTGATGCAAAATACTTATTCAGTTTATCCTCCATTTTCTTGTCCCCAGTACTACCTCTCAACTGTCATTTTCCAGAGCTATGACATCTACTTTTGCCTCTCTTTTACTCTTTATAGAGCTGGAAAAACTTTTGGTATCCTTTTTGATATTATTGGCTAGCTTACCTTCATATGCTATCTTTTCTCTCCTTATGGCTTTATTGGTTGCCTTCTGGTGGTTTTTAAAAGCTTCCCAATCCTCTAACTTCCCATTAATTTTTGCTCTATTATATGCCCTCTCGTTTGCTTTTATGTTGATTTTGACTTTCCTTGTCAGCCATGGTTGCATCATCCTGCCTTTAGAATACTACCTCTTCCTTGGGATGTATTTATCCTGTGCCTTCCAAATTGCTCCCAGAAACTCCAGCTGTCATCCCTGCTAGTGTCCCCTGCCAATCAAACTTTAGCCAGCACCTCTTTCATGCCTCTATAATTCCCTTCACTCCACTGCAATATCTGACCTTAGCTTCTCCTTCTCAAATTGCAGGGTGAAGTCTATCATATTATGATCACTTCCTCCTAAGAGTTCCTTTACCTTAAGCTGCCTAATCAAATCTGGTTCATTACACAACACCCAATCCAGAATAGTTTTTCCCCTAGTGGACACAACCACAAGCTGCTCTGAAAAGCCATTTCATAGGCATTCTACAAATTCTCTCTCTTGGGATCCAGCACCAACCTAATTTTCCCAATCTACCTGCATTTTGAAATCCCCCATGACGATTGTAATATTGCCCTTTTGACATTCCTTCTCTATCTGCCATTGTAATTTGTAGCCCACATCCTGGCTACTGTTTAGAGGCCTATATATAACTCCCATCAGGGCCTCTTTGCCCTTTCAGTTTCCTAACTCTACCCACAACTCCACTAATCCTATGTCACCTTTCCTTGAGGATTTGATTTCATTTTTTACCAGCAGAGCCACCCCACCTCTGCCTACCTGCCTGTCCTTTTGATAAAATGTGTATCCTTGAATGTTAAGCTCCCAAATATAATCTTCTTTCAACCAAGACTCAGTGATGCCCACAATGTCATACCTGCCAATTGCGCTATCAGATCATCTGCCTTATTCTGTATACTGTTGTGCATTCAAATATAACACCTTCAGTCCTGTATTCATCACTCTTTTCGATTTTGTCCCTCCATTACACTGACACTCATCCACTGACTACAATCTTTCCCGATCATCTGCCTGTCCTTCCTGACAGTCTCACTACACACTGCATCAAGTTGTATAACATCCTCAGCCCTGTCACTTTGGTTCCCATGCCTTTGTCAATTTAGATTAAACCCTCCCCAATAATGCCAGCAAACGATATTCGCCCCCCCCCCCCCCGGGTTCAGGTGTAACCCATTCCTTTTTTATAGACTATACCTTCCCCAGAGAGATCCCAATGATCCAGAAAGCTGAAACCCTGCCCTCTGCACCAGTTCCTCAGCCACACATTTATCTTCCAAATCATCCTATTCCAACCCTCACTGGCTCGAGGCACAGGTAGTAATCCAGAGATTACTGCCTTGGAGGTCCAGCTTTTCAGCTTTCTACCTAACTCCCTTCAGGACCCCTTCCCTTTTCCTACCTATATCATTGGTACCAATATGTACCAAGACTTCTGTCTGCTCACTCTCCCCCTTTAGAATGCTGTGGACCCAATCCAAGACATCCTTGATGTCCCTGACCCTGGCACCTAGGAGGCAACATACCATGAGGGCTTACTGTATAGAATTACTCCCAATTAACCACAGGCTGCCCATGGGTAATAGATGGGTTCCAGTTTTACAGACATCCATAAGTTGATTTTGTCCATAAGTCGGAAAATATGCAAAAACTACTCAATATTGTAACTACACCTGCACAGTGTTGTAATAAAAGGCAAAACAAGCCCATCAGACTGAGAAGAAAGAACATTACTAACTTCCTCAACTGGTGAAAGCTAATCCCTATTGGAATGGGATTACCTTCGGGTGGTAACACAGCATGAACAGTGCATAAATATTGGCTACTCATACAAAATCAGTCCAACATCATCCGACTGTTCAAGACTACTTTCTCCTCAGTGTGTTGCCAAGTAGAATAGACATGCATTATTTGATAAGAGGCATAGATAGAGAATTTTTCCCAGGGTAGAAATGGCTATTGCAAGAGGGCATAATTTTAAGGTGATTGGAGGAAAGTATAGGGGGAATGTCAGAGATTGGTGTTTTATAGAGAGAGTGTTGGGTGCATGGAACATACTGCCGGTATACTGTTGGTAGAAGTATGTAAATCAGGGGCATTAAGAAACTCTTAGATAGGCACATAGACGAAAGAAAAATGGAGAGCTATGCAAGAAGGGAAGAGTTAGATTGATCTTGGAGTAGGTCAAAACTCAGCACATCATGGGCCGAAGGGCTTGACTGTACTGTTCTATGTTCGATTTAACCAGCTTTTCAAGGTCACCTCTTTCATTGTTGATCTTCTTGTAGTTTGAACAGATGAAAAGCATTGACAGGAATATTTCCCAGTTTGGTGTGATAGTGCAAAACAGGCAATGAGTCAATGGCCACCCACTTTGTATCCCTTCCAATGACTTCGATTTCCATTAGTTACCACATAGATTGCATTATCACACAAGTGCAGATTCCACACTGATGTATTTGTGAAATTTAAACCAGAGCTTGAAATTCAGATTTAGCAGCATTGAACCTCCCATTGACTCAGCTTCTTGCTTACATAACAAGTGACGTGCCAAGGTGATGGCTTTGGTTTATTGTTGTCCCATGTACAGAGAAAGGTGTATGTTTCATGCTGTTCATATAGATGACATTATTACACAGTGCATTGAGGTAGAACAAACTTAAGAAAAAAGAATGGTTTTGATACTGAGGTTTCAATATTATGCATTTATTCAAACAGCTGAACAAAGGTGTCAAAGATATGATTGCTAAACTTGCTGATAACACCAGGATAGGTAGGAAAGTAAGTTATAAATAGGTCATATGGGGGCTACAGTGGCATACAGATAGGTTAAGTCAGTGGGCAAATATGAAGTATAGTGTGTGAAAATCAGGAATTATCCATTTTGGCAGGGAAAATGAAAAAGAAAGATGTCATCAGAATAATGAGAGACAGAAGAATTCTGAGATGCAGAGGGAGCTGAGTGCATGGTTCACAAAAGGCTAGAAGTGAGGGAAGTAAACAGAATATTATCATATATTGCCATGGGATTTGAATATAAAAGTAAGGAGGTTATGGATCAGTAAGACAGAGCATTACTGGGAAGATGACTGCAAGTTCTATGTACAGTACTGGTCTTATCTGAAGAAGGATACAACAATACTGAAAACATTTCAGAGAATTTGATGAGACTAATACCCTGAATGAGAATTTTGTTCTATGAGTAAAGATTAGGCAGACTAGGCTTGGATTCATTGGAGTTTATTAGAGTGAGAGGAACCACTGACTGGTAAAGATCCAGATCCAGAGATGCTTTGACACGGTGGAGGTGAAAATCATGTTTCTTCTTGTAAAAAATTCTAGAACTACGGGGGAGGGCAGGTGGTTGTCACTGTTTAAAAATAACCATTTGCCTATTTAACACAGATATATAGTTCTGTGCAAAAGTCTTAGGCACATGTATATAGCTGGGTGCCTATGACATTTGCACAGTACTGTAGTGATTTTATGAATTGCACTGTACTGCTGCCGCAAAAAAAACAAATTTATTGACATATTTGAATGATGATAAACCTGATTCTGATATAGAAACATAGAAACATAGAAAATAGGTGCAGGAGTAGGCCATTCGGCCCTTCGAGCCTGCACCGCCATTTATTATGATCATGGCTGATCATCCAACTCAGAACCCAGCCTTCCCTCCATACCCCCTGACCCCTGTAGCCACAAGGGCCATATCTAACTTCCTTTTAAACATAGCTAATGAACTGGCCTCAACAGTTTGCTGTGGCAGAGAATTCCACAGATTCACCACTCTCTGTGTGAAGAAGTTTTTCCTAACCTCGGTCCTAAAAGGCTTCCCCTCTATCCTCAAACTGTGACCCCTCGTTCTAGACCTCCCCAACATCGGGAACAATCTTCCTGCATCTAGCCTGTCCAATCCCTTTAGGATCTTATACGTTTCAATCAGATCCCCCCTCAATCTTCTAAATTCCAACGAGTACAAGCCCAGTTCATCCAGTCTTTCTTCATATGAAAGACCTGCCATCCCAGGAATCAATCTGGTGAACCTTCTTTGTACTCCCTCTATGGCAAAGATGTCTTTCCTCAGATTAGGGGACCAAAACTGCACACAATATGCTTCTCTATTGTGGACTGAGAATAGAAAGGGGGCAAGGAGAGGTGAATCATGGTTGGGAAAAAGGGAAGGGTAGGGGAGGGAGTGGGAAGCACCAGAGAGACATTTCAATAAACCAATTGTTTGGAATCAAATGACCTTGGCTGATGTCTCAGGGCTGGGTGTGCCTGGGCCTGCGCCAACCCCCACTCCTGGCACTCCGCCACCTGTCCCACATCCCTCCTGCAGAGCTCCACCCTCGCCGTTCCCAACGTGCTTTGTTCCCACCAAATTTACAAACCCGTTCTCTGCTCCATGCTGACAAATACAGTACTGTGCAAAAGCCTTCAGCACCCTAGCCTAATATACCTGTGCCTAAGACTTTTACACAGTACTGTAAGGCAAAATATTTTCCTTTAGAGGAATGACAATCTTTAGAGGGTACAGTACGCACCCAGCCCTGAGACACCAAGTAAGGTTGTTTGATTCCAAACAATTAGTTTATTGATCATTACAGAATGTCTCTCTGGTGCTTCCCGCTCCCTCCTTTCTCCCTTCCCCTTTTCCAAACATTGTTTCCCTTCTCCCTGTCCCCTTCCCACTCTCAGTCTACAACAAAGACCAGTATCAGAATCAAGTTTATCATCACTCACATATGTCATGATTTTTTAATGGCAGTAGTATAATGCAATACATAAAGTTAACGTAGTACTGTGCAAAAGTCTTAGACACCTTAGCTATATATATATATATATATATATATATGTGCCAGTACTGTATTAGTGGTAGCAGTCTTTAAATTGTTTCGGAGGTGGACACTATATAAGTATAGTGTGAAAGATTATCAAAGGTAAATGGGAGCATACAGTTTAGGTGACTGTGAAATATGTGTATGCAAACGTACAGGATAGGAGTTAAGCTGGTCTTCTCAACACTGTTTTGTCACTTGTTGAGATCATCAACTACAATCTCAGTAAGCAGCAGAGCAGTTTGAGAAGGCAAGCATGCTCCTATTTTATCCATGTATATAAGTCAACTTTCACAGGAAGGAGATGGAGAGCCTAGTGACATGGTGTCAAGATAACAGCCTTCCCTCAAAATCAGCTAAACAATAGAGATGGTCATTGACTACAGGAAGATGCTCCTGTCTACATCAACAGTGTTGGGTTGAGAAGGTTGGGAGCTTCACGTTTCTAGGAGTGATCGTCATCAACAGCCTGTCCTGGTCAAACCACATTGACGCTATGGTCAAGAAAGCTCACAAACACCTCTAGCTCCTCAGGAGGCTAAAGAAACTTGGGATGTTCTTACCAATTCTTATCAATGCACCACAGAAAGCATCCTATCTGCTATCATGGTAACTGCTCTACCAATGACTGCAGGAAATTGTAGAGAGTTGTGGACGCAGCTCAGCACATCACAGAAGCCAGCCTCCCCTTCCCCCCGACCCCCATGGAGTCTGTCTACACTTTTCACACCTTCGGTTAGGCAGCCAGAACAATCAAAGACCTCTACCCTCTCTGGTCATTCTTTCTCCTCTTACCTCTCATTGGGCAGAAGATACAAAAGCCTGAAAGCACATACCACTAGTTCAAGGACAGCTTCTGTCCCACTGTGGTCAATAACTGATTGAATGCTTTCCTGATATGTTAAGGTGGACTCTTGACCTCACAGCCACACTGACTATCACTTTGCACCTTACTGCCTACCTACACTACTCTTTCTTTGTAGCTGTGACACTGTATTCTGACATCTGTTTTTGTTTTACCTTGTACTGCCTCAATGCACTGTTGTAATGAATTGATCTGTATGAATGATATGCAAGACAAGTTTTTCACTGCACTTCAGTATATGTGGCATTAATAAACCAACTTACCAGATGTGCACCTACGTCTGAGAAGAGATGAGGGGAGAATGACAGATACCAGCATTTCTATTTGAAAATGTCAAATATCAGCCAACTCATTTCTGGCTGATGAAACTAATCTTTCTAATGTTGCAAGGTCACAAGTTGGCCAGTGCCCTTGCAAGAAAGAGCTTGTACAATTTATGGTTTCATAATCTCATTGTTTTCAAAACATATCCAGAAAACATCCTTATTCTCAACCAGCCAAGCCTCCTACAATTGTACTCTTTGTCTTCATCTAATGCCATCTGTGTTTTTAACTTATCTCAGATAGTAGGCACAGGTCAGTATCCAAGGCTGCTAAAAAGCAAGACAATAAAACATAACTTTCTTGTGAGTTCTGCCAGATTGCACATGTTCACAGGCAGTGATAATAAATGGTAATGTGATGGATCTTATCAGATATTGGCAGCCTGCAAAATTTCTTCTCCAGGGAAGCAACTGGAACAAAAGTTTTACAAAACAAGTATCAGCAAATGTCATTCAAGTTGATTTTACCTACACCATCATTTTCAGTTCTTGGTCACGTGCTCAAATATCTCCTTATGTGGTTCAGTTTACTTTTGTGATTTGATAAAACTTCTTTGGTTGGTCACTGTGCTAAAGGTTTACAGTTAATGTCATTTGTCTGCATGGAACTAAATTTCAGTTCTCTTTGTGTTGTAGGACTCACTCCTTTGCACTGCGCAGTTATTTCCCATAACTCTGTTTTTCGAGAACTCTTTTATGATCATGATCTGACGCCACAGAGGCAGAACGAGCTACATTATAAAGCTGACCAACTTCATGCCTGCATCCGGTTACTGATAGAAATGGGAGCCTTAATAACCAGCCAGGTAACTTGTTTACCAGAACTGTTAAAAAGATAAAAGAAAAGATTATAAGATTAGCTTTATTTACCACATTTACATCAAAACATACAGTGACATGTGTCATTTGCATCAAATCAAATCAGCAAATATTATGCTGGGCAAACGGCAAGTTTTACCACGCTTCCAGCAGCAACGTAGTATGCCCACTGCTCACTAATCCTAACCCATACGTCTTGGAAATTGGAGCACCCAAAGGAAACCTACATGATCACAGGGAGAACACACAAACTTCTTACAGGCAGTGGTGGGAATCAAACCCCGATCAGTGATCACAGGCACTACGTTAGTGTTATATATACAACCTCTATGCTACCATGCCATCCTTAAGATAATAGCCCAATTGGAGTACTTCATCAAGTCTTTCACAGGCCCATCTCTCAATATATATTTTTATGGAGTTATTTACTGAATCTATTGCTCTGTTGCTTTCATTGTGCCAGAGTTTCTAGACGTGTCTGCATGCTCCATAGACTTACAAAAAAATCTTCATACATAACTTGTCCAACAGTTGCCAGAAAGTTTGAGACTTCCAAGTTTACACACATATACATGACCTTTCCAAACTTGCTCCTGCTTGTATGGGGAATTGTCAGGAAAATCATGCCTTGTCAATCTATCCACACTCTCAACAGGCTGGAACAAAGCTTTCTTCACTGTTCCACAACGCTGAACCACCTTTTCACTAACATAACATGGCAATGGAATATTTGTTTCCCATCTCTGGTTTTTGCTTTGGCATGGTTTCCCTGAGTAGTGTAAACAAGAGGGCATGTGTAATGGGGAGAAGCATGTAACGTGTTTCTCTGGAGCAGAGAGGGGAGGAGAAACCTGACAGAGGTTCATAAGATAGATTATGAGAGACATAGATAAAGTAGACAGACTGTATCTTTTTCCAAGGGTTGAAATGTCTACTGCTAGACAGCATGCATTTAAGGTGAGAGGGGATAATGTCAAAGGGCAAGTTTATTCAATAGCGAGTGATGGGAGCATGGAATGCACTGCCAGGTTAGTACAATAGAGATGTTTAAGAAGCTCCTTGATATGCACATGAATGTGCAGAGAATGGAAGGATATGGACATTGGGCAATATCCTCCCACATTTCCCTTCCTTATTGTTTGTACATAGCGATGGAGACACAACATATAGATTTTTACTCCCTCTTGTTGTGAGATGGATGTAAGAAATAAAATTCTAATTCTAATTCATTGTGTGGGCAGAAGGGATTAATTTACTTGGGCATTTGATTATTAAAGATTAGCTTTATTTGTCACGTGCACATCAAAACATCGAAACGTACAGTGAAATGCATCATTTGTATTAATGACCAACACAGCCCAACAATGTGCTAGGCAGCCCGTAAGTGTTGCTCTGCTTTCGGCACCAACAAAGCATGTCTACATCTCACTAAACCTAACCATACACCTTTGGACTGTGGGAGGAAACTGGAGCACCCAGAGGAAACCTGCACAGGCACGGGGAGAACGTACAAACTCCTCACAAACAGCGGCACGAATTGAAACCTGATCTTCTGATTGCTGGCACTGTAAACCATTATGCTACCATGCCACCCTAGTTAACTAGTTTAATTAGTCTGGCGCAATATCATGGGCCATACTGTTCTAGTGTAGCACTTAACTCAAGAAAAGACTTTCCATAGGTGTCTGGATGCAAATGAAAATTCCATCCATTTTCTTTTCTGTGAACAGGATGTGAAGAGCAATAAAACAGTGGTGCACTTTGCAGTTCAGGAGGGAAATCTCTTGCTGCTGGACTACTTCCTGAAACTCAGTGGCACCAGGTCACCCGAATTTGTCAACATGAAGGTAGGTGATGTTGACGTGTTCATTTGTAAAATGACAACACTCTGGTGATATGATACATAGGTTAGGTTCTTTGACAGCATAATAGTATCTCAATTTAATTAAAATTTTTCCACTGAGGCAAGGGGAGAAAAAAACCAGAGGACATGGGTTAAGGGTGAGGGGGGAAAAGTTTAAAGAGAACATTAGCGGGGGCTTCTTCACACAGAGAGTAGTGGGAATGTGGAATGAGCTGCCAGACGAGGTGGTAAATACGGGTTCTTTTTTAACATTTAAGAATAAATTGGCCAGATACATGGATGGGAGGTGTATGGAGGGATATGGTCCGTGTGCAGGTCAGTGGGACTAGGCAGAAAATGGTTCAGCACAGCCAAGAAGGGCCAAAAGGCCTGTTTCTGTGCTGTAGTTTCTATGGTTTCTATGGTTAGCTTCTTTAATTTACCTAATAGTAAGGATAATTAAGCATTTAGTAAGTTTTGCTGACTTTATAGATGTATTATGTTTAGGTATGAACTATAAGTTTAGCACTACAACTCTCAAACATAATTTGTTCCATTGGTTGCAAAAGAAGAAAAAGCCAGATTCTCAGCAAGTCCGGCAGCATCTGTGGAGGGGGAGAAAGAGTTAGTGTTTCCAGTTCATAACCCTTCATCATTAACTTGAAATGTTTTATTTTCATTTTACATTTCCAGCATCTGTATTTGTCTTTAGCCTGTATTGCATTGAAGATCTCCTCCTTGTTCTGTACATGCATTCACCAGGTCAAAGATGTAGCTATAGTCACTCACAAGCAACTTCGAAACAATGCCTGTCTCTTCATGAAATACGTGGAACAGTTCTTGATTCAGTCCAATTTGGGCTCCCTCCTTCACCTCTTTATCTGATACATTGATGACATGATTCATGCTGCTTCCTACAAATGCGCAACATGGAATATTTCATTATCTTTGCTGCCAATTTCTACTCTTTTATTTTGTCATGTTCTCTATCCATCTGCTGCTTTCCATCTCTTGGCTTTTCTATCTGCATCTAAGGAAACAATTACAGACCAAATATCCATTAAAAGCTCACAGACTCTTGCAACTATCTTAACTACTCCTCTTCCTACCCTCTTCTGGTAAGCATTCCACTCAGTTGTCCCAATTTGCCCATTTCCATCATCTCTGTTCAGAAAATGAGACTTCCTTCAACAGAGTATTCAGATGTCTTCCTTCTTCCCCCTCTGCCCTGGTCGAGAGAGCCTCAGTTCCAGTTGTCACACTTCTGCCCTCAGTTCTCTTATCACAAACAGAACAATAATCAAGTTTCTCTTGGCCTTACCTTCAATCCCACTCACCTCCACAAGCAACAGATGAGTCTTTAGACTTCAAATTCAAATTCAAGTTCATGCTTATAGTCATTCAACCATACAGAAGTATACGGCCAAATGAAACATAGTTGCTCTGGGACCAAGGTACAAAACACAACACATACGGTCACACACAGCACATAGAGTTACGATCCAGCACATAAAGTCACAAAATAATATCAGCACAAGCTCCTGAGGGGCATGGTCTGAAGATTGAAAGTGTGAGGGACATGTTTCTGTAAGACAGTGTAATATTACTGACGCTATCATAATAAAACAAACAGTCTGATAGATAGATATGTGAAACAGCAGCAATATGAGATGAAGCGTGACCAGTGCAGGATGTGAGTGTGTCTGCGAGTTGGGGAGTTGGTAGAGGGCCCCTTATCTGCACATACATCTTTCCGAAGCCTTCAACAAGATTCCACTGCCAAATGTCGCCTCCCATCTCCACCCCTTTCATCACTTTAAAAGGACTATTCTGTCCATGATTCCCAGCTCAATTCATCAATCCCTAATACCTGCTCAAATTCTCCCATCCCCAATGTTCCCAAACAAAGACAGGGGATACAGCAACTGCACTTTTCCCTCTCCCACTTCCCATCAGACACCCAGGTGAAACAGGGAGACACTTACTCTTCCTTAAGTTTAATGTTTTGCATACTGTGCTACTGCTAAGGTCTTCTATACATCAGAGAAACCAAATGCAGTTACCACATAGTGTCTTACTCTCTCTAATGCTGTAGTTCATTTTCCCCTACTTAAATGCCGCTGTATGCTGCAGAGAGATCTGTGCTGATGGTGAGGTCTCCTCTAAATACTATGAGGGGTCTCCCTTACATACAGTGATGTCTCCTCCATATGCCATGAGCTCTCCTCTAGATAAGAGGAGTCTCCTTTACATAGCGTGAGGTCTGCTCTAATGCCATGAGCTCTCTTCTTGATATGAGGAGGTCTCTTTTACATAGGGTGAGATCTCCTCTACTTACTACAAGGTCTCCTCTATATACCATGAGATCTCATCTACATAGCATGAGGTCTCCTCCACATACCACCATAGAAAGGGTGCAGAGGAGATTTGCAAGGATGTTGCCTGGATTGGGGAGCATGCCTTATGAAAATAGATTGAGCGAACTTGGCCTTTTCTCCTTGGAGCGACGGAGGATGAGAGGTGACCTGATAGAGGTGTATAAGATGATGAGAGGCATTGATTGTGTGGATAGTCAGAGCTTTTTTCCCAGGGCTGAAATGGCTAATACGAGAGGGCACAGTTTTAAGGTGCTTGGAAGTAGGTACAGAGGAGATGTCAGGGGTGAGTTTTTTATGCAGAGAGTGGTGAGTGCGTGGAATGGGCTGCCGGTGATGGTGGTGGAGGGGGATATGATAGGGTCTTTTAAGACACTCCTGGATAGGTATATGGAGCTTAGAAAAATAGAGGGCTATGGGTAACCTTAGGTAATTTCTAAAGTAAGTAGATGTTTGGCACAGCATTGTGGGCCGAAGGACCTGTATTGTGCTGTAGGTTTTCTATGTTTCTATGTTACCACGAGAACATCTCTATAGGTCATGAGGATCTCCTCTACATACCATGAGGTCTCATCCACATACCACAAGAACTCCTCTATATACCAGGAGAACTCCTCTATATACCATGAGGTCTCCTCTACATACCACGAAGTCTCCTTCACTTGCCATGAGGTCTCATCTACATAGTATGACATCTCCTGTACAATTGATAAGGTCTCCTACACATAACATGAGGTCTCCTTTCCATACCATGAGGTGTCCTCTACATAACATGAGGTCTCTTCTACATGCCATGCCTTATTTACATACCATCAGTTCTCCTCTACTTACCATCAAGTCTTCTCTACATACCATGACTCATTTACATACCATCAGTTCTCCTCTACATACCATCAAATCTCCTGTACATGCCATGAGTTCTCCTCTACATACCATGAGTTTTCCTCTACATACAATGAGGTCTCCTCTACATAACACAAGGTCTCATCTACATACCTTGAGGTCTCCTTCACAATCCATGAGGTCTCTTCTACATACCATGAGGATTCCTCCACATACCATGATGTCTCCTCTAAATACCTCAAAGTCTCCTTCACAATCCATGAGTTCAATTCCACATACCATGATGTCTCCTCTACGTACTATGTTCTCCTCTACATGACATGAGGTCTCCTCTACATGCCATGCTTTCTCCTTTATGTACCATGAGGTCTTCCCTTCATACTATGAGGTCTTCCCTACATACCACAAAGTCTCCTTCACATGCCCTGAGGTCTTATTAACATACTATGCAATCTCCTCTACATACCATAAGGTTCTCTCTTCATACCGTGAGGTCACCTTTACACAACAGGAAGTCTCCTCTACCTACCATTTGGTCTACACTATATTCCATGAGATCTCCTTCACATACCATGAGTTCTCCCCTACATACAACGAAGACTCCTCCACACACCACAAGGTCTCCTCCATATTCTGTGAGGTCTCCTCTTCACAGCACGTTCTCCTACACACACAACAAGGTCTCCTCTAAAACTATGAGTTCTCCTCAACATACAATGAGGTCACTCTATACCATGAAGTCCCCTCTACATGCCATGAGGTCACCTCTACATACCACGAGGTCTCCCTCACACTACATACCATGAGGTCTCCTCTGCATACCATAATTTCTCCTCTATATACCATTTGTTCTCCTCTACATACTATGAGTTCTCCTCTACATACCATGAGGTCACTCCATACCACGAGGTCTCCTCTACATACCATGACATTCCCTCTACAAACCGTGAGGTCTCCTTTACATGCTGCAGAGAGATCTGTGCTGATGATGAGGTCTCCTCTAAATCCATTTCCAGCAGGAATTGTGTATACTCTCTCTAATGCTCTTTTTCATTTTCCTGTACTTACACGCTGCAGAGAGAAAAGTTGTGATAAATTACTTTTCATTTCCCTCTCTTTAAACGGCACCTGATCCACTGTGCACTCCACTCTATCGAAGATCTTATTGCAGATATACCCTTACATCAGGACTGGCAGGTGTTAAATTGCAGAGAGAATGGTGGAGAGAACAAAGGGAATGTAACATTAGCTCAGTTTTCCTTTCTAAACAGATGCTACCTGACCTGTTGAATATTTCCAGAATAGAATGAGGTTTATTATCTCTGTCTAACTGTGTGTGATTAAAAATGAAAGAGATTAACATCATGTGTCACATGTACATTGAAACCTGCAGTGTAATAGAAACATAGAAAATAGGTGCAGGAGTAGGCCATTCGGCCCTTCGAGCCTGCACCGCCATTCAGTACGATCATGGCTGATCATCCAACTCAGAACCCTGCACCAGCCTTCCCCCCATACCCCCTGATCCCTTTAGCCACAAGGGCCATATCTAACTCCCTCTTACATATAGCCAATGAATTGGCCTCAACTGTTTCCTGTGGCAGAGAATTCCACAGATTCACCACTCTCTGTGTGAAGAAGTTTTTCCTCATCTTGGTCCTAAAAGGCTTCTCCTTTATCCTCAAACTGTGACCCCTCGTTCTGGACTTCCCCAACATCGGGAATAATCTTCCAGCATCTAACCTGTCCAATCCCTTTAGAATTTTATATGTTTCAATCAGATCCCCCCTCAATCTTCTAAGTTCCAGAGAGTATAAGCCTAGTTGATCCAGTCTTTCATCATATGAAAGTCCTGCCATCTCAGGAATCAATCTGGTGAACCTTCTTTGTACTCCCTCTACGGCAAAGATGTCTTTCCTCAGATTAGGGGACCAAAACTGCACACAATACTCCAGGTGTGGTCTCACCAAGTACAGTAGTACCTCCCTGCTCCAGTACTCTAATCCTCTTGCTATGAATGCCAGCATACCATTCGTCTTTTTCACCGCCTGCTGTACCTGCATGCCCACTTTCAATGACTGGTGTACAATGACACCTAGGTCTCGTTGCACCTCCCCTTTTCCTAATCAGCCATCATTCAGATAATAATCTGTTTTCCTGTTCTTGCCACCAAAGTGATAACCTCACATTTATCCACATTAAATTGCATCTGCCATGAATTTGCCCACTCACCTAACCTATCCAAGTCACCCTGCATCCTCTTAGCATCCTCCTCACAGCTAACACTGCCGCCCAGCTTCGTGTCATCCGCAAACTTGGAGATGCTGCATTTAATTCCCTCGTCTAAGTCATTAATATATATTGTAAACAACTGGGGTCCCAGCACTGAGCCTTGCGGTACCCCACTCGTCACTGCCTGCCGTTCTTAAAAGGTCCCATTTATTCCCATTCTTTGCTTCCTGTCTGCCAACCAATTCTCTATCCACATCAATACCATACCCCCAAGTTTGCACACTAATCTCCTGTACGGGACCTTGTCAAAAGCCTTTTGAAAATCCAAATATACCACATCCACTGGTTCTCCCCTATCCACTCTACTAGATACATCCTCAAAAAATTCTATGAGATTCGTCAGACATAATTTTCCTTTCACAAATCCATGCTGACTTTGTCCGATGATTTCACCGCTTTCCAAATGTGCTGTTATCACATCTTTGATAACTGACTCTAGGAAAATGCTAGATGTTAGATGTTAGGCTAACCGGTCTATAATTCCCCGGTTTCTCTCTCCCTCCTTTTCTAAAAAGTGGGGTTACATTAGCCACCCTCCAATCCTCAGGAACTAATCCAGAATCTAAAGAGTTTTGAAAAATTATCACTAATGCATCCACTATTTCTTGGGCTACTTCCTTAAGCACTCTGGGATGCAGACCATCTGGCCCTGGGGATTTATCTGCCTTTAATCCCTTCAATTTACCTACCACCACTTCCCTACTAACATGTATTTCCCTCAGTTCCTCCATCTCATTAGACCCTTGGTCCCCTACTATTTCCAGAAGATTATTTATTTCCTCCTTGGTGAAGACAGAACCAAAGTAGTTATTCAACTGGTCTGCCATGTCCTTGCTCCCCATAATCAATTCACCTGTCTCTGTCTGGAGGGGACCGACATTTGTCTTAACCAATCTTTTTCTTTTCACATATCCGTAAAAGCTTTTACAGTCAGTTTTTATATTCCCTGCCAGTTTTCTCTCATAATCTTTTCTCCCTTTCCTAATTAAGCCCTTTGTCCTCCTCTGCTGGACTCTGAATTTCTCCCAGTCCTCAGGTGAGCCACTTTTTCTGGCTAATTTATATGCTGCTTCTTTGGAATTGATACTATCCCTAATTTCCCTTGTCAGCCACGGGTGCACTACCTTCCCTGATTTATTGTTTTGCCAAACTGGGATGAACAATTGTTGTAGTTCATCCATGTGATCTTTAAATGCTTGCCATTGCATATCCACCGTCAATCCTTTAAGTGTCAATTCACCTGTTTCTGACTGTAAGGGACCTACATTTGTCTTAACCAATCTTTTTCTTTTCACATATCTATAAAAGCTTTTACAGTAATGCATTGTTTGCATCAAATCAAAAAGGATCATGCTGTGCAGCCTGCAGTGTCGCCATGCTTCCAGCACCAATAGCACATGCCCACAATTCACTAAACCTAACTATACTTCTTTGGAATGTGGGTGGAAATCGAAGCACCTGGAGGAAACCTACGCGGTCATGGGAGAATGTACAAACTCCTTACAGGCAGTAATGGGAATTGAACCCCGATCAATGATCACTGATGGTGTAAAGTGATGTGGTAACTGCAATATTGGCAGTTGGTGTTTTGACAGGACAGTTAAGAGATCTCCCCTATACTGGGTCTGAAACTCATAAAGGCAGTACTATGTCAGATTCCCCAAAGGACAGGGTGAACCAGGTAGTTCTAAAACATTGAAGTAGTTCTTTGTTGAGAGACTGAGGGAGTGTTGCACTGTCAGATGTGCCTGTCCTTTGGATGCCACTTATGTAATAAAGCCTTGTCTTCTCTCAGGATGTCATGCTTAGTTTTCTGTCTAAATTTGAACCCTCGTCAGCACTGCAAAAAGAACCTGTCTGGCCATTATCACACTGCTGTTTGTGATAGCTTTTGAACGAGGCTGGCGATCACATTTCCCTCTCTGGAATAGTGCCCAGGTGTCAAGAAGCGTTCAATTTTCTGTAAATTGTCCAGGGATGCCTTGAGATCTTACAAAGTGTACAGGACTTTCGGAAATGAAAGGGAGATTTTCAAACTCTTAGAAATCTTCCAATGTTTTGAGCATTCTTGGAGATTTATTGAGGAAGTGCTAGTCCAATGAACAACTTTAAGTGTACTAAGAGATTAAAACTAACGATCGGCGTGAGGCAAGTTCAGGCACCTAAGCTATTTCCTTGCAGCTCTTTTTCTCAGCAATTAAACACAGATACTTATGCAAGTCAACTCTTGCACGAACAGTGTTGGCTGACATTGTTTATCGTCCTGTTCCTACAGGACAGTAAGCCCTAGAGCACACAAAGTCTTTTGTTTCTGGTGGACAGAGTTGCTGTCCAACTTTTCCACACCAAATGTGCTCCCCTCTTTTTTCACATTGTCCCTGGCAATGCAGTTTGATCACTTTTATTAACCCCTCTTATTGTGGGAAAATCAGAATCAGGATTATTATCATCAGCATGTCATGAAATTTGTTGTTTTGCAGCAGCAGGACAATGCAATACATAAAATGTACTATGAGATACAATAAAACTATTTTAAAAAAATAAATAAGTAGTGTAAAACGAAAGCAAAGTGGGTTCATGGGCTGTTCAGAAATCTGATGGTGGAGGGAAAGGAGCTGTTCCTAAAATGTTGAGTGTGTCTTCAGTTTCCTGTACCTCCTCCTTGATGGTAGCATTGAGAAGAGGGCATGTCCTGGGTGAGGAGGGCACTTAATGAGAGACCCCACCTTCTTGAGGGACTGTCTATTGATTATGTCTTCGGTGCCGGGGAGGCTAGTGTCCGTGATGGAGCTGGCTGTGTTTACAACCCTCTGCAGCTTTTCCTGATCCCGTTCAGTGGCCCCTCCATACCAGTCGGTGATACAACCAGTCAGAATGCTCTGCACCGTACATCTGTAGGAATCTGCTAGAGTCTTTGGCGACGTACCAAATCTCCAAATAATACACTCATCATTAGAAACTGTTCATGATGTGACTGCACAGAAGAAAATGCAAAGGAGATTCACACGGGTGCTGGCTGAGTTGGAGAACTTCAGTTATGGGGAGGCATCAGATAGGCTTGTCCTGTTTTCCCTGGGGTGAAGGAGGCTGAAGGGTGACCTGATGGAAACAGATAAGATTATGAGGGGCTTGGATAAAGTACATGGTCATAAGATACCGCCTCCCCCATGGCAGGAGAATGAAAAACAAGAAGTCATGGGTTTAAGGTGAGAGGAAGGAGCTTTAATGGAGACTTGAAGGAAATCAGTTTTTTACATAGACAGTGGTTGATAGCTGGAACGTGCTGCCAGAGGAGCTGGTGGAGTTAGATACAACCAGTGTGTTTAAGGTACATTTAGACAGATGCTTATATAGGTAAGACTCAGAAGGATGCATCCCTAACATGGTCAAAACATGGGCAAAAAAGATTGAACGTGGAAAACAGAAGGGCCACTTTCTGTGTTGCACAACCATACTTTTCTGATACTGTGTCTGAAATCAGTATTCACTGTCAGCAAGATAAGCCTAACCATTAGGCCCTGCACAACTACATTCGGACTGGAATAAACTGCACCTCATTCAGAGGAGAGACTACCGACTACTAACTCGTTACATGTGCCCAATCTACATTTCTTAATCATAAAAATTAGAAAACATCAAAATGAGATCTCTATATAGATAATTATAGTGTGTAATTTCACTGTATTTAACTTGCTTCTCCATTTGATTTTGTCTGAGATTTAGTGTAAGCATTTTAATCCTTTCCATAACACAACAAGCAATCACGTACAGTATGTGTGCACTAAACATTTTATAAAACCATAAGATCATAAGACATAGGAGAATTAGGCCATTTGGCCCATTGAATCTGTTCTGCCATTCCATCAAGGCTGATTGTTATCCCTCTGAACCCCATTCTCCTGCTTTCTCCCTATAACCTTTGACACCATTATTAATCCAGAACCTATCAACCTCCTCTTTAAATATACTCAATGTCCTGGCCTCCACAGCCATCTGTGGCAATGAATTCCACAGATTCACCACCCTTTGGCTAAAGAAATTCCTCCTCATCTCTGTTCTAAAAAGACGTCCTTCTATTCTGAGGCTGTGGCTCCTGGTCCTGGACTCTCCCATTATTGGAAATATCTTCTCCACGTCCACCCTAATCTAGACATTTCAATACTTGATCCCTCCTCAATCTTCTAAACTCCAGTGAGTACAGGCCCAGAGCCATCAAACGCTCCTCGTCATATTTTAATTGTAGGGTGTCTGAATTAACTGTTTGTGAAGAATGGAAAACTGCACTGATAGTAATGTGGAATTGTCAACCTTTGGTCACTCATTTAATTTTCCTTATCAAACTCTTTTATTACATGCAACCAACCTGATACTGTCCACTTTACACCGTGGCTTAATACTTCAGTTACTACTTTGCCCTGGTTGGGAAGGGTAACTATTACTCCTGGACACTCAGTGTTAAAAATAGAGAAGCACTTCATGGAATTTGCAAAAATGAACAATGAATAGGACAAAGAAAAAGCAATAACCAAAGAAAAGAAGGTAGGTGGGTAACACACATCAAAGTTGCTGGTGAACGCAGCAGGCCAGGCAGCATCTCTAGGAAGAGGTACAGTCGACGTTTCAGGCCGAGACCCTTCATCCTGATGAAGGGTCTCGGCCCGAAACATCGACTGCACCTCTTCCTAGAGGTGCTGCCTGGCCTGCTGCGTTCACCAGCAACTTTGATGTGTGTTGCTTGAATTTCCAGCATCTGCAGAATTCCTGTTGTTAAGGTAGGTGGGTAGGTGGGGAGGGGGGGGTGGAATGAAGTGGGAAGCTTCACTTCAAAGACCGGCCCCCTCCCACCCACCTTCCTCCTCACCTGATCTCACCTATCACCTGCTAGCTTGTACTCCCTCTGCTTCCCCTCCGCCACCTTCCTATTCTGTCTTCTTCCCCCTTTCTTCCCAGTCCTGATGAAGGGTGTTGGCCTGAAATGTTGACTCTTTATTCCCCTCCATAGATGCTGCCTGGCTTGCTGAGTTCCTCCAGCATTTTGTGCTAATCTGAATCTTCAGCATCAGGAAAACATTTGTGTGTTTTTTCTTTCGTCTAGGCTCATGGTAACACAGCTTTGCACATGGCAGCCGGTCTTCACAATGAGAGAAACCAGGAGAAAATAATTAAACTACTTCTACAGCATGGAGCAGATGGCAGCATTCGAAACCTGGAGAATGACCAGCCGATTCATTTGGTACAGCCAGGGGAGCAGGGAGATCAGGTGAGGAAGATCTCTTGTGGGAATTCATCCATTCTTTGCAATGATGATTACAGTTTCACGTGCCTTCCTCACATCCATCCGTGTCGAAATGCAACGCAACCAACTATGGGGGATAGATTTCCTTTACCGAACGTCCTGCTCATCCACATATCTTCAATAGCAGAGCCACAGAAAATGTATTCTTTCTCCTTGGTTCCCACAGCTCTTCAAGGTTCAAGGCTCAAGGTAGATTTATTATGAAAGTATGTATGCAGTATATGACTCTGAGATACATCTGCTCCAGGCAGCCATGGAAACCGTTCAAAATAAAACATCAACCCCACCCCCATGAACAAAAAAAAAAATTGCACTAACGGCAACAAAAGCATCAACACCCCCATGCAAAAAATTGCATATCTGGCAGCAAGAACACCAAACTCACCCAATGCGCAAAAAATTGTGCAAACAGCAACGAGAACATCAAAACCCCTCGTGCAAAAAACAAACCGCGCATACAGCAACAAGAACATCAAACTCCCTCCACGCGCAAAAAAACAAATCATGCATACAGCAACAAGAACATCAAAACCCCTCGTGTGCAAAAATCAAAACGTGAAAACGGCAACAAGAACATCAAACTCCCTCCACGCACAAAAAATTGCACAAATGGCAACAAGAACATCAAACCCAACCCCCCCATGTGCAAAAAACCAAACAAATTGCGCAAACAGCAACAAGAATGGACAAAAACATAGAATATAGAACAAAAAGTTGAAAGACTCCCCCTTAGAATTCATCCCATGTTTGTCAAAGTTCAAAGTTCAAAGTAAATTTACTATCAAAGTACGTATGCCACCATATAGTAGCCTGAGATTCATTTTCTTGCAGGCGTTCACAATAGAACAGAGAAATACAATAGAATCAATGAAAAACTACACACAAAGACTATCAAACAACCAATTTGCAAATTAAGTAAAACTGTGCAAACACAAAAACAATAATAATTACTCAATAAGTAGGTAGTAGGCAGCCGTTGATCACAGAGGATAATGGGTTTGCGCCTCTGGTGGACTGTGTCCTCTCCAGGGCACAAGCCTGGGCAGGAAGATTTGAAGAACCGGCTGTTGCCCATGCAGCGGGACCCCCCTCTCCACGTCACTCACTGATGTAGTCCAAGGGAAGGGCAAGCACCAATACAGCTTGGCACCAGTGTTGTCGCAAAGGTTGCCAGAGTGAAGTTGTAAACAACATCAAACTGCCTTAGGGACCCCAGCTCTGGATTTCTTCCTCGGGATTTACTCTCGAAGCCTTTCCCATGGGAGGGTATGGCCACAAGGCAGCAGAGGTTTAAAGTCAGAGTTTTCCTTCTCCTAGGCGGGCTGCCGCCCAAGGCTGACGATCTCCACCTGCCTGGAGCAACTGGTTTTAAGGCGCCAGTGATCCGCATTTGCCCTTTCTCTTGTCAGGAGAAACTGTTCTGCCCGGCCTAGTAGCTAAGCCACACGTGAAGGCCAAGAGTTGGTCTTGGTTGTCAGAGGCTGTAAGAGATGCACACCATTGGGAGCACTTCATAGGTAGTGGGAGCTTATCCCCACTACCACCCTGGCTATGACAACCTTAGGAACCAATCAATCAAATAAGTAAATAAACGATATTAAGAACATGAGTTGTAGAATCCTTGAAAGTGAGTCAATAGGTTACAGATTCAGTTCAGAGTTGAGGTGAGTGAAGTTATCCCCACATTGGTTCAGGAGCTTGATGGTTGAAGGGTAATAACTGTTCCTGAAGTGTGGGACCTGCCTTCTTGTTGTAGTGCTCCCTGTAGATGTGCTCAATGATGGGAGGGCTTTTCCTGTGATGCTGTTATCTGTTTGAACTCCATTTTGTAGCACGTAATATAGGTAATAAAGGCTTGATAGTTTACTTAAGAAATAATGGAAGGCGAGGCTTACATGCTTCTCAAGCCTGTTTCATCACTCCTGAAATTCATTATGAACTTCTCATTAGAGGGAGGATGTGGAAGCTTTAGAGAGGGTGCAGAGGAGATTTACCAGGATGCTGCCTGGATTAGAGAGCATGTCTTATGAGGAGGGGAGCCAGAATGGGGAATGAGAAAAGAGGGAAGGGATGGTGGTGGGGGAGGAATTACCAGAAGTTAGAGAAATTGCTGTTTATAGCATCAGGTTAGAGGCTACCCAAGCAGAATATAAAGTGTTGCTCCTCCGTCCTGAGAGTGGTCTTAATGTGGCCGCAGAGGAGGCCGTGGACCAGCATATCAGAATGAGAATGGAAAGTCGAATTGAAATGGGTGGCCAGTCAGAGATCCCGCCTTGCATGGTAGACAGAGAATTGATTTCCCCATTATCAGTATGGCACTGGGTTGTACTGTTAATCATTTGAAATGGGCTTAATCATACACTTGAAGCTTATTGTGAACATTTTTATGGCTTTACAGATCAGGCATCTCTTGAAGAAAGGACGAGTTGGCTCAGGGTCAAACCAACGAAGTGCAACATCCTAGGAATGTAGCTCAGCCTGGATCAGAGCAGTCCCACCCACTTCACTCCTGCGGAATGAATGCATTAGCAATGTTCAAACATGCACTTATCTGCAAAACTCAAGTCTTTCATTTCTGGTATAATTTATCTATGTAACAAACTATTGAATACTACTTCCAGCAGACATTTTCCTTCTCACTTAATATTCCAAAGGACCTGTGAATCTTCGTGCAGTCATAGAACTTAAACTTAATCTTTTAACTCCTTTCAGAATGAAGTCCCAAAGTCCTTTACAGCCAATGAAGTCTTTTTGTTGAACAGTAACAGCATAGTTCAAAAGAGCATTTCAAAGGGGAAATATTTACTTATTCATTTTAGCACAAATCCAAAAAAATGTTATACAGCAAATAATTATTAAGTAAATCAGAATTCTACTGATCAACAGTGGAACTGATCCAGATTTGTTTTCTATTTTGCTAAGCAAATGCAATGATCAAATATTGATACAAAAATTTTAACTTGTGCCAGCCAAAACAGTCTGACACGTTCCTACTGAGCTTAGAGAGAAAATAAAATTGTCCAAAATCCCCACACCCTGTTATGATAAAGCAGATTCTGATGGGCACTGTATGGAAAGGAGTGTAGAAAGAGATGGGATAAAGACTAGTTTTGATAATTACACCCACCCCCACTTCCTTCCCCTCTCACCTTTCCAACTCCTTCCTTGGGATGAATGGCTGAACAATGCTATCAGTCTGGCACAGGAGGAGGTACAGTGGTATGTTGATGGACCAGGGGGCTGCAGACCATCCTAAAAAGACACCAGCCCTGGATAATCGCAGGAGAGGATGGAAAATAGGAAAAATAGAAACAATAATTTCCAAGTATAAAGCTGTATCTTTTTAATATCTGAAGTTGAATTGGCTAATTTGAATAATGGGATAATTTTACATTTTTGTACTTTATTTTGGTAACTTTATTTATATTGATTAAACTAAATCACAAAGTAGTTGTACCCTCTTAAGTTGAATTAACAGTAAGCTACAATAGAATCATTCAACAAAAAGTAGTTAATAGTTATTCAACAGATTTCTAAAACATCTAATTTAAATCAATTTTGATATTTTATTATTATTTTGCTTTCATTGGAGCCTAGCAAAAATGATCAGCTTGCTAAGTAGAGGTCAACCAGTGTATTAAGTGGTTGGTAACACAAATGGTGAAAGGATAGAGTGGATGTGGAGAGGATGTCTCCTATGGTGGAAACCTTAGGAAACCTTAGGCTAGAACCAGAGGACACAGCCTCAGAACAGAGGGGCGTCCTTTTAGAATGGAGAAGAGGAGGAATTTCTTTAGCTAGAGAGTGGTGAATCTGTGGAATTCTTTGCCACAGGCAGCTGTGGAGGCCAAGTCTTAATGTATATTTAAGGCAGAGGTTGACAGATTCTTGATTGGTCAGGGCATGAAGGGATACGGGGAAGGTGTGTGGGGAAGACAAGAGATTGGGGCTGAGAGTAAAAATGGATCAGCTATGATGTAATGGTTGAGCAGACTCGATGGGCCAAATGGCCTGATCCTGTTCCTATATCTTACGGTCTTATGGTCTAATAGGTTAAATTGTGCTACCCATGTTGACTGCTTTGCCATGTTGATTGCCTGGTGATGTATAGCAGCACCATGATGTACATTGTACAGGCACTCTCCACTCCCTGTGAGACTGAGTAATGGACAGTGCAATTAAAGTTTTAAAAGTTATCAGATCAAAAAATAATTCAACTAAAGTACATTAAATTAGTACAAACTAATAAACAGAATAAAAATCTTAGCAGGCATTTACATGAAAGCTAGCACAAATCACTGGCATTATGCCAGAGGACCAGATAGAAATTATTTCTGTCTCCTCGGTCCATCGTGATCCAGAACAGCTGCCGAGCTCGGTCTGCACTCAGACCAGTCCCTCCCTCTTCACTCCTGTGGAACTGATGTATATTCAGAATATAAGATGCACTGCAATCAGCGTGCATCGGACCTGTACACCACAGTGCAAGCAAAGACTTGTTAAACATCCAAAGGTATGTGGAAAGTACTGATTCTGGAGGTCAGTCCTATCCAGAAAAAGGCAGATTACTACAGTCAGACTTCATCAGTTTGTTAATTCCTCAGCTGCAAAGATCTTCTTGCTTATAGAACAATTATTTTCTTGATAAAGTCGTTTTCCCAATAGCTAAAATAAGTTCCACAGAATTATAAAGAACTGTCATTTTTAAAGCTTGCGAGAATAAGCTTCTTGAGATGGTGTCAACTCTGGTTCAATCAGTGCCATTTTTACTTGGAAGGACTAGAGCACAAAACCTCATTTCACACTCCCGTGGAGTACTGAGGGGTGCCACACTCTCAGCATGCCAGCAGTCAGATAAGACATCAAATCAAGAGGACTCCTCTGAATTTTCGCAAATAAATATAAGGGACCCCCAGCGTCATTTCAGTTTAAAGTGGAGGAATTCTCACCACTGTCTTTGCCAGTATTTGTTTGAAAACCAATATAATTAGAACAGAATCTCTGCCCCTTTACACAAATTGGCTGCCACATTTCATGTTACCATGCATGACAACATTTCAAAAGTACATCATTGGCTGGAAAGTGCTTTGGAGCTTTGCTAAGGACCAGAAGGAGCCAGTGTTATCACAGATTAGTGCAGGACATGGGGTAAAACCTCAGCACCATAAAAAAACAGGAGTTGTGGCATCTTTCAGAATTACAAAATAGTGAGGAATCAACTGCCTGAGAAAGGACTTGGGCACAACTGACTGACAAAAACAGAAGATGACAAATATGGGGGGGGGGCGGGAAGTATCTTTAGTCACTAGTGCTGAATGGGTTTGAGATTATTAACCATTACTTGTGTTAGCCTCCTGGTTTTCAGTTCCATTGATGTGAATGAAATCATTAAAATTATTGCTAGCAATTGTCAAAAGCTGAATACAACTATAGCCAATACTCTCAAACCTTCATAGATGGTAACCAAAGATGAACTTCCCCTCTCCTAAGTCTAATGCAAAAATAAAACCAATCAGAGGTTGTGTCTCCACGTTGGCTTATTTCCAGATAATAGACCATAAGACATAGAGGCAGAATTTGGTATTCGGCCCATTCACTCTACCCTGCCATTCCATCATGGCTATTTTCCCTTTCAACCCCATTCTCCTGCCTTCTTTGACACCCTTACTAATCAAGAACCTATCAACCTCAGCTTTAATTGGACCCAAGACATGACTTCCACAGCTGTCCGTGGCAATGCATTCCATTGGTTCACCACCCTTTGGCGAAAGAAATTCTGCCTCATCTCTGTTCTAAAGGGATGTCCTGTTCTGAGGCTGCGCCCTCTGGTTCTAGACTCCCCCACTATTTTAAACATCCTCTCCATACCTACTCTATCTAGGCCTTGCATACTTAATAAGTTTCAATAAGATTTTTCCCCTTCCTCCATTCTTCTAAACTCCAGTGAGTACAGGCCCAGAGCTATATATTAACCCTTTCATTCTGGAGTCATTCTTGTGAACATCTGGATCCTCTCCAGTGCCAGCACATCCTCTAATGTACCAGAGCATCCCACCACTATTTCTCGTTCTGATTTCTCACCTCACCTCGTTTTGAAGACTTTAGAGCCACTCAGCTGGGAAACACACAGTGTATCCACAGCCTAGAGAGCTGTTAATATTAGATTTAAAAGCAGGGATTAGAGGAATTTTACTCTGTAACATTTTCATTACAAGTTATTGATAAGGATACTGCCATGGCTGAAAAGGTAGAAGAAAATTGTGCTATTGCCTGTAACAGCCTTATTTTTTTTCCTTCTTGATTCTGTTAAATGTAACTTAAAACAAAGTTTTCAGTATTTATTCATGTCTGACCTTGAGCCTCAGTTTTAACATTACCGAGGCTAACAGGTTTTAAAATGAACTAATTGGAGTATGTTCCAATGCGTCTCCGGATACTTTGCTAAGGTGTACCTCGGAACGAAGATATAATCTTTGATTATTCTCCAACTTCCATGAATATCATTCTTCCATCTGAAAGTTTTCATTAGCATCAGAGTTAGTTCACTGGGCGCTGCATACTGAATTTCACTATGTTTAAGGACAATGCCCACAAATATTGGCTAAATACATAAGCTGGGATGGGCGCAAGCCATGGTTACTTGTTAACACATTACCAGTAACATCTCACAGTGTCAAAAACAATTGTATACCAAATTTAATATCCTCCTTGATGTATCAAATGTGTTATCTTGAAAATTAGATATTTTGCCACAATTACTTACATCACTGCCCAGAAAATTCTTGTCATGGTTTTAGCAAAATAATTCTACACACATCCTTCTTGTGTTTCAAATACTTTCTCTTCTCAGCCTACTGGCTTGCTTCATTGATAAGTACACTGTATTATTCAGTGTCATCTAACTTAAGATTGCCAGAAATGGCTTAATGACAATTTTTACAATGGTTCTTTTCAAACTATTTTTTAAAATTTCTGAAAGTAATTGAGGAATGTGATATGAATTTATCTGCTAACACCACCATAGATTTAATATTAGCACCTTTAATACCTACCAGCTGGATTAGAGACTCTTTTCATTTGGGTGGGTGCCAAGTATGGTTCTGCAATTTGAAATAGCTCAAGAGAGCACAATACAAGCCAAAATGAATTTGAGATGATTTGGGTTCTTCATCCAATTGAGCAAGCTAGGGCTTATCTCTTTGCAGCAAAGGAGGATGAGAGGTGACTTAGTAGAGGTGTACAAGATGATAAGAAGCATAGATCAAGTGGACAGCCAGAGGCTTTTTCATGGGGCAGAAATGAATACAAGGGAGCATAATTGTAAGATGACTGGAAGAAAGTATAGGGGGATGTCAGAGGTAGGATTTCACATAGCGAGTGGTGGGTGCATGGAATGCGCTGCCAGGGTGGTGGTAAAGGCAGATAGATTAGCGGCATTTACAAAACTCATAGAAAGACATATGGATAAAAGATTAATGGAAGGGAGTCAGGTTTCGGAGTTCAATTCCAGCATCCTCTGTAAAAAGTTTGTACATCCTTCCTGTGAGTGTTTCCTCCGGGTGGTTTGGTTTTCTCCCACAGTCCAAAGACGTGTCAATTAGTGGGGTAATTGGTCACTGTAAATTATCTTGTTACAAGGCTAGTGCTTTGCTGAACAGTGCAGCTGGTTAGGCTGGAAGGGCCTGTTCGTTCCTTGCTGTATCTTGAAATAAACATCATGGGCTGAAGACTCTGTACTGTTCTCTATTCAGTATGTTTTTGCCTCTGATTGTAGCATTTTCAATTAAGAGATCAGGCTTCAGACAAGAAAGGATCATCTCACAGCTTTCTACATTGTTATTAGACTTTCAATTTGTCTGCCTTATATTTTGTTCATTATTTATACACGAGATCATATTTTCTTCAGTTTGGCCCATTGTTTGGCTCCCACGTTTTTTCATTCAGGGAATCAGTACTGGTGACAGTAACTCCCTTTTCTACACATCTGTGACTGATGTGTGGATCAGGTTAAAGCAGAATATTTATTATTTCTATGAAATAAATTGTTGATTGTCATACAATCTGCGATATAAATACATACTTTGTATTTTTGTATAGATCAAATTTGATTACACTGCATCAGTGTGGCAGGGTTATATTGCTTGGCTGCATTTGGGATATCACAGAATTCAGGTTTGACATCATACATCTCTGATGTACCTTATTATTCTTTGGAACAGCATAATGGTAACCAATGAGTAATTGTTCATGATAATATTATTACAATTTTGCAACAACGGATTATATTGGGAACTACCTCATAAGTCTGCAGATAAAAACCTGGAAAGTGAGGTTAGTCTCAATTATTCCTTGTCCAACCTGGACACGATTGGTCAAATGAAGTCCTTCCTCTGCTGTGCCATAAAAATCCAAAGATTCTCTGATGATGATGATGATTCCAGTTGTTAACGATAAACCTTTCGGAAGGCATTCCTCTACGTCAAACATACATTGCTCTCAGCTCAACACTGTTTCATGCAAATGCATTCTATGCATGTGGCCGTTTTTAAGAAGCTTGAGATTGCCGGATAATTCCATGATTATTCCTTGACGGAAGTTTAAGAGAAAGGGTAGACATTTGTTTTATCTTTTTCATTTGGGTTCCTGTTTGTTCCAACATATAGAAATAAAATGCTTGTTACTTGAAAACAATTGATGCTTTAATTACCCTGACAAGGTGAATGAAACTTGTGGTGAAATAGCTATGAAGTCCGTTGAGGAGGAAGTTAACGAAGTTCACTACCTTGCAATTTAAGAGTGAAGTATAAAAATTCCTTCTGAACAATCTGCTAAATTGACCCACCTAAACCTGGTAATCCCTCACAAATAGGCTATCAGGGCAGTCTGCCTGATCTGGAGATGTGGGATTTTGACATATTATCTCAGAATTAAAATGTTTCCTGCAATAACTATTTCAGGAGAATACTATTCACCCAATTCAGACATTTGACACAGTTTCTAACCCAGTGCTGCTTCAGCAGTGCTTGCATCTGCCGCTTGCTTCAGATTATTAAGTTTTGATACTATGTTTACCATGACGTTGCAAAGTGATCTGACGTTGCCCTTAGATTTGAGATATCACAATCTTTCTTGTATTTATTCCTGAATCCTGGATAAAATTAATTCTGTCACTGCAAGCTTGGCTATTTTTGTGGTATGGAAAAGAGTTTAAACTTGAGTTTGTTATTCTTTATTAGAATATCATTTTATCATTTATTGTGAACCACAATGTAACATTTTGCTGGTATAACTGGCCCTTTCACCTGTATGCATATTGATAACAATGCATAATAAACATTTGCACTCTTGAAAGAATTTCAGCATACTGTCTCATAATACTGCATTTTAATGTGACTTGTTTCTGTCCTGAGACAGATGACTTACAACATACATCCAGCAAAGATCTTCTAGATTATCTACATTAGCTTGTCACATGTACATCGAAACATCAAAACATACGATAAAATGTTTTGCTTTCTGTCAATGACCAATCCAGTCCGAGGATGGTCCAGAGTGACAGCTGACAAATGGTGCTATGCTTCCGGGACAACATAGCATGCCCACAACTCACGCATTCTAACCCTAACCCAAAATGTATGAATTTGAAATCTGGGAGGAAACCAGAGCATCGGGAGGACACCTATGAGATCAGAGGAAGAATGTACAAGCTCCTTACAGACCGTAGTGGGAATTGAACACCGATCAGTTCAATGCTGGCACATTGTGCTAACTGCTACACTACCATGGCCACCCGAGCTGTTAAGGGCACGGTAATATGTTGTTATGATCAGGTTCTTTTAGTTGAAGGAGAATGCTTCCTTATCTACCACTTCCCAAAAAATGAACAGTACCTACCGCAGAAGAGGTGTGGTCATTTGCTAAGTCTAATCAATGTTAGTCTTGGCCAGTTGTCAGTAAAAGTTCCCAAGCTATCAATCACCATCTCAGTTTCCCTTATCTTATTGGACTGAACTCTGAAATTGTGTCCTATTCTGTCTACAAGACAAATGAAAATCTTTCAATGTGCAAGATAAAACTCTGAAAGACCCTTTAAATGACCGCTAAAATCCTTGTGCAGGATTCCCTGAAGGTTAATTTGAAGGTGGTGGTGAGGAACGCAACTGCGATGTGAGCATTCATTTTGAGAGGACTCGAACATAAAAACAAGGATATAATGTTGAAGCTTTATAAAGCTCTGGTGTGGCCTCACTTGGAATACTGTGAGCAGATTTGGGCCCCTTATATTAGAAAGGATGTGCTGACATTGGAAAGGGTTCAGAGGAGATTCACGAAAATGGTTCCAGGATTGAAAAGCTTGTCATATAAGGAGCATTTGACAGCTCTGGGCCTCTACTCATTGAAATTCAGAAGAATGAGGGGTAACCTAATTGAAACCTATCGAACGGTGTAAAAGTAGTAAGGTAGAAGGGCTGAAATGTGTGTACAATGCAAGAAGCATCAGGAACAAAGGTGATGAACTGAGAGCTTGGATACATACATGGAATTATGATGTAGTGGCCATTACAGAGACTTGGCTGGCACCCGGGCAGGAATGGATTCTCAATATTCCTGGATTTCAGTGCTTTAAAAGGGATGGGGGGGGGGGGAAGGGGAGGAGGGGTGGCATTACTGGTCAGGTATAATATTACAGCTACAGAAAGGGTGGGTAATGTAGCAGGATCCTCTTTTGAGTCAATATGAGTGGAAGTCAGGAACAGGAAGGGAGCAGTTACTCTATTGGGGGTATTCTATAGGCCCCCTGGTAGCAGCAGAGATGCAGAGGAGCAGATTGGGAGGCAGATTTTGGAAAGGTGCAAAAATAACAGGGTTGTTATCATGGGTGACTTTAACTTCCCTAATATTGATTGGCACCTGATTAGTTCCAAGGGTTTAGATGGGGCAGAGTTTGTTATGTGTGTCCAGGACGGATTCCTGTCACAGTATGTGGATAGGCCGACCAGGGGGAATGCCATACTAGATCTAGTACTAGGTAATGAACCGGGTCAGGTCACAGATCTCTCAGTGGGTGAGCATCTGGGGGATAGTGACCACCGCTCCCTGGCCTTTAGCATTATCATGGAAAAGGATAGAATCAGAGAGGACAGGAAAATTTTTAATTGGGGAAAGGCAAATTATGAGGCTATAAGACTAGAACTTGCAGGTGTGAATTGGAATGATGTTTTTGCAGGGAAATGTACTATGGACATGTGGTCGATGTTTAGAGATCTCTTGCAGGATGTAAGGGATAAATTTGTCCCAGTGAGGAAGATAAAGAATGGTAGGGTGAAGGAACAATGGGTGACAAGTGAGGTGGAAAATCTAGTCAGGTGGAAGAAGGCAACATACATGAGGTTTAGGAAGCAAGGATCAGATGGGTCTATTGAGGAATATAGGGAAGCAAGAAAGGAGCTTAAGAAGGGGCTGAGAAGAGCAAGAAGGGGGCATGAGAAGGCCTTGGTGAGTAGGATAAAGGAAAACCCCAAGGCATTCTTCAATTATGTGAAGAACAAAAGGATGACAGGAGTGAAAGTAGGACTGATTAGAGATAAAGGTGGGAAGATGTGCCTGGAGGCTGTGGAAGTGAGCGAGGTCCTCAATGAATACTTCTCTTCAGTTTTCACCAATGAGAGGGAACTTGATGATAGTGAGGACAATATGAGTGAGGTTGATGTTCTGGAGCATGTTGATATTAAGGGAGAGGAGGTGTTGGAGTTGTTAAAATACATTAGGACGGATAAGTCCCGGGGGCCTGATGAAATATTCCCCAGGCTGCTCCACAAGGCGAGGGAAGAGATTGCTGAGCCTCTGGCTAGGATCTTTATGTCCTCGTTGTCCATGGGAATGGTACCAGAGGATTGGAGGGAGGCGAATGTTGTCCCCTTGTTCAAAAAAGGTAGTAGAGATAGTCTGGGTAATTATAGACCAGTGAGCCTTACATCTGTGGTGGGAAAGCTGTTGGAAAAGATTCTTAGGGATAGGATCTATGGGTATTTAGAGAATCATGGTCTGATCAGGGACAGTCAGCATGGCTTTGTGAAGGGCAGATCGTGTCTAACAAGCCTGATAGAGTTCTTTGAGGAGGTGACCAGGCATATAGATGAGGGTAGTGCAGTGGATGTGATCTCTGTGGATTTTAGTAAGGCATTTGACAAGGTTCCACACGGTAGGCTTATTCAGAAAGTCAGAAGGCATGGGATCCAGGGAAGTTTGGCCAGGTGGATTCAGAATTGGCTTGCCTGCAGAAGGCAGAGGGTGGTGGTGGAGGGAGCACATTCAGATTGGAGGGTTGTGACTGGTGGTGTCCCACAAGGATCTGTTCTGGGACCTCTACTTTTCGTGATTTTTATTCACGACCTGAATGTGGGGGTAGAAGGGTGGATTGGCAAGTTTGCAGACGACACAAAGGTTGGTGGTGTTGTAGATAGTGTAGAGGATTGTCGAAGATTGCAGAGAGATATTGATAGGGTGCAGAAGTGGGCTGAGAAGTGGCAGGTGGAGTTCAACCCGGAGAAGTGTGAGGTGGTACACTTTGGAAGGACAAACTCCACGGCAGAGTACAAAGTAAATGGCAGGATACTTGGTAGTGTGGAGGAGCAGAGGGATCTCGGGGTACATGTCCACAGATCCCTGAAAGTTGCCTCACAGGTGGATAGGGTAGTTAAGAAAGCTTATGGGGTGTTAGCTTTCATAAGTCAAGGGATAGAGTTTAAGAGTCGTGAGGTAATGATGCAGCTCTATAAAACTCTGGTTGGGCCACAGTTGGAGTACTGTGTCCAGTTCTGGTCACCTCACTATAGGAAGGATGTGGAAGCATTGGAACAGGTACAGAGGAGATCTACCAGGATGCTGCCTGGTTTAGAGAGTATGCATTATGATCAGAGATTAAGGGAGCTAGGGCTTTACTCTTTGGAGAGAAGGAGGGTGAGAGGAGACATGATAGAGGTGTACAAGATAATAAGAGGAATAAATAGAGTGGATAGCCAGTGCCTCTTCCCCAGAGCACCACTGCTCAATACAAGAGGACATGGCTTTAAGGTAAGGGGTGGGAAGTTCAAGGGGGATATTAGAGGAAGGTTTTTTACTCAGAGAGTGGTTGGTGCGTGGAATGCACTGCCTGAGTCAGTGGTGGAGGCAGATACACTCGTGAAATTTAAGAGACTACTAGACAGGTATAAAGAGGAATTTAAGGTGGGGGGTTATATGGGAGGCAGGGTTTGAGGGTCAGCACAACATTGTGGGCCGAAGGGCCTGTAATGTGCTGTACTATTCTATGGTGAAAGGCCTCAATACAGTGGATGTGGAGAGGATGTTTCCTATGGTGGGGGAGTCTAAGACCAGAGGACACAACCTCAGAAGAGGAGTGTCCAATTGGAATAGAGAAGAGGAGGAATTTCTTTAGCCAGAGAGTAGAGAGTCTGTAGTATTCGTTGACACGGGTGGCTGTGGAGGCCAAGTTACTGGGTATATTTAAGGCAGATGTTGATAAGTTCTTGACTAGTCAGGGCATGAAGGGATACAGGGAGAAGATAAGAGATTTGGGCTGAGAGGGAAAATGGATCAGTCATATTGAAATGGTGGAGCGTATTTGATGGTCCAAATTGTCTAATTCTGCTCCAATATCTTACGGTCTTATGATCTAAAGTTGATAGTCTGATTTATGAGAAAATTATTTTTTTTGATTTATTGAGCTACGGTACTGAATAGGCCCTTCCAGCCCTTCGAGTCATGCCACCCAGGACTCCCCCAGTTTAATCCTAGCCTAATCACAGACAATGACCTATCAACCAGTATATCTTTGGACTGCGGGAGGAAACCAGAGCACCTGGGGAAAACCCATGCAGTCATGGGGAGAATGTACAAACACCTTATAGACAATGGCAGGAATTGAACGTGGGTCACTGGTACTGTAAAGTGTTGAGTTAACCAGTATGCAACCATACTGCCCCAGGTAGCTCAATTCAGAATCTTAGGCTAAATATTGGGAGGAATGAATCCAGCAGCTTGAGGCTTCTAGCAGATTCCAAACTCTTAATGATAATCCCATAAGCCTTGTCAATTTCTTGGGCGATGACTCTTTTTGACTATGGTACTATACTCAACAGATAGGCGATTCTGTGGACCCAGAAAAGAAACACGGATGGTAGTTTGCCTCCCAGGTGCCAGGGTTCATGATGTTTCTGAGCACAGCCACAATATCCTGAAATAGGAGGGTGAGCAGCCAGAAGTCGTGGTATATATTGGTACCAACGACATAGGTAGAAAAAGGGTGGAGGTCCTGAAAACAGAATACAGGGAGTTAGGAGGAAAGCTGAGAAGCAGGACCTCAAAGGTAGTAATCTTGGGATTGCTGCCTGTGCCATGCAACAATGAGTTTAGGAATAGAATGAGGTGGAGGATAAATGTGTGGCTGAGGGATTGGAGCAGGGGGCAGGGATCCCAGAATTTTGGATCATTGGGAGCCCTTCTGGGGCAAGTGTGACCTGTACAAAAAGGACAGGTTGCTCTTGAATCTGAGGGGGACCAATATCCTGGCAAGGAGGTTTGCTAATGCTACTGGGGAGGGTTTAAACGAGAATTGCTGGGGGTGGGAACCGAAGTGAAGAGGCAGAGGATGGGGAGGTTGGAGCACAAGTAGAGACAATTTGTAGGGAGTTTGTGAGGAAGGATAAGCAGATGATAGAGCAAAGGTACATTCAGCCTGATGGTTTGAGATGTGTCTATTTTAATGCAAAGGGTATCATAAACAAGGCGGATGAACAGAGCGTGGATCAATATGTGGAACTATAATGCTGTGGCCATTACAGAGACTTGGATGTCTCAGGAACAGGAATGGCAGCTGAGTGTGCCAGGTTTTAGCAGAGGCAAAAGAGGTGGGGGTGTGGCATTACTGATCAGGGATGGTGTCACGGCTGCAGAAAAGGAAGAAGTCATGGAGGGATGGTCTACTAAGTCAGTGTGGGTGGAAGTCAGAAACAGGAAAGGGGCAGTAACTCTACTGGGTATTTTTAGAGCCCCCCCCCCCCCAATAGTAACAGGGATATCGATGAGCAGATAGGGATGCAGATGCTGGAATAGTGCAATAATAATGGGGTTGTTGTGATAGGAGATATTAACTTTCCTAATATTGATTGGCACCTCGTTAACATAAGAAGGTTAGATGGGGTAGAGTTTGTTAGCTGTATTCAGGAAGGTTTCCTGACACAAGATGTAGATAAGCCATCTAGAGGAGAGGCTGTGCTTGATCTGGTATTGGGAAATGAACCTGGTCAGGTGTCAGATCTCTCAGTGGGAGAACATTTTGGAGGTAGTGACCACAACTCTATTTCCTTCACCATAGTGCTGGAGAGAGATAGGAGCAAACAATTTGGGAAAATATTTAATTGGGGTAGGGGAAATATGATGCTATTAGGCAGGAACTTGGGCGTATAAATTGGGAGCAGATGTTCTCAGGGAAATGCAGGGCAGAAATGTGGCAAATGTTTAGGGAACACTTGCATGGAGTTCTGCACAGGTATGTTCCATTGAGGCAGGAAAAATATGGTAGAGTTAAAGAACCATGGTGTACAAAGTATGTAGAAAATCTAGTTAAGAAGAAAAGAAAATCTTGCAAAAGGTTCAAGAAACTAAGCACTGTTAGAGCTCTAGAAAATTACAAAATTGCTGGGAAGGAGCTTAAGAATGGAATTAAGAGAGCCAGAAGGGGCCATGAGAAGACCTTGGTGAGCAGGATTAAGGAAAACCCCAAGGCATTCTACAAGTATGTGAAGAGCAAGAGGATGAGCTGTGTGAGAATAGGACCAATCAGGTGCAATAGTGGAAACGTGTATATGGAGTCGGAGGAGGTAGCGGAAATACCTAATGAATACTTTGCTTCTGTAGTCACAAGGAAAAAAGACCTTGGCAATTGTGGGGATGACTTACAGCGGACTGGGATGCTTGAGCATACAGACATTAAGAAAGAGGATGTACTGGAGCTTTTGAAAAGTATTAAGTTAGATAGGTCACTGGGACCAGATGAGACATACCCCAGGCTACTGTGGGGAGCGAGGGAGGAGATTGCTGAGACTCTGGCGAAGATCTTTGCATCATCAATAGGCACGGGAGAAGTACCAGAGTATTTGAGGGTTGCAAATGTTGTTCCCTTGTTCAAGAAATGGAGTAGAGACAACCCAGGAAATTATAGACCAATGAGTCTTACTTCAGAGGTAGGCAAGTTGTTGGAGAGGATCCTGAGAGGCAGGATTTATGAGCATTTGGAGAGACATAATCTGATTAGGGATAGTCAGCATGGCTTTGTCAAGGCCAGGTTGTGCCTTACAAGCCTGATTGAATTCTTTGAGGATTCAACAAAACACATTGATGAGGGTAGAGCAGTGGATATAGTGTATGTGGATTTCAGCAAGGCATTTGATAAGGTTCCCCATGCAAGGCTCCTTCAGAAAGTAAGGAGGCATGGGATCCAAGGGGACCTTGCTTTGTTGATCCAGTATTGGATTGCCAACAGAAGGCAAAGGGTGGTTGTAGATGGCTTGTATTCTGCATGGAGATTGGTGACCAGTAGTGTGCCTCAGGGATCTATTCTGGGATCCCTCATCTTTGTGATTTTTATAAATGACCTGGATGAGGAAGTGGAGGGATGGGTTAGTAAATTTTCTGATGACACAAAGGTTGGATGTGTTGTGGATAGTATGGAGGGTTGTCAGAGGTTACAATGGGACATTAATAGGATGCAGAACTGGGCTGAGAAGTGGCAGATGGACTTCAAGCCAGATAAGTGTGAAGTAGTTCATTTTGGTGGGTCCAATTTGAAGACAAAGTATAATATAAATAGTAAGACTCTTGGCAGTGTGGAGGATCTGAGAGATCTTGGGTCCATGTCGATAGGACACTCAAAGCTGCTGCGCAGGTTGACAGTTTTGTTAAGAAGGCATATGGTGTTTTGGCATTCATCAACCATAGGATTGAGTTCAAGAGCTGAGAGGTAATGTTACAACTATATAAGACCTTGATCAGACCCCACTTGGAGTACTGTGTTCAGTTCTGGTCACCTCATTACAGGAAGGATGTGGATACTATAGAGAGAGTACAGAGGAGATTTACAAGGATGTTGCTTGGATTGGAGGGGCGTACCTTATGAGAATAGGTTGAATGTACCTGGCCTTTTCTCCTTAGTACGATGGTGGATGAAAAGTGACCTGATAGAGGTGTATAAGATGATGAGAGGCATTGATCTGGTGGATAGCAAGAGGCTGTTTCCCAGGGATAAAATCGCTAACACGAGGGGGCGTAGTTTTAAGGTGCTTGGAAATAGGTACCGAGGGGATGTCAGGGGTAAGTTTTTCACACAGAGAGTGGTGGGTGCGTGGAATGCACTGTCAGTGGCTGTGGTGGAAGTGGATACAATAAGGTCTTTTAAGAGCCTCTTAGATAGGCACGTGGAGCTTAGAAAAATAGAGGGCTATCCGGTAGGGTAATTCTCGGCATCCTCTAGAGTAGGTTACATGGTTGGCACAACATTGTGGGCCGAAGGGCCTGTAATGTGCTGTGGATTTCTATGTTCTATGTTCAACTCAGTTGTGAATTTCAGAGCCAAGAATTTCTCCACCAGAGATAAGAGTTTACTCCTTATTAAATTCAATAAATATATCTGCCCAATTACAAAATTAAAATCTAACACGACCACGCATGCTCTATAGTGTAGAGCTTATAATATTAATCCATACCTTATCCAACCTGATCATAATAAAGATCAGGTGAAAGCATTATCTATAGAAAACTGTTCACTTTCTCCACTGTCTTTGAGGTTCTCCAGAAATGGAGAGTTTCACTGAGGTTGGGCAAGAGTATAACACAAGGTCATAGGTTAAGGGTGAAATGTGAAATGCTTAAGGAGAACATGAGGAGGAACTTCTCCACTCAGAGGATGGTGTAAGCACGGAATGAGCTGCCAGTGGAAGTGCTGAATATGGGTTCGATTTCAACACTTAAGAGAAATTTAGATAGGACTATGGATGGGCCAAGGTCCGGGTGCAAGTCAATGCGACTAGGTAGATTAACAGTTTGGTATGGACTAGATGGGCCAAAGAGCCTGTTTCTGTGTTGTAGTGCTCCGTGATTTTTTGACTCTATTCTGTGACTGTAACCTTCTTCATAACCACCTCAAAATCTCTGTAACATTGGTTAGACACGACTTGCCATGCACAAAGGCATATTGAACGTTCCTAATCAAGCCCTGTCAATCCACATACTTACGCATCCTAAGCCTTTGAGAATTTTCCAATTTTTTATCCACAACTGACATCAGGCTCACTGCCTGTAATTTCCCGGCCTTTCTTGAATAATGGAGCAACCTTTACTATCCTCCAGTCCTCCGGCACCTCACCCACGCTCAAGGATGTTTTATATATCTCTGCCAGAGAACCTGCAATTTCTGCACTTGTTCCTTGACTTGGTCTGAGGGAATGTATTGTTAGCTCCTGGGGATTTATTCACCATAACTTGCTTTGAAACAGCAAGCGTCTTCTCTGTAATCCAGAAAGGGTCCATAACCTAGCTACTGTTTTGCCCTACTTCTGAGGATCCTGTGCCTGTGTCCTGAGTAAATACAGATGCAAAAAATTCATCTCTTTCGACTCCATGCATAAATGACCATGGTGATCTTCAAGAGGACCAACTTTGTCTCCTGCTATTCTCTTGTTCTTAATATGTCTGCAGAAGACTTCGGGATTCTCTTTCACCTATGCTAGAGCAACCTCATATCCTCTTTCTGCCCTCCTGATTTCCCTCTTAAGTGTTTTCTTGCATTCCTTATGTTCATCAAGAACCTCATTAGAGTTCCTAATGATGATCCTAACTCTTATTCCTTGATATAATATTCCTTCTTCTTGTTAACCAGGGTCTCAGTATCCTGGAAAACCAAGGTTCTCTAAACCTGTTAGTGTTGTATTTTATTCCAACAAGAACATATAAATTCTGTTCTTCCAATATAGAGCAGAGAAGAGTACAGCACAGAAACAGGATTTAGCCCACAGTGTTATGCCAAACCAGATAAAGAGCAACTCAAAATCACCCAAAGACTAATCCCTGCTACCTACACCATGTCCATATCCCTCCATCTTCCTTACATCCATGTGCCTATCCAAACATCTCTTAAAAACCTGCACCACAACTCTCTGAGTGAAAAAAATTGCAGTGCCTTGGTTAAGATTTCAACTGCTATGCTGTGAGATATTTTATTTTAGCAGTTTCTGTAAAAACAGTGTGTCCTGATGCTCAGAGTGTTTTGGCTTTGACTAAAAATAAGGAGCCACGTTGTCCAGCTTAGGAATGTTGTGTCAGCCAATCAGGATTGTGGGACAGCTGAGAAGGTTTCAGAGAGCTGGGCGGGGAGGGACTTCTGAAGGACAGCAATCTGGTTTGGGGTCATTTGGTGGAAGGTGCGGAGAGAAGAGCACCAGAGAAGAGGCCTGGAGGATTCCATCTGAAAGGGAGACCCTTCACGAGGTGGAGGATTCCAAGAAGGGAAGTTCTACCTGTGGTTAGTGATGGGAATTCAGCGCCATGAGTAAAGCGATACACACAGCTACTACAGAAACGAGCTCCAACGTTTTGTGCACATTTAGACTATTTAACTGTAATGGACCCTTTTATTTTTTTTCTCTCTCTGGTAACTGATAAAGTTGAAAATTGATAAATATACTTTCTTTATAACTTTATCTTGGTGTACAATCTGTTACTTTTGCATTATCAAAAACTGGGTATGGGCAGTATTTACACAGCGTTCGCTCAAATCAAGGTTCCTATAATTGGAACATCATGACGTTCCTGTTTGGTTGAACCCCAAATCATACCAACTCAAGTTGTATATTGCTTATGAAAGGTAGCCTTCTCTCCGCTGAGTTGCACGGCTGTTATGGTAACAAGCTAAGCTGGTGTATGAGCCCCAAAACTTACCCTCACATCCCCCTTGAACCTGCCCTTTCTCACCTTCAATGCATGCCCTCTGGTATTAGACATTTCAGCCACAGGAAACAGGTACTCTCTGTCCACTCTATCTATGCCTCTCATTATCTAATAAACCTCAATCAGATCTCCCCTCAGCCTTCAGCACTCCAGAGAAAACAACTCAAGTTTATCCAGCCTCTGGTGATAGCACATGCCCTCAAATCAGGACTGCATCCTCGTAAACCTCTCTGCATCCTCTCCAAGCTTCAACATCCTTCCGATAGTGGAGCAACCAGAACTGTATACAATACTCCAGATGTGGCCTAACCAGAGTTTTATGAAGTTGCAACATAACCTCTTGACTGTTGAACTCAATGCCTCGACTAATAAAAAGCAAGCATTCCATAATCCACCTTAACCACCTTATCGACCTGCGTAGCTCTTTCAAGGAGTTATGAACTTGGATCCCAAGATCTCTCTGTTCAGCAACACTGTTCAGGATCGTGCCCTTAACAGTGTACTGTCTCCTTGTATTTTCCCTACTGAGCTGCAACATCTCACATTTATCTGGGTTAAACTCCATCTGCCATTTCTCACCCCATATCTGCAACTGATCTATATCGTGCTGTATTCTTTGCTGGTCTTCAATACTATCCACAACTCCACCAATCTTGGTATCATTTGCAAATTTACTAACCCACCCATCTACATTTTCATCCCGGTAACCCAGCCATATACATTTTCACCCAAGTAACCCACCCATATACATTGCTTAGAGATTGGATTAGATTCTTGCTTGGTATGCTAAAATATTGTGGCATTTAACACAAAGGGAAATTCATTTCCCCCTCATATCATAAAATTGGCCAAAATCTGGAACTGTATTGCAGTGTTTTACACTCAAAAAGATGAAGAAAAATAAGAGATCTTCCATTCCCTACAGGATCCAGTTTAGATAAATACTCTTTGACATCTTGCTCAACAACAATCAGTGAAGGACATTATACTCAAAGGCAAACATAATGTGAGTATGACAGGATTTTGGACCATATACATTTCCTCCAAGTGTGAGAACACCCACACAATGGAACAAGATAAAGGAAACTTTGTGTCATCAGAATAGATTGTACATCAGGATGATTGGCAGAGCACTGAACACATACCTTGGGAAATTCTTTGGGATCTAGGATAACTTGACACATACACAAACTGCTACTGCATTGTTGCATATCCTATGATGCATCAACCTTTAGGGTGCAGATGCATGATTTCTGGTCACTTCGTGTGGTCAGCATAATGCCCACTATATGGTGTAGGATGCTTTTCAACAGAAATGATAGACTCATTGTGATTAAATTAAATGGCCAAAACTACCATATTATTCTGGCAATAACTCAGGATGACTTCTTGTCTTCTCTCCACGGGTCTCCTCTTGCTAAATGTATCAAGCAACTTCTGAGAAGCTGAGTGGTGTAAGTAGAATCACCATTTCCTTTTCAGTCTGTGGTAGACTGTTACATACACATGAATGAGTGCATCAGGAATAGATGAGAACACTAGTCAAAAGTGGTTGCTGTGCAGGTAAGTGGGACATCTGCATCTGCCTCAATTTTCAAGTTTCAAAATTGTTTATTGTCATTTGTCAATATATGAGTGTAAAGGAGAACAAAATTATTGTTACTCCTGATCAAATGCAGCAAAAAATTCACAACAAGCATAAAGAACACAATGAAAAACACACAATAAATATCAATACATAAGGTTAGTTTGTATACATTGACTGATTGTATGTACATAAAGTGTACATCAACTTGATGGCTTGGGGGAAGTCACTGTTTTTAAGTCCAGTAGTCCTGCTGTGGACGTTACGTAGCCTCCTCTCTGATGCGAGTGATGCTGGTGGTGCATTGGGCAGTTTTAACTACATGCTGTAGAGTCCTCCATTTACCATTTACCACTGAGAATTCATCAGTTCTTCCATTAGAACAACTTAAAATTTGCTTCACCTTCAAGTCTGGGCATTCTCAGTGAATATGTGTGGACTTCATTGCCTGAAATACCAACTCCTCCATCTTTCTCACAAGAGATTCTGCAGATGCTGGAAATCTTGAGCAACACACACAAAATGCTGGAAGAACTCAGAAAATTAGGCAGCATCTATGGAAGGAAATACAGTTGGAATTTTGGGCTGAAACCCTTCTTCAGGAATGGAAAAGAAGGGGCGGAAGCCAGAATCCACTCTATGACTTAAAGATTGTAATGCAAGATGCATTAGTTGTAACAGTGAAAGCCACCAACAAGATTGAAGAAGCCCAAAACATACAATCTTTCAATTATTGTTTGATTTTGACCCCCAGAATGGATCAATTTCAAGGTAAATGTTTCTTGTTCAAGGAGCAGGCTTCTTTAAGCAAGGTGTCACTCATCAGTAGCACAGAAGCAGAGATCAAGTCATAAATAATTATAGAGCCAAAAGAGGCGTGTAGCACAGAAACAGGCCCTTCAAACCCATCATTTTCAGACTGACCATTGAGTAGCCATCTACAGTCGACTCATTTACCAGCTCTTGGCGTGTAGCCTTATATGCCTTGGTGATTCAAGTGTGCATCCAAATGCTATCAGAGCACCTCTTTTCATCACCTTCTCAGGCAGTGCTTTCTGGATTACAACCACCTCTGGATAAAAAAAAATTTCCTCTAAACCATTTGCTTCTCACCTTAAACTTATGCCTTCTGGTCCTAGACACCTCTGTCACTGGGAGAAATTTCTTATTATCTACTCTATCCATGCCTCTCTGATTTTGTAGACCTCCATCAGGTCACCCTGTCTCTGCTCCAAGAAGAAGAAACCCAGCCTCTGCGGTCTCTCCTGGTGACTAACAGTTTCCATCTCAGGCTGTTCGTTCATGCACTGAGGTGCTGTAATCGGTGAAGGTAGAGTGGAGTGCAGACTGGAGCAGAACAAAGCGGGAAGAATCAACTTCACATCGGAGATCAGCCTCAGCCTTTGTCAGAGAAGTAGGACAATTAATGGACCATCAACTGCAGAGCTCAGAAAAATTAATAAACCATCATCATCTGAGCTCTGCAGTTGATGGCAACAAATGGAGAGTGGACAAGTTACTTGACTTGTGCTGGTGTGTAAAATTTTGCGGTTTTGAGGACATCGCCTTCGTTATAGAATATAAAGCCTCATCCTGAGAGCAGATGTGGTGGAGACAAAGGGATTGAGAGAAGAGGGATGGCATTTTTACAAGTAGTAGGGTAGGACAAGGTTTAGTCTAGTTAGCAGTGAGAGTTCGTGGATTTGTAATAGACATCGGTGGATAATAGACATCGTGCCTCTGGTGAAGAGTAAACCTGCAACCTCGAGGACAGTGAGGAAATGGTCGGAGGAGGCTTATGAGGCGCTCCAGGGTTGTTTTGAGGTGACAGACTGGCAGGCACTCTGTGAGCCACATGGAGAGGATATTGATGGGCTCACAGAGTGCATCACTGATTACATTAACTTCTGTGTGGACTGCAATGTTCCGACAAGAACTGTCCTTTGTTATTCAAATAACAAGCCATGGGTAACAAAGGACATTAAGGACATCCTGAACGCTAAAAAGAGGGCGTTTAGAGATGGAAATAGGGAGGAGCTGAGGGCAATACAGAGGGACCTGAAAGCCAGGATCAGGGAGGCTAAAGACAGGTACAGGAGGAAGCTTGAGTGGAAACTCCAGCAGAACAACATGAGAGAGGTCTGGAGGGGGATGAGGACCATCACTGGGTTTCAGCAAGCTAGCAACAGAGGAGCTGAAGGCAGTGTGGACAGGGCCAACAAACTTAACCTGTTCTTTAACAGATTTGACATTGTGGCCCCTGCCCATCCCCCACGAGTCATCTGTTGTCGGCCCCCAACCAACACATATTCCACTCTCCCCTCCTACCCCTCCTCACAGTCCCCCACCCTGCTTTCATGACTATACCCCTTCTCCACACTAAACCACCATGGTGGGCTTCACGGCTGAACAGGTGAGAAGACAGCTGAAACGTCTCAACCCAAGCAAGGCTGCAGGACCAGATGGTGTCAGTACCAGGGTGCTCAAAGCCTGTGCCCCTCAGCTATGTGGAGTACTTCGCCATGTATTCAACCTGAGCCTGAGGCTCCGTAGGGTTCTTGTACTGTGGAAGACGTCCTGCCTCGTCCCTGTGCCGAAGACACCGCGCCCCAGCGGCCTCAATGACTACAGACCGGTGGCATTGACCTCCCACATCATGAAGACCCTGGAGAGACTTGTCCTGGAGCTGCTCCGGTCTATGGTCAGGCCACACTTAGATCTCCTCCAGTTCGCTTACCAGTCCCGACTAGGAGTTGAGGATGCCATCGTCTACCTGCTGAACTGTGTCTACGCCCACCTGGACAAGCCAGCGAGCACTGTGAGGGTCATGTTTTTTGACTTCTCCAGTGCGTTCAACACCATCCGCCCTGCTCTGCTGGGGGAGAAGCTGACAGCGATGCAGGTGGATGCTTCCCTGGTGTCATGGATTCTTGATTACCTGACTGGCAGACCACAGTACGTGTGCTTGCAACACTGTGTGTCCAACAGAGTGATCAGCAGCACTGGGGCTCCACAGGGACTGTCTTGTCTCCCTTTCTCTTCACCATTTACACCTCGGACTTCAACTACTGCACAGAGTCTTGTCATCTTCAGAAGTTTTCTGATGACTCTGCCATAGTTGGATGCATCAGCAAGGGAGATGAGGCTGAGTACAGGGCTACGGTAGGAAACTTTGTCACATGGTGTGAGCAAAATTATCTGCAGCTTAATGTGAAAAAGACTAAGGAGCTGGTGGTAGACCTGAGGAGAGCTAAGGTACCGGTGACCCCTGTTTCCATCCAGGGGGTCAGTGTGGACATGGTGGAGGATTAGAAATACCTGGGGATACGAATTGACAATAAACTGGACTGGTCTAAGAACACTGAGGCTGTCTACAAGAAGGGTAAGAGCCGTCTCTATTTCCTGAGGAGACTGAGGTCCTTTAACATCTGCCGGACGATGCTAAGGATGTTCTACGAGTCTGTGGTGACCAGTGCTATCATGTTTGCTGTTGTATGCTGGGGCAGTAGGCTGAGGGTAGCAGACACCAACAGAATCAACAAACTCATTCGTAAGGCCAGTGATGTTGTGGGGATGGAACTGGACTCTCTGACGGTGGTGTCTGAAAAGAGGATGCTGTCCAAGTTGCATGCCATCTTGGACAATGTCTCCCATCCACTACATAATGTACTGGGTGGGCACAGGAGTACATTCAGCCAGAGACTCATTCCACCGAGATGCAGCACAGAGCGTCATAGGAAGTCATTCCTGCCTGTGGCCATCAAACTTTACAACTCCTCCCTTAGAGGGTCAGACACCCTGAGCCAATAGGCTGGTCCTGGATTTATTTCATAATTTACTGGCATAATTTACATATTACTATTTAACTATCTATTACTATTTATTATTTCTATTACTATTTACTATTTACTAATAGTAATATTACTATTACTATTTCTGTTACTATTTATTATTTTTGGTGCAACTGTAATGAAAACCAATTTCCCCCGGGATCAATAAAGTATGACTATGACTCTGACTATGAGCTGACTCCAGAGATAGAGGCAGTGAGATCGAGAAAGGGAAGGGAGGTTTTGGAAATGATCTTGGTAAATTTGAGGACAGGGTGGAAGTTGGAGGAAAAGTTGATGAAGTCAACGAGCTCAACATGGATGCGGGAAGCAGCCAATGCAGTCGTCGATGAAGTGTAGGAAAAGTGCGGGACAGTCACCAGTGTAGGCTGTTCACGTAGCCGACAAACAGGCAGGCATAGCTTGGACCCATGTGAGTACCACGGCTACCCCTACTGTTTGAAGGAAGTGGGAAGGGCCAAAGCAGAAATTATTGAGAGTGAGGACAAGTTCCACGAGGCAGAGGAGAGTGCTGGAAGAGGGAAACTGGTTAGGTCTAGTGTCCAGAAAAGAACAGAGAGCTTTGAGGCCTTCCTGGTGGGGGATGGAGGTGTATAGGGACTGGACGTCCATAGTGAAAATAAGATGATGGGGGCGGGGGAACTTGAAATCCTTGAAAAGATCAAAAGTGTGTGAGGTGTCATGGATGTAGGTAGGAACTAGGGGGATAAAACAGAGTCGAGGTATACGGATATGAGTTCAGTGGGTCAGGAACAAGCTGAAACAATGGGTCTACCTGGACAAACGGGTTTGTGGATCTTGGGTAGGAGGTAGAAACGGGAGGTGCGGGGTGTGGGAACTATGAGGTTGGTAACAGTGGATGGGAGATCCCCCAGAGTCAATAAGGTTGGTGATGGTGTGGGAGACAATGGCTTGGTGTTCCTGAGTGGGGTCCTATTCAAGGGGCAAGTAAGAGGAGGTGTCTGAGTATCGGCGCTGGGCCTCAGCAAGGTAAAGGTCCCTGTAGTCCCCACAGGCCACCTCTCCAGATGAGTGTGATGCTACCAACTCCCAAGAAGCTGAACACGAAAGGATAAAGTAGGTTGCTTAGCCAGCAGCCACAGTAGACTGAAGGAATTCACATGTAGTCCAGAGTTTAACTGCAAAACGAATTTTCTCTTTATTACGAGCTGACATCACTTGTCCTGATGTTCCCAGATGCAAAGTTTCCATTATTCTTCCATTAATTTCTTACCTACTTTCTTCCCCTTTACTTCTACCCTGCCTATTCTGTGGGTACAGAGAGAGAGGTAAAGCTTTTGCAGTGTCAGGCATCAGCACCTGTGCACGACACAAGCCGCGAGCAGTTCAACAGCAAGCTTCCATCCTGGGGTTGATGACTTTGTCAGTAACACACATATCCCAAAGCTGAATATACAGAAATATTGAAACTAGATTAAGTAGCATTGTTTTTCAATGTTTGGAGGTTCAGTTTCTAAATGTCTGTTGATCATAAGCAAGATTTAGCTTATCATATTTAATATATTTGTTGTGAAACCTTTGCAACATCTTCTCTGATAAGGAATTTTGTTATCCTTCAGTTTTCCCTCTTTCTTTTACAACTTAGCCCTATACTATAGCCATCTCAGTCTTGAATCTGTTCTCTCCTACCACCTCCCAGTTTTCGTCATAAATAACTTTCACATTTATGCAAGAAAGCAGCATCCATCATCAAGGACCCCCACCATTCAGGCCATGCTCACTTTTTGTTGCTGCCATCGGACAGAAGGTACAGCAGCCTTGGCTCCTACACCACCAGCTTCAGGAACAGTTATTACCCTACAACCATTAGGCTCCTGAAGCAGAGGGGATAACCTCACTCACCAGCACTCTGAACTGATTCCACAATCGATGAACCCTCAAGGACTCTGCAACTCATCTTCTCGGTATTATTCATTTATTTGTTTCTTTCTTTCTTTCTTTATATCTGCACAGTTTGTCTTCTTTTGCACATCGGTTGTTTGTCAGCCTTTGTCTGTGGTCAGGGTGGGTCGTACAAGATAAAGAATTCTGCATCAGAATTTCCTGACTATGTTTAAAATGTTCAGAACTGGACCCCTTTGAAATTCCGTTTTGGATTACCCCCAAATCTTAACGTCCGAACTGAAGGGAGTGATTTATTCTCTTTTTGTTTGTAGGGGGCTGTATGAATGCAATTGTTAGACGGCAATAAAATGCACACACCTGGACTGAGCTGAATAATAACTGCCGGGATGTGCAAAGCTCTGCAGGTACATGCAAGGGATAAACACACACAGAAAAGTGTGCTTTGTCGGTTGCTTGTGTGGTCTTTTCTACTGATTGCAGGGTTTTCTTGGAACCCTGGATTCAAACCAAGTTTCAATAATGTTTTAACCACAAAAGCTAATTTAGCTCTGTTGGCAGAACGTCACTGAGAGTTCCCAAGGCAAGGTCAATTCTATTGCCGTTGTTGCACCCGACTGTGAGGCACAGAAATGGAACTACCGCTTCTTACAGATAAACTTACTGATACTCCTGGAGGAAATCTGTCCAAGAGGGAGCTGTACTTCATGAGAACGAGCAGCAGCTGTGAAAGGAAAGATTGAAAAACGAAAAGACCCAACCACTAACCACAACCACCACTTACTCTTACCCACACGGCACCAGAATACATGGATCCTGGATCGGCCTCCAGAGCCACGCGAGGACCCACCAATAGACAACTCCTGAGGAGAACAGCATACTCGACTCGAGTAATCGCTCTACTAGTACTACTACGTCATACAGATATCCAAATTCAAAGTAAATTTATTATTAAAGTACATATGTGTCACCATATACAACCATCAGATTCATTTTCTTGAGGGAATACTCAGTAGAACCAAGAAACACAATAGAACCAATATAAAACCACACCTAACAGGATGGACAAACAACCAGTGTGCAAAAGGCAACAAACAGAGCAAATACAAAAGAAAAAAATAAATAAATAATAAGTAAGTAAGCAATAAATATTGAGAACAGGAGATGAAGAGTCCTTGAATATGAGTGGGTACTGTTCAGTGATAGGGCAAGTGAAGTTGAGTGAAGTTATCCCCTCCGGTTCAAGAGCCTGATGGGTTGAGGGGTAACTGTTCCTGAACCTGGTAGTGTGAGTCCTGAGGCCCTTCCTGATGGCAGCAGTGAGAAGAGAGCCTGGCCTGGGTGGTGGGGCCCTGATGATGAATGTGGTAATGCTCCATGTAGTTCTGCTCAGTGATGAGGAGGGCTTTGCCTGTGATGACTGAGCCATATTCACTACTTTCAGTCAACTTTTCCATTCCTGAGTATCAGTGTTTCCATTCCAGGCTGTGATGTGACGCAACCAGTCAGGATACTCTCCCCTGTGCATCTACAGAAGTTTGTCAAAGTTTTAGATGACATGCTGAATTTACGCAAACTTCTAAGTAGAAATACTGTTGTGCCTTCTGTGTGATGGCACTTACGTGCAGGATGATCATTTACAGTTACAAGATTAAAATTAAAACTCCCCCATGGATGTTTCCAAGCCCGGCTTCGAAAGGAGGAGGGGTGGCCATGGGGCTGGCAACCCCACCCAGTAAAAACCCAGTGCAACAGAAATGCCAACAAATGTTCTAAAGACCACATCCCTGGGCGAGGAAGGATCTAAAAAGATAAACTACACCTGGGAATAACTTGAAAGATTAGCCCAGGATAGAGGACTCTGTTGAGCTGATGTCAGCAGACTATGCCCCAGTAAGGGTGATGGGCTTAAGAAGAAGAAGATTTAAAATTAAGATGAGTAGAAATTTCTCACAGAGAGCAGTGCATCTCGGGAATTTTCTGCTCCAAAGGGTTGTGATGGTTAGGTCTTTGGGGATGATTAAAGAGGAAGTAAATGCATTTCACTAATGATGATAGAGATCTGGTACAGAAGAGATGAGGCTTGGGGCAGATCAACACGGATCATACTGAATACCAGGCAGGTCCTTGTAGTCTACTCCTGCTCCTATTTTCTCATTTTCCTATTTAGACTTGCAAGGTATGCTGTTTTTGTACAGACTCAGTGGTGGCTGTAAAATGAAAGACGACTAAAGTCGCAGTAATAAAACTAATCAATAGTCGTTAGATTTATATATAGCCCATTTCTCTCAAAATAAAATCTGTGGTGAACTTTTAGGTCAATTCTTTTCTGGAAAGGATGCTTGTGTTAACATTAGTGAGCATTCCAGTGGAGCCTCCAACCTCCATTGGATAATGGAGGCCCCAGTAATGGGAAGACAGAAGCTGGTGCTTTCCACTTCATCAAATTTAGCAACAAATCTTCTACCAACATACACATGGGTCTGCTCAGGTTATTCCCATCTGCAATCTTTAAGTCAGCAGAGAGCAGAAAAGGAACTATATAGTTAAACTAGGCATGTACAGAGAATCCATTCAAAAATGGGAGAAATCAACTGCTGGAAAAAAATAAATAAACTCTTTCTTTGTTTCGTTATTAGTTTAAATGTCTTGAATAATGTTGTGTGTGTGTGTGTGTGTGTGTGTGTGTATATCGTTTTGTACATATGTGGTGCTTCTCTTTGTTTGATTTTTTATTTAGAGGTTTGAGTCAGTAACAGGCCCTTCAGGACCAATGAGCCCATGCAGTGCATTGACACCCATGTGACTGATTTACCTACTAGCCCCTACATCTTTCAAATATGGGAGGAAACAGGAGCACCTGGAGAAATTGCACATGGTCACGGAGAGAAAAAGCTTCCTACAGACAGCCGCTGAAACAAACTCAAATCACTGGCACAGTAATAATGCTAACCGCTACACTACCATGCCACCCCCTGTTGTGATAACTTCTTAATTTTTTAAAGCATGTTTCATTTTCTTTGATATTGTTTTTTTGTTTTTTACAAGGACCTGAGTGATTTTGGATTCAAGTATTCAATGTTACATGGCAGCTGTGGGAGCTGAGGAGCCTCAGGGCAAAGCTGTCAAAGGTGTTAAGTGAGAGGTCTTTTTTTCTTTCCTGAGCCTCACAAACAAGCTCCCTCCAATAGGAATCTGCCCTAGGGACCATGCTGGAAGAAGCATTCTGGTCCAAGGGTAATTACTCAACAATCACTCAGCAGTGGAAGACGTGACTGTTTGTGTTGGCAAATGATAAAAGCTTCTATCAGATTAAAGATCAAAGATTAGCTTTACTTGTCACATAGACATCAAAACATCAAATCATACTGTATAGTGAAATGCATTGTTTGCATCAACAACCAACACAGTCCAAATATGTGCTGGGGGCAGCCCACAAGCATTGCCATGCTTCTGGCCTCAACATAGCATGCCCACAATTCACTAACCCTAACCTGGACGTCTTTGGGATGTGGGAGGAGACCCATGCGGTCACGGTGAGAATGTACAAAATTCGAACAGACAGTGGTGGGATGGAATCCCAATCTTAAGGTGAAGCAGTCAAGTGTTACTCTAATTGCTATGCTACCATGCTAGTGCAATAACACAGCTTCCGAAACTTCCAACAGGTAGACCTCTACAGCTCTGCATTCTCCTTTCAACCAATTACAAACTTGACAAATTACTCACTTCTCATGCATTGCCACATGATATATATTTTTGCAATATTTATGGTATCCAAATCTCATTTATGAACAAAATGTTAACCTTTTCACAACTACAATCAAACGCAAGATTAGATTTCAGTTACTGCAATGCTTCAAAGTTCAAAATTCAAAGTAAGTTTATTATCAAAATACATATATGTCATTATAAACCTCCCTGAGAGTCATTTTCTTGTGGGCTTTCGCAGTAGAACGGAGAATTTATATCTGCATTTGAACAGTTTCTTTACAGCTTATAGTTCCTGATGTTACAGTTTACAGTTACTGTTCTATAAATTTGCTAAGTATGCCTGCAGAAGAAGTATCTTAGGATTGTATGTGGTGACATGTACTGTATGTACTTTGATAACAAATGCTACTTTGAACTTTGAAATACAATAGAGTCAATGAAAAACTACACACAAAGACTGACAAACAACTAGTGTGCAAAAGAAGATAATCTGTGCAAATATAAAATAAATAAATAATACTGGAAACACGAGTTGTAGAGTCCTTGAGAAGTGAACCTATAGGCTGTGGAATCAGTTCAGAGTTGAGGTGAATGAAGTTATCAGATTGGTTCAGGAGCCTGATAGTTGAGGGGTAATAACTCTTCCTGAACCTGGTGGTGTGGACCAAAGGCTTTGGTACCTCTTTCCTGATGGCAGCAGAAAAAAGAGAGCATGGCCTGGATGGTGGGAGCCCTTGAGAATGGATGCTGCTTTCTTGTTGCAGTACTGCTTGTAAATGTGCTCAGTGTTGGGGAGGGCATCCATGGGGAATGGGAAAGGGGCTGGAGGCTGTTTGTTACATGAATACAGTGCCTATAAAAAGTATTCACCCCCCCTAGAAGTTTTCATGTTTTATTGATTTACAACATTGAGTCACAGTGGATTTAATTTGGCTTTTTTGACACTGATCAACAGAAAAGACACTTTTGTGTCAAAGTGAAAACAAATCTCTACAAAGTGATCTAAATTAATTACAAGTATAAAACATAAAATAATTGATTGCATAAGTATTCACCCCCTTCAAGTCAGTATTTAGTAAATGCACCTTCGGAAGTGCAGACTACCATTTCCTTGCGAGCATTCTCAATAAATACAAAGAAACCAACAAAAAATCTATAGAAGTGGGGTAAAGCAGCAGCGAGGTAATGAACCCTACACAGACTACAGAGAAGGAGATGTTTGCTGTCTTCAGGCAAATTAGGGTGGAGAAATCCCCAGGCCTGACAAGGTGTTCCCTCGGAGCCTGTGGGAGACTAGTGCAGAAATTGCAGAGGCCCTAGCAGAGGTATGTAAATCATCCTTAGTGACTAGTGAGGTACCAGAGGATTGGTGGATAGCTAATGTCATTTCGCTATTTAAGAAAGTCTCTAAGAATAAACCAGGAAAGTTATAGGCCGCTGAGCCTGACATTAGTAGTGTGAAAGTTATTGGAAGGTATTCTGAGGGACCAGATATATGAGTATTTGGATAGACATGGGCCGATTATGGATAGTCAGCATGGCTTTGTGCATGGTAAGTTGTGTCTAACCAATCTTATAGAGTTTTTGGAGGAAGTTACCAGGAAAGTAGATGAAGGCAAGGCAGTGGATGTTACCTACATGGACTTCAGCAAGGCATTTGACAAGGTACCGCATAAGAGGTTAGTCAAGAAGGTTCAGTCGCTTGACATTCAAGATGAGGTAGTAAACTGGATTAGACATTGGCTTTGCAGGAGATGCCAAAGAGTAGCATGAAGGCTGACTGGAGGCCTGTGACTCGTGTACTACTGCAGGGATCGGTGCTTGGTCCGTTGTAGTTTCTCATCTACATCAATGATCTGGATGATTATATGGTTAATGGATCAGCAAATTTGTGGATGACATCAAGATTGGGGGTGGAGTGAACAGTGAGAAAGACCATCAGAACTTGCAGTAGGATCTGGACCAGCTAGAAAAATGGGTTGAAAAATGGCAGATGAAATTTAATACAGACAAGTGTGAGATGTTGCACTTTGGTAGGACAAACCAGGGTAGGTCTTACACAGTGAATGGAAGGGCACTGAGGGGTGTGGTAGAACAAAGGAATCTGAGAATACAGGTACATAATTCATTGAAACTGGTGTCACAGGTAGATGGGGTCATAAAGAAAGCTTTTGGGACACTGGCCTTCATAAATCAAAGTATTGAGTACAGGAGATGGGATGTTAGGTTGAATTTGTATAAGACGTTTGTGAAGCCTAATTTGGAGTATTGTGTGCAGTTTTGGTCACCTACCTACAGGAAAGATGTAAAGAAGGTTGAAAGAGTACAGAGAAAATTTACAAGGATGTTGCTGGGTCTGCAGGGCCTGAGTTATAAGAAAAGATTGAATAGGTTATGACTTTATTCCTTAGAACATAGAAGATTGAGAGGAGATTTGATAGATCTATACAAAATTATGAGGGGTATAGATAGGGTAATTGCAAGCAGGCTTTTTCCATTGAGGTTGGATGGGACTACAACTAGAGGTCATGGCTTAAGGGTGATATGTAAAATGTTTAAGGGGAACATGAGGGGAAAATTCTTCACTTAATGGATGATGAGAGTGTGGAATCAGCTGCCAGCGCAAGTGATGAATCAATTTTGATTTCAAAGTTTAAGAGAGGTTGGATAGGTACTTGGACGGTAGGAGTATGGAGGGCTATGGTCTCGGTGCAGGTTGATGGGAGTAAGCAGTTTAAATGGTTCAGCACAGACTAGATGGGCCAAAGTGCCTGCTTCTCTGTTGTACTTCCCCATGACACTATGATCCTAAACACAATAGAATCAGGTGCACATCGGCTAGCAGCTCACTCCACACACAGCAAATGAGAAACTGTACTCACGGTCACATGAAATGACAAACCTTCACAGAGAATGTTGTTGCTACTCAGCCTACAGCTGCACTGCCTTAATGTAGAAACTTAAATGAACTAGCATCCTGGGTACAACCCCACCACTGTCTGTAAGGAGTTAGGACATTCTCCCTGTGACTACTTCAGACATCCCACCCTGCAAAAGCTCATTTCAGGGAGGTGGCACCATCAATTTGAAGGAGACTTCCGGGAGCGGTGGGATGTCTGCAATAGAGTAGCTCCTTAGCAGCTAGCCAGCTAGTTTAAATAACGTTAGCTATGCTAATGAACGAATGACGCCTGTTAAACTCACCTCAACATGTCTTTTACAGTCTTAACCCACCATGGGCAATAGAAAAGTCACTGTTGCAAACAGTGCAGCGAGCAACACTGCCATTATTTTTGACCCCTATTAGGCAGGGGTACACTTTAGTGTAGTCTGGGGTGACATACGTCTTATATTTTTTTGGAACACTCTGCCATGGCGCACTCTCTCTCTCTTGCTCTCTCTTGTTCTCTCGCGCTCTCTCGCACTCTCGCTTGCTCTCTCTCTCACTTGCTTTCTCTCTCACGCTCTCTCTCTCGCTCTCTCTCGCACTCGCACTCTCGCTCTCTCTCACGCGCACTCTCAAAAAAATTGATTTCCGTGATATTGTATATAATTTGCGGGCATCAGGGAGCCACTATTCATATGCGGGAGACTCCCAGAACTTCTGGGACAGCTGGGATGTCTGCTACTTGGGTTTCCTTCGGATGCTCCAGTTTCTTCCCACATTCCAAAGACATACAGGTTAATAAGTTAATTACTCATATGGGTGTAATTGGGTGAAGCAGGCTTGCTGAGCTAGAAGGGCCTGTTACCATGCTGTATCTCTATAAAAATTACTGCTAGAACCTATTTTCATAACTAAGCAACCTTATGTAGGCTATACATGGACTTTTATGCATGACCTAATTTTGACTCGGCAATAACTTAAACAAAATAATTTGATTTTAAGTGTCAAAAGGGCAGAGGATTTTATTTGCTGTGCTTGGAATATTCTAATGGCATTTCACCAGGTTCAACAGAATGTAAACGTGTCAAGGTCGGAGGGGGAGGAGATTTAGACTGGATCCTTTTTGTCTGCTTACCTGCATGCCTTTTTTTCTTCATGAAAGAAGTGAGAATGAGATTGGGCAGAAAAGGAATTACATTACTCACCAAGTTTTAAGATAGTTTATTTCTTCTTCTTGAACTTGAGACATTGGCGGATCTGTTCTCCAGAAATGGTCTTTGAATCCGGTGCCAAATCTTGAAGAGATCGAACCATCCTTGAGAAAAGGCATTCTTTCATAAAATAACTTTTTTCTACTAAAACTGGCCTTGAGGTGCATGCAGCCTCTGAACTCTGTAAGAAAAACATGCCACATAAAGCACCGTTGAGAGAATTCTATGGAACATTTCAACACATTTATCACTCTCTGAGATCAGGAAGAACATTTCAAGTTTTGCACTTCGCAATGCAATCATTTAACACTGAATTCTTCCGGAAGAATAACAACTTCCAACTTTTTCCAGTCTTTTACGATTTCTCCATTTTCAGTTTCAATCTTAGGGTGCCGTATTTCTCCTTTATACCTTTACTGGAACCTACCACCAGTTGTAAACACAAGTGACTTACTAAGGACTGACTGTTATGTTGAAGGCTGATGGGAGACAGTATGTGAATAAAATCACATCAGAACCCAGCCTCCCAAACTCAAATTTGCATTTTTGAGAAATGTTTATAAATTTGCTCAATATTCTTTAAATGTTTGTCAGTTGCATGCAAATTCTGGATCCATAAATACTGGATAAGCAAGAATTTATTGGACATTACTAGGTTATAAGCCAACTAATAAAATGATAATACAATTTATAATTTATAAGTATCCAGACAGGCTAGATAATAAGAATCTTTTTCCCCTAGTAGGAAGTATCAAAATCAAGTGAGCATTTGTAAGGGTGAGAGGAAAGACTTTTAAAGGTGTCTTTTTTTTCCATACAGAGAGATTGATGTCTGGAACTCACAATCATAAACATGGTAGAGTCAGTTACAATCACCACATTTAAGAGACATTTTGCCAGGCTCTTAAATAGTCAAGGCATAAAAGGGTGCAGATTAGGAATGTTAAGAAAAGTAAAAGATAGTTTCCAGCTGGGATTTACAGAAGCAGGCTATAAGTATTTTGGAGTTACCAAGGTTACATTTATTGGAAAGATAAAAGGGAACATTGAAACAGGGATAAAGTGGAACCAAGACAGTGTAATGGACACATCTAAACATACAAACCTGATACCTCAAGGGTTTCCTTTTCTGGGAAAACTATATATAAAAAGAATTGTAAAGATACGTCAGCAGGACCAGAGAAAGTAGAAAGATAGGGGGTAGACATATAACAGTTAAGTCATCAGGGAGGAACCTATTAGGAAAGATAGCTGCTGGTTTACTGGTGAGGTGGAGTGCACTGGGAAGAAGCAAGAGGTGCACAACCTTCAAGCTCATCGCCAACATCTTGATCAACTCAGCAAGTCAGCCAAAGACTCGACTGCTTGCTGTCAGAACTGAACCACATCATGCACCTGACCAACAGGGCCAAACTCATATGAGTAATGTATTAATTTGATACACACTCAGTGGCCACTATATTAGGTACACCTGTACTCCTGCTCATTAATGCAAATATATAATCAGCCAATCACGCGGCAGCAACTCAATGTATAACAGCATGCAGACATGGTCAAGAGGTTCAGTTGTTGTTCAGACCAAACATCAGAATGGGGAAGAAATGTGATCTCAGTAACTTTGACAGTGGAATAATTGTTGGTGCCAGAAGGGGTGGTTTGAGTATCTCAGAAACTGCTGATCTCCTGGGATTGTTACGCACAGCAGTCTCTAGAATTTACAGAGAATAGTACAAAAAACAAAAAATATCCAGTGAGCAGCAGTTCTGTGGGTGAAGTCACCTTGTTAATGAGAGAGGTCAGAGGAGAATGGCCAGACTGGTTCAAACTGACAGGAAGGTGACAGTAACTCAAATAACCTCACGTTACAACAGTGCTGAAGAGCATCTCTGAATGCACAATATGTCAAACCTTGTAATGAAATAACCTGTGTCAATATAAAAACTTACAGGTGCATATTTCTACCTGCCAGAAGTTGCTAGATACATGGTCCAGTAACACTAACAATTCAACAGGCTTGGAAAGTACTCTTCTTTATATGAAGAATATCATATGAAAGATCTTTACTTGATAGAGATCATGATCGATACTGGCTACCTAGAGAAGGAATTCACACCTGCTAGCCATACTTTCCAACGATGACCGAGAAAGCTCTGCACTACGTAAGATAAAAACATTCCTAAAAATATATATCTACCAAGAAAATTTGTAGGATAGATACTTTTTCAATGGGATTTCCAGGATCTGCAATTTGGTTAATAAGGTGGTGTGCGGGTGAGAAGGGAAGGTTAGTTTACAATGAGCCAGGTTTTCTGGATCTGCACCATCATTGAGCTCCAAAGTTTTCCCTGAACAGTTAGACCAAGCAATCGGAATCAGGACTCCTGAGGAAAGGTCTTGGCCCAAAAGGTTTGTTCCCCTCCATAGATGCTGCCTGACCTGCTGAGTTCCTTCAGCATTTTGCGTGCGCCTGGTTTTCTTAAAGTGCTACACAGGGAGGGTCAATAGGCAACCCCTTAACCTAAGGCAGTTATCACAGACACGTGACATCCTCTGGAATGGCACCTTGACTTGCCCTGTCCTTGGAAAGAGAGCTGTTTGTGACTTCCAACTTCCTCGACACTGGATAGCTCCAGGTGGCAGCAGGGAATCCATATTTAATCTCAATATTCTGTTCCCAGTAGCACCCACACTTTCTGCTCTTAGAAGAATAAATTCTTCTACTTTTATTTTGATCATTACAATGTGATATCTTAGGCACTGGGCTTGATAGCAACCTTTAACGTCCCTAAAATACTAATTTTAAAGTTCAAAGTAAATTTATTATCATAGTAAATATATGTCACTATATACTAGCCTGAGATTCATTTTCTTGCAGGCATACTCAGTAAATACAAAGAAACACAATAGAACCAATGAAAAACTGCACACAAACAAAGACGGACAAATAACCAATGTGCAAAAGACAACAAATTGTGCAAAAAAAGAAGAGAAAACAAAATAGTAATAATGATAATTAAATAACAAATACTGAGGATATGAGTTGTAGAGTCCTTGAAAGTGAGCCCATAGGTTTTGAAATCAGTTCAGTGTTGAGGCGAGTGAAGTTATCCCCTTTGTTCAGGAGCCTGATGGTTGAGGGGTAGTGACTGTTCCTGAACCCGGTGGTGTAGGTCCTGAGGCCCCTGTAGCCCTTTCATTAAAGCAGCAGCAGAAGAGCGTGGTCTTTAATGACGGATGCTACTTTCCTGTGGTGTGCTCAATGGTGGAGAGTGTTATGTATTGTAACTCCAAAAATTAATCAAAAGAAAAACACGGGATCTCCAGGGATAATTCGTGTACATTTAGTAAATGTTAGTAAATATAACTCTCTCACCGGGCTTGCATACAAGCTTGACTCGATAGCTAACTCTGCTAACAGCCACGTGAATCAGTGGTGAGAGGGTCACCTTTCATAAACAAATATACATCCAGGGTCGGTATGATTTGGGGTTCAACCAAACAGGAAAGTTGAGATGTTCTGATTAAGGAACATTGATTTAGCGAATGCTGTGTAAATACTGCCCCATACACAATTATTGGTCGCCAAGAAATTACAGGTCGGACACCAGCATAAAATTATAAAGGAAGTATATTTGACAACTTTTGACTTTATCAAACAGTTAACAGAAAAAGAAAAGAAAAAGAAAAGGGCCCATTCCAACTAAACATTGGAGCTCATTCCTGGAGTAGTCGAGTGTATCGCTTTACTCACCTGCTGAACCAACGTTCTGCGTGAAAGACACCAGTCACAGTTTGAACTTCCCTTGACGACCATCTCAAACGTACTTCTAACTCAGGAGTATTGGTACTTCCTCCTTTGAACCATTCATCTGCACAAAGCACTTCTTAAAATGGGGTCTCTCCTTTGAATGGCAATCAGCGGCTTCTTTCCTTGTGCCCCGCTCAGCTACTCCCACCAAAAGACGCCAAATCAGACTACTGTCCTTCAGAATCTGATCCCACCCAGATCTCACCGAATCTGCCATGACATCCCACTGGGTAGAAAGTTACAACATGTACCAAGACAACCCTGATTGGCTGACACAACATTCCTAATTTGGACAAAATGGCTCCTTATCTTTAGCTGAAGCCGAAACCCTCTTACTAACAGGACACACTGCTTTTTCAGAAAACTAGTAAAATAAAAATACCTCACAGCATAGCAATCAAAATCTTAACCAGGGTATTACATAAACAACAAAGAATGCTGAAATATTGTTGAAATATTAAATACACGACAGAGAGGTTTTCACCAATACTTTTCATAGACCTTTCTGTTCAAGGGCATTGGTGTTTCCATACTGGCACCAGTTATGTGTCCACAAGGACCTTCATGATTAACCTAGATCTTTTCACAGCAGAACTTGGTGATCTAGGTTATTTATGATAGGTCAAGGTTATTCCACTGATGATGGATCTAGATTATTCACTCCAATAGGTATGTCACTCTGACATATCAGAGTGAAGGAGACTAAGAATCACCTTAAACTCTTAAGGGGCAGAGAGAAGGTGGGTGGGTACAGTATGATTTCGAAGATAAGGGAACCTAAAACTAGAGGTCGTAGGTTTAAGGTGAGAGGGAAAAGATTTAAAGGGGACCCGATGGGTAACCAAGAGGAACTGTCAGAAGAGATACTTCAATGCCACAGATCGTTATAAACTGAAGTGCACTGAATGGAAGTAGATTTAGAAGAAAGAGGGAACTAGAGGAAGGTTATAAAATGGAGGAAGCATTTCAACCCATCCAGTCAATGCTGGCTCATCGAAAGAATGACCCAACTGATTTGATCCTGGTCCCCAGTACTTTCTGGGTGGAAGCTGCATGTTCTTACTGTGACAACAAAGGTTTCCTCTAAATTAGTACCATCATGTTGGAAACTTGTAAACTTGTATTTGTATTAAATTTAAAGCAGTACTTCCTCTCCAATTGTCTCCCTTTCCACAGAAAATTTATTCCAAGGAATTTACTCCTTGGAAAGTTGTATTCTCTACTCATCATAAAGTCATAAACAAACAAGTAGAGTTAGACCATTTGGCCCATCGAGTCTGCTCTGCCTTTCCATCACGGCTGATTTATCATTCCTCTCAAACCCATTCTCCTACATCTCCCTGTAACCCTCGATGCCCTGACTAATCAAGAACCTATCAACCTCCGCTTCAAATATACCCAATGGCTTAGACTTGGCTGTGGCAATGAATTCCACAGATTCTCCAACCTCTGGCTAAAGAAATTCCTCCTCATCTCTGTTCTATAGGGACATACCTTTATTCTGAGGCTGTGTCTTCTGGTCTGAGACTGACCCACTATTGGAAACATCCTCTCCACTTCACTCTGCCGAGGCCTTTCAATATTTCATAGGTTTCAATGGAATTCCTGCTCATTCTTCTAAACTCCAGCAAGTACAGACCCAGAGCCATCAAATACTCCTCATACGTTCACTCTTTCATTATTCTACAGAATTTACAGAACATTTTCTTCTAGTATCTCCTCTTCTGGCTCAAGGCCAGGTATTGTTTAATTGCAATCCATTGTAATGGCCCAGTAAAAACAAGTCAGTCTATTTCTTTGCAGGGTATTTGGCAAACCACAAATCCACGCTTTCTCTCCAACAAGATCTGTGTGTGTAAACAGCAGTAGCATGCTCATTTCAAGTCAAGTCAAGTCACTTTTTATTGTCATTTCGACCATAACTGCTGGTACAGTACACAGTAAAAACGAGACAACGTTTTTCAGGACCATGGTGCTACATGAACAATACAAAAACTACACTGAACTACGTAAAACAACACAAAACTACACTAGACTACAGACCTACCCAGGACTGCATAAAGTGCACAAAACAGTGCAGGCATTACAATAAATAATAAACAAGACAATAAGGACAGTGGAGGGCAGTAGGTTAGTGTCAGTCCAGGCTCTGGGTATTGAGGAGTCTGATGGCTTGGGGGAAGAAACTGTTACACAGTCTGGTCATGAGAGCCTGAATACTTCGGTGCCTTTTGCCAGATGGTAGGAGGGAGAAGACTTTGTATGAGGGGTGTATGGGGTCCTTCATAATACTGTTTGCTTTGTGGATGCAGCGTGTGGTGTTAATGTCTGTAATGGCGGGAAGAGAGACCCCGATGATCTTCTCAGCTGACCTCACTATCCACTGCAGGGTCTTGCGATCCGAGATGGTGCAATTTCCGAACCAGGCAGTGATGCAGCTGCTCAGGATGCTCTCAATACAACCTCTGTAGAATGTGGTGAGGATGGGGGTGGGTGATGGACTTTTCTCAGCCTTCGCAGAAAGTTCTGCGAAGAACTTTCAAAAGAGAATTGGATATATGCTTAAGAACAAAAACGTTGCAGATGGTGGAGGTAGATCAGTGGACTGGATCAAACGAGATACCTCTATTAGAGAGCAGCTTCAAACACAACAGAAAGAATGCAGAGACATATATTGTCTGAGTTTCCCAAACCTGATTTTTATGACTGTGTGAACATACAGTTGTGTTTGATTGATCACTCAAGCATAGCATATGATTTGTATATTTTTTTATTTTTCTATATTCATAAAAAATGTTTATTTTCAAAACATCAAAATAATGGTTCAGTGGTATTTCTGTTCTACAGAAGCATAAGAATTTCATTTCCAGGAGACACTACAACATATGAACTACAAAGAAAAAGACAATCTAGGCATTTAAAATGCATAGTCAAATGGAAAACTAAAGTTCTGATTCATCTGAACAAAAACTATTCCCATATTGACATATTGCCCCAGCGTGTGAGATTAAACAACTAAGCACTCACCAGCTCACCAGAAACAGAAATACACCACTTCTAATAAAGCTGAAATTGTGAAGTGTGTCAAAGGAGTTGGTTGCAAGAAAGCAGCCCTTCACCAATGAAAATTTGGTTAACTGCGCAAGCATCAACAGGAATACATCATTCCTCTTTCCTTCCCACTCATTCCCAACGATTCAGTTTCCAACCTGATGTGCAGTTTGTGTTAGTTGTCATTGTTCAATTGAATAACTCATGAGTTTGACCAGATCTGAACAAAGATTGTAAAGGTAAAATCGTAGGAAAAGAATATCAAGCCTACTGACCTACAGATAGTAGTAAATGATACAAATGAAGCAATCCAGAGGAGTGTACTAAGGTTGCGTCGACCAATCTGTTCTCCTCTACTCACATATGGCCATTGGAAATCAATTTGTAGCAAATTGCAGTCTTAATTCACTAATGAATGTAACTATAGCATCAGGCCACTCTTCATTGACTGCAGCTCAGCATTCAATACTATCATCCCCTCAGAACTAGTCATTACGCTCCAAGACCTGGGCCTCAATACCTCCTTGTACAACTGGATCCTGGATTTCCTCACTTGCAGACCCCAGTCAGTTCAGATTGGCAACAACATCTCCTCTACAATCTCCATCAGCACAGGTTCACCATAAGGCTGTGTGCTTAGCTCCCTGCTTGATGGCTCTGGGCCTGTACTCACTGGAATTCAGAAGAATGAGGGGTCACCTCATTGAAATCTATTGAATGGTGAAAGGTCTTGATAGAGTGGATATGGAGAGGATGGTTCCTATGGTGGGAGGATCTAAAATCAGTGGACACAGCCTCAGAATAGAGGGCTGTCCTTTTAGAATGAAGATGAGGAGAAATTTATTTAGCCAAAGGGTGTTGAATCTGTGGAATCCTTTACCACAGGCAGCTGTGGAAGCCAATTCTTAATGTATATTTAAGGCAGAGGTTGATAGATGTTTGATTGGCCAGGGCATGAAGGGATAAGTGGGGTGAGGGGAGCCAGGAGATTGGGGCTGGGAGGAAAAATAGATCAGCCATGATGAAATGGTAGAGCAGACACGATGGGCCAAATGTCTTAATTCTGTTTCTATATCTTATGGCTTTTTGATCTAGATTTAACCAAATTCTGTTTGGATTCTGGTTCAGATGGTGCCTGACCTGCTGAGTTTCTCCAGCACTTTGTGTGTGTTTATCTAGTGATTAGTAAAGATGTAGGCCAAAAAGCCCAGGTTCTATTCTCAGCAGAGTAGACCTTACTCCTCATCTCAGTGCCCTTGATGTAACATCAGATACTTCAGAAAAATATTCAGCTATTTCACCTCCCCACCCCCCAATCTGTATGTAGGTATTGGTAATGACCATATATCCAAGCAAGTTCAGTCTAACAAAAACACACATAGTGAGTAAACCATAAGCATGGCATATAGAGTGACTAGCACATGGTACTAAGCCCAGCAAAAACGCATTATAATTGGATAGAAAGGGGAAAAAATCCAGAGAAAATTAATGAAAAAAGTGAGAGCTGTAGTGATCCGAGTGTTCTGGATTTGGACATCTTTCCTTGCTGGCTTTACAACATTGGTGAAGAGAAACTATGCTCATTCAAACAATCAAATTTTTTTTTTTTACAGGTGTATGAGGAAGAAAATATGTTCTCAAAGCATGCTCTAGAATTATTTCAATAGTCCAAACATTCATTTAGATTTCCTCTCCAAATATCCTCTGTGAGCAATCCAGTTGAATAGTCTTTGTACTCTGGAAAGGACCCGTTTTCAGACACAGGGCCCATTTCCATGTTGTCTGGCACGTAGGAAAATATAGAACAGATGGCTGATGTGCAGCTGTAGTGTTGGTGAGTGAAATACTCTTCAGAAGCTGGATAAAAGGACTTGGGTTCCAAGTGTGAAGATGGACAGAAGTCTTGGGCAGACAATGCAACATGCTGGCTAGAATATTCATAATCCACTGAAGCATATGCAGGAGATCCTGAAATCTAAGAAGAGAACAGGACAATTATACATGTGTACTTTCTAAGGGGTGTTCTCAAGCCCCATTCTAAGATTTGGTTGGATTGGGGAATAAAATTGACATTTTCCTTGTACTTTCCTTGTAGCTTAGCTTTCCTATCCTTGCTTGTAATTTTATATAATCTCCTACACTGCCTATAAAAAGCATTCACCTTGGAAGTTTTCATGTTTTATTGTTTTACAGCATTGAATCACAGTGGATTTAATTTGGCTTTTTTTGACACTGATCAACAGAAAAGGACTCTTTTGTGTCAAAGTGAAAACAGTTCTCTACAAAGTGATCTAAATTAATTACGAATATAAAACACAAAATAATTGATTGCCCAAGTATTCACCCCCCCCCTTTAATATGACACACCAAATCATCACTGATGCAGCCACCTGGTTTGAGAGAACACATAATTAGTTAAATTGAGATCTGTTTTTGGAGACCTGTGTGCAGTCAAGTTGTTTCAATTGATTGTAGTACAAATACACCTGTATCTGGAAGATCTAACAGGTGAGTTAGTATCCTGGCAAAAACTACACCATAAAGACAAAAGAACACTCCAAGCAACTCCACAAAAAAGGTTATTGAAAAACACAAGTCAAGGGGGTGGATAAAAGAAAATTTACAAGTCACTGAATATCCCTCGGAGTACGTCATCAAGTCAGTCATCAAGAAATGGAAAGAATATGGCACAGCTGTAAATCTGCCTAGAACAGGCTGTCCTCAAAAACTGTGTGACCGTGCAAGAAGGGGTCTAGTGGGGGAGGCCACCTGGTGTCGTTTGACGACTCTGGAGGAGTTCCAAGCTTCAGTGGCTGAGATGGGAGAGACTGCGCATACAACTACTGTTGCCCGGGTGCTTCACCAGTCTCAGCTTTGTGGGAGAATGGCAAAGAGAAAGCCACTGTTGAAAAAATACTCACATGAAATCTCAGCTAGAGTTCCAGAAGGCATGTAGGAGACTCTGAAGTCAGCTGGATGAAGGTCTTATGGTCTGATGAAACCAAATTTGAGCTTTATGGTCATCAGACTAAATACTATGTTTGGCATAAGCCGAACACTGCACCTCATCAAAAACACACCATCCCTACCGTGAAGCATGGTGGTGGCTGCATCAAGCTGTGGGGATGCTTCACTGCAGCAGGCCCTGGAAGGCTTGTGAGGGTAGAGAGTAAAATGAATGCAGCAAAATACAGGGAAATCCTGGAGGAAAACCTGATGCAGTCTGCAAGAGAACTGCAACTTGGGAGAAGATTTGTTTCCCAGCAAGACAATGACCCCAAGCATAAGGACAGAGCCACATGGAATGACTCAAAAACAGCAAAGTTAATGTCCTGGAGTGGTCAAGTCAGAGTCGAGACCTCAATCCAATTGAGAATTTGTGGCTGTACTTGAAAAGGGCTGTTCACTCATGATCCCCATGCAATCTGACAGAGCTTGAGCAGTTTTGTAAAGAAGAATGGGGGAAAATTGCAGTGTCCGGATATGCAAAGCTGATAGAGACCTATCCACACAGACCCAACGCTGTAATTGCTGCCAAAGGTGCATCTATTAGCTACCAACTTGAAGGGAGTGAATACTTTTACAATCAATTATTTTGCGTTTTATATTTGCAATTTAGATCACTTTGTAGAGATCTGTTTTCACTTTGACACTGTTGATCAGTGTCAAAAAAGCCAAAGTAAATCCATTGTGATTCAATATTGTAAAACAATAAAACATGAAAACTTCCAAGGGGGGTGAATACTTTTTATAGGCACTGTGTATAAATATAATTGTTCAGTGAATTTTCCAGCAATTATGGTACAGATTTTTCTGTATTTTTTTCTAGAGAAGCTTCTTAGTTTTTCTGTAGCACTTAAACCTGGTGATTTTATAGGTTAATTGTTATCACTGGAAGTTTGTTATCTCTGCTCTGAGTATAAAGCAACCACAGCTGTTTTTTCCTCTTTTTTTCTTTGTTTTCTTGGCTCCTCTTTCTTTGCTTGTTTGTAACTTTTAATAAAATGGCCATAAGCAACAAGTTTTATGGATCATTCTTGACTTCCTAAGAACCTCTGGATCACAGAAGCATCAGAATTCAACATAAGTTCAGCTGCTTTACAGCGCAGTACCAATTTTATTATATCCTTCGTTATATGGAGCCCTTACTCATTCCTCAAATAGAAAAGAAAAACATTATGCAAAGTTTTAGTGGAGTTTGTGGAAAAGTGGAGTATGTGGTAAAGTGGGTGAGTGGGTGAGCGGAGCAGTGACTGCTGGGTCAACAGGACATATCCAGTTCAACGTTCGTCTTTTAGCAACTGACCTCAGAATAAACAAACTAATCAGGCATATTAATTTATGAAGTTATTTACAATATCTCAAGGAAGTGCTAGGAGTTAGTTAACCACTGGTCAGGTTTAATATGCAATTATTAACTTAAAACTTTTTAGAAACATAGAAAACCTAAAGCACAATACAGGCCCTTCAGCCCACAAAGTTGTGCTGAACATATCCCTACCTTAGAAATTACGAGGCTTACCCATAGGCCTCTATTTTTCTAAGCTCCATGTACCTATCCAAAAGTTTCTTAAAAGACCCTATCGTATCCGCCTCCACCACTGCCACCAGCAGCCAATTCCACACACTCACCACTCTCTGCGTAAAAAACTTACCTCTGACATCTCCTCTGTACCTACTCCCCAGCACCTTAAACCTGTGTCCTCTTGTGGCAACCATTTCAGCCCTAGGAAAAAGCCTCTGACTATCCACAAGATTAATGCCTCTCATTATCTTATACACCTCTATCAGGTCACCTCTCATCCTCCGTCGCTCCAAGGAGAAAAGGCCGAGTTCACTCAACCTGCTTTCATAAGGCATGCTCTCCAATCCAGGCAACGTCCTTGTAAATCTCCTCTGCACCCTTTCTATGGTTTCCACATCCTTCCTGTAGTGAGGCGACCAGAACTGAGCACAGTACTCCAAGTGGGGTCTGGCCAGGGTCCTATATAGCTGCAACATTACCTCTCGGCTCCTAAATTCAATTCCACGATTGATGAAGGCCAATACACTGTACGCCTTCTTAACCACAGAGTCAACCTGCGCAGCTGCTTTGAGTGTCCTATGGACTCGGTCCCCAAGATCCCTCTGATCCTCCACACTGCAAAGAGTCTTACCATTAAGACTATATTCTGCCATCATATTTGACCGACCAAAATGAACCACTTCACACTTATCTGGGTTGAACTCTATCTGCCACTTCTCAGCCCACTTTTGCATCCTATTGATGTCCCGCTGTAACCTCTGACAGCCCTCCATCCTATCCACAGCACCTCCAAACTTTGTCATCAGCAAACTTACTAACCCATCCTTCCACTTCCTCATCCAGGTCATTTATAAAAATCATGAAGAGAAGGGGTCCCAGAACAGATCCCTGAGGCACACCACTAGTCACCGACCTCCATGCAGAATATGACCCGTCTACAGCCACTCTTTGCCTTCTGTGGGTAAGCCAGTTCTGGATCCACAAAACAATGTCCCCTTGGATCCTATGCCTCTTTACTTTCTCAACAAGCCTTGCATGGGGTACCTTATCAAATGCCTTGCTGAAATCCATATACACTACATCTACTGCTCTACCCTCATCAATGTGTTTAGTCACATCCTAGGCTAGTACATATTTGTACAATCTTTACTAGACTTGTTCTGGTAAGAATGAGTTACAAATTTCTGGACCGGTATGCAATCCTCTTTGAATCCTCTTTGGCTGCAGGGGAGGTGCCAGAGGACTGGGGAATGGTAAATGTAGTTCCCTTGTTTAAAAAAGGTAATAGGGAGAATCCTGGGAACTATAGATCGCTGAGTCTTATGTTGGTGGTCTGCAAACTATTGGAAAGGATTCTTAAGAATAGCATCTACGAGCACTTGGAGAAGTACAGTCTACTCAAGGATAGTCAACATGGCTTTGTGAAGGGAAGTTCGTGCCCCACAAGCCGAAATGAGTTTTTTGAAGAGGTAACAAAAGAAATTGATGAAGGTAGGGTGGTAGATGTGGTCTACATGGATTTTAGCAAGGTATTTGACAAGGTCACCCACGAGAGACTCATTCAGGAAGTCATGAGGCATGGGATCAGTGGAACCTTGGCTGTTTCGATAAAAAAATTGGCTTACAGGAAGAAAGCAGAGGGTAGTAGTGGAAGGAAAGTATTCTGCCTGGAGATCGGTGACTAGTGGAGTGCCGCAAGGATCTGTCCTGGGACCCCTGCTCTTTGTGATTTTTATAAATGACCTGGATGAAGAGGCGGAAGGATGAGTGAGTAAGTTTGCGGATGACACGAAGATTGGAGGAGTTGTGGATGGAGCTGTAGGTTGTCGACGGTTACAAGAGGATATAGACAGGATGCAGAGTTTGGCAGAAAAGTGGCAGATGAAGTGATGCATTTTGGAAGGACAAACCAGAAGGCTGAGTACAGGGTTAATGGTCGGTTACTTAAGAGTGTGGATGAACAGAGGGACCTTGAGGTTCAAGTCCATACATCCCTCAAGGTCGCTGCACAGGTTGATAGGGTAGTTAAGAAGGCCTATGGGATGCTAGGTTTCATTAATAGGGAGATTGGGTTCAAGAGTAGAGAGGTCATGTTGCAAATCTACAAATCTCTGGTGAGACCACACTTAGAGTATTGTGCTCAGTTCTGATCACCTCATTATAGGAAGGATGTGGAAGCTATGGAGAGGGTGCAGAGGAGATTGACCAGGATGTTGCCTGGATTGGAAAACAAATCTTATGACGCAAGCGTGTGCAAGCAAGGAGGCCTACAAACCTGACTCAATTACACCAGTTCTGTCTGGAAGAATGGAACAAAATTCCAGCAACTTATTGTGAGAAGATTGTGGAAGGCGACCCAAAACTTTTGACCCAAGTTAAACAATTTAAAGACAATGCTACCAAATACTAACAAGGTGTATGTAAACTTCTGACCCACTGGGAAAGTGATGAAATAAATAAAAGCTGAAATAAATCATTCTCTCTACTATTATTCTGACATTTCACATTCTTAAAATAGTGATCCTAACTGACCTAAGACAAGAAATATTTTCTAGGATTAAATGTCAGGAATTGTGAAAAACTGAGTTTAAATGTATTTAGCTAAGGTGTATGTAAACTTCTGACTTCAACTGTCTATACAACAGGACAGTCAATATAACATAGAAATACAGTTGTATCAGCATGAATTAATCAGTCTGATAGCCTGGTGGAAGAAGCTGTCCCGGAGCTTGTTGGTTCTGGCTTTTATGCTGTGGTAACGTTTCCCAGATGGTAGCAGCTGGAACAGTTTGTGCTTGGGGTGTCTCAGGTCCCCAATGATCCTTCGGGCCCTTTTTACACACCTGTCTTTGTAAATGTCCTGATTAGTGGGAAGTTCACATTTACAGATGCACTGGGCTGTCTGCACCACTCTCTGCAGAGTCCTGTGATTGATGGAAGTACAGTTCCCATACCAGGCAGTGATGCAGCCAGTCAGGATGCTCTCAATTGTGACCTTGTAGAAAGTTCTTAGGATTTGGGGGACCATATCAAACTTTCTCAACCGTCTGAGGAGAAGGAGGTGCTGTTGTGCCTATTTCACCACACGGCTGGTGTGTACAGACCACGTGAGATCCTCAGTGATGTTTATGCTGAGGAATTTAAAGCTGTTCACCCTCTCAACCCCAGATGCATTGATGTCCATTGGGGTTAGCCTGTCTCCATTCCTCCTGTAATCCACAACCAGCTCCTTTGTTTTTGTGACATTGAGAGAGAGGTTGTTTTCTTGACACCACTGTGTCAGAGAGATGACTTCTTCCCTGTAGGCTGCCTTGTTGTTATTTGAAATTAGGCCAATCAATATAGTATTGTCAGCAAATTTAATTAGCAGATTGGAGCTGTGGGTGATGACATAGTCATGGGTATACAGGGCGTGAAGGAGGGGTCTTAGGACACAGCCCTGAGGGGCTCCTGTGCTGAAGCCAAATCATTAAGAGTATTCAATAAGCAACTGGATATTTTCCCTCAAGACTAGAGAGATGATGACTGGATATGGGGAGAGGGTTGCAATAGATATTTAATTTGGATAATCTGTTTCTATTACTTCTATTTTTGTTTCAATGTTGTCCTATAATGTTTCTATATTTCTGTGATTAAGATCCCAGGTTTCGGAGTTCAAGCTCATATACACGACTGGGTTTCGTTAATGAATGATTAAGTTTGAGGAATTGGAGATTCTTGGTTCGATGAAATGCCCGTATAGAAATAATTTTACAGGAAATGGTAGAATCATTGTGCATAATGTCGACAAGTCATTCCAAGTGCGGTGGAACGGCAAAGAGCGATAGGACAGGTTGACTTACCACAGCTGAGTGATTGTAGTGGGCTGGTGTCTGGTAATTGACTGGGGGGCTGCACAGACTGGAATTGTACGGGTTGTAAGAGTTTTCAGCGCAGAGGTCAGGCGGGCATGCCTCGTAGATCTCGTCATAGAAGATCGGGTTCAGGCCGTTCTCTGGGAACTGGTGGCTCTCATAAAAACTGGATTCACAACCGTTAGATGGAGGGTAAGCATACTGGGGAGCTGGAAAAATCAAAAGCAGAGGATGAGTTAGCAACATTTTCTTCTTGGCTTCCCAACGTTGAATTACATGTTCGCAATTACAGGTTTGTTTATGTGTTGATGAAGGTGGATGGATTTATTTCAAGTTTATGGTTAAAACGGTCTTTCCCTTTCCCGAGGTGCAATGTGATCAAATAAATGTACAAACACTGCGAAGTGGAAATAATGTCAGAAAAAGTGTTTTTGGAAAATATATTGTACCGTGTTGAAGACTGGGCGCAAGCCACACTGGACAAGAAAGTGGAATTCTTTTGAACAGAGTAGAAAGTTCTTTTTCTAATTTGGCGTTTGCTTTATAACGTGATATAATGTTCGCTCTGCACAGTGTCGTGGGTGCACGTTGGCAGCTTAGGAGAGCCTCAGTATCTGGAACTGTTTGTATTTGCGATGGATTTCAGTTTGACGACTGTGGCAGCATCGTAATGGCGCTCTGAATTAACCACTTCCTTCCAGTCCTCGCATTCAGGGAGTCATAATGGCTCTTTAATGGAACCTGGTAACTTTAAAACTCTTCCAGAGGAGATATAATTTGCTTTTGGTTCAAATGGATTTCAAATTGGGCTTGTTCATTTTTCTTTGCGTTGTAACAAAGGTCGCTAGGATATGCTGAGCCCAGGACAAATAATTACCGTACTTAAGAAGTTTAAAACAAAACCTTTAAAGCTCAATCAAGCCAGGCAGCATCTGTAGGGAGAAGGTTGGAACAATGCCACCTCATCAGGTCCGATTAAAGATCATTGACCTGAAGTTCTGTTTCTTTTTGCATAGATGCTGTCTGGTCTTCCACTTCCATCTATTAACTTCAGAATTACAACATCAGGGATTCTTTGCGTTTGTATTGCTTGAATCAGGACGAAATCACTTAAACTCTCCAGTTCTGGCGTCGTTCCTTGGTCAATACCTCCGAAAAAATAGACAAGACCCTCCTAATCAAGTGCCCCTTAAGATAGTTTTCAACGTAGCGGTTATCACTGATACTTCCCGAGTTACAGCCAATAAAAACAAGACAGCACGTGGCTCGCCATTAATTACGCTTCATACCGCTACTTTCTGAATAAAAGATACTTTTTTTTAAAAGAGGGAGATTTTTGCTTTTTTTAAATTCTTGGGTCGACCACACTGCTCCGAGGTAGGACTGGCAGTGCTGAATGTTTTAAAATCCAGGGGTGGGTTACCCTAAGTAATGAATAGACAGACAGGTGAACAAGGTCTGCGAAACACGCGTTAGCTCGCTCGCTCGGTTCTCATTAAGAGGTGAAATATGAGAGTCTTGAAGAGGAGCATTCATCAGAGGATCGCCTCCTGTCTGCTATCAGCAAATAAGAGGCACCGTCCGCCAACAGCGGAGATGCAATTATCACGGGATAGATAGAACGCTTAAACCGTGCCTTCGGGTCTGCAGTTTAGACGGCAACCTTTAAATGGAGTCATCCTTTGATGGTGAGAGCAGTGGATGGCGGAGCGACCCCAGTGTCTGATTCGTTCCAATCCCTTCATCTGCATTCCATTCTCCCACTGATTGGTGGATTAACTGATTTATGCGCTGTCTGTGCTTTAACATTAAAGGCGAGAAGGCGATTTCTCTAAAGGTTGCAGGGTGAATCTTTTGACCCTCTTGGAGAGATGAATGCTGTTTCTTGGGTGCCATATACTGACCTGAATACGAGGGAACGACTGGTTCAGCGACCTGTGGATTGTTGCCTGCGGTAAGCTGCAAATAAGAAAACGGAGGTGGTCTTTAGACAAATTCTAACTAACGTAGCAACAAAAACAGCCAGCAGCAGGCTACATTCAGTTATCTTGTACTAATATCAGTCAATGCATTCGAACTTAATTTCATTTCATATCTGCGCGAGGTTGCTGGGCAAAAGCATTTGCGTCCAGATTTAAGTGTGGACATTGATTAGACCGTTTTTGTTATTGTTTTCGAAACGAGACACTCATTTCTAGATGATTAACCAAGTGCCTCCCTTGCAGAATGTACAAGTAGTAAATTATGGTAGCGTTTAGGTTTAGATAGAAGTTTTTAATGAGGTCCAGATAGACCTGAGCGTGAAAGTCACAGTACTTGATACTTTTCAGAGAACTACGCTTCCCTAAATTGTTAAATGGACACGTGATTTAAATTCAAACCTTCCTGGATCGGATTTGCATTACATCATCCCTGCCCAGCACCTGATGCAAGATTACTCGTGGTCTTTTTCTATTGAATTTAGCTGGGTAGTGGGAGTTTAATTGTGGTAATAATTCAAAAGTGCCTGCTTCATATCTTATCAAAATTCGAGTTACTTGACTACATTACGATGCTGCGGTGATCTGCCATCGTAGGTTTGAAATAATGGCTGAATCTTGCCGTCGGATGGAGTCCGGTTGATGTTTTACAGAGATGCAGTGAAAGACGGCCTTGCGCTTGGCAAAATAAATTGTATATTTGAGTAATTTTGCGTCTCAGACATGACAGCGGTATTAGAGGTGAAACCGACTGGATTTGTCAGAAACAGGTTTGGAGTCTGGCAGAGATCTGGCTCAATCTCCGGCCTGGTAGTGGAAGGTAATTGCGCGTTTCCAAGCATTAATTCGGCCGACTTTATAACCCTTCCCTGGCGGAAGATAGCAGCGGGCGTCGGCGTAAATCTGATAAGCACTGTGTGAGGGCGGTGTGTGGATTCGACAGCCAACTGAATTAGAGTCAGGTTTAGTATCACTGACATATGTCGTGAAATGTCTTTGTGACGGGAGTACATAAATTACTCTAAATTAGAGTAAGAAGGTATTTTTAAAAGTACAAAAAGAGAGCAGAATAGAGAGTGTTCACGGGATTCGTGGGCCGTTCAGTAATCTGACGGCAGAAGGGAAGAAACTGTTCCTAACATGTGAAGTGCTTCTCGTTAAGCTCCCTGACGGTAGAAATAAAAGGCCGTGTGCCAAATGGCGAGGCTCCTTCATAGATGCCATCTTGTTTTTTGAGGTATCGCCTTTTGGAGGTGTCCTCAACGCTGGCGAGGCTGGTGCCCATGATGGAGCTGGCTGAGTTTATAACTTTCTGCAGCTTTTTTCTGACTCTGTGGAGTGGCCCCTCCGTACTAGACAGTGATGCAATCTGTTAGAATGCTCTCCGCAATACATCTGTAGAAATTTGCTCGAGTCTTTGGTGACATAACAAGTCTCTTCAAACTCCTAGTGAAACATAGCTGCTGTCGTGCTTTCTTTGTAATTGCATCAATATGTTGGGCCCAGGATAGATCATCAGAGATGTTGACACACAGGAACTTGAAACTGCTCACCCTTTCCACTATTGAGCCCTCGATGAGAACTGATATGTGTTCCCTTGACTTTTACTTCCTGAAGTCCACAATCAATTGTTACACCACTCAACCAGCTGATCTATCTCTGCATGCCACCTTCTCACCATCTCAGATCCTGCTAGCAACGGTTGTGTCACTGGCAAATTTATAGTGATTGAGCTGTGCCCAGCCACAGAGTTATGGTGCAGAGAGAGTACAGCAGTGGGCTAAGCACACATCCTCCAGGTGTGCCTGTGTTGACTGTCAGTGAGGAGGAGATGATATTACCAATCCACACTGATGAGGTTACTGACCCTCAAATTCTGTTTATTATGCAGTGTTTGGGAAATAACCCCTCCCCATCTTTCTCCATTTTGAGAGCAAGAAATGGGTTAACACCAAGTCCAAGTTCACTCTTCAGTGAAACGTGTCCCTTATTTCTCTCTTCACAGATGCTGCCTGACCTGCTGTGTTTCCACTGTTTTCTATTTTATTTCAGGTTTCCAGCTTCTGCAGTGCTGAACTTTGATTTTCTACCCTTAAATCATTTTGAGTTCCTTTTCAGAAAAGTTATTTCTAAATACATAATTGCATTTTGACATGCATGAGCAATTGCTGTAATACCTGGAAATAGCATGCATGATTTCAAACCGTATCTATAGTACAAAGTTGATCCTTATTTAGTGTACTGAAAAGAGGGCCAAGCAAGGGTGAAAAAGATTGTGTAAAGATCCAAGGAGTCCATCCTGGGATGTGGATGATTTCAACTTTGTTTAGTGAACTGTTTTTTATGGATGGAGACAGGATAACCCTACGGTCACATGAGTACTAAGATCCATTCATAGTGCAGGTCCCAGTTTTTGAACACCTCACTGACAGAAGTAAATACCAATTTTCAAATAGGTACTTTAGTCAGTGGTTATCATTTGGCAACCACTGTATGTCTTTTTGGGCAGTGTGATACACACTCCAGACAGAGCTGAGTATTGCTGGTCACAAACAAGAGAAAATCTGCAGATGCTGGAAATCCAAGCCCCACACAGACAGACAGACACACACAGACAGACAGACACACACAATGCTGGAGGAAATCAGCAGGCCAGGCAGCATCTAGGAAAAGACTGCAGTTGACGTTCTCTTTTCCTGGATGCTGCCTGACCTGATGAGTGCCTCCAGCGTTTTGTGTGTGTTTGTTGAGTGTTGCTGGTGATGGTGCAGTACATGGAAGTTGGTGTCAGTGCAGCTTGAGAAATGTGTGTTTGGCCTCTGGAGGACAGTTTCACACCTGGCAATTTCTCCTAACATTGGGTATGAGTATTATTCATCTGACAGCGCATACTTAAATTACAAGTGTGGTGAGATCAATGAGAAGTATACAGATTTCATTTGATTTATGCAGCTCACACAGTTGTGTAAGTTACATTGTGAATCAAACAGATATGAAGGTGGGATGAAGAGGGAACGTTAACTTCAGTGGCCTGGAGAGTTGGAACAACAAGTTCAATGTTACAATGTTAACATTTTAAAAATGCAAATGCTAAACACTGTGAACCAATGCTCGAATCTCCTCAGATTTTTTTTTACAGAAACTAATCTGATGTTTCAGATTTGCCCTACTTCTGGTAGGTTACATTATCTAATTTTACTTTGCAATTATATAAAAATATAGATTGTGTTTGTTAGTAACAAACAAGATGCTGGAGGAACACAGTATTTCGGGGAACATCTGTGGACGGAAATGAACATGATGTTTTGGGATGAGACCCTTCAAAGTTAAGGTAAATTTATTATCAAAGTACCTATATGTTACCATTTACTAACTTGGGATTCATTTTCTTACAGGCAGTCACAGAAACATAAAGAAATAGAATTTTAAAAAAAGAACTATACATATAACAAGCACTGACAACCAATCTGCAAAAGAAGATGAACTGTGTGTGTGTGTATAAAAAATACTGAGAACACGAATTGTAAAGTGTCTTTTGAAAGTAAGACTGTAAGTTGTAGAATCATTTCAGGATTGAGGTGAGTGAAGTTATCCATGCTGGTTCAAGAGCCTGATGGTTGTATGGTAGTGACTATTCCTGAACCTGTTGGTGTGGGATCTAAGGTTCCATACTTCCGTCCTGATGGTAGTAACGAGAAGAGAGCACAGCCTGGACCTGAAATGTTGACAGTCCATTTCCCTCCACTCATATGCTGCCTAACCCGCAGTACCTTCAGCTTTGTTCGTGCTTGTCGTGTCTTTTCAGAACCCCTCCAAAGCACTTTACAGACACTTATTGTCAGACAATTTACTTCTAACAAGCAATAATGACCAGACCATTTGTTCTTTTTGGGGATGTTGAGAAAGGGATTGGAAGTCATTGGAGGTGAAATAAAATTTGCAAGGACAAGAGCCTTGGAGCCTTTTATGCCTACTTACAAGGGGAACAATTTAATTTTTCATTTAAAGCACAGCAGTTCTGAGTTAAGTACTGGACTGGACAATAGCCTAAATTACTGCACTCAAATCTTTGGAACAGAGCTTAAAGCCAGAACCTTCCTGTTCATGTGTTCAAGTTCAGTTTATTTTCATTCAATTGTACATGTGTATACTGCCAAATGAAACAATGTCCCTCTGGACCAAGGTGCATAACACAGTATGTATAACACATACACATAAAATAATAACACAATGCATAAAGCATGGTTTGACCAACTGAACTGTAACTGACACTTTCATAGCTTGACACTAGAAAGTGTCATACTCTGAAATTCAGAAGCTCTAATGTTTAATCTTAAAATGCTTGTGAACATATTGATCAAGACAAGGCTGGCTAGGCCAACAATTTCCTCACATTTAAGATTCTAGTTTTGGTTTTCAGGATGGATCTGCAGAAAGTCTGGCCCATCAACAGCAATGTGGTTAATTTAGTGAAGTACTCCCCGATGCTTCACAAAATGGATGTCATGAGCACTATGTGTGAAACCAAGACTGAAATGAGACCACCTCCAGGGACACTCATTCTATTGTGGAATCAAGGTGAGATTACTCTTTTTGTGTTAGCAAGTTTTTGCTGTTTTTACTTCTTTGTTCTTGAGATTGGAGATGATATAACATCAAACTAAGCCCAAGTGACTGGTCTAGTTGGTTTGTTTTGGATTTGCATTCTCTTCGCCGCCGCCCCCCCCCCCCCGCCAATTGTATGGATGAAAATCTGAACTGGGATTAGCACTAAGGGAATATCGCACTGCTGGTAGCACCAAGTTTCTGCTAAAGTAAGACTCTGTCAGCTCTCAATGCATGTGAACAAGTGTGTGAAGAACAGTATGGGCTTGTCTCCAGTATATATGACACATAAGTAAATCCACTATGCCAGATCATCCGTAATATCAAATTGTGGGAACTAGCTATGCACTAATGAACTATATTGCTCCCAGTACTGCATTTCAGAAATCCTACATTATCACTCGTGCATTAAAGAAAGCTAAATATATCTCAATTATCAAATACCCCAATTGTAATGAAATGTCTTGCTTGCATCAAACTCAGAGTAAACAATATACATGGTAATAATGAGTACAGCAATTAATACAGTGATGAGTGAGTGTCTGCCTGCAATGCACTTTCAAAGTGAATTTATTATCAAAGAATGGGTATGTCACCATGTACTACCTTGAACACAGGCTGGGTTTGAGGAAGTTAGGGATGGGGATAATGTAATAAATTGAATTCGCTCAGGATCAAATATCCATTGAACACTGGCAAAGGAGGAAATAAACATGCTCATCTTTGACAATGTGCTGTTGAAATACTTCACAGATTTATGTCAGGTACAATTGAAGTTACTTGCAGACCAAGTCTTACAAGTTGTACTAGACTATGTTCAAATATCTTGTAGGTAACATCAGAAATTAATGCAATTTTGATACTGATACTCTATTACAAATTCAAGCTAGTTACAACATGTTTGAAGGTTGCATATTTGTATGCTCTCTGTGGAATTCGAGGACTGCAGAATGAACCTGAAAATACAACAGTATCTCTTAATGTCATCATTTTGACTAGCTATTTGATGGATTATTTGCAGAATTTATTTGTGATCTTTGCTTTTCTGGGCAAAAAAAAATGCAGTTAAGAGCACAGAAGGAAAGTCAATAAATTACAAATCAATGCGATAATGAAGGGATACGCCTGGTGGCCAGTTTATAAAGTTCCTCCTGTACCTAATAAAGTGGCCACTGAGTGTACGTTCATGGTCTTCTGCGACTGTAGCCCATCCACTTCAAGGTTTGACATGTTGTGCATTCAGAGATGCTCTTCTGCACACCACTGTTGTAATGTGTGGTTATTTGAGTTACTGTCACCTTCCCATCGGCTTGAACCAGTCTGGCCTCTCTCAATAACAAGGTGTTTTCACCCACAGAACTGTCACTCACTGGATTTTTTTTTTTCACACTATTCTCTAGAGACTGTTATGTGTGAAAATCCCAGGAGATCAGCAGTTTCTGAGATACTCAAACCACCCTGTCTGGCACCGACAATCATTCCACAGTCAATGTCACTTGGATCACATTTCTTCCCCATTCTGATGCTTGGTCTGAACAACAAATAAACCTCTTGACCTTGTCTGCATACTTTATGCAGTGAGTTGCTGCTACATGATTGATTGATTAGATATTTGCATTAACAAGCAGGTGCCCTAATAAAGTCACTGAATGTAAAGTGGCTATTTCTGGTCTCTTGAAAAGTCTCTGTCAGTTCCAGAGTCAACACGTTCTGAAACACAGTCCCATTCCATCAGTTTGTACACAGAAATCTAGACTAATGTGCCAACATGTGTTGCTCCCTCTAAGATGCCATCTCTTAAATGGGAATGGTAAACGAGTTCATATCCACCCACTCAGGTTATGGGCTTCCAGATTTTTTTTGCCACCATTTCAGAAATTAAAAGCAATCATTATTACCTTTCCACCTTGGTCAATGTTTAATATTCAATGACAAAAAAAACAATTTAGCTCACACCATTGTTGGTATTTTTAGGAACTTGCTATATACCAATTGGTTATAACATTTCATACTACTGTGACTTCATCACTCAAAGAGTGTGACATCTTTTGTAAAGACGTGACATGGTCAAATTCAGATCCATTTATTAATCACATTAAAATTGATACATATAGAGAAATAAGTTGTTTGTGACACTAAGGGTGTGCTGGAGGCAGCCCGCACGTATCGCTGCATATTCTAGTGCTAACGTAGTATGTTCAGTGTTTGACAGAACAACTCAACCAATAACAACAACAACAGCAACAAAGTAACAACAGCCAACCAAGCCCTTTACCACCTTCTCAGCCACCCACACATTTAGACAGTCTTGAACCCCAGAACAGGCCATTCTGGGTCTCCAGTAGATTCATTTCATTAAAAACCATCCTTCTCCACACACCCTTCCACTTAACATGTGCTATCCTGAAGTCTGCAAAGGCAGATTTTGGAAATGTTGGTACCAGTTCTGTTCAAAGTTTCATGGTCATCGGGTTGTCCTAAATAATGACCAGGACAACACGGATGTGTGTGTCTAGATTATTGCGATAAGTATAAAATTAAACCATGTTTTGGTAATTGTGATTATGAAGAACTCTATCATCTAACATTTTGAGCGCATTGCAGCCAAAAGAACAATTTTATAAATTCAGCTTTGATGCTTACTGGAGAGACACGTGCAAAAATGCACCACAATTTCAGCATTAATCATCTTATAGATTATTTCAGATGATCCCCATCAATGTAGTTTCATGTTAATGGTAGAGAATTACAATGTTTCCCAGAGCTGAAACATTCCGGAATGCAGTGGAAGATGCCGACATTGCCTCAAACTTGTTAAAATTTGACTAAGAAATTTATGCCATGCAACACCACTGAGTGGAAGTTTACATTTCAGAGTGTAACAAGTTTGTATTCAAACACCAGTGAATTATTTAAGGCAACATAAAATAAAAGTACAATTTTATGGGAGGGCTAAAGAATTGGGGTATACTGTATGTATGCAAATATGACAAGACAGGTTCAAAAATGCAAATCACTGTTTTGGATACAGCTACAGTAATGTGTCCCTTTCTGGGCTCCATGTATCAGGAAGGATGTTAGGGGGTGTGGATTATGAAGGAGATTTGCCAGAATAATGTCAGGATGATGCTGTGGGCTTCATTTGGGTGGAGAGATTGGAGAAAGTGAGATTATCCTCATTCAAGGAAGTCAGGGAAAGGTTTTACTGAAATACTCAAATTATTGTAAGTACAATAACCATGAAGCATTTTTTTTCCTCTGGCAGGTTAGATAAGCACAGATTTAATGTACTTGGCACATGTACTGAACTTGGAGAGGTTTTGTGCAGCAGGCTGTTGGGATCTGGAATGCACTTGCAGGAAAAGCCCAGTGGAAGCAAATCCACTGTAAAATTTCCAAAGCAAATTGGATATACACTAGAAAATGAAAATAAAAACATACAAGTAACAAAAAGGCAGGGGAATGGTCTAGTACGGACGTAATGGACCAGATGATCTTTTTCACTATAGGTTTCCTTGAGCCCGAAAACCTGCTCTACTATTCCATAAACTGTGCTGATTGGACAATAGCCTCAGCTCCACTTAACAACCCATTTTCTGAGAGAAGCATTTCTTCCTCATCTGTTTTTAATCCATGACCTGAAGTATGCCTGTTCTAAATTCATCCATGAGGGGAAACATTCTGTCAGCATCTACCTATCCAGACCCCTCAATCTCCTGCTTTCATAAGAATATCCTTAATTGTTCTGAAATCCAAAACAAATGGGTCCAACATGCTTAATCCTCCTTAAGAAACCTTGCAGGTTTGAACCTTGTTGAAACTTTTTGAACTGACACCCCAGCTTAATGGAAGCAAAAATGTATGCAGGCCTCCAAGTGTGATCTTAACAGTTGCAAAACTTCTCTATGCTTATACTCCACCTCCTTAGCAAGGAAGGCTAATATTCTACTTGGCTTCATACTAATCTGTTATAAGACATAGGAACAGAATTCTGCCATTCTGCCCATTGAGTCTGCTCTGTCATCCCATCATGGCTGATTTATTTTACCCCTCAACCCCAGTCTCCTGCCTTCACCCTGTAACCTTTGACACCCTGACTAATCAAGAACCATCAACCTCTGCTTTAAATATACACAGTGACTTGGCCTCCACAGCAAATACCACAGATTCACAATCCTTTGGCAAAAGAAATTCCTCCTCATCGCTGTTCTGTGGACGGCCCTTATTCTGAGGCCGCACCCTCATGTGAAGGGTTTGTATTGAAGGCACCCAATAGTATTCTGTATTTTTCTTCTCCAAATAAACCATATTCTTTTCTAATCACTCCATTAAGGTGGATACCTTCTCATTTCCCCATATTCCACTCGTAAAATTTTTGCTCGCTCACTTAACCTACTGAAGTCACTTTGCAAGGTCTTGGTGTTCTCCTCGCCTACCTTGCACCTGCCTTTATGTTATCAAGATATTTTGCTACAACAGACCCAATCCCTTCTGCTAGGCACCGCTGTGCTTAGCGTCACTTTATGGACATGCAATCCATTTATTTATATAAGCTATTTTGTGTATTTAAATTTATTGTGATTTTTTTTTTTATTGTGTTCATTATCTTTTGTGTGTTTTTTTGGGCTACATCAGATCTGGAGTAACGATTATTTTCTTCTTTATGCTTGTGCACTGGAAATGACATTAAATAATCTTGATGATAAGATGGCGCTCAACTAATGGCAAAGTTTTGCAGACAGCTCACAAAACTGCTAGATGCTCTAGTAGATATACTTCTGAACTGCAATTGCTGTGGTCTGCAGCCTGTAATTTCCCTTTTAAGGATGTACTTTTGAACCAACTAAATGATTTGCTGCTTTGGCAACCTCCTGGGGGATTCGACTTTCGTGTGTGCAGGTATGGCCAGGACAGCCATCACTGGGGGTGGATGCTGCTTCCAGACCTGGTTGACTCCGTTACTCTGTGCAAGAATAAAATTGTCGAAGGTGAGAGCAGAAAATGAACAGGTATACGGTGATGTCTGCCTGTGTTTGACCAACCTTCCACTTTTCTTGCCACTGCCGTCAGGCAGGAGATGCCAGAGGCTTGGGTGCCATGCCGCCAGGTTGGGGAGTAGTTGTTGGCACCTCAGTGCTGAACTGGCTCTGCAGCTGTGGACTCATTTTGGGGACTCTTGCAGCTTGTGTTCCATGTGGCTTTGTTTACTTTTTTTTACTATTTGCGCTATTTGATCAAGGCATCAAGGCCAAGGGCAAAAGATGGACTGATGTTCAGCTCACTACAGTGTGAAATTTTCTTGCTTCAGCGCTGAACTGGCTCTGTGGCTGTGGACTCTGCAGTTAATGCTCTGTGTGTGATTTCTGGACTTTTTTATTGTTTGCACATTGAGTGTTTGGTCTTTGGGTGTTTTTTCATGGGTTCTATTACGTCTCTTTGTTTTGTGGCTGCCTGCAAGAAGATGAATCTCAAGGTTGTATAATGTATACATACTTTGATAATGAGCTTTGAATTTTGAATAAAGCAGACTGACAATAGTCGAGATTCCATCACTGATACCTGTGATATCTCTCAAGTCAGTTGCCATGCTCACCATTCCTCTATTTATCCTGATATTGCTTCCAATGTCATGAGCTTATAGCTAGTTAGAATATAGCACTAAGCCTTCCAGAACCAAGTGTAATGTAACTGAAACAAAAACACAGTTATGTTGCACCTTTCATGATCGCTAGATTTCAGATGAAGATTAGCGTTATTTGTCACATTTACTTCAAAACCTTGAAGTGCTTCCACACCTCTGGCGCCAACATTGCATGACTGCAACTCAGCAACCCTGTGGGGAGAGCCCCATGCGGTCATGGGGAGAATGCGCAAACTCCATAAAGGCGAACCCTGATCGCGACACTGCCATGCCACCACACTCAGAATACATCCAATCAGGCGTGTTAGATTAATGACCAATGCAGTGTAGGCAACGTGGAACATACCACAGTCCTCTAGACTGCAACGTGATGTTGGTTGAGGGGTAAAAATTAACTAGAAAGTATGTTCCTTCCCTTCCCAATCCAGAGATTGAAGCACAGTAGTCTGCACTGATACTCTAGGGCAATGGTGGGAGGTAGCATGTACAGCTAGCAAGTGACTTTGGACAAAATGTTAAACTGAATATGGACATAGCACATAGTGTCATACATGGAAACAAGCCCTTTGGACCAGTTGGTCCATGTTGTACCAACTGTATTGCCCAGTTATCTGGTCCCATCTGCCCATGCGTGTCCCACAGTCCTGTAAACCTCTCCTAACCATGGACTTTGTCTAGATGTCTTTTAAATGTTGCTAATGTGATGGCCTCAAACACTAATTCTGGTAGTTCTTTCCAAATATACACCACCATTTGTGTGAGGAAGCTGCTTTTGATGTCCCTTTTAAATCTCTTGCTCCTATCTAGAATCTTTTGCTCTTAGCACCTCCTCCATGGGAAAATGACTATGCTTTTACCCTGTCAGTGCCCCTCATGATCGTGTATATCTCTATCAGTTCACCCCTCGATCTCCTATGTTCCAGGGGGGTAAAAAGCCCTAGTCTACCCCTCTTTGTAACTCGAGCCCCCAAGATCAGGCAACATCTTGGTAAATCTTTTCTGACCCTTTCTAGTTTAATGACATCTTTCCTATAACAGGGTGACCAACATGTACGCAACATGTGCAGTCCCACCAACATCTTGTATAAGCATAACATACCTTCCCAACTCCTGTACTCAGTGCATTGACTAATGAAGGCCGGTGACAAACACCACCTTTACTATTCAGCGAACAATGTGCTTGCAATCTAGGTTCCTCTGTTCTATAACACTCACCAGGGCTCTAACATTTACCTTGGTTTGAACTCCCAAAATGCAGTGCTTGGCCTTAATCTGGATTGAAAACCATTTGCCATTTCTCAGCCCACACACTGTACCTTGCTGATCAAGATCCCCCTGAAATTTTTCATAATCTTTGACACTATCTCCAACACCACCTATTTTAGTATTATCCACAAAATTGCTAGCCATGCCTTGTATATTCACATCCAAATTATTGATATAAATTACAGATTTCCAATTATATCAGTAGTCCAATAAAAGAACACACACGCCATAATTCCAAAGCAGAATACTGGGGGGAGTCTCCCCTGTGTTTGACCAATACTTAGTCTTCAATAGGTATCACTAAAGTGCCACCTGATCATTATCAATTGTTGTTTGTAGGACCATGCTATGCACACAACACTGCATTTTATTCACTGCTAAAGTGACTGTCCTTCAAAAATAATTCTTACTGATTGTAATAAAGCTTAGCATGCTGAAAGTTAAAGTCTGTGCCGAGCCTTATCGACTCATCAGGCCAGTGCTTATGCCAGTTTCCGTGGCGTGAAGCGACTGAGAGTATAAGACTCCTCCCGGATAGGACGCCAGTCTATCATGAGGTTAGCCCCCAGCATTTCGCCGGTATCCATTCTCAGCTGGGTGGACTGGAGCAGTGTGTGGTTAAGTGCCTTGCTCAAAGACACATGCTGCTTCAGCTGGGGCTCGAACTCACAACCTTCAGATTGCTAGTCTAATGCCTTAACCACTTGGCCGTGTGCCACAGCATGCTGCAAGTCACTCCATAAATGCAAACCTTTTTTTTTTTCATTTAAGACCATACTACAGAATCTTTTGTGTCCAGCCTGTCTGAAGGCAGGCAGGCCGTTAGCTTAGCTTCCTGTATAAGGGGCACAGCCTCTTGGTTTTGTGCTAACACACCTGGAGTACAACTTGAACTTCGAATTTATGCCTGTGAAACCAAGCTGAAATCTGGAAGATATTTCTGTTAGCAACTGCTATTTTATACAGTTGCCATGTTTCATAAAATTAACTTTTTAGACTAAAAAAATAAATTCATTGCCTTGAAAGTTTCTGTGTATTGTAAAGTTGGCATGCAAAGGCGATTATACATACTGCTGTGGTGGTTATTGCTGCTGCTTGAAGTGCCCTTCTCTGCTGCAAGAGCTCTTTAACTGTGATCTTCACCCTCACTCCTTGATAAACCTTCTGTTTCTCTGCTGAAGAAATTAACATGAGATTATAACATTAGTGACCAGGCACCTAATTTCTGCATGACAAATTCTGTACTGACTTGAAAATGTTGGAATTTCTCAGTGGGACAGTCAGCATCCATAGAAATGCCAGTATGGTGAGCATTTTTTTTTAAAGTCTTAGTCACAGGGTTCCTGGCTTGTCCTTTCAAATATGAATAAATGTTGAAGTTGATTTCAGTTTAAGAAAGTAAATAGTTTCCTCTGGGTGCTCTGGTTTCCTCCCACAGTCCAAAGGCCTACCATTCAGTAGGTTAATTGGTCATTGTAAATTGTCCCGTGGTTAGGCGAGGGTTAAATCGGTGGGTTGCTGGGCAGCGGCACAGATTAGTCGGCCAAAAATAAACAAACAGATTGGGGTGGCATGACAGTGCACAATAACAGTTACAGCACCAGTGACTCGGGTTCAGTTCCGCGACTGTTTGCAAGGAATGTTCTCCCTGTGACCACGTGGTCTTCCTCCAGTTGCTCTGGCTTCTTCCCACATTCCAAACACGGATGGGTTAATAGATTAATTGGTCACATGAGTGTAACTGCCTGGCGCAGACCCACTGGGCCAATAGGATGTTGACATGCTGTATCTTTAAATAAAAATAAAATAAAGAAAATAAGTGATTTATATTTTTTAGGTGCTTTCCGCGACTGTTTGCAAGGAATGTTCTCCCTGTGACCACGTGGTCTTCCTCCAGTTGCTCTGGCTTCTTCCCACATTCCAAACACGGATGGGTTAATAGATTAATTGGTCACATGAGTGTAACTGCCTGGCGCAGACCCACTGGGCCAATAGGATGTTGACAGGCTGTATCTTTAAATAAAAATAAAATAAAGAAAATAAGTGATTTATATCTTTTAGGTGCTTTCCAAATTGTTTTCGAATGTGAGAAAATGAGTCAGGGCTGCAGAGTGAAGAAGCAAATATTTTTGACACAGCCAAGAAACGGTGAATTGTCCATCAACTTTTTCCATTTTGTCGGGTCAGTCACTGGAAAACAGCTGAGTACTAAGGGGAGGGTAATAGGACTGATGGTCTTTATTCTGACTAACTTGTATGTACTCTTCAGTACGCTATCTCTTTCAATAGATGGGGAAATTTAAAAGATATGAGATATTATCGAACTAAAATAATTCTGCTCTGAAATGTAAATATTTATAAGATACACAGTTTGATGCAATCATTCTTATTGATGAGAATAAATATTAAATGTAAATAGCTGTTAGAAAATTGGAACAAAAATATGCTAGCAATGATCCATAGATTACAAAAAGTAATAATTTTTACTTCCTCAGGAAAAGTCTCAAAATAGTTCAAGTGCTGTCACTGTTTTATTGTAGAGAAACCAAATTGCACCTTGCCAGGTTCCAGAATGAGAAAAGTGACCAGATGATTTACTTGGTGATGTTAGTTGAGGGATAATTATTGAACAGGGCTACTAAAACTAAAACTTCACACCCAGGCAGGTAATCTGATCAGAATCATGATTAATATCATTGGTACATGTCATGAAATGTTGTTTTGTGGCAGCAGTGTAATGCAATACATCAAAAATCTATAAATTACATTAAGAAATATATAAAATTAAATCCATAGTGCAAGAAGAGAGCAAAACAATGGGTAGTGTTCATGCATTGGTTCATTGCCCATTCGAAATTTGACAGCAGAGGGGAAGAAACTGTTCCTCAAACATCTTAAGTGTATGTCTTCAGGCTCCTGTACCTCCCCTCTGATGGCAGCAATGAGAAGAGAGCAGGAGGTACAGAAGCCATATAGAATCAAACATTCTAGTTATCCACAACCCCATCCCCCCATCTATTACCCTATCACTGCACTACACTGTAAATACTTCAAACCACTTTTTATAATGCTCAATACATGCTGGTGTTTATGCATATTTTATTCCATATCTGTACTTTAACATCTAAAGTATTTTTATATAATTCTTTACAATTGTTGAATACTGTTGTCGCTGCTGCATGTTGCGCTAACACACCATAGCAAATTCCTAATGCATGTAATGCAAGTATGAGTACAATGCTCTCCTCGGAGGTCGTCTATTGGTGGCTCCTCAGGTGGCTGTAATGGCTGATCCGGGATCCTCGTATTCTCTTAGGATGAATTCTTTTATTGGAGAACACCTGTGCGTAACTTTACTTGACGTGGGGAGACTGATGCACAGATCACAGTCATGGGTCCAGTGGCTTAAAATGCAAAACAAGTGGGGACCCTTCACTGCCATTGTGATGTGCCAGCATCTTCCACCAGCCCTACTACTGAGGTCTTAGTTTGATTGTTCTTCGTCTGGAGCCTCCCCCTTGACCTTATCACCACGGGTGACCCTGGCAGGAGCTAAGCTCAAGATAACTAACCTCCAGACAGCATCGCTCTCAGGATCTCACAAGCCTCTCCATCATGACAAGGTGATGATCATGGAGAAGCTTAATACATGTAAATATATTGTATATAGTGAATAAAGTTGATTCTTGCTGAACTCCATTTCCATTCTTCAAATGTTTCTATTGTGTTTTTTAATAGTTCTACCTGATGCAGAGGTTCTGGTTGAGTGTTCCAAAGCAAAACCTTCCACACATACTGCCCTGTACACGCAGATGTCATCATGGGTGCATTTCTCTGAAATAGGGCATCATTTCATAGATCAACATAGAGGAATTTAAATTCAGTTGATTTCTTCAACTTTTGCTAATTTCTCCCCTCTCCTTTTCCATTTTGGCTCCTCTCTTGCCCTTTCCCTTCAGCTGCCGAACACCACCCCCCCCCTCACCATGGTGCCCCTTCTTCCCTTTCTTCATTGGTTCACTCTCCTCTCCTATCAGATTCCTCCTCCTTTAACCTTTACCTTTTCCACCTATCACTTCTCAGCTTCTCAATTCATTCCCCTCCCCCACCAACCTTCCCTCTCACTTGACTTCACCTTCCAGCTTGTGCTGATTCCCCTCCCCGCCCCCTACTTATTTTGGCTTCTTCCCCCTTCCTTTCCAGTCCTGAAGAAGGGCTCCGGCCCAAACTGTGTACTGTTCATTCATGTCCATAGATGCTGCCTGACCTGCTGAGTTCCTCCTGCATTTTGTGTGTGTTGCTCTGGATTTCTGGCATCTGCAGAATCTCCTGTGTTTTTGATTGAAAATCTGCAGGGTTAAAACATGTTCACTGTTTACTGTTACAGCTAAGCTGAAGATAATGTCAGTGTGTAACCTAATACAATGTCCCAACATGCCGAACTGAGCTATATTAGAAAATGTTGGTGTAGAGTTGTAAACACAGATAGGTTTAAGGACTGTTCCAAAGACAGAGAGACAAATACCACGGCTTTGGCATGGAGTTCTGGAGCCTAACGGCCAAAGACAGATCCATTTCAGATCAGTTCCTGTGCCTGTGAATCTTGGCTAATTGCGAATATGGAATTTGGACTTTTGAGCTGCTTTCCAACAAGAATTGACAAAACTCCCCATTTTGTGGATAAGCTTTGGAAAATACAGGAAGGCTAAGTTTTTTCCAAGTATTCAATAATGATAAGGTAGCCCATTATTAGATAAATAATATTTTATTTGATGCATGTCACTTTGGCCCAAAACATCAACCTGTCTATTCCCCTCCATAGATGCTGCTGAGTTCCTCCAGAATGTTGTGTGTGTTACCTTTAAATTTGGATGCTTTTGGCGAAGTTCACTAAGCAAATGAACAGGATGCACAAACACAGGCATCTTCCTCACTGCTGTGAAATGACAGCCACGCAGCTTCCAATCATGCACATGATTGAGTTGGTAGTGCTTTTCCTTCACAGTTTGAACATTCCTGGTTCAATTCCCACTCCAGAGAACTTAGCACAAAAACATCTAGGCTGACAATTCAGTGCACTACCAAAGTTGCTTTGCATTGTCAGAGGTATTGCTTTTTGAGATATTACTGCGAAGCCCTTTCTGAGTGTTGAGGGGTTCACAATCCCTTTGAGACTCTTTTTGGCAAAGAGCAGGGAAAATGAACAGATCAGTTTATTGTCAAATACACCAGGGTGCAGTGAAATTCCTTGCTCACATAAACCTCAGAGTAACTACCATGCACAGTAATGATACATAAAGTCATAGAAAATAACACCATAGACCATAAGATATAGCAGCAGAATTAGGCCATTTGGCCCATCAAGTCTGCTCCACCATTTCATTAGGGCTGATCCATTTTTCCTCTCAGCCCCAAACTCCTGCCTTTCCCCACCACCGTACTCCTCTCCCCCCCCCCCCACTGCATTTGATCTTGCCTTGACCAATCAAGAATCTATCAAACTCTACTTTAAATATACAGATTCATCACCATTTGGCTAAAGAAATACCTCCTCATCTCTATTCTAAAAGGACACATTCAATAGATTTCAATGAGGTCCCCACACATTCTTCTGAATTCCAGTGAGCACAGGCCCAGAACCATCAAACATTCCTCATGATAAGCCTTTCAATCCAGGAATCATTTTTGTGAACCTCATTTGAACCCTCTCCAGTGTAAAACACATCTTTTCTAAGATAAGGGACCCAAAACTTCTCTCAATACTCCAGGTCAGATCTCACCAGTGCCTTATAAAGCCTCAACGTTACATCCTTGCTTTTATATTCTAGTCCTCTTGAAATGAATGCTAACATTGCATTTGCCTTCCTCACCATAGACTCAACCTGCAAATTAATCTTTTGGGAATCCTGCCAAGTCCCTTTGCAACTCATACTTTTGCATTTTTTCTCCATTTAGAAAATAGTCTTCACTTTTATTTGGTTTACCAAAGTGCATGTCATACACTTCCTGATGCCTTATTCCAACTGCTTCTTCTTTGTCCATACTCCTAATCTGTCTGCTTAAGTCCTTCTGTAGCCTCCCTGCTTCCTCAACACTACCTGTCCCTCCCACCCATCTTTGTATCAACCACAAAGGCACCAATTCCATTGTCCAAGTCATTGACATATAATGTAAACAAGAAGCCTTCCCAACACAGACCCCTGCAGAACACCACTAGTCACCAATAGCCTTTATTCCCACTATTTGCCTCCTGTCAATCAGCCACTGGTTTGTCCATGCTAGAATCTTTCCTATGATACCATGTGCTCTTAACTTGTTTAACAGTTTCATCTGTGACACCTCGTCAAAGGACTTCTGAAAATCCAAGTACACAACATCAACTGATTTCCTTCAGCCCTTTGTTTCCACGTATTTTCTCCTTAGTAATAGCAACTTCTGCCTGCTGACACTCTCAAACTTTCAACATACTACTAACGTCTTCCACTGTGAAGTCTGATACGAAATGCTCGTTCAGCTCTTCTGCCGTATCTCTGTCCCCCATTACTACCTCTCCAGATTCATTTTCCAGTGGTCCAATGTCTACCCTTGCCTCTCTTTTAATCCTTATACATCTTAGAAAAGTTTTGGTATTCTCTTTATTTGCTCATTTACCTTTGTATGCCATCTTTTTCTTCTTTATAGAATCCTACAGCACAGAAACAGGCCTTTAGGCCCATCTAGTCCATGATAGTTTGGTCTTCTACCTAGTCCCATAGGCCTCTATACCCCTCCTATCCATGTACCTATCCAAATTTATCTTAAATGGGCAATTGAGCCCACATCCACCATACCTTCAGCAAATCTCCATCCATTCTCTGTTATCCTGCGAATAAAATTCAATGCACCATAGAAAACATCCTATCTTGATGCCTTGGTATGGTAACTGCCCAAAGCCACAAGAAATTGTAAAGTTGTGGGCACCACTCAGTCCATCACCTTCCCCTCTGTCTACACTTCTTGCTTTCTCAGTAAAGCAACCAGTAAAATCAAAGATCCCACCTGCCCCTGGACGTTCTCTTTTCTGCCCTCCTATCAGTAGACAATTTATCGCAAGATGGTGGTTGCCCAACCAAGTCCAAGTGGGAAACAACCAAGAAGGCAGTGGAGAATGACAGAGCTGAGCTCATGTGGGACTTCCAAATACGGACTGACAAGCAGATACTGGCTGGCCAACCAACCAGACAGAGTCATACTGGACAAGGAACAGAGGAAAGCAATAGTAATAGATGTGGCAATCCCAAATGGCAGAAACATCAGGTAGAAAGAATAGGAGAAGCTGCAGAAATACCAGGGCTTGAAAGAGCAGATAGAACGGATGTGGAAGATTAAAGCCAGAGTAATCCCGGTGGTGATGGGAGTACTTGGAGCTGTGACACCTGGACTGGGAGAGTGGCTCCAACAAATCCCAGGAACAACATCTGAGGTCTCGGTCCAGAAGCGCGCTCCACTAGGAACAGCAGGGATACTGTACTGAACCCTCAATCTCCCAGGCCTCTGGTAGAGGACCCGAGATTGAGGGAAAATACACATACTCCCCACCCATAAAAGGTGAGAGAATATATGCACACAGACACACACAGCCGTGCAACTTCAAAACCAAACTGCTTGGGGCTCAAAGTGCTTGGAAATACAATCGGGACTTCCAGGACAGGTGCTGAGTGTTGCTAGCGGAGGGAGGGTGCAAATTTCTACCCAGTTCTCCTTCCTCAATTACCTTTGTCAAGCATTGCTGAAACTTAATACTTTGGAACTTGAAGCCACAGGTGAAATGTGGACAAGCTCTTGATGTATTTCTTTTATATAAAGGACTGTTTCTGCCTCGCGTTTCTTAGAAAGGATTCAACAAACAACCCAGCCCTAAAAAAATAAAATTGCATTTTTCCATTTGAAAGCTCGTGTTCAATCTGTTCCGTCTCCCTCTCTCACGCCCATAACAATAAGCCAAAAAAGATCTCCTTGACTTCCCCCAAACGAATCTTACTGATACCCACGGACGGTCGCATTTGTGAAACATAATCTTATTTGGAAAATACTTATTCCCCAGGCAGGAGAATATGCGTATTCAAATAAAGTGGTTGAAGAGAGGGAGGGGAACTTCTTTTCCATGGTTCCAGTTCAATCATTTTGGCTGAGCCTGCGGGTTGTAAGATTCTGATAAACTTCAGACATGCAACCGCACAAACTGGAAGCCACACGCCTTTTGCCGATGGTTGTTTACCCGCGGGGTCAATTCTACATTACACACCTAAGTTGCCTGGAAGACGCACGATCCATGTTGTATTATTTTGAAATACAATTTGGAACAAGCCCTTCCGGCCTGCTGAGCCGCACCACCCAGCAACCCACCGATCTAACCCGAGCCTAATTGCAGGACAATTTATAATGACCAATTAACCCACTAAGAAGAATTTCAGCGTTGTATACTTTGATAATAAATGAATCTTTGAAATACCCAATTCCCTCGCTTCTTGGAATTTTTTTCTCTGATCGGAAATCTCCACGTACAAATTCATTATTGCTCTCGGATACGTGTGTGTATAAAACAAAATGAACTCAATGACATCTGTATGTTGGAGGGGCGGTAGTGGTGAGAGTGACAGAAAACTGGATCTCAGCGGGTCAGGCAGCACCTGCAGAGGAGAATGGACGATGTTTTGGGTCAAAACTTTTTCTTCACCGGTCTCGACCGAAACGTTGACTGCACAGACGCTGCCCCTACCCGAAAAGTTCCTCCACCATCTTGCTTGTCGCTCCCGATTCCAGCATCTGCATTCCCTTGTGTGCTGGCAATGGGTTACCCAATACCCCTTTTTACCTGTGGGCTTCAGCTGAGGGATTGCATTCTTTCCTAAAGATAGTCGACTACATAAAACAGCTCCGGCCGAAGCCAAGTCTGATTCCAAGGAATCTCTCGGAAAACGCTACCGGGAAACACAGTACGGAAGAACTTAACGGAGTTGCGGGGACGTGCTCGCAGCACATTTCCGAAGATGAAATACCAGTCCTCAGATAATTATAGTTGGACAATAACGAATGTCAGTACTTGTATAGACACGTGTCAGTGGAAACCCCTCGCTAACAGTTTTAGTGCACTGCCTACCCCTTTTCAAGCCGGAGTAACTAGATTATTCTGTCACTTCACCCGCTGCAACTTTTTCGCCACTAAATGACCAAGTCCTCCCCTATCTAGTGGACGGAGATTCATTCCGAAGCGGGGCAGCTCCCCGCAATCGGTTTTTAACTGGAACTCCGTGCCAATTAATTATCTTGTCAATGGGTTCCTTTCAGCATTGAACGGGTTAACGGAAGACGCCAGTTTAGCTTCACAAACACAGACCTGACATCTCTAGTATTTTCAGAAATCTTTCTTTGTCGATTAAACCCCTTTCGCGCGGCGATAATCTACCCACGCCCCCCAAACCCCGGTTCGTCTTCACAAGCGTCCCGAACGCCCCCAGCCTGCGTTCGGAGAGGAGGCCCCTAAGTTACCTGCTGCGGGTAAAAGTCGTAAACACCTGAACCGAATTTTACGGCAGAGACCTCTCCCACACCAGGGGGGAGAAGAGTTGTGCGGAGTCCCGATTCAAAATGCTTTATGCGCTTAATAAGCAGGAGACGAGAGAGTTGAATGCGAGGACAATGCAGAGCGGTGGGTGAGTGAGCGCGCGTGGAAAGTTGTTTCATTAGCAGTTCGGGCGGATTGAAAGTGTTTGCCGGAGCACGCGGCGAGTCCGAGTTTCCTTGAAAAGGCTTTCGGTAAAGGAACATTGACCGAGAAAAGGCTTAGGTGACTTCGTACAGAATACATCGAAAACTTGTAAGCCAAGGGTTCGTTAAAAGTTCGACAGAAGAGGAGATTTACTTTTATTGGTATCAGAAAAAGCTGCTGGTGGTGCCCCGAGGCAAACAATCGCGAGTTTTTTTTTGGGACAATGCGTTTAAAAATGTTTAATTTTGCAGTTTCCGACCGCTGGTTGAAGTCCCTCTTGTTTAAGTCGCTTCAGTATGTTGGTCTGTTCGCACAAGTTTATCAAATGGTGGTCCCTTACCCCGAATAGGCAGTCACAGTCCCGAGGACATATATCCTCCGCCGCCGCCCCCCCCCCCTTCCTTTCCTAACCTCTCTCCAGTCACCTCTCGCTAACAAGATGTCTCCCCACAGAGTCACCTCCGGACAGATGCGGCGAGTCCAGGGCCCTCCACCTAAAGAGATGCGCGCCTCCCTCTGATCTAAACTTGAAAACGCACCGGGCTTCGAAACAAACTCTTGTAAAACAACCAAAAAACATCTTTGCGAAATTAAACTATGCACATTCTACCCGGAAAATGCTTACAACTGTATCTCACAACCAATACCAAACATCGAAAGTAAATGCAAATGGATATATTTAAAATGATCAAATATGCATGTAGTGCCTCAATGGTTAAACTGTAACTATGCGTTCCCACCGACCCTTAACATCTCGCTGTTTACGGTCAGAAAGTGAATCGGTTTGGTCTAACGTCCAATCTAATGTACAATTATAGCAGCCCAAAGATATATAAAATAAAACCTTTCCCTTTCCTCAACTTGCTTCTTTGTGGAAGCACGTGTTTCTTTTACCCCCTTTGAAGGTATGGAAGGGATACAAAAGATAAATCTAAAAAAAAAGTTCTATTTTTCTGATCCAGTTAATCACAAACGAGTGAACGCATAAAATGTGATGCTTTGTCAGCACAACCCATACGGGTTAAAATTCCCTTCCTTGCAAGAAATCAAGAAAAACAATAAATAAAGTGCTACAACCAAAATAACAACTCATAAACCATTACTTAAAATTACCAGAAATGAACTGCACCCACAATTTTGAGCTACAGTTGTGATATTTAACCCTGTGGGTCTTGTGTTGAAGTTAGAAAATGCATATAACGGATTTCAGCAATATGTTAAAGGTCCCATACAAACACTGATTACTCTTTTCTTTTTACAGGTAATTATAAAGTGAACCAAGACAAGAAAAACGAATGCAAAAAGAAGATGCACAAAAAAGAGAAAAATGTTCTTACCAGACATTATAGGATTATTTGGCTGTTAGCTACAGGAGAGCTAATTATGTGGCCTCAAGAAGTGAATCTTAGTCTTCAGATCCTTTCACAAGAGTGCAGTATTTTTTAAATTAAACTAATTTCTTCCCTTCTGTGCCTAATTTTGGATTACTCACAAACAAAATTATTGCACTATAGCTTGGGATATAACTTAGACTTTAGGAACACACTTGCCGACCTTTTTAAAACCCCTACAATCCAATGATTTGACAACGGATGATTGTGCGATACTTTCAATTTGAATATTCAAAGCCTAGACAAAAAGACTGCTCTCTTTCTGATACACTGTACATTTCCATGTACTAAAGCCTTCCATGGAATAAAATACAATGTAAAAGTGTGGAACTTTAAGCAGAATTTGGCACATTTTTGTGATTTTAGCAATCTTTGCCAGAAGAACATGGAGAGGACCAAACATGTCCATAATTTTCCATTTGCTGGGCCCTTTTTGCCTCAAACCACCACAGCTTCACAAATATGATTGCAAGGAACATATTGCATCTTTGGGTATACTTCACATCCAAGTTTTAGTGTAAAATGTGCTATTGGTTCACATTTAGGTGTCTAACATGGCAGACTGTGGGCGTGGCCTAGAACCAAAACTTCATTCCATCACACAACTGGAACTGAAACAGCATGTGGTACCTCTCACCTGTTTCCAAAACTCTCTGAATCCTGATAACTAAGTACATTTCTTATTAAATTCATTAATTCTGGCTGTGGTGTCAGTAAAGGCTTCTGGATCACAAACCAGAGACATCCTGTACCTGCAACAACTAAAATCACTATTCTGATTTAAACATATTTATCGTTTATAATTTTCCAATTGTTTTTTGGGCTCTTGATCACCTCTTTTGACTCCGGGACACAACAGAACAGCGTGTTTTAAATTCATTGTCATTATTTCCGGGTTTTTTTGTTATGGTGTATAACTGGTAAAAATGTTCTAAAGATGATCTCATTTCCTTTATGCCAAAGATTTACACATTCATATCCAACTGTTAAAACTAAAACTAAATGATATATATTTTATTGTATGAATGTAAACTTCTTTAGTCGTCGCATACAAAACATACAGCTAAACATGCCACCGTTTTCTGGCTATTTTTATGACAATGTTACCTTTCCTAAAAATTAACCCCAGCCCTTCTCTGTTTCGAGGGTCTCGTTATTTTCACAGCTGGTTCATAAATTGAACGCTGGGAGATTTCTGTTAAACCTTGTATAAAAAAAATGAATGATAGAGGCGCGACTTAGCCTCTTTTGTATCATAAGTGAATATATTGGAGTTAGCAAGTTAAGTAGACTGCTGTTCTTTTTTTTACATCTGCGGAAGCCTGGTTCATACGTTTTCCCTTGCGAGAATCAAATGAATTAGACCAATAAAATAAATGATGGCCTTTTCCGCAATCATTGTATTAGATCGAACTAATCATTCCTACTCCGCAAGTAGGACACTCCTGTCTTTTTCCGAGTGAAATTCGGACCGGGGGTCACGAAAGGTGTTCCGAGCGCGGAGAGGGACGCGGCGCTTTCTTGCTGCGGTCCTTCACGGTAGAGTTCGCTTCCCCGGCAGGTAATTTAGGGAGGGAGGGGCCTGACTTCTCCCCTCCTTCCTGGTATCCATTCTGCTAAACTGTCAGGAATATTCATAGTTTTCACCTATAAAATCAAATATTACCCCACTGGGTCCGCTAGTTGAAAATGCCTTTCAGTTTAATGAAGGCGAACCTGCCTGTTTTGCAGGGATCTGTGTGAGTGGGTGCAAGGCAAACCACCGTTCCATACCGAGGGTGCTAGTCGCTGACGAACAAGCGCATTAACGTAAATTAACACTTCTTATGCAATATATTAATTTTCCATTCACCCGCAAACCTTACAAAATTCTAATTCTACATCAAATGCAGGTAGTTCTACCAATCTGCCCTAGCGGCTAGGTGAGTAGAACTGAACCTATTCCCACAACTTTATGGACTCACTTTCAAGGACTCGTCGTCACATGTGCTCGATATTTATTGCTTTTTTTATTATTATTATTGTGTTTTTGTATTTGCAGTTTGTTGTCGGTTACGTCTTGTGTCCGTTTTTTCAATGTGTTCCTTTGTATTTACTGTGAATGTCCGCAAGAAAATTAACGTCAGGGTTATATATGATGACAGATATACTTCGATAATAAATTTACTTTGAACTTTTAACTTTAAACTTTGAATCCCGGGAGAGTTGAGGAGAATTCAGAGAAGATGAAAAAAAACGGGATTAATGTGCGGTCAGTTTGAATGGGTGTTTGATGATTGCCGCTAAGGGGCCCGTTTCTCTGTTGTATATCTACGATTCTAAAGCACGATAAGCCCATCCTTTCCGCCACAGATACTACATGCCTATTTAAATCGATTCGCGGAACATAATATGAGTCACTTATGTACCAGCGCCTAATGTAACACTTTATAGCCTAAAAGTGCTCATTTATATTGATACACCATTTGTCGTCAAATATATAGTAGATACAGTATCACAGATACGTGCGTCTCAACGTATTTATATTCCACAGGTATGTATGAATATTTTAAGTATATATGCATCGGAATAATTTATTTGTCTATAAACAGTCACGTATGGGTGCAGTTTATATAAGTCTTACGCTACACCAGCATACTGAGACATGTATCTCATTTGGATGGTCCGTGTTAACGCATGGCTGACTGTCAATCATACGGGTGCCTTTTGTGTGTGTGTTGAAGCCTATATACTTTTTCTTTTATTTTGTCATTTCACGGGGAACAAAACGAAAGACGCCTTCGTGCATAAGTGCAAGGGATAGGAACATGGAGAATGAACTCAGCCGCTGCCTACACTCATTTCCGCTAGAGCTGCCGGCTGCAAAGATCATCACTGACTGGAGTATTAGCAGAAATTATTCTCAGCCGTACACTTCTGTTGCTTGTTTATTGAGGTAAAACCCTGACATGTACCGACAGAAAAGACATATTTGGCACTCAGTCTCCGTCACCCATCACCGGGAGTAATTTCCCACCACAGAGACCTGGCGACGAAGGTATATTACAGTCATGACATCCTGCTGTGCAACGCTCAGTAAACGAGACAGAGTCCCTTAAAGTCACCCGAAGTCAACTCTTGCACCGGGTCCACGCAGAACTCCTTGCCCATGTACACGAATACCAACTGGCTGCATTAGGATCATATCTTTCTATGCCTTACCCATTCAATGTCTGCCTAATTATCTCCTAAACGTAAATTAGTTTATTATTGTTCCATGCCCGGAGGAACAGTCCATTTTATTACAACAGTTCATTGAGGCAGTGCAAGGGAAAACAATAATGCAAAATAAAGTGTTACGGTTACAGAGCAGATAAGCTGCAAGGTCATTACCAGGTAGACTGAGGTCAAGTCTATCTTCTCAAACAAAGAGACTAGTCAATAGTTTTATAACAGATGGTCAGAAGTTGTTCTTGAGGGGGGAGAAAAATTATTCTCATTGCACCACCCTCTCTGCCAGCATTTTCCAGGTATCAACTAATCTTTGCACAGGAAACCAACCTCTCAGGTCCCATTTAAAACTCCTCACTTTCCCTCCTCCTCTTTTTGATATCTCTACCATGGGAAAAAGATTTTGACTATCTATCCGATCTATGGATCTTGTAATCTTGAATAAAACTGGGTGGAAGTCTTTGAACTTTCTAAGTGATATCATCAGACAAGCATCTGCTTCACAACTTTCCTAGTTGTTCAGGAAACGACTGCATGATTCAGGAATCAGAGGTGCAAAGGAACTTGGGAGTCCTTGTGCAGGATTACCTAAAAGTTGCATGTAGAGTTGGTGGTGAGGAAGACAAATGCAATATTGGCATTCGTTTCAAGAGGACTAGAATACAGAAGCAAGGATGTGATGCTGAGGCTTTTTAAGGCACTGGTGAGGCCTCACTTGAAGTATTGTCAGCAGGTTTACGGTAATAAAAGGGTTACTGGATGAGTGTTTGATGGCTCTGGGTCTGTACATGCTGGAGTATGTCATAAGGCAGTGGCTGGGAATGGACCCAAGTGCAAGACACAGACACTGAAGTACTAGGGACAGGACTAGGATACAGGCAGAGGGCAAGGACATGGACACAAAAACCGGGAACCTGGAACAGGACTGGACAAGAGATCTAGGTGCCCGGGCTTGGACTCCGAGCCAGAGACTGGACAAGCACCCAGTACCTGGGTCTTGCCTCTGGCTCGGACCCCAGAACTAGGCAAGGACGAGGCTTGGCAGGCAGGCAGACCGAGGCTGGAGTCTTCAGGCTTGAGGCTAGAGGCGAGGCTTGGCAGGAGGCAGGAGGCTGGAGTCTTCAGGCTTGAGGCAAGAGGCAGGAGGCTGGAGTCTTCAGGCTTGAGGCTAGAGGCGAGGCTAGGCAGGAGGATGGAGTCTTCAGGCTTGAGGCTAGAGGCGAGGCTTGGCAGGAGGCAGGAGGCTGGAGTCTTCAGGCTTGAGGCTAGAAGCGAGGCTTGGCAGGAGGCAGGAGGCTGGAGTCTTCAGGCTTGAGGCTAGAGGCGAGGCTTGGCAGGAGGCAGGAGGCTGGAGTCTTCAGGCTTGAGGCCAGAGGTGAGGCTTGGCAGGAGGCAGGAGGCTGGAGTCTTCAGGCTTGAGGCTAGAGGCGAGGCTCGGCAGGAGGCAGGAGGCTGGAGTCTTCAGGCTTGAGGATAGAAGCGAGGCTTGGCAGGAGGCAGGAGGCTGGAGTCTTCAGGCTTGAGGCTAGAGGCGAGGCTTGGCAGGAGGCAGGAGGCTGGAGTCTTCAGGCTTGAGGCTAGAGGCGAGGCTTGGCAGGAGGCAGGAGGCTGGAGTCTTCAGGCTTGAGGCTAGAGGTGAGGCTAGGCAGGAGGATGGAGTTTTCAGGGTTGAGGCTAGAGGCGAGGCTTGGCAGGAGGCAGGAGGCTGGAGTCTTCAGGCTTGAGGCTAGAAGCGAGGCTTGGCAGGAGGCAGGAGGCTGGAGTCTTCAGGCTTGAGGCTAGAGGCGAGGCTTGGCAGGAAGCAGGAGGCTGGAGTCTTCAGGCTTGAGGCTAGAGGTGAGGCTTGGCAGGAGGCAGGAGGCTGGAGTCTTCAGGCTTGAGACTAGAGGCGAGGCTTGGCAGGAGGCAGGAGGCTGGAGTCTTCAGGCTTGAGGCTAGAGGTGAGGCTTGGCAGGAGGCAGGAGGCTGGAGTCTTCAGGCTTGAGACTAGAGGCGAGGCTTGGCAGGAGGCAGGAGGCTGGAGTCTTCAGGCTTGAGACTAGAGGCGAGGCTTGGCAGGAGGCAGGAGGATGGAGTATTCAGGCTTGAGGCTAGAGGCGAGGCTTGGCAGGAGGCAGGAGGCTGGAGTCTTCAGGCTTGAGGCCAGAGGCAAGGCTAGGCAGGAGGATGGAGTCTTCAGGCTTGAGGCTAGAGGCGAGGCTTGGCAGGAGGAAGGAGGCTGGAGTCTTCAGGCTTGAAACTAGAGGCGAGGCTTGGCAGGAGGCAGGAGGCTGGAGTCTTCAGGCTTGAGGCTAGAGGCGAGGCTTGGCAGGAGGCAGGAGGCTGGAGTCTTCAGGCTTGAGGCTAGAGGTGAGGCTTGACAGGAGGCAGGAGGCTGGAGTCTTCAGGCTTGAGACTAGAGGCGAGGCTTGGCAGGAGGCAGGAGGCTGGAGTCTTCAGGCTTGAGACTAGAGGCGAGGCTTGGCAGGAGGCAGGAGGCTGGAGTCTTCAGGCTTGAGGCTAGAGGCGAGGCTTGGCAGGAGGCAGGAGGCTGGAGTCTTCAGGCTTGAGGCTAGAGGCAAGGCTAGGCAGGAGGATGGAGTCTTCAGGCTTGAGGCTAGAAGCGAGGCTTGGCAGGAGGCAGGAGGCTGGAGTCTTCAGGCTTGAGGCTAGAGGCGAGGCTTGGCAGGAGGCAGGAGGCTGGAGTCTTCAGGCTTGAGGCTAGAGGCAAGGCTAGGCAGGAGGATGGAGTCTTCAGGCTTGAGGCTAGAGGCGAGGCTTGGCAGGAGGAAGGAGGCTGGAGTCTTCAGGCTTGAGGCTAGAGGCGAGGCTTGGCAGGAGGCAGGAGGCTGGAGTCTTCAGGCTTGAGGCTAGAGGCAAGGCTAGGCAGGAGGATGGAGTCTTCAGGCTTGAGGCTAGAGGCGATGCTTGGCAGGAGGCAGGAGGCTGGAGTCTTCAGGCTTGAGGCTAGAGGCGAGGCTTGGCAGGAGGCAGGAGGCTGGAGTCTTCAGGCTTGAGGCTAGAGGTGAGGCTTGGCAGGAGGCAGGAGGCTGGAGACTTCAGGCTTGAGACTAGAGGCGAGGCTTGGCAGGAGGCAGGAGGCTGGAGTCTTCAGGCTGGAGACTAGAGGCGAGGCTTGGCAGGAGGCAGGAGGCTGGAGTCTTCAGGCTTGAGGCTAGAGGCGAGGCTTGGCAGGAGGCAGGAGGCTGGAGTCTTCAGGCTTGAGGCTAGAGGTGAGGCTAGGCAGGAGGATGGAGTTTTCAGGCTTGAGGCTAGAGGCGAGGCTTGGCAGGAGGCAGGAGGCTGGAGTCTTCAGGCTTGAGGCTAGAAGCGAGGCTTGGCAGGAGGCAGGAGGCTGGAGTCTTCAGGCTTGAGGCTAGAGGCGAGGCTTGGCAGGAGGCAGGAGGCTGGAGTCTTCAGGCTTGAGGCTAGAGGTGAGGCTTGGCAGGAGGCAGGAGGCTGGAGTCTTCAAGCTTGAGACTAGAGGCGAGGCTTGGCAGGAGGAAGGAGGCTGGAGTCTTCAGGCTTGAGACTAGAGGCGAGGCTTGGCAGGAGGCAGGAGGCTGGAGTATTCAGGCTTGAGGCTAGAGGCGAGGCTTGGCAGGAGGCAGGAGGCTGGAGTCTTCAGGCTTGAGGCTAGAGGCAAGGCTAGGCAGGAGGATGGAGTCTTCAGGCTTGAGGCTAGAGGCGAGGCTTGGCAGGAGGAAGGAGGCTGGAGTGTTCAGGCTTGAAACTAGAGGCGAGGCTTGGCAGGAGGCAGGAGGCTGGAGTCTTCAGGCTTGAGACTAGAGGCGAGGCTTGGCAGGAGGCAGGAGGCTGGAGTCTTCAGGCTTGAGGCTAGAGGCGAGGCTTGGCAGGAGGCAGGAGGCTGGAGTCTTCAGGCTTGAGGCTAGAGGCAAGGCTAGGCAGGAGGATGGAGTCTTCAGGCTTGAGGCTAGAGGCGAGGCTTGGCAGGAGGCAGGAGGCTGGAGTCTTCAGGCTTGAGGCTAGAGGGAAGGCTAGGCAGGAGGATGGAGTCTTCAGGCTTGAGACTAGAGGCGAGGCTTGGCAGGAGGAAGGAGGCTGGAGTCTTCAGGCTTGAGACTAGAGGCGAGGCTTGGCAGGAGGCTGGAGTCTTCAGGCTTGAGGCTAGAGGCGAGTCTTGGCAGGAGGCAGGAGGCTGGAGTCTTCAGGCTTGAGGCTAGAGGTGAGGCTTGGCAGGAGGCAGGAGGCTGGAGTCTTCAGGCTTGAGACTAGAGGCGAGGCTTGGCAGGAGGCAGGAGGCTGGAGTCTTCAGGCTGGAGACTAGAGGCGAGGCTTGGCAGGAGGCAGGAGGCTGGAGTCTTCAGGCTTGAGGCTAGAAGCGAGGCTTGGCAGGAGGCAGGAGGCTGGAGTCTTCAGGCTTGAGACTAGAGGCGAGGCTTGGCAGGAGGATGGAGTCTTCAGGCTTGAGGCTAGAGGCGAGGCTTGGCAGGAGGCAGGAGGCTGGAATCTTCAGGCTTGAGGCTAGAGGCGAGGCTTGGCAGGAAGCAGGAGGCTGGAGTCTTCAGGCTTGAGGCTAGAGGCGAGTCTTGGCAGGAGGCAGGAGGCTGGAGTCTTCAGAATTGAGGCTAGAGGCGAGGCTTGGCAGGAGGCAGGAAGCTGGAGTCTTCAGGCTTGAGGCTAGAGGCGAGTCTTGGCAGGAGGCAGGAGGCTGGAGTATTCAGGCTTGAGGCTAGAGGCGAGGCTTGGCAGGAGGCAGGAGGCTGGAGTCTTCAGGCTTGAGGCTAGAGGCAAGGCTAGGCAGGAGGATGGAGTCTTCAGACTTGAGGCTAGAGGCGAGGCTTGGCAGGAGGCAGGAGGCTGGAGTCTTCAGGCTTGAGGCTAGAGGTGAGGCTTGGCAGGAGGCAGGAGGCTGGAGTCTTCAGGCTTGAGGCTAGAGGCGAGGCTTGGCAGGAGGCAGGAGGCTGGAGTCTTCAGGCTTGAGGCTAGAGGTGAGGCTTGGCAGGAGGCAGGAGGCTGGAGTCTTCAGGCTTGAGACTAGAGGCGAGGCTTGGCAGGAGGCAGGAGGCTGGAGTCTTCAGGCTTGAGACTAGAGGCGAGGCTTGGCAGGAGGCAGGAGGCTGGAGTCTTCAGGCTTGAGGCTAGAGGCGAGGCTTGGCAGGAGGCAGGAGGCTGGAGTCTTCAGGATTGAGGCTAGAGGCAAGGCTAGGCAGGAGGATGGAGTCTTCAGGCTTGAGGCTAGAGGCGAGGCTTGGCAGGAGGCAGGAGGCTGGAGTCTTCAGGCTTGAGGCTAGAGGGAAGGCTAGGCAGGAGGATGGAGTCTTCAGGCTTGAGACTAGAGGCGAGGCTTGGCAGGAGGAAGGAGGCTGGAGTCTTCAGGCTTGAGGCTAGAGGCGAGGCTTGGCAGGAGGCAGGAGGCTGGAGTCTTCAGGCTTGAGGCTAGAGGCAAGGCTTGGCAGGAGGCAGGAGGCTGGAGTCTTCAGGCTTGAGGCTAGAGGTGAGGCTTGGCAGGAGGCAGGAGGCTGGAGTCTTCAGGCTTGAGACTAGAGGCGAGGCTTGGCAGGAGGCAGGAGGCTGGAGTCTTCAGGCTGTAGACTAGAGGCGAGGCTTGGCAGGAGGCAGGAGGCTGGAGTCTTCAGGCTTGAGGCTAGAGGCGAGGTTTGGCAGGAGGCAGGAGGCTGGAATCAGGCTTGAGGCTTGAGGCTAGAGGCTTGGCAGGAGGCAGGAGGCTGGAGTCTTCAGGCTTGAGGCTAGAGGTGAGGCTTGGCAGGAGGCAGGAGGCTGGAGTCTTCAAGCTTGAGACTAGAGGCGAGGCTTGGCAGGAGGCAGGAGGCTGGAGTCTTCAGGCTTGAGGCTAGAGGCGAGGCTTGGCAGGAGGCAGGAGGCTGGAGTATTCAGGCTTGAGGCTAGAGGCGAGGCTTGGCAGGAGGCAGGAGGCTGGAGTCTTCAGGCTTCAGGCTAGAGGCAAGGCTAGGCAGGAGGATGGAGTCTTCAGGCTTGAGGCTAGAGGCGAGGCTTGGCAGGAGGAAGGAGGCTGGAGTCTTCAGGCTTGAAACTAGAGGCGAGGCTTGGCAGGAGGCAGGAGGCTGGAGTCTTCAGGCTTGAGGCTAGAGGCGAGGCTTGGCAGGAGGCAGGAGGCTGGAGTCTTCAGGCTTGAGGCTAGAGGTGAGGCTTGGCAGGAGGCAGGAGGCTGGAGTCTTCAGGCTTGAGACTAGAGGCGAGGCTTGGCAGGAGGCAGGAGGCTGGAGTCTTCAGGCTTGAGACTAGAGGCGAGGCTTGGCAGGAGGCAGGAGGCTGGAGTCTTCAGGCTTGAGGCTAGAGGCGAGGCTTGGCAGGAGGCAGGAGGCTGGAGTCTTCAGGCTTGAGGCTAGAGGCAAGGCTAGGCAGGAGGATGGAGTCTTCAGGCTTGAGGCTAGAGGCGAGGCTTGGCAGGAGGCAGGAGGCTGGAGTCTTCAGGCTGGAGACTAGAGGCGAGGCTTGGCAGGAGGCAGGAGGCTGGAGTCTTCAGGCTTGAGGCTAGAAGCGAGGCTTGGCAGGAGGCAGGAGGCTGGAGTCTTCAGGCTTGAGACTAGAGGCGAGGCTTGGCAGGAGGATGGAGTCTTCAGGCTTGAGGCTAGAGGCGAGGCTTGGCAGGAGGCAGGAGGCTGGAATCTTCAGGCTTGAGGCTAGAGGCGAGGCTTGGCAGGAAGCAGGAGGCTGGAGTCTTCAGGCTTGAGGCTAGAGGCGAGTCTTGGCAGGAGGCAGGAGGCTGGAGTCTTCAGGCTTGAGGCTAGAGGCGAGGCTTGGCAGGAGGCAGGAAGCTGGAGTCTTCAGGCTTGAGGCTAGAGGCGAGTCTTGGCAGGAGGCAGGAGGCTGGAGTATTCAGGCTTGAGGCTAGAGGCGAGGCTTGGCAGGAGGCAGGAGGCTGGAGTCTTCAGGCTTGAGGCTAGAGGCAAGGCTAGGCAGGAGGATGGAGTCTTCAGGCTTGAGGCTAGAGGCGAGGCTTGGCAGGAGGAAGGAGGCTGGAGTCTTCAGGCTTGAAACTAGAGGCGAGGCTTGGCAGGAGGCAGGAGGCTGGAGTCTTCAGGCTTGAGGCTAGAGGCGAGGCTTGGCAGGAGGCAGGAGGCTGGAGTCTTCAGGCTTGAGGCTAGAGGTGAGGCTTGGCAGGAGGCAGGAGGCTGGAGTCTTCAGGCTTGAGACTAGAGGCGAGGCTTGGCAGGAGGCAGGAGGCTGGAGTCTTCAGGCTTGAGACTAGAGGCGAGGCTTGGCAGGAGGCAGGAGGCTGGAGTCTTCAGGCTTGAGACTAGAGGCGAGGCTTGGCAGGAGGCAGGAGGCTGTAGTCTTCAGGCTTGAGGCTAGAGGCAAGGCTAGGCAGGAGGATGGAGTCTTCAGGCTTGAGGCTAGAGGCGAGGCTTGGCAGGAGGCAGGAGGCTGGAGTCTTCAGGCTTGAGGCTAGAGGGAAGGCTAGGCAGGAGGATGGAGTCTTCAGGCTTGAGACTAGAGGCGAGGCTTGGCAGGAGGAAGGAGGCTGGAGTCTTCAGGCTTGAGACTAGAGGCGAGGCTTGGCAGGAGGCTGGAGTCTTCAGGCTTGAGGCTAGAGGCAAGGCTTGGCAGGAGGCAGGAGGCTGGAGTCTTCAGGCTTGAGGCTAGAGGTGAGGCTTGGCAGGAGGCAGGAGGCTGGAGTCTTCAGGCTTGAGACTAGAGGCGAGGCTTGGCAGGAGGCAGGAGGCTGGAGTCTTCAGGCTGGAGACTAGAGGCGAGGCTTGGCAGGAGGCAGGAGGCTGGAGTCTTCAGGCTTGAGGCTAGACGCGAGGCTTGGCAGGAGGCAGGAGGCTGGAGTCTTCAGGCTTGAGACTAGAGGCGAGGCTTGGCAGGAGGATGGAGTCTTCAGGCTTGAGGCTAGAGGCGAGGCTTGGCAGGAGGCAGGAGGCTGGAATCTCCAGGCTTGAGGCTAGAGGCGAGGCTTGGCAGGAAGCAGGAGGCTGGAGTCTTCAGGCTTGAGGCTAGAGGCGAGTCTTGGCAGGAGGCAGGAGGCTGGAGTCTTCAGGCTTGAGGCTAGAGGCGAGGCTTGGCAGGAGGCAGGAAGCTGGAGTCTTCAGGCTTGAGGCTAAAGGCGAGTCTTGGCAGGAGGCAGGAGGCTGGAGTCTTCAGGCTTGAGACTAGAGGCGAGGCTTGGCAGGAGGCAGGAGGCTGGAGTCTTCAGGCTTGAGGCTAGAGGCGAGGTTTGGCAGGAGGCAGGAGGCTGGAATCAGGCTTGAGGCTTGAGGCTAGAGGCTTGGCAGGAGGCAGGAGGCTGGAGTCTTCAGGCTTGAGGCTAGAGGTGAGGCTTGGCAGGAGGCAGGAGGCTGGAGTCTTCAAGCTTGAGACTAGAGGCGAGGCTTTGCAGGAGGCAGGAGGCTGGAGTCTTCAGGCTTGAGACTAGAGGCGAGTCTTGGCAGGAGGCAGGAGGCTTGAGTCTTCAGGCTTGAGGCTAGAGGCGAGGCTTGGCAGGAGGCAGGAAGCTGGAGTCTTCAGGCTTGAGGCTAGAGGCGAGTCTTGGCAGGAGGCAGGAGGCTGGAGTATTCAGGCTTGAGGCTAGAGGCGAGGCTTGGCAGGAGGCAGGAGGCTGGAGTCTTCAGGCTTGAGGCTAGAGGCTAGGCTAGGCAGGAGGATGGAGTCTTCAGACTTGAGGCTAGAGGCGAGGCTTGGCAGGAGGCAGGAGGCTGGAGTCTTCAGGCTTGAGGCTAGAGGTGAGGCTTGGCAGGAGGCAGGAGGCTGGAGTCTTCAGGCTTGAGGCTAGAGGCGAGGCTTGGCAGGAGGCAGGAGGCTGGAGTCTTCAGGCTTGAGGCTAGAGGTGAGGCTTGGCAGGAGGCAGGAGGCTGGAGTCTTCAGGCTTGAGACTAGAGGCGAGGCTTGGCAGGAGGCAGGAGGCTGGAGTCTTCAGGCTTGAGACTAGAGGCGAGGCTTGGCAGGAGGCAGGAGGCTGGAGTCTTCAGGCTTGAGGCTAGAGGCGAGGCTTGGCAGGAGGCAGGAGGCTGGAGTCTTCAGGCTTGAGGCTAGAGGCAAGGCTAGGCAGGAGGATGGAGTCTTCAGGCTTGAGGCTAGAGGCGAGGCTTGGCAGGAGGCAGGAGGCTGGAGTCTTCAGGCTTGAGGCTAGAGGGAAAACTAGGCAGGAGGATGGAGTCTTCAGGCTTGAGACTAGAGGCGAGGCTTGGCAGGAGGAAGGAGGCTGGAGTCTTCAGGCTTGAGGCTAGAGGCGAGGCTTGGCAGGAGGCAGGAGGCTGGAGTCTTCAGGCTTGAGGCTAGAGGCAAGGCTTGGCAGGAGGCAGGAGGCTGGAGTCTTCAGGCTTGAGGCTAGAGGTGAGGCTTGGCAGGAGGCAGGAGGCTGGAGTCTTCAGGCTTGAGACTAGAGGCGAGGCTTGGCAGGAGGCAGGAGGCTGGAGTCTTCAGGCTGTAGACTAGAGGCGAGGCTTGGCAGGAGGCAGGAGGCTGGAGTCTTCAGGCTTGAGGCTAGAGGCGAGGTTTGGCAGGAGGCAGGAGGCTGGAATCAGGCTTGAGGCTTGAGGCTAGAGGCTTGGCAGGAGGCAGGAGGCTGGAGTCTTCAGGCTTGAGGCTAGAGGTGAGGCTTGGCAGGAGGCAGGAGGCTGGAGTCTTCAAGCTTGAGACTAGAGGCGAGGCTTGGCAGGAGGCAGGAGGCTGGAGTCTTCAGGCTTGAGGCTAGAGACGAGGCTTGGCAGGAGGCAGGAGGCTGGAGTATTCAGGCTTGAGGCTAGAGGCGAGGCTTGGCAGGAGGCAGGAGGCTGGAGTCTTCAGGCTTGAGGCTAGAGGCAAGGCTAGGCAGGAGGATGGAGTCTTCAGGCTTGAGGCTAGAGGCGAGGCTTGGCAGGAGGAAGGAGGCTGGAGTCTTCAGGCTTGAAACTAGAGGCGAGGCTTGGCAGGAGGCAGGAGGCTGGAGTCTTCAGGCTTGAGGCTAGAGGCGAGGCTTGGCAGGAGGCAGGAGGCTGGAGTCTTCAGGCTTGAGGCTAGAGGTGAGGCTTGGCAGGAGGCAGGAGGCTGGAGTCTTCAGGCTTGAGACTAGTGGCGAGGCTTGGCAGGAGGCAGGAGGCTGGAGTCTTCAGGCTTGAGACTAGAGGCGAGGCTTGGCAGGAGGCAGGAGGCTGGAGTCTTCAGGCTTGAGGCTAGAGGCGAGGCTTGGCAGGAGGCAGGAGGCTGGAGTCTTCAGGCTTGAGGCTAGAGGCAAGGCTAGGCAGGAGGATGGAGTCTTCAGGCTTGAGGCTAGAGGCGAGGCTTGGCAGGAGGCAGGAGGCTGGAGTCTTCAGGCTGGAGACTAGAGGCGAGGCTTGGCAGGAGGCAGGAGGCTGGAGTCTTCAGGCTTGAGGCTAGAAGCGAGGCTTGGCAGGAGGCAGGAGGCTGGAGTCTTCAGGCTTGAGACTAGAGGCGAGGCTTGGCAGGAGGATGGAGTCTTCAGGCTTGAGGCTAGAGGCGAGGCTTGGCAGGAGGCAGGAGGCTGGAATCTTCAGGCTTGAGGCTAGAGGCGAGGCTTGGCAGGAAGCAGGAGGCTGGAGTCTTCAGGCTTGAGGCTAGAGGCGAGTCTTGGCAGGAGGCAGGAGGCTGGAGTCTTCAGGCTTGAGGCTAGAGGCGAGGCTTGGCAGGAGGCAGGAAGCTGGAGTCTTCAGGCTTGAGGCTAGAGGCGAGTCTTGGCAGGAGGCAGGAGGCTGGAGTATTCAGGCTTGAGGCTAGAGGCGAGGCTTGGCAGGAGGCAGGAGGCTGGAGTCTTCAGGCTTGAGGCTAGAGGCAAGGCTAGGCAGGAGGATGGAGTCTTCAGGCTTGAGGCTAGAGGCGAGGCTTGGCAGGAGGAAGGAGGCTGGAGTCTTCAGGCTTGAAACTAGAGGCGAGGCTTGGCAGGAGGCAGGAGGCTGGAGTCTTCAGGCTTGAGGCTAGAGGCGAGGCTTGGCAGGAGGCAGGAGGCTGGAGTCTTCAGGCTTGAGGCTAGAGGTGAGGCTTGGCAGGAGGCAGGAGGCTGGAGTCTTCAGGCTTGAGACTAGAGGCGAGGCTTGGCAGGAGGCAGGAGGCTGGAGTCTTCAGGCTTGAGACTAGAGGCGAGGCTTGGCAGGAGGCAGGAGGCTGGAGTCTTCAGGCTTGAGACTAGAGGCGAGGCTTGGCAGGAGGCAGGAGGCTGGAGTCTTCAGGCTTGAGGCTAGATGCAAGGCTAGGCAGGAGGATGGAGTCTTCAGGCTTGAGGCTAGAGGCGAGGCTTGGCAGGAGGCAGGAGGCTGGAGTCTTCAGGCTTGAGGCTAGAGGGAAGGCTAGGCAGGAGGATGGAGTCTTCAGGCTTGAGACTAGAGGCGAGGCTTGGCAGGAGGAAGGAGGCTGGAGTCTTCAGGCTTGAGACTAGAGGCGAGGCTTGGCAGGAGGCTGGAGTCTTCAGGCTTGAGGCTAGAGGCAAGGCTTGGCAGGAGGCAGGAGGCTGGAGTCTTCAGGCTTGAGGCTAGAGGTGAGGCTTGGCAGGAGGCAGGAGGCTGGAGTCTTCAGGCTTGAGACTAGAGGCGAGGCTTGGCAGGAGGCAGGAGGCTGGAGTCTTCAGGCTGGAGACTAGAGGCGAGGCTTGGCAGGAGGCAGGAGGCTGGAGTCTTCAGGCTTGAGGCTAGACGCGAGGCTTGGCAGGAGGCAGGAGGCTGGAGTCTTCAGGCTTGAGACTAGAGGCGAGGCTTGGCAGGAGGATGGAGTCTTTAGGCTTGAGGCTAGAGGCGAGGCTTGGCAGGAGGAAGGAGGCTGGAATCTTCAGGCTTGAGGCTAGAGGCGAGGCTTGGCAGGAAGCAGGAGGCTGGAGTCTTCAGGCTTGAGGCTAGAGGCGAGTCTTGGCAGGAGGCAGGAGGCTGGAGTCTTCAGGCTTGAGGCTAGAGGCGAGGCTTGGCAGGAGGCAGGAAGCTGGAGTCTTCAGGCTTGAGGCTAGAGGCGAGTCTTGGCAGGAGGCAGGAGGCTGCAGTCTTCAGGCTTGAGACTAGAGGCGAGGCTTGGCAGGAGGCAGGAGGCTGGAGTCTTCAGGCTTGAGGCTAGAGGCGAGGTTTGGCAGGAGGCAGGAGGCTGGAATCAGGCTTGAGGCTTGAGGCTAGATGCTTGGCAGGAGGCAGGAGGCTGGAGTCTTCAGGCTTGAGGCTAGAGGCTTGGCAGGAGGCAGGAGGCTGGAGTCTTCAAGCTTGAGACTAGAGGCGAGGCTTGGCAGGAGGCAGGAGGCTGGAGTCTTCAGGCTTGAGACTAGAGGCGAGGCTTGGCAGGAGGCAGGAGGCTGGAGTATTCAGGCTTGAGGCTAGAGGCGAGGCTTGGCAGGAGGCAGGAGGCTGGAGTCTTCAGGCTTGAGGCTAGAGGCAAGGCTAGGCAGGAGGATGGAGTCTTCAGGCTTAAGGCTAGAGGCGAGGCTTGGCAGGAGGAAGGAGGCTGGAGTCTTCAGGCTTGAAACTAGAGGCGAGGCTTGGCAGGAGGCAGGAGGCTGGAGTCTTCAGGCTTGAGGCTAGAGGCGAGGCTTGGCAGGAGGAAGGAGGCTGGAGTCTTCAGGCTTGAGGCTAGAGGTGAGGCTTGGCAGGAGGCAGGAGGCTGGAGTCTTCAGGCTTGAGACTAGAGGCGAGGCTTGGCAGGAGGCAGGAGGCTGGAGTCTTCAGGCTTGAGACTAGAGGCGAGGCTTGGCAGGAGGCAGGAGGCTGGAGTCTTCAGGCTTGAGGCTAGAGGCGAGGCTTGGCAGGAGGCAGGAGGCTGGAGTCTTCAGGCTTGAGGCTAGAGGCAAGGCTAGGCAGGAGGATGGAGTCTTCAGGCTTGAGGCTAGAGGCGAGGCTTGGCAGGAGGCAGGAGGCTGGAGTCTTCAGGCTTGAGGCTAGAGGGAAGGCTAGGCAGGAGGATGGAGTCTTCAGGCTTGAGACTAGAGGCGAGGCTTGGCAGGAGGAAGGAGGCTGGAGTCTTCAGGCTTGAGACTAGAGGCGAGGCTTGGCAGGAGGCAGGAGGCTGGAGTCTTCAGGCTTGAGGCTAGAGGCAAGGCTTGGCAGGAGGCAGGAGGCTGGAGTCTTCAGGCTTGAGGCTAGAGGTGAGGCTTGGCAGGAGGCAGGAGGCTGGAGTCTTCAGGCTTGAGACTAGAGGCGAGGCTTGGCAGGAGGCAGGAGGCTGGAGTCTTCAGGCTGGAGACTAGAGGCGAGGCTTGGCAGGAGGCAGGAGGCTGGAGTCTTCAGGCTTGAGGCTAGAAGCGAGGCTTGGCAGGAGGCAGGAGGCTGGAGTCTTCAGGCTTGAGACTAGAGGCGAGGCTTGGCAGGAGGATGGAGCCTTCAGGCTTGAGGCTAGAGGCGAGGCTTGGCAGGAGGCAGGAGGCTGGAATCTTCAGGCTTGAGGCTAGAGGCGAGGCTTGGCAGGAAGCAGGAGGCTGGAGTCTTCAGGCTTGAGGCTAGAGGCGAGTCTTGGCAGGAGGCAGGAGGCTGGAGTCTTCAGGCTTGAGGCTAGAGGCGAGGCTTGGCAGGAGGCAGGAAGCTGGAGTCTTCAGGCTTGAGGCTAGAGGCGAGTCTTGGCAGGAGGCAGGAGGCTGGAGTATTCAGGCTTGAGGCTAGAGGCGAGGCTTGGCAGGAGGCAGGAGGCTGGAGTCTTCAGGCTTGAGGCTAGAGGCAAGGCTAGGCAGGAGGCTGGAGTCTTCAGGCTTGAGACTAGAGGCGAGGCTTGGCAGGAGGCAGGAGGCTGGAGTCTTCAGGCTTGAGACTAGAGGCGAGGCTTGGCAGGAGGCAGGAGGCTGGAGTCTTCAGGCTTGAGGCTAGAGGCGAGGCTTGGCAGGAGGCAGGAGGCTGGAGTCTTCAGGCTTGAGGCTAGAGGCAAGGCTAGGCAGGAGGATGGAGTCTTCAGGCTTGAGGCTAGAGGCGAGGCTTGGCAGGAGGCAGGAGGCTGGAGTCTTCAGGCTTGAGGGTAGAGGGAATGTTAGGCAGGAAGATGGACTCTTCAGGCTTGAGGCTAGAGGCGAGGCTTGGCAGGAGGCAGGAGGCTGGAGTCTTCAGGCTTGAGGCTACAGGTGAGGCTTGGCAGGAGGCAGGAGGCTGGAGTCTTCAGGCTTGAGGCTAGAGGCGAGGCTTGGCAGGAGGCAGGAGGCTGGAGTCTTCAGGCTTGAGGCTAGAGGTGAGGCTTGGCAGGAGGCAGGAGGCTGGAGTCTTCAGGCTTGAGACTAGAGGCGAGGCTTGGCAGGAGGCAGGAGGCTGGAGTCTTCAGGCTTGAGACTAGAGGCGAGGCTTGGCAGGAGGCAGGAGGCTGGAGTCTTCAGGCTTGAGGCAAGAGGCGAGGCTTGGCAGGAGGCAGGAGGCTGGAGTCTTCAGGCTTGAGGCTAGAGGCAAGGCTAGGCAGGAGGCTGGAGTCTTCAGGCTTGAGGCTAGAGGCGAGGCTTGGCAGGAGGCAGGAGGCTGGAGTCTTCAGGCTTGAGGCTAGTGGTGAGGCTTGGCAGGAGGCAGGAGGCTGGAGTCTTCAAGCTTGAGACTAGAGGCGAGGCTTGGCAGGAGGCAGGAGGCTGGAGTCTTCAGGCTTGAGACTAGAGGCGAGGCTTGGCAGGAGGCAGGAGGCTGGAGTATTCAGGCTTGAGGCTAGAGGCGAGGCTTGGTAGGAGGCAGGAGGCTGGAGTCTTCAGGCTTGAGGCTAGAGGCAAGGCTAGGCAGGAGGATGGAGTCTTCAGGCTTGAGGCTAGAGGCGAGGCTTGGCAGGAGGAAGGAGGCTGGAGTCTTCAGGCTTGAAACTAGAGGCGAGGCTTGGCAGGAGGCAGGAGGCTGGAGTCTTCAGGCTTGAGGCTAGAGGCGAGGCTTGGCAGGAGGCAGGAGGCTGGAGTCTTCAGGCTTGAGGCTAGAGGTGAGGCTTGGCAGGAGGCAGGAGGCTGGAGTCTTCAGGCTTGAGACTAGAGGCGAGGCTTGGCAGGAGGCAGGAGGCTGGAGTCTTCAGGCTTGAGACTAGAGGCGAGGCTTGGCAGGAGGCAGGAGGCTGGAGTCTTCAGGCTTGAGGCTAGAGGCGAGGCTTGGCAGGAGGCAGGAGGCTGGAGTCTTCAGGCTTGAGGCTAGAGGCAAGGCTAGGCAGGAGGATGGAGTCTTCAGGCTTGAGGCTAGAGGCGAGGCTTGGCAGGAGGCAGGAGGCTGGAGTCTTCAGGCTTGAGGCTAGAGGGAAGGCTAGGCAGGAGGATGGAGTCTTCAGGCTTGAGACTAGAGGCGAGGCTTGGCAGGAGGAAGGAGGCTGGAGTCTTCAGGCTTGAGACTAGAGGCGAGGCTTGGCAGGAGGCAGGAGGCTGGAGTCTTCAGGCTTGAGGCTAGAGGCAAGGCTTGGCAGGAGGCAGGAGGCTGGAGTCTTCAGGCTTGAGGCTAGAGGTGAGGCTTGGCAGGAGGCAGGAGGCTGGAGTCTTCAGGCTTGAGCCTAGCAGGCGAGGCTTGGCAGGAGGCAGGAGGCTGGAGTCTTCAGGCTGGAGACTAGAGGCGAGGCTTGGCAGGAGGCAAGAGGCTGGAGTCTTCAGGCTTGAGGCTAGAAGCGAGGCTTGGCAGGAGGCAGGAGGCTGGAGTCTTCAGGCTTGAGACTAGAGGCGAGGCTTGGCAGGAGGATGGAGTCTTCAGGCTTGAGGCTAGAGGCGAGGCTTGGCAGGAGGCAGGAGGCTGGAATCTTCAGGCTTGAGGCTAGAGGCGAGGCTTGGCAGGAAGCAGGAGGCTGGAGTCTTCAGGCTTGAGGCTAGAGGCGAGTCTTGGCAGGAGGCAGGAGGCTTGAGTCTTCAGGCTTGAGGCTAGAGGCGAGGCTTGGCAGGAGGCAGGAAGCTGGAGTCTTCAGGCTTGAGGCTAGAGGCGAGTCTTGGCAGGAGGCAGGAGGCTGGAGTATTCAGGCTTGAGGCTAGAGGCGAGGCTTGGCAGGAGGCAGGAGGCTGGAGTCTTCAGGCTTGAGGCTAGAGGCAAGGCTAGGCAGGAGGATGGAGTCTTCAGACTTGAGGCTAGAGGCGAGGCTTGGCAGGAGGCAGGAGGCTGGAGTCTTCAGGCTTGAGGCTAGAGGTGAGGCTTGGCAGGAGGCAGGAGGCTGGAGTCTTCAGGCTTGAGGCTAGAGGCGAGGCTTGGCAGGAGGCAGGAGGCTGGAGTCTTCAGGCTTGAGGCTAGAGGTGAGGCTTGGCAGGAGGCAGGAGGCTGGAGTCTTCAGGCTTGAGACTAGAGGCGAGGCTTGGCAGGAGGCAGGAGGCTGGAGTCTTCAGGCTTGAGCCTAGAGGCGAGGCTTGGCAGGAGGCAGGAGGCTGGAGTCTTCAGGCTTGAGACTAGAGGCGAGGCTTGGCAGGAGGCAGGAGGCTGGAGTCTTCAGGCTTGAGGCTAGAGGCGAGGCTTGGCAGGAGGCAGGAGGCTGGAGTCTTCAGGCTTGAGGCTAGAGGCAAGGCTAGGCAGGAGGATGGAGTCTTCAGGCTTGAGGCTAGAGGCGAGGCTTGGCAGGAGGCAGGAGGCTGGAGTCTTCAAGCTTGAGGCTAGAGGGAAGGCTAGGCAGGAGGATGGAGTCTTCAGGCTTGAGACTAGAGGCGAGGCTTGGCAGGAGGAAGGAGGCTGGAGTCTTCAGGCTTGAGACTAGAGGCGAGGCTTGGCAGGAGGCAGGAGGCTGGAGTCTTCAGGCTTGAGGCTAGAGGCAAGGCTTGGCAGGAGGCAGGAGGCTGGAGTCTTCAGGCTTGAGGCTAGAGGTGAGGCTTGGCAGGAGGCAGGAGGCTGGAGTCTTCAGGCTTGAGACTTGAAGGCGAGGCTTGGCAGGAGGCAGGAGGCTGGAGTCTTCAGGCTGGAGACTAGAGGCGAGGCTTGGCAGGAGGCAAGAGGCTGGAGTCTTCAGGCTTGAGGCTAGAAGCGAGGCTTGGCAGGAGGCAGGAGGCTGGATTCTTCAGGCTTGAGACTAGAGGCGAGGCTTGGCAGGAGGATGGAGTCTTCAGGCTTGAGGCTAGAGGCGAGGCTTGGCAGGAGGCAGGAGGCTGGAATCTTCAGGCTTGAGGCTTAAGGCGAGGCTTGGCAGGAAGCAGGAGGCTGGAGTCTTCAGGCTTGAGGCTAGAGGCGAGTCTTGGCAGGAGGCAGGAGGCTGGAGTCTTCAGGCTTGAGGCTAGAGGCGAGGCTTGGCAGGAGGCAGGAAGCTGGAGTCTTCAGGCTTGAGGCTAGAGGCGAGTCTTGGCAGGAGGCAGGAGGCTGGAGTATTCAGGCTTGAGGCTAGAGGCGAGGCTTGGCAGGAGGCAGGAGGCTGGAATCTTCAGGCTTGAGGCTAGAGGCAAGGCTAGGCAGGAGGATGCAGTCTTCAGACTTGAGGCTAGAGGCGAGGCTTGGCAGGAGGCAGGAGGCTGGAGTCTTCAGGCTTGAGGCTAGAGGTGAGGCTTGGCAGGAGGCAGGAGGCTGGAGTCTTCAGGCTTGAGGCTAGAGGCGAGGCTTGGCAGGAGGCAGGAGGCTGGAGTCTTCAGGCTTGAGGCTAGAGGTGAGGCTTGGCAGGAGGCAGGAGGCTGGAGTCTTCAGGCTTGAGACTAGAGGCGAGGCTTGGCAGGAGGCAGGAGGCTGGAGTCTTCAGGCTTGAGACTAGAGGCGAGGCTTGGCAGGAGGCAGGAGGCTGGAGTCTTCAGGCTTGAGGCTAGAGGCGAGGCTTGGCAGGAGGCAGGAGGCTGGAGTCTTCAGGCTTGAGGCTAGAGGCAAGGCTAGGCAGGAGGATGGAGTCTTCAGGCTTGAGGCTAGAGGCGAGGCTTGGCAGGAGGCAGGAGGCTGGAGTCTTCAGGCTTGAGGCTAGAGGGAAGGCTAGGCAGGAGGCAGGAGGCTGGAGTCTTCAGGCTTGAGACTAGAGGCGAGGCTTGGCAGGAGGAAGGAGGCTGGAGTCTTCAGGCTTGAGGCTAGAGGCGAGGCTTGGCAGGAGGCAGGAGGCTGGAGTCTTCAGGCTTGAGGCTAGAGGCAAGGCTTGGCAGGAGGCAGGAGGCTGGAGTCTTCAGGCTTGAGGCTAGAGGTGAGGCTTGGCAGGAGGCAGGAGGCTGGAGTCTTCAGGCTTGAGACTAGAGGCGAGGCTTGGCAGGAGGCAGGAGGCTGGAGTCTTCAGGCTGTAGACTAGAGGCGAGGCTTGGCAGGAGGCAGGAGGCTGGAGTCTTCAGGCTTGAGGCTAGAGGCGAGGTTTGGCAGGAGGCAGGAGGCTGGAATCAGGCTTGAGGCTTGAGGCTAGAGGCTTGGCAGGAGGCAGGAGGCTGGAGTCTTCAGGCTTGAGGCTAGAGGTGAGGCTTGGCAGGAGGCAGGAGGCTGGAGTCTTCAAGCTTGAGACTAGAGGCGAGGCTTGGCAGGAGGCAGGAGGCTGGAGTCTTCAGGCTTGAGGCTAGAGGCGAGGCTTGGCAGGAGGCAGGAGGCTGGAGTATTCAGGCTTGAGGCTAGAGGCGAGGCTTGGCAGGAGGCAGGAGGCTGGAGTCTTCAGGCTTGAGGCTAGAGGCAAGGCTAGGCAGGAGGATGGAGTCTTCAGGCTTGAGGCTAGAGGCGAGGCTTGGCAGGAGGAAGGAGGCTGGAGTCTTCAGGCTTGAAACTAGAGGCGAGGCTTGGCAGGAGGCAGGAGGCTGGAGTCTTCAGGCTTGAGGCTAGAGGCGAGGCTTGGCAGGAGGCAGGAGGCTGGAGTCTTCAGGCTTGAGGCTAGAGGTGAGGCTTGGCAGGAGGCAGGAGGCTGGAGTCTTCAGGCTTGAGACTAGAGGCGAGGCTTGGCAGGAGGCAGGAGGCTGGAGTCTTCAGGCTTGAGACTAGAGGCGAGGCTTGGCAGGAGGCAGGAGGCTGGAGTCTTCAGGCTTGAGGCTAGAGGCGAGGCTTGGCAGGAGGCAGGAGGCTGGAGTCTTCAGGCTTGAGGCTAGAGGCAAGGCTAGGCAGGAGGATTGAGTCTTCAGGCTTGAGGCTAGAGGCGAGGCTTGGCAGGAGGCAGGAGGCTGGAGTCTTCAGGCTGGAGACTAGAGGCGAGGCTTGGCAGGAGGCAGGAGGCTGGAGTCTTCAGGCTTGAGGCTAGAAGCGAGGCTTGGCAGGAGGCAGGAGGCTGGAGTCTTCAGGCTTGAGGCTAGAGGCGAGGCTTGGCAGGAGGCAGGAGGCTGGAGTCTTCAGGCTTGAGGCTAGAGGTGAGGCTTGGCAGGAGGCAGGAGGCTGGAGTCTTCAGGCTTGAGACTAGAGGCGAGGCTTGGCAGGAGGCAGGAGGCTGGAGTCTTCAGGCTTGAGACTAGAGGCGAGGCTTGGCAGGAGGCAGGAGGCTGGAGTCTTCAGGCTTGAGACTAGAGGCGAGGCTTGGCAGGAGGCAGGAGGCTGGAGTCTTCAGGCTTGAGGCTAGAGGCGAGGCTTGGCAGGAGGCAGGAGGCTGGAGTCTTCAGGCTTGAGGCTAGAGGCAAGGCTAGGCAGGAGGATGGAGTCTTCAGGCTTGAGGCTAGAGGCGAGGCTTGGCAGGAGGCAGGAGGCTGGAGTCTTCAGGCTTGAGGCTAGAGGGAAGGCTAGGCAGGAGGATGGAGTCTTCAGGCTTGAGACTAGAGGCGAGGCTTGGCAGGAGGAAGGAGGCTGGAGTCTTCAGGCTTGAGACTAGAGGCGAGGCTTGGCAGGAGGCAGGAGGCTGGAGTCTTCAGGCTTGAGGCTAGAGGCAAGGCTTGGCAGGAGGCAGGAGGCTGGAGTCTTCAGGCTTGAGGCTAGAGGTGAGGCTTGGCAGGAGGCAGGAGGCTGGAGTCTTCAGGCTTGAGGCTAGAGGTGAGGCTTGGCAGGAGGCAGGAGGCTGGAGTCTTCAGGCTTGAGGCTAGAGGCGAGGCTTGGCAGGAGGCAGGAGGCTGGAGTCTTCAGGCTTGAGGCTAGAGGTGAGGCTTGGCAGGAGGCAGGAGGCTGGAGTCTTCAGGCTTGAGACTAGAGGCGAGGCTTGGCAGGAGGCAGGAGGCTGGAGTCTTCAGGCTTGAGACTAGAGGCGAGGCTTGGCAGGAGGCAGGAGGCTGGAGTCTTCAGGCTTGAGGCTAGAGGCGAGGCTTGGCAGGAGGCAGGAGGCTGGAGTCTTCAGGCTTGAGGCTAGAGGCAAGGCTAGGCAGGAGGATGGAGTCTTCAGGCTTGAGGCTAGAGGCGAGGCTTGGCAGGAGGCAGGAGGCTGGAGTCTTCAGGCTTGAGGCTAGAGGGAAGGCTAGGCAGGAGGCAGGAGGCTGGAGTCTTCAGGCTTGAGACTAGAGGCGAGGCTTGGCAGGAGGAAGGAGGCTGGAGTCTTCAGGCTTGAGGCTAGAGGCGAGGCTTGGCAGGAGGCAGGAGGCTGGAGTCTTCAGGCTTGAGGCTAGAGGCAAGGCTTGGCAGGAGGCAGGAGGCTGGAGTCTTCAGGCTTGAGGCTAGAGGTGAGGCTTGGCAGGAGGCAGGAGGCTGGAGTCTTCAGGCTTGAGACTAGAGGCGAGGCTTGGCAGGAGGCAGGAGGCTGGAGTCTTCAGGCTGTAGACTAGAGGCGAGGCTTGGCAGGAGGCAGGAGGCTGGAGTCTTCAGGCTTGAGGCTAGAGGCGAGGTTTGGCAGGAGGCAGGAGGCTGGAATCAGGCTTGAGGCTTGAGGCTAGAGGCTTGGCAGGAGGCAGGAGGCTGGAGTCTTCAGGCTTGAGGCTAGAGGTGAGGCTTGGCAGGAGGCAGGAGGCTGGAGTCTTCAAGCTTGAGACTAGAGGCGAGGCTTGGCAGGAGGCAGGAGGCGGGCGTCTTCAGGCTTGAGGCTAGAGGCGAGGCTTGGCAGGAGGCAGGAGGCTGGAGTATTCAGGCTTGAGGCTAGAGGCGAGGCTTGGCAGGAGGCAGGAGGCTGGAGTCTTCAGGCTTGAGGCTAAAGGCAAGGCTAGGCAGGAGGATGGAGTCTTCAGGCTTGAGGCTAGAGGCGAGGCTTGGCAGGAGGAAGGAGGCTGGAGTCTTCAGGCTTGAAACTAGAGGCGAGGCTTGGCAGGAGGCAGGAGGCTGGAGTCTTCAGGCTTGAGGCTAGAGGCGAGGCTAGGCAGGAGGCAGGAGGCTGGAGTCTTCAGGCTTGAGGCTAGAGGAGAGGCTTGGCAGGAGGCAGGAGGCTGGAGTCTTCAGGCTTGAGACTAGAGGCGAGGCTTGGCAGGAGGCAGGAGGCTGGAGTCTTCAGGCTTGAGACTAGAGGCGAGGCTTGGCAGGAGGCAGGAGGCTGGAGTCTTCAGGCTTGAGGCTAGAGGCGAGGCTTGGCTGGAGGCAGGAGGCTGGATTCTTCAGGCTTGAGGCTAGAGGCAAGGCTAGGCAGGAGGATGGAGTCTTCAGGCTTGAGGCTAGAGGCGAGGCTTGGCAGGAGGCAGGAGGCTGGAGTCTTCAGGCTGGAGACTAGAGGCGAGGCTTGGCAGGAGGCAGGAGGCTGGAGTCTTCAGGCTTGAGGCTAGAAGCGAGGCTTGGCAGGAGGCAGGAGGCTGGAGTCTTCAGGCTTGAGACTAGAGGCGAGGCTTGGCAGGAGGATGGAGTCTTCAGGCTTGAGGCTAGAGGCGAGGCTTGGCAGGAGGCAGGAGGCTGGAATCTTCAGGCTTGAGGCTAGAGGCGAGGCTTGGCAGGAAGCAGGAGGCTGGAGTCTTCAGGCTTGAGGCTAGAGGCGAGTCTTGGCAGGAGGCAGGAGGCTGGAGTCTTCAGGCTTGAGGCTAGAGGCGAGGCTTGGCAGGAGGCAGGAAGCTGGAGTCTTCAGGCTTGAGGCTAGAGGCGAGTCTTGGCAGGAGGCAGGAGGCTGGAGTATTCAGGCTTGAGGCTAGAGGCGAGGCTTGGCAGGAGGCAGGAGGCTGGAGTCTTCAGGCTTGAGGCTAGAGGCAAGGCTAGGCAGGAGGATGGAGTCTTCAGGCTTGAGGCTAGAGGCGAGGCTTGGCAGGAGGAAGGAGGCTGGAGTCTTCAGGCTTGAAACTAGAGGCGAGGCTTGGCAGGAGGCAGGAGGCTGGAGTCTTCAGGCTTGAGGCTAGAGGCGATGCTTGGCAGGAGGCAGGAGGCTGGAGTCTTCAGGCTTGAGGCTAGAGGTGAGGCTTGGCAGGAGGCAGGAGGCTGGAGTCTTCAGGCTTGAGACTAGAGGCGAGGCTTGGCAGGAGGCAGGAGGCTGGAGTCTTCAGGCTTGAGACTAGAGTCGAGGCTTGGCAGGAGGCAGGAGGCTGGAGTCTTCAGGCTTGAGGCTAGAGGCGAGGCTTGGCAGGAGGCAGGAGGCTGGAGTCTTCAGGCTTGAGGCTAGAGGCAAGGCTAGGCAGGAGGATGGAGTCTTCAGGCTTGAGGCTAGAGGCGAGGCTTGGCAGGAGGCAGGAGGCTGGAGTCTTCAGGCTTGAGGCTAGAGGGAAGGCTAGGCAGGAGGATGGAGTCTTCAGGCTTGAGACTAGAGGCGAGGCTTGGCAGGAGGAAGGAGGCTGGAGTCTTCAGGCTTGAGACTAGAGGCGAGGCTTGGCAGGAGGCTGGAGTCTTCAGGCTTGAGGCTAGAGGCAAGGCTTGGCAGGAGGCAGGAGGCTGGAGTCTTCAGGCTTGAGGCTAGAGGTGAGGCTTGGCAGGAGGCAGGAGGCTGGAGTCTTCAGGCTTGAGACTAGAGGCGAGGCTTGGCAGGAGGCAGGAGGCTGGAGTCTTCAGGCTGGAGACTAGAGGCGAGGCTTGGCAGGAGGCAGGAGGCTGGAGTCTTCAGGCTTGAGGCTAGAAGCGAGGCTTGGCAGGAGGCAGGAGGCTGGAGTCTTCAGGCTTGAGACTAAAGGCGAGGCTTGGCAGGAGGATGGAGTCTTCAGGCTTGAGGCTAGAGGCGAGGCTTGGCAGGAGGCAGGAGGCTGGAATCTTCAGGCTTGAGGCTAGAGGCGAGGCTTGGCAGGAAGCAGGAGGCTGGAGTCTTCAGGCTTGAGGCTAGAGGCGAGTCTTGGCAGGAGGCAGGAGGCTGGAGTCTTCAGGCTTGAGGCTAGAGGCGAGGCTTGGCAGGAGGCAGGAAGCTGGAGTCTTCAGGCTTGAGGCTAGAGGCGAGTCTTGGCAGGAGGCAGGAGGCTGGAGTCTTCAGGCTTGAGACTAGAGGCGAGGCTTGGCAGGAGGCAGGAGGCTGGAGTCTTCAGGCTTGAGGCTAGAGGCGAGGTTTGGCAGGAGGCAGGAGGCTGGAATCAGGCTTGAGGCTTGAGGCTAGAGGCTTGGCAGGAGGCAGGAGGCTGGAGTCTTCAGGCTTGAGGCTAGAGGTGAGGCTTGGCAGGAGGCAGGAGGCTGGAGTCTTCAAGCTTGAGACTAGAGGCGAGGCTTGGCAGGAGGCAGGAGGCTGGAGTCTTCAGGCTTGAGACTAGAGGCGAGGCTTGGCAGGAGGCAGGAGGCTGGAGTATTCAGGCTTGAGGCTAGAGGCGAGGCTTGGCAGGAGGCAGGAGGCTGGAGTCTTCAGGCTTGAGGCTAGAGGCAAGGCTAGGCAGGAGGATGGAGTCTTCAGGCTTAAGGCTAGAGGCGAGGCTTGGCAGGAGGAAGGAGGCTGGAGTCTTCAGGCTTGAAACTAGAGGCGAGGCTTGGCAGGAGGCAGGAGGCTGGAGTCTTCAGGCTTGAGGCTAGAGGCGAGGCTTGGCAGGAGGCAGGAGGCTGGAGTCTTCAGGCTTGAGGCTAGAGGTGAGGCTTGGCAGGAGGCAGGAGGCTGGAGTCTTCAGGCTTGAGACTAGAGGCGAGGCTTGGCAGGAGGCAGGAGGCTGGAGTCTTCAGGCTTGAGACTAGAGGCGAGGCTTGGCAGGAGGCAGGAGGCTGGAGTCTTCAGGCTTGAGGCTAGAGGCGAGGCTTGGCAGGAGGCAGGAGGCTGGAGTCTTCAGGCTTGAGGCTAGAGGCAAGGCTAGGCAGGAGGATGGAGTCTTCAGGCTTGAGGCTAGAGGCGAGGCTTGGCAGGAGGCAGGAGGCTGGAGTCTTCAGGCTTGAGGCTAGAGGGAAGGCTAGGCAGGAGGATGGAGTCTTCAGGCTTGAGGCTAGAGGCGAGGCTTGGCAGGAGGCAGGAGGCTGGAGTCTTCAGGCTTGAGGCTAGAGGGGAGGCTTGGCAGGAGGCAGGAGGCTGGAGTCTTCAGGCTTGAGGCTAGAGGCGAGGCTTGGCAGGAGGCAGGAGGCTGGAGTCTTCAGGCTTGAGGCTAGAGGTGAGGCTTGGCAGGAGGCAGGAGGCTGGAGTCTTCAGGCTTGAGGCTAGAGGCGAGGCTTGGCAGGAGGCAGGAGGCTGGAGTCTTCAGGCTTGAGACTAGAGGCGAGGCTTGGCAGGAGGCAGGAGGCTGGAGTCTTCAGGCTTGAGGCTAGAGGCGAGGCTTGGCAGGAGGCAGGAGGCTGGAGTCTTCAGGCTTGAGGCTAGAGGCAAGGCTAGGCAGGAGGATGGAGTCTTCAGGCTTGAGGCTAGAGGCGAGGCTTGGCAGGAGGCAGGAGGCTGGAGTCTTCAGGCTTGAGGCTAGAGGGAAGGCTAGGCAGGAGGATGGAGTCTTCAGGCTTGAGACTAGAGGCGAGGCTTGGCAGGAGGAAGGAGGCTGGAGTCTTCAGGCTTGAGGCTAGAGGCGAGGCTTGGCAGGAGGCAGGAGGCTGGAGTCTTCAGGCTTGAGGCTAGCGGCAAGGCTTGGCAGGAGGCAGGAGGCTGGAGTCTTCAGGCTTGAGGCTTGAGGTGAGGCTTGGCAGGAGGCAGGAGGCTGGAGTCTTCAGGCTTGAGACTAGAGGCGAGGCTTGGCAGGAGGCAGGAGGCTGGAGTCTTCAGGCTGTAGACTAGAGGCGAGGCTTGGCAGGAGGCAGGAGGCTGGAGTCTTCAGGCTTGAGGCTAGAGGCGAGGTTTGGCAGGAGGCAGGAGGCTGGAATCAGGCTTGAGGCTTGAGGCTAGAGGCTTGGCAGGAGGCAGGAGGCTGGAGTCTTCAGGCTTGAGGCTACAGGTGAGGCTTGGCAAGAGGCAGGAGGCTGGAGTCTTCAAGCTTGAGACTAGAGGCGAGGCTTGGCAGGAGGCAGGAGGCTGGAGTCTTCAGGCTTGAGGCTGAGGCAAGGCTAGGCAGGAGGATGGAGTCTTCAGGCTTGAGGCTAGAGGCGAGGCTTGGCAGGAGGCAGGAGGCTGGAGTCTTCAGGCTTGAAACTAGAGGCGAGGCTTGGCAGGAGGCAGGAGGCTGGAGTCTTCAGGCTTGAGTCTAGAGGCGAGGCTTGGCAGGAGGCAGGAGGCTGGAGTCTACAGGCTTGAGGCTAGAGGTGAGGCTTGGCAGGAGGCAGGAGGCTGGAGTCTTCAGGCTTGAGACTAGAGGCGAGGCTTGGCAGGAGGCAGGAGGCTGGAGTCTTCAGGCTTGAGACTAGAGGCGAGGCTTGGCAGGAGGCAGGAGGCTGGAGTCTTCAGGCTTGAGGCTAGAGGCGAGGCTTGGCAGGAGGCAGGAGGATGGAGTCTTCAGGCTTGAGGCTAGAGGCGAGGCTTGGCAGGAGGCAGGAGGCTGGAGTCTTCAGGCTGGAGACTAGAGGCGAGGCTTGGCAGGAGGCAGGAGGCTGGAGTCTTCAGGCTTGAGGCTAGAAGCGAGGCTTGGCAGGAGGCAGGAGGCTGGAGTCTTCAGGCTTGAGACTAGAGGCGAGGCTTGGCAGGAGGATGGAGTCTTCAGGCTTGAGGCTAGAGGCGAGGCTTGGCAGGAGGCAGGAGGCTGGAATCTTCAGGCTTGAGGCTAGAGGCGAGGCTTGGCAGGAAGCAGGAGGCTGGAGTCTTCAGGCTTGAGGCTAGAGGCGAGTCTTGGCAGGAGGCAGGAGGCTGGAGTCTTCAGGCTTGAGGCTAGAGGCGAGGCTTGGCAGGAGGCAGGAAGCTGGAGTCTTCAGGCTTGAGGCTAGAGGCGAGTCTTGGCAGGAGGCAGGAGGCTGGAGTATTCAGGCTTGAGGCTAGAGGCGAGGCTTGGCAGGAGGCAGGAGGCTGGAGTCTTCAGGCTTGAGGCTAGAGGCAAGGCTAGGCAGGAGGATGGAGTCTTCAGGCTTGAGGCTAGAGGCGAGGCTTGGCAGGAGGAAGGAGGCTGGAGTCTTCAGGCTTGAAACTAGAGGCGAGGCTTGGCAGGAGGCAGGAGGCTGGAGTCTTCAGGCTTGAGGCTAGAGGCGAGGCTTGGCAGGAGGCAGGAGGCTGGAGTCTTCAGGCTTGAGGCTAGAGGTGAGGCTTGGCAGGAGGCAGGAGGATGGAGTCTTCAGGCTTGAGACTAGAGGCGAGGCTTGGCAGGAGGCAGGAGGCTGGAGTCTTCAGGCTTGAGACTAGAGGCGAGGCTTGGCAGGAGGCAGGAGGCTGGAGTCTTCAGGCTTGAGGCTAGAGGCGAGGCTTGGCAGGAGGCAGGAGGCTGGAGTCTTCAGGCTTGAGGCTAGAGGCGAGGCTTGGCAGGAGGAAGGAGGCTGGAGTCTTCAGGCTTGAAACTAGAGGCGAGGCTTGGCAGGAGGCAGGAGGCTGGAGTCTTCAGGCTTGAGTCTAGAGGCGAGGCTTGGCAGGAGGCAGGAGGCTGGAGTCTTCAGGCTTGAGGCTAGAGGGAAGGCTAGGCAGGAGGATGGAGTCTTCAGGCTTGAGACTAGAGGCGAGGCTTGGCAGGAGGAAGGAGGCTGGAGTCTTCAGGCTTGAGACTAGAGGCGAGGCTTGGCAGGAGGCTGGAGTCTTCAGGCTTGAGGCTAGAGGCAAGGCTTGGCAGGAGGCAGGAGGCTGGAGTCTTCAGGCTTGAGGCTAGAGGTGAGGCTTGGCAGGAGGCAGGAGGCTGGAGTCTTCAGGCTTGAGACTAGAGGCGAGGCTTGGCAGGAGGCAGGAGGCTGGAGTCTTCAGGCTGGAGACTAGAGGCGAGGCTTGGCAGGAGGCAGGAGGCTGGAGTCTTCAGGCTTGAGGCTAGAAGCGAGGCTTGGCAGGAGGCAGGAGGCTGGAGTCTTCAGGCTTGAGACTAGAGGCGAGGCTTTGCAGGAGGATGGAGTCTTCAGGCTTGAGGCTAGAGTCGAGGCTTGGCAGGAGGCAGGAGGCTGGAATCTTCAGGCTTGAGGCTAGAGGCGAGGCTTGGCAGGAAGCAGGAGGCTGGAGTCTTCAGGCTTGAGGCTAGAGGCGAGTCTTGGCAGGAGGCAGGAGGCTGGAGTCTTCAGGCTTGAGGCTAGAGGCGAGGCTTGGCAGGAGGCAGGAAGCTGGAGTCTTCAGGCTTGAGGCTAGAGGCGAGTCTTGGCAGGAGGCAGGAGGCTGCAGTCTTCAGGCTTGAGACTAGAGGCGAGGCTTGGCAGGAGGCAGGAGGCTGAGGTCTTCAGGCTTGAGGCTAGAGGCGAGGTTTGGCAGGAGGCAGGAGGCTGGAATCAGGCTTGAGGCTTGAGGCTAGAGGCTTGGCAGGAGGCAGGAGGCTGGAGTCTTCAGGCTTGAGGCTAGAGGTGAGGCTTGGCAGGAGGCAGGAGGCTGGAGTCTTCAAGCTTGAGACTAGAGGCGAGGCTTGGCAGGAGGCAGGAGGCTGGAGTCTTCAGGCTTGAGACTAGAGGCGAGGCTTGGCAGGAGGCAGGAGGCTGGAGTATTCAGGCTTGAGGCTAGAGGCGAGGCTTGGCAGGAGGCAGGAGGCTGGAGTCTTCAGGCTTGAGGCTAGAGGCAAGGCTAGGCAGGAGGATGGAGTCTTCAGGCTTAAGGCTAGAGGCGAGGCTTGGCAGGAGGAAGGAGGCTGGAGTCTTCAGGCTTGAAACTAGAGGCGAGGCTTGGCAGGAGGCAGGAGGCTGGAGTCTTCAGGCTTGAGGCTAGAGGCGAGGCTTGGCAGGAGGCAGGAGGCTGGAGTCTTCAGGCTTGAGGCTAGAGCTGAGGCTTGGCAGGAGGCAGGAGGCTGGAGTCTTCAGGCTTGAGACTAGAGGCGAGGCTTGGCAGGAGGCAGGAGGCTGGAGTCTTCAGGCTTGAGACTAGAGGCGAGGCTTGGCAGGAGGCAGGAGGCTGGAGTCTTCAGGCTTGAGGCTAGAGGCGAGGCTTGGCAGGAGGCAGGAGGCTGGAGTCTTCAGGCTTGAGGCTAGAGGCAAGGCTAGGCAGGAGGATGGAGTCTTCAGGCTTGAGGCTAGAGGCGAGGCTTGGCAGGAGGATGGAGTCTTCAGGCTTGAGGCTAGAGGCGAGGCTTGGCAGGAGGCAGGAGGCTGGAATCTTCAGGCTTGAGGCTAGAGGCGAGGCTTGGCAGGAAGCAGGAGGCTGGAGTCTTCAGGCTTGAGGCTAGAGGCGAGTCTTGGCAGGAGGCAGGAGGCTGGAGTCTTCAGGCTTGAGGCTAGAGGCGAGGCTTGGCAGGAGGCAGGAAGCTGGAGTCTTCAGGCTTGAGGCTAGAGGCGAGTCTTGGCAGGAGGCAGGAGGCTGGAGTATTCAGGCTTGAGGCTAGAGGCGAGGCTTGGCAGGAGGCAGGAGGCTGGAGTCTTCAGGCTTGAGGCTAGAGGCAAGGCTAGGCAGGAGGATGGAGTCTTCAGGCTTGAGGCTAGAGGCGAGGCTTGGCAGGAGGAAGGAGGCTGGAGTCTTCAGGCTTGAAACTAGAGGCGAGGCTTGGCAGGAGGCAGGAGGCTGGAGTCTTCAGGCTTGAGGCTAGAGGCGAGGCTTGGCAGGAGGCAGGAGGCTGGAGTCTTCAGGCTTGAGGCTAGAGGTGAGGCTTGGCAGGAGGCAGGAGGCTGGAGTCTTCAGGCTTGAGACTAGAGGCGAGGCTTGGCAGGAGGCAGGAGGCTGGAGTCTTCAGGCTTGAGACTAGAGGCGAGGCTTGGCAGGAGGCAGGAGGCTGGAGTCTTCAGGCTTGAGGCTAGAGGCGAGGCTTGGCAGGAGGCAGGAGGCTGGAGTCTTCAGGCTTGAGGCTAGAGGCAAGGCTAGGCAGGAGGATGGAGTCTTCAGGCTTGAGGCTAGAGGCGAGGCTTGGCAGGAGGCAGGAGGCTGGAGTCTTCAGGCTTGAGGCTAGAGGGAAGGCTAGGCAGGAGGATGGAGTCTTCAGGCTTGAGACTAGAGGCGAGGCTTGGCAGGAGGAAGGAGGCTGGAGTCTTCAGGCTTGAGACTAGAGGCGAGGCTTGGCAGGAGGCTGGAGTCTTCAGGCTTGAGGCTAGAGGCAAGGCTTGGCAGGAGGCAGGAGGCTGGAGTCTTCAGGCTTGAGGCTAGAGGTGAGGCTTGGCAGGAGGCAGGAGGCTGGAGTCTTCAGGCTTGAGACTAGAGGCGAGGCTTGGCAGGAGGCAGGAGGCTGGAGTCTTCAGGCTGGAGACTAGAGGCGAGGCTTGGCAGGAGGCAGGAGGCTGGAGTCTTCAGGCTTGAGGCTAGAAGCGAGGCTTGGCAGGAGGCAGGAGGCTGGAGTCTTCAGGCTTGAGACTAGAGGCGAGGCTTGGCAGGAGGATGGAGTCTTCAGGCTTGAGGCTAGAGGCGAGGCTTGGCAGGAGGCAGGAGGCTGGAATCTTCAGGCTTGAGGCTAGAGGCGAGGCTTGGCAGGAAGCAGGAGGCTGGAGTCTTCAGGCTTGAGGCTAGAGGCGAGTCTTGGCAGGAGGCAGGAGGCTGGAGTCTTCAGGCTTGAGGCTAGAGGCGAGGCTTGGCAGGAGGCAGGAAGCTGGAGTCTTCAGGCTTGAGGCTAGAGGCGAGTCTTGGCAGGAGGCAGGAGGCTGCAGTCTTCAGGCTTGAGACTAGAGGCGAGGCTTGGCAGGAGGCAGGAGGCTGGAGTCTTCAGGCTTGAGGCTAGAGGCGAGGTTTGGCAGGAGGCAGGAGGCTGGAATCAGGCTTGAGGCTTGAGGCTAGAGGCTTGGCAGGAGGCAGGAGGCTGGAGTCTTCAGGCTTGAGGCTAGAGGTGAGGCTTGGCAGGAGGCAGGAGGCTGGAGTCTTCAAGCTTGAGACTAGAGGCGAGGCTTGGCAGGAGGCAGGAGGCTGGAGTCTTCAGGCTTGAGACTAGAGGCGAGGCTTGGCAGGAGGCAGGAGGCTGGAGTATTCAGGCTTGAGGCTAGAGGCGAGGCTTGGCAGGAGGCAGGAGGCTGGAGTCTTCAGGCTTGAGGCTAGAGGCAAGGCTAGGCAGGAGGATGGAGTCTTCAGGCTTAAGGCTAGAGGCGAGGCTTGGCAGGAGGAAGGAGGCTGGAGTCTTCAGGCTTGAAACTAGAGGCGAGGCTTGGCAGGAGGCAGGAGGCTGGAGTCTTCAGGCTTGAGGCTAGAGGCGAGGCTTGGCAGGAGGCAGGAGGCTGGAGTCTTCAGGCTTGAGTCTAGAGGTGAGGCTTGGCAGGAGGCAGGAGGCTGGAGTCTTCAGGCTTGAGACTAGAGGCGAGGCTTGGCAGGAGGCAGGAGGCTGGAGTCTTCAGGCTTGAGACTAGAGGCGAGGCTTGGCAGGAGGCAGGAGGCTGGAGTCTTCAGGCTTGAGGCTAGAGGCGAGGCTTGGCAGGAGGCAGGAGGCTGGAGTCTTCAGGCTTGAGGCTAGAGGCAAGGCTAGGCAGGAGGATGGAGTCTTCAGGCTTGAGGCTAGAGGCGAGGCTTGGCAGGAGGCAGGAGGCTGGAGTCTTCAGGCTTGAGGCTAGAGGGAAGGCTAGGCAGGAGGATGGAGTCTTCAGGCTTGAGACTAGAGGCGAGGCTTGGCAGGAGGAAGGAGGCTGGAGTCTTCAGGCTTGAGACTAGAGGCGAGGCTTGGCAGGAGGCAGGAGGCTGGAGTCTTCAGGCTTGAGGCTAGAGGCAAGGCTTGGCAGGAGGCAGGAGGCTGGAGTCTTCAGGCTTGAGGCTAGAGGTGAGGCTTGGCAGGAGGCAGGAGGCTGGAGTCTTCAGGCTTGAGACTAGAGGCGAGGCTTGGCAGGAGGCAGGAGGCTGGAGTCTTCAGGCTGGAGACTAGAGGCGAGGCTTGGCAGGAGGCAGGAGGCTGGAGTCTTCAGGCTTGAGGCTAGAAGCGAGGCTTGGCAGGAGGCAGGAGGCTGGAGTCTTCAGGCTTGAGACTAGAGGCGAGGCTTGGCAGGAGGATGGAGTCTTCAGGCTTGAGGCTAGAGGCGAGGCTTGGCAGGAGGCAGGAGGCTGGAATCTTCAGGCTTGAGGCTAGAGGCGAGTCTTGGCAGGAGGCAGGAGGCTGGAGTCTTCAGGCTTGAGGCTAGAGGCGAGGCTTGGCAGGAGGCTGGAAGCTGGAGTCTTCAGGCTTGAGGCTAGAGGCGAGTCTTGGCAGGAGGCAGGAGGCTGGAGTATTCAGGCTTGAGGCTAGAGGCGAGGCTTGGCAGGAGGCAGGAGGCTGGAGTCTTCAGGCTTGAGGCTAGAGGCAAGGCTAGGCAGGAGGATGGAGTCTTCAGACTTGAGGCTAGAGGCGAGGCTTGGCAGGAGGCAGGAGGCTGGAGTCTTCAGGCTTGAGGCTAGAGGTGAGGCTTGGCAGGAGGCAGGAGGCTGGAGTCTTCAGGCTTGAGGCTAGAGGCGAGGCTTGGCAGGAGGCAGGAGGCTGGAGTCTTCAGGCTTGAGGCTAGAGGTGAGGCTTGGCAGGAGGCAGGAGGCTGGAGTCTTCAGGCTTGAGACTAGAGGCGAGGCTTGGCAGGAGGCAAGAGGCTGGAGTCTTCAGGCTTGAGACTAGAGGCGAGGCTTGGCAGGAGGCAGGAGGCTGGAGTCTTCAGGCTTGAGGCTAGAGGCGAGGCTTGGCAGGAGGCAGGAGGCTGGAGTCTTCAGGCTTGAGGCTAGAGGCAAGGCTAGGCAGGAGGATGGAGTCTTCAGGCTTGAGGCTAGAGGCGAGGCTTGGCAGGAGGCAGGAGGCTGGAGTCTTCAGGCTTGAGGCTAGAGGGAAGGCTAGGCAGGAGGATGGAGTCTTCAGGCTTGAGACTAGAGGCGAGGCTTGGCAGGAGGAAGGAGGCTGGAGTCTTCAGGCTTGAGGCTAGAGGCGAGGCTTGGCAGGAGGCAGGAGGCTGGAGTCTTCAGGCTTGAGGCTAGAGGCAAGGCTTGGCAGGAGGCAGGAGGCTGGAGTCTTCAGGCTTGAGGCTGGAGGTGAGGCTTGGCAGGAGGCAGGAGGCTGGAGTCTTCAGGCTTGAGACTAGAGGCGAGGCTTGGCAGGAGGCAGGAGGCTGGAGTCTTCAGGCTGTAGACTAGAGGCGAGGCTTGGCAGGAGGCAGGAGGCTGGAGTCTTCAGGCTTGAGGCTAGAGGCGAGGTTTGGCAGGAGGCAGGAGGCTGGAATCAGGCTTGAGGCTTGAGGCTAGAGGCTTGGCAGGAGGCAGGAGGCTGGAGTCTTCAGGCTTGAGGCTAGAGGTGAGGCTTGGCAGGAGGCAGGAGGCTGGAGTCTTCAAGCTTGAGACTAGAGGCGAGGCTTGGCAGGAGGCAGGAGGCTGGAGTCTTCAGGCTTGAGGCTAGAGGCGAGGCTTGGCAGGAGGCAGGAGGCTGGAGTATTCAGGCTTGAGGCTAGAGGCGAGGCTTGGCAGGAGGCAGGAGGCTGGAGTCTTCAGGCTTGAGGCTAGAGGCAAGGCTAGGCAGGAGGATGGAGTCTTCAGGCTTGAGGCTAGAGGCGAGGCTTGGCAGGAGGAAGGAGGCTGGAGTCTTCAGGCTTGAAACTAGAGGCGAGGCTTGGCAGGAGGCAGGAGGCTGGAGTCTTCAGGCTTGAGGCTAGAGGCGAGGCTTGGCAGGAGGCAGGAGGCTGGAGTCTTCAGGCTTGAGGCTAGAGGTGAGGCTTGGCAGGAGGCAGGAGGCTGGAGTCTTCAGGCTTGAGACTAGAGGCGAGGCTTGGCAGGAGGCAGGAGGCTGGAGTCTTCAGGCTTGAGACTAGAGGCGAGGCTTGGCAGGAGGCAGGAGGCTGGAGTCTTCAGGCTTGAGGCTAGAGGCGAGGCTTGGCAGGAGGCAGGAGGCTGGAGTCTTCAGGCTTGAGGCTAGAGGCAAGGCTAGGCAGGAGGATGGAGTCTTCAGGCTTGAGGCTAGAGGCGAGGCTTGGCAGGAGGCAGGAGGCTGGAGTCTTCAGGCTGGAGACTAGAGGCGAGGCTTGGCAGGAGGCAGGAGGCTGGAGTCTTCAGGCTTGAGGCTAGAAGCGAGGCTTGGCAGGAGGCAGGAGGCTGGAGTCTTCAGGCTTGAGACTAGAGGCGAGGCTTGGCAGGAGGATGGAGTCTTCAGGCTTGAGGCTAGAGGCGAGGCTTGGCAGGAGGCAGGAGGCTGGAATCTTCAGGCTTGAGGCTAGAGGCGAGGCTTGGCAGGAAGCAGGAGGCTGGAGTCTTCAGGCTTGAGGCTAGAGGCGAGTCTTGGCAGGAGGCAGGAGGCTGGAGTCTTCAGGCTTGAGGCTAGAGGCGAGGCTTGGCAGGAGGCAGGAAGCTGGAGTCTTCAGGCTTGAGGCTAGAGGCGAGTCTTGGCAGGAGGCAGGAGGCTGGAGTATTCAGGCTTGAGGCTAGAGGCGAGGCTTGGCAGGAGGCAGGAGGCTGGAGTCTTCAGGCTTGAGGCTAGAGGCAAGGCTAGGCAGGAGGATGGAGTCTTCAGGCTTGAGGCTAGAGGCGAGGCTTGGCAGGAGGAAGGAGGCTGGAGTCTTCAGGATTGAAACTAGAGGCGAGGCTTGGCAGGAGGCAGGAGGCTGGAGTCTTCAGGCTTGAGGCTAGAGGCGAGGCTTGGCAGGAGGCAGGAGGCTGGAGTCTTCAGGCTTGAGGCTAGAGGTGAGGCTTGGCAGGAGGCAGGAGGCTGGAGTCTTCAGGCTTGAGACTAGAGGCGAGGCTTGGCAGGAGGCAGGAGGCTGGAGTCTTCAGGCTTGAGACTAGAGGCGAGGCTTGGCAGGAGGCAGGAGGCTGGAGTCTTCAGGCTTGAGGCTAGAGGCGAGGCTTGGCAGGAGGCAGGAGGCTGGAGTCTTCAGGCTTGAGGCTAGAGGCAAGGCTAGGCAGGAGGATGGAGTCTTCAGGCTTGAGGCTAGAGGCGAGGCTTGGCAGGAGGCAGGAGGCTGGAGTCTTCAGGCTTGAGGCTAGAGGGAAGGCTAGGCAGGAGGATGGAGTCTTCAGGCTTGAGACTAGAGGCGAGGCTTGGCAGGAGGAAGGAGGCTGGAGTCTTCAGGCTTGAGACTAGAGGCGAGGCTTGGCAGGAGGCTGGAGTCTTCAGGCTTGAGGCTAGAGGCAAGGCTTGGCAGGAGGCAGGAAGCTGGAGTCTTCAGGCTTGAGGCTAGAGGCGAGTCTTGGCAGGAGGCAGGAGGCTGCAGTCTTCAGGCTTGAGACTAGAGGCGAGGCTTGGCAGGAGGCAGGAGGCTGGAGTCTTCAGGCTTGAGGCTAGAGGCGAGGTTTGGCAGGAGGCAGGAGGCTGGAATCAGGCTTGAGGCTTGAGGCTAGAGGCTTGGCAGGAGGCAGGAGGCTGGAGTCTTCAGGCTTGAGGCTAGAGGTGAGGCTTGGCAGGAGGCAGGAGGCTGGAGTCTTCAAGCTTGAGACTAGAGGCGAGGCTTGGCAGGAGGCAGGAGGCTGGAGTCTTCAGGCTTGAGACTAGAGGCGAGGCTTGGCAGGAGGCAGGAGGCTGGAGTATTCAGGCTTGAGGCTAGAGGCGAGGCTTGGCAGGAGGCAGGAGGCTGGAGTCTTCAGGCTTGAGGCTAGAGGCAAGGCTAGGCAGGAGGATGGAGTCTTCAGGCTTAAGGCTAGAGGCGAGGCTTGGCAGGAGGAAGGAGGCTGGAGTCTTCAGGCTTGAAACTAGAGGCGAGGCTTGGCAGGAGGCAGGAGGCTGGAGTCTTCAGGCTTGAGGCTAGAGGCGAGGCTTGGCAGGAGGCAGGAGGCTGGAGTCTTCAGGCTTGAGTCTAGAGGTGAGGCTTGGCAGGAGGCAGGAGGCTGGAGTCTTCAGGCTTGAGACTAGAGGCGAGGCTTGGCAGGAGGCAGGAGGCTGGAGTCTTCAGGCTTGAGACTAGAGGCGAGGCTTGGCAGGAGGCAGGAGGCTGGAGTCTTCAGGCTTGAGGCTAGAGGCGAGGCTTGGCAGGAGGCAGGAGGCTGGAGTCTTCAGGCTTGAGGCTAGAGGCAAGGCTAGGCAGGAGGATGGAGTCTTCAGGCTTGAGGCTAGAGGCGAGGCTTGGCAGGAGGCAGGAGGCTGGAGTCTTCAGGCTTGAGGCTAGAGGGAAGGCTAGGCAGGAGGATGGAGTCTTCAGGCTTGAGACTAGAGGCGAGGCTTGGCAGGAGGAAGGAGGCTGGAGTCTTCAGGCTTGAGACTAGAGGCGAGGCTTGGCAGGAGGCAGGAGGCTGGAGTCTTCAGGCTTGAGGCTAGAGGCAAGGCTTGGCAGGAGGCAGGAGGCTGGAGTCTTCAGGCTTGAGGCTAGAGGTGAGGCTTGGCAGGAGGCAGGAGGCTGGAGTCTTCAGGCTTGAGACTAGAGGCGAGGCTTGGCAGGAGGCAGGAGGCTGGAGTCTTCAGGCTGGAGACTAGAGGCGAGGCTTGGCAGGAGGCAGGAGGCTGGAGTCTTCAGGCTTGAGGCTAGAAGCGAGGCTTGGCAGGAGGCAGGAGGCTGGAGTCTTCAGGCTTGAGACTAGAGGCGAGGCTTGGCAGGAGGATGGAGTCTTCAGGCTTGAGGCTAGAGGCGAGGCTTGGCAGGAGGCAGGAGGCTGGAATCTTCAGGCTTGAGGCTAGAGGCGAGTCTTGGCAGGAGGCAGGAGGCTGGAGTCTTCAGGCTTGAGGCTAGAGGCGAGGCTTGGCAGGAGGCTGGAAGCTGGAGTCTTCAGGCTTGAGGCTAGAGGCGAGTCTTGGCAGGAGGCAGGAGGCTGGAGTATTCAGGCTTGAGGCTAGAGGCGAGGCTTGGCAGGAGGCAGGAGGCTGGAGTCTTCAGGCTTGAGGCTAGAGGCAAGGCTAGGCAGGAGGATGGAGTCTTCAGACTTGAGGCTAGAGGCGAGGCTTGGCAGGAGGCAGGAGGCTGGAGTCTTCAGGCTTGAGGCTAGAGGTGAGGCTTGGCAGGAGGCAGGAGGCTGGAGTCTTCAGGCTTGAGGCTAGAGGCGAGGCTTGGCAGGAGGCAGGAGGCTGGAGTCTTCAGGCTTGAGGCTAGAGGTGAGGCTTGGCAGGAGGCAGGAGGCTGGAGTCTTCAGGCTTGAGACTAGAGGCGAGGCTTGGCAGGAGGCAGGAGGCTGGAGTCTTCAGGCTTGAGACTAGAGGCGAGGCTTGGCAGGAGGCAGGAGGCTGGAGTCTTCAGGCTTGTGGCTAGAGGCGAGGCTTGGCAGGAGGCAGGAGGCTGGAGTCTTCAGGCTTGAGGCTAGAGGCAAGGCTAGGCAGGAGGATGGAGTCTTCAGGCTTGAGGCTAGAGGCGAGGCTTGGCAGGAGGCAGGAGGCTGGAGTCTTCAGGCTTGAGGCTAGAGGGAAGGCTAGGCAGGAGGATGGAGTCTTCAGGCTTGAGACTAGAGGCGAGGCTTGGCAGGAGGAAGGAGGCTGGAGTCTTCAGGCTTGAGGCTAGAGGCGAGGCTTGGCAGGAGGCAGGAGGCTGGAGTCTTCAGGCTTGAGGCTAGAGGCAAGGCTTGGCAGGAGGCAGGAGGCTGGAGTCTTCAGGCTTGAGGCTGGAGGTGAGGCTTGGCAGGAGGCAGGAGGCTGGAGTCTTCAGGCTTGAGACTAGAGGCGAGGCTTGGCAGGAGGCAGGAGGCTGGAGTCTTCAGGCTGTAGACTAGAGGCGAGGCTTGGCAGGAGGCAGGAGGCTGGAGTCTTCAGGCTTGAGGCTAGAGGCGAGGTTTGGCAGGAGGCAGGAGGCTGGAATCAGGCTTGAGGCTTGAGGCTAGAGGCTTGGCAGGAGGCAGGAGGCTGGAGTCTTCAGGCTTGAGGCTAGAGGTGAGGCTTGGCAGGAGGCAGGAGGCTGGAGTCTTCAAGCTTGAGACTAGAGGCGAGGCTTGGCAGGAGGCAGGAGGCTGGAGTCTTCAGGCTTGAGGCTAGAGGCGAGGCTTGGCAGGAGGCAGGAGGCTGGAGTATTCAGGCTTGAGGCTAGAGGCGAGGCTTGGCAGGAGGCAGGAGGCTGGAGTCTTCAGGCTTGAGGCTAGAGGCAAGGCTAGGCAGGAGGATGGAGTCTTCAGGCTTGAGGCTAGAGGCGAGGCTTGGCAGGAGGAAGGAGGCTGGAGTCTTCAGGCTTGAAACTAGAGGCGAGGCTTGGCAGGAGGCAGGAGGCTGGAGTCTTCAGGCTTGAGGCTAGAGGCGAGGCTTGGCAGGAGGCAGGAGGCTGGAGTCTTCAGGCTTGAGGCTAGAGGTGAGGCTTGGCAGGAGGCAGGAGGCTGGAGTCTTCAGGCTTGAGACTAGAGGCGAGGCTTGGCAGGAGGCAGGAGGCTGGAGTCTTCAGGCTTGAGACTAGAGGCGAGGCTTGGCAGGAGGCAGGAGGCTGGAGTCTTCAGGCTTGAGGCTAGAGGCGAGGCTTGGCAGGAGGCAGGAGGCTGGAGTCTTCAGGCTTGAGGCTAGAGGCAAGGCTAGGCAGGAGGATGGAGTCTTCAGGCTTGAGGCTAGAGGCGAGGCTTGGCAGGAGGAAGGAGGCTGGAGTCTTCAGGCTGGAGACTAGAGGCGAGGCTTGGCAGGAGGCAGGAGGCTGGAGTCTTCAGGCTTGAGGCTAGAAGCGAGGCTTGGCAGGAGGCAGGAGGCTGGAGTCTTCAGGCTTGAGACTAGAGGCGAGGCTTGGCAGGAGGATGGAGTCTTCAGGCTTGAGGCTAGAGGCGAGGCTTGGCAGGAGGCAGGAGGCTGGAATCTTCAGGCTTGAGGCTAGAGGCGAGGCTTGGCAGGAAGCAGGAGGCTGGAGTCTTCAGGCTTGAGGCTAGAGGCGAGTCTTGGCAGGAGGCAGGAGGCTGGAGTCTTCAGGCTTGAGGCTAGAGGCGAGGCTTGGCAGGAGGCAGGAAGCTGGAGTCTTCAGGCTTGAGGCTAGAGGCGAGTCTTGGCAGGAGGCAGGAGGCTGGAGTATTCAGGCTTGAGGCTAGAGGCGAGGCTTGGCAGGAGGCAGGAGGCTGGAGTCTTCAGGCTTGAGGCTAGAGGCAAGGCTAGGCAGGAGGATGGAGTCTTCAGGCTTGAGGCTAGAGGCGAGGCTTGGCAGGAGGAAGGAGGCTGGAGTCTTCAGGATTGAAACTAGAGGCGAGGCTTGGCAGGAGGCAGGAGGCTGGAGTCTTCAGGCTTGAGGCTAGAGGCGAGGCTTGGCAGGAGGCAGGAGGCTGGAGTCTTCAGGCTTGAGGCTAGAGGTGAGGCTTGGCAGGAGGCAGGAGGCTGGAGTCTTCAGGCTTGAGACTAGAGGCGAGGCTTGGCAGGAGGCAGGAGGCTGGAGTCTTCAGGCTTGAGACTAGAGGCGAGGCTTGGCAGGAGGCAGGAGGCTGGAGTCTTCAGGCTTGAGGCTAGAGGCGAGGCTTGGCAGGAGGCAGGAGGCTGGAGTCTTCAGGCTTGAGGCTAGAGGCAAGGCTAGGCAGGAGGATGGAGTCTTCAGGCTTGAGGCTAGAGGCGAGGCTTGGCAGGAGGCAGGAGGCTGGAGTCTTCAGGCTTGAGGCTAGAGGGAAGGCTAGGCAGGAGGATGGAGTCTTCAGGCTTGAGACTAGAGGCGAGGCTTGGCAGGAGGAAGGAGGCTGGAGTCTTCAGGCTTGAGACTAGAGGCGAGGCTTGGCAGGAGGCTGGAGTCTTCAGGCTTGAGGCTAGAGGCAAGGCTTGGCAGGAGGCAGGAGGCTGGAGTCTTCAGGCTTGAGGCTAGAGGTGAGGCTTGGCAGGAGGCAGGAGGCTGGAGTCTTCAGGCTTGAGACTAGAGGCGAGGCTTGGCAGGAGGCAGGAGGCTGGAGTCTTCAGGCTGGAGACTAGAGGCGAGGCTTGGCAGGAGGCAGGAGGCTGGAGTCTTCAGGCTTGAGGCTAGAAGCGAGGCTTGGCAGGAGGCAGGAGGCTGGAGTCTTCAGGCTTGAGACTAGAAGCGAGGCTTGGCAGGAGGATGGAGTCTTCAGGCTTGAGGCTAGAGGCGAGGCTTGGCAGGAGGCAGGAGGCTGGAATCTTCAGGCTTGAGGCTAGAGGCGAGGCTTGGCAGGAAGCAGGAGGCTGGAGTCTTCAGGCTTGAGGCTAGAGGCGAGTCTTGGCAGGAGGCAGGAGGCTGGAGTCTTCAGGCTTGAGGCTAGAGGCGAGGCTTGGCAGGAGGCAGGAAGCTGGAGTCTTCAGGCTTGAGGCTAGAGGCGAGTCTTGGCAGGAGGCAGGAGGCTGGAGTCTTCAGGCTTGAGACTAGAGGCGAGGCTTGGCAGGAGGCAGGAGGCTGGAGTCTTCAGGCTTGAGGCTAGAGGCGAGGTTTGGCAGGAGGCAGGAGGCTGGAATCAGGCTTGAGGCTTGAGGCTAGAGGCTTGGCAGGAGGCAGGAGGCTGGAGTCTTCAGGCTTGAGGCTAGAGGTGAGTCTTGGCAGGAGGCAGGAGGCTGGAGTCTTCAAGCTTGAGACTAGAGGCGAGGCTTGGCAGGAGGCAGGAGGCTGGAGTCTTCAGGCTTGAGACTAGAGGCGAGGCTTGGCAGGAGGCAGGAGGCTGGAGTATTCAGGCTTGAGGCTAGAGGCGAGGCTTGGCAGGAGGCAGGAGGCTGGAGTCTTCAGGCTTGAGGCTAGAGGCAAGGCTAGGCAGGAGGATGGAGTCTTCAGGCTTAAGGCTAGAGGCGAGGCTTGGCAGGAGGAAGGAGGCTGGAGTCTTCAGGCTTGAAACTAGAGGCGAGGCTTGGCAGGAGGCAGGAGGCTGGAGTCTTCAGGCTTGAGGCTAGAGGCGAGGCTTGGCAGGAGGCAGGAGGCTGGAGTCTTCAGGCTTGAGGCTAGAGGTGAGGCTTGGCAGGAGGCAGGAGGCTGGAGTCTTCAGGCTTGAGACTAGAGGCGAGGCTTGGCAGGAGGCAGGAGGCTGGAGTCTTCAGGCTTGAGACTAGAGGCGAGGCTTGGCAGGAGGCAGGAGGCTGGAGTCTTCAGGCTTGAGGCTAGAGGCGAGGCTTGGCAGGAGGCAGGAGGCTGGAGTCTTCAGGCTTGAGGCTAGAGGCAAGGCTAGGCAGGAGGATGGAGTCTTCAGGCTTGAGGCTAGAGGCGAGGCTTGGCAGGAGGCAGGAGGCTGGAGTCTTCAGGCTTGAGGCTAGAGGGAAGGCTAGGCAGGAGGATGGAGTCTTCAGGCTTGAGACTAGAGGCGAGGCTTGGCAGGAGGAAGGAGGCTGGAGTCCAGGCTTGAGACTAGAGGCGAGGCTTGGCAGGAGGCAGGAGGCTGGAGTCTTCAGGCTTGAGGCTAGAGGCGAGGCTTGGCAGGAGGCAGGAGGCTGGAGTCTTCAGGCTTGAGGCTAGAGGCGAGGCTTGGCAGGAGGCAGGAGGCTGGAGTCTTCAGGCTTGAGGCTAGAGGTGAGGCTTGGCAGGAGGCAGGAGGCTGGAGTCTTCAGGCTTGAGACTAGAGGCGAGGCTTGGCAGGAGGCAGGAGGCTGGAGTCTTCAGGCTGGAGACTAGAGGCGAGGCTTGGCAGGAGGCAGGAGGCTGGAGTCTTCAGGCTTGAGGCTAGAAGCGAGGCTTGGCAGGAGGCAGGAGGCTGGAGTCTTCAGGCTTGAGACTAGAGGCGAGGCTTGGCAGGAGGATGGAGTCTTCAGGCTTGAGGCTAGAGGCGAGGCTTGGCAGGAGGCAGGAGGCTGGAATCTTCAGGCTTGAGGCTAGAGGCGAGGCTTGGCAGGATGCAGGAGGCTGGAGTCTTCAGGCTTGAGGCTAGAGGCGAGTCTTGGCAGGAGGCAGGAGGCTGGAGTCTTCAGGCTTGAGGCTAGAGGCGAGGCTTGGCAGGAGGCAGGAAGCTGGAGTCTTCAGGCTTGAGGCTAGAGGCGAGTCTTGGCAGGAGGCAGGAGGCTGGAGTATTCAGGCTTGAGGCTAGAGGCGAGGCTTGGCAGGAGGCAGGAGGCTGGAGTCTTCAGGCTTGAGGCTAGAGGCAAGGCTAGGCAGGAGGATGGAGTCTTCAGGCTTGAGGCTAGAGGCGAGGCTTGGCAGGAGGAAGGAGGCTGGAGTCTTCAGGATTGAAACTAGAGGCGAGGCTTGGCAGGAGGCAGGAGGCTGGAGTCTTCAGGCTTGAGGCTAGAGGCGAGGCTTGGCAGGAGGCAGGAGGCTGGAGTCTTCAGGCTTGAGGCTAGAGGTGAGGCTTGGCAGGAGGCAGGAGGCTGGAGTCTTCAGGCTTGAGACTAGAGGCGAGGCTTGGCAGGAGGCAGGAGGCTGGAGTCTTCAGGCTTGAGACTAGAGGCGAGGCTTGGCAGGAGGCAGGAGGCTGGAGTCTTCAGGCTTGAGGCTAGAGGCGAGGCTTGGCAGGAGGCAGGAGGCTGGAGTCTTCAGGCTTGAGGCTAGAGGCAAGGCTAGGCAGGAGGATGGAGTCTTCAGGCTTGAGGCTAGAGGCGAGGCTTGGCAGGAGGCAGGAGGCTGGAGTCTTCAGGCTTGAGGCTAGAGGGAAGGCTAGGCAGGAGGATGGAGTCTTCAGGCTTGAGACTAGAGGCGAGGCTTGGCAGGAGGAAGGAGGCTGGAGTCTTCAGGCTTGAGACTAGAGGCGAGGCTTGGCAGGAGGCTGGAGTCTTCAGGCTTGAGGCTAGAGGCAAGGCTTGGCAGGAGGCAGGAGGCTGGAGTCTTCAGGCTTGAGGCTAGAGGTGAGGCTTGGCAGGAGGCAGGAGGCTGGAGTCTTCAGGCTTGAGACTAGAGGCGAGGCTTGGCAGGAGGCAGGAGGCTGGAGTCTTCAGGCTGGAGACTAGAGGCGAGGCTTGGCAGGAGGCAGGAGGCTGGAGTCTTCAGGCTTGAGGCTAGAAGCGAGGCTTGGCAGGAGGCAGGAGGCTGGAGTCTTCAGGCTTGAGACTAGAAGCGAGGCTTGGCAGGAGGATGGAGTCTTCAGGCTTGAGGCTAGAGGCGAGGCTTGGCAGGAGGCAGGAGGCTGGAATCTTCAGGCTTGAGGCTAGAGGCGAGGCTTGGCAGGAAGCAGGAGGCTGGAGTCTTCAGGCTTGAGGCTAGAGGCGAGTCTTGGCAGGAGGCAGGAGGCTGGAGTCTTCAGGCTTGAGGCTAGAGGCGAGGCTTGGCAGGAGGCAGGAAGCTGGAGTCTTCAGGCTTGAGGCTAGAGGCGAGTCTTGGCAGGAGGCAGGAGGCTGGAGTCTTCAGGCTTGAGACTAGAGGCGAGGCTTGGCAGGAGGCAGGAGGCTGGAGTCTTCAGGCTTGAGGCTAGAGGCGAGGTTTGGCAGGAGGCAGGAGGCTGGAATCAGGCTTGAGGCTTGAGGCTAGAGGCTTGGCAGGAGGCAGGAGGCTGGAGTCTTCAGGCTTGAGGCTAGAGGTGAGTCTTGGCAGGAGGCAGGAGGCTGGAGTCTTCAAGCTTGAGACTAGAGGCGAGGCTTGGCAGGAGGCAGGAGGCTGGAGTCTTCAGGCTTGAGACTAGAGGCGAGGCTTGGCAGGAGGCAGGAGGCTGGAGTATTCAGGCTTGAGGCTAGAGGCGAGGCTTGGCAGGAGGCAGGAGGCTGGAGTCTTCAGGCTTGAGGCTAGAGGCAAGGCTAGGCAGGAGGATGGAGTCTTCAGGCTTAAGGCTAGAGGCGAGGCTTGGCAGGAGGAAGGAGGCTGGAGTCTTCAGGCTTGAAACTAGAGGCGAGGCTTGGCAGGAGGCAGGAGGCTGGAGTCTTCAGGCTTGAGGCTAGAGGCGAGGCTTGGCAGGAGGCAGGAGGCTGGAGTCTTCAGGCTTGAGGCTAGAGGTGAGGCTTGGCAGGAGGCAGGAGGCTGGAGTCTTCAGGCTTGAGACTAGAGGCGAGGCTTGGCAGGAGGCAGGAGGCTGGAGTCTTCAGGCTTGAGACTAGAGGCGAGGCTTGGCAGGAGGCAGGAGGCTGGAGTCTTCAGGCTTGAGGCTAGAGGCGAGGCTTGGCAGGAGGCAGGAGGCTGGAGTCTTCAGGCTTGAGGCTAGAGGCAAGGCTAGGCAGGAGGATGGAGTCTTCAGGCTTGAGGCTAGAGGCGAGGCTTGGCAGGAGGCAGGAGGCTGGAGTCTTCAGGCTTGAGGCTAGAGGGAAGGCTAGGCAGGAGGATGGAGTCTTCAGGCTTGAGACTAGAGGCGAGGCTTGGCAGGAGGAAGGAGGCTGGAGTCTTCAGGCTTGAGACTAGAGGCGAGGCTTGGCAGGAGGCAGGAGGCTGGAGTCTTCAGGCTTGAGGCTAGAGGCGAGGCTTGGCAGGAGGCAGGAGGCTGGAGTCTTCAGGCTTGAGGCTAGAGGCGAGGCTTGGCAGGAGGCAGGAGGCTGGAGTCTTCAGGCTTGAGGCTAGAGGTGAGGCTTGGCAGGAGGCAGGAGGCTGGAGTCTTCAGGCTTGAGACTAGAGGCGAGGCTTGGCAGGAGGCAGGAGGCTGGAGTCTTCAGGCTGGAGACTAGAGGCGAGGCTTGGCAGGAGGCAGGAGGCTGGAGTCTTCAGGCTTGAGGCTAGAAGCGAGGCTTGGCAGGAGGCAGGAGGCTGGAGTCTTCAGGCTTGAGACTAGAGGCGAGGCTTGGCAGGAGGATGGAGTCTTCAGGCTTGAGGCTAGAGGCGAGGCTTGGCAGGAGGCAGGAGGCTGGAATCTTCAGGCTTGAGGCTAGAGGCGAGGCTTGGCAGGAAGCAGGAGGCTGGAGTCTTCAGGCTTGAGGCTAGCGGCGAGTCTTGGCAGGAGGCAGGAGGCTGGAGTCTTCAGGCTTGAGGCTAGAGGCGAGGCTTGGCAGGAGGCAGGAAGCTGGAGTCTTCAGGCTTGAGGCTAGAGGCGAGTCTTGGCAGGAGGCAGGAAGCTGGAGTCTTCAGGCTTGAGGCTAGAGGCGAGTCTTGGCAGGAGGCAGGAGGCTGGAGTCTTCAGGCTTGAGACTAGAGGCGAGGCTTGGCAGGAGGCAGGAGGCTGGAGTCTTCAGGCTAGAGGCTAGGCAGGCTCCTCCTGGGCAGGGCGCGGTTCTCCTTGGCAGGATGACGGAGGCAAGGGACAGGAAGGGGCAGAACCAACTGCAGGTAACGGTAAGACGGCCTGGTTTACCCAACGGAGGCAAGGGACAGGAAGGGAGCTAGGTACGGGGTGGCTCCAGGACAAGACAGCAAGACAAGGCAAGGCTTCAGGCAATGCAAGGCAAGACGGAACTTTAGGCGAGGCGAGAGTCACCAGCAAGACAAGGCAAGGCTTCAGGCATTGCAAGGCGAATTGAGAAATTCAGGCGAGGCGAGAGTTACCGGCAAGGCTTCAGGCGAGGAAACAGAAGGCAGAGCAAGGGATACAAGGAGTAAGGACAAGAACAATCTAGCAGCCATGCCCTGGTCTCTGGAGGTATTTATGCAGCCAGCCCCAACGAACATCAGCTGCCTCAATTAGAGCTCAACAAGAACAGAAACAGGGTAGATAGGAAAACCTGGAGCAAGGGTCGATGGACCGGACCGTGAACTGGAATACGGACTTCCCGGACCAGATCACGACACTGGCAGCTTAATATTCCAGGGTTCCGATGTTTCAGATGTGATAGAGGCAGAGGAATGAAAGGTGGGGGTAGCATTGCTTGTCCGGGAAAATATTACAGCAGTGCTCAGGCAGGACAGATTACAGGGCTTGTCTACTGAGTCCTTATGGGTGGAGCTGAGAAACAGGAAAGGTATGGCCACATTAGTGGGGTTGTATTACAGACCACCCAATAGTCAACGAGACTTGGAAGAGCAAATCTGCAGAGAAATAGCAGGCAACTGCAGGAAACATAAAGTTGTGGTGGTAGGGGATTTTAATTTTCCACATTTTGATTGGGACTGCCATACTGTTAGGGGTCTAGATGGGTTAGAGTTTGTAAAATGTGTTCAGGAAAGTTTTCTAAATCAATATATAGAGGTACCAACTAGAGGGGATGCAATATTAGATCTCCTATTAGGGAATGAGTTAGGACAAGTGATGGAAGTGTGTGTACGGGAGCACCTTGGTTCCAGTGATCATAAAACCATTAGTTTTAACTTGATCATGGATAAAGAAGGATCTGGTCTTAGGGTTGAGGTTCTAAACTGGAAGAAGGCCAAATTTGAAGAAATGAGAAAGGATCTAAAAAGCATGCGTTGGGACAGGTTGTTCTCTGGCAAGGATGTGATCGGTAAGTGGGAAGCCTTCAAAGGAGAAATTTTGAGAGTGCAGAGCTTGTATGTTCCTGTCAGGATTAAAGGAAAAGTGAATAGGAATAAGGAACCTTGGTTCTCAAGGGATATTGCAACTCTGATAAAGAAGAAGAGAGAGTTGTATGACATGTATAGGAAACAGGGAGTAAATAAGGTGCTTGAGGAGTATAAAAAGTGCAAGAAAATACTTAAGAAGGAAATCAGGAGGGCTAAAAGACATGAGTTTGCCTTGGCAGTCAAAGTGAAGGATAATCCAAAGAGCTTTTACAGGTATATTAAGAGTAAAAGGATTATAAGGGATATAATTGGTCCTCTTGAAGATCAGAGTGGTCGGCTATGTGCGGAACCAAAAGAAATAGGGAGATCTTAAATGGGTTTTTTGCTTCTATATTTACTAAGGAAACTGGCATGAAGTCTATGGAATTAAGGGAAACAAGTAGTGAGATCATGGAAACTGTACAGATTGAAAAGGAGGAGGTGCTTGCTATCTTGAGGCAAATTAAATTGGATAAATCCCCAGGACCTGACAGGGTATTTCCTCGGACCTTGAAGGAGACTAGTGTTGAAATTGCAGGGGCCCTGGCAGAAATATTTAAAATGTCGGTGTCTACGGGTGAGGTGCCGGAGGATTAGAGAATGGCTCATGTTGTTCCGTTGTTTAAAAAAGGATCGAAAAGTAATCCGGGAAATTATATGCTGGTAAATTTGACGTCGGTAGTGGGTAAGTTATTGGAGGGAGTACTAAGAGACAGAATCTTCAAGCATTTAGATAGACAGGGACTTATTAGGGAGAGTCAACATGGCTTTGTGCGTGGTAGGTCATGTTTGACCAATCTATTGGAGTTTTTCGAGGAGGTTACCAGGAAAGTGGATGAAGAGAAGGCAGTGGATGTTGTCTACATGAACTTCAGTAAGGCCTTTGATAAGGTCCCGCATGGGAGGTTAGTTAGGAAAATTCAGTCGCTAGGTATACATGAGAGGTGGTAAATTGGATTAGACATTGGCTCAATAGAAGAAGCCAAAGAGTGTTAGTAGAGGATTGCTCCTCAGAGTGGAGGCCTGTGACTAGTGGTGTGCCACAGGGATCAGTGCTGGGTCCATTGTTATTTGTCATCTATATCAATGATCTGGATGATAATGTGGTAAATTGGATCAGCAAATTTGCTGATGATACAAAGATTGGAGGTGTAGTGAACAGTGAGGAAGGTTTTCAAAGCTTGCAGAGGGATTTGGACCAGCTGGGAAAATGGGCTGAGAAATGGCAGACAACAGGAATTCTGCAGATGCTGGAAATTCCAGCAACACACATCAAAGTTGCTGGTGAACGCAGCAGGCCAGGCAGCATCTCTAGGACTAAGTCCTGACGAAGGGTCTCGGCCTGTAACGTCGACTGTACCTCTTCCTAGGGATGCTGCCTGGCCTGCTGCGTTCACCAGCAACTTTGATGTGTGTTGCTTGAAAAATGGCAGATGGAGTTTAATACAGACAAGTGTGAGGTATTGCACTTTGGAAGGATAAACCAAGGTAGAACATATAGGGTAACTGGTAAGGCACTGAGGAGTGCAGTAGAACAGAGGGATCTGGGAATACAGATACAAAATTCCCTAAAAGTGGCGTCACAGGTAGATAGGGTCGTAAAGAGAACTTTTGGTACATGGCCTTTATTAATCAAAGTATTGAGTATAAGAGCTGGAATGTTATGATGAGGTTGTATAAGGCATTGGTGAGGCCGAATCTAGAGTATTGTGTTCAGTTTTGGTCACCAAATTACAGGAAGGATATCAAGACACAGACACTGAAGTACTAGAGACAGGACTAAGGGATACAGGGCGATGGCAAGGACATGGACAGGAAAACCAGGAACCTGGAACAGGACTGGACAAAAGAGCTAGGAGTTCAGGCTTGGACTCCGAGCAGAGACTGGACAAGAACCCAGTACCTGGGTCTTGCCTCTGGCTCAGACCCCAGAACTAAACAAGGACGAGGCTTGGCAGGAGGCAGAAGGCTTGCCAGGAGGCTAGAGACTTGGCTTGGCAAGAGGCTAGAGACTTGGCTTGGCAAGAAACTAGAAGCTAGAGAGTTGGCTTGGCTTGGTAAGAGGCTAGAGGCTAGATACTTGGCTTGGCTTGGTAAGAGGCTAGAGGCTAGAGGCTGGAATCTTCAGGCTTGAGGCTAGGCAGGAGGCTGGAGTCCAGGCTTAAGGCTAGGCAGGAGGCTGGAGTCTTGAGGCAAGGCGAGGTGAGGCTGGAGGCTGGAGTCTTGAGGCAGGAGACTTGAGGTGAGGCAAGGCGAGGCTGGAGGCAGGAGACTTGAGGCGAGGCTGGGCTGGAGGCTGGAGGCAGGAAACGAGGTGAGGATGGGCTGGAGGCAGGAGACTTGAGGCGAGGCTGGGCTGGAGGCTGGAGTCTTGAGGCATGAGACTTGAGGTGAGGCAAGGCGAGGCTGGAGGCAGGAGACTTGAGGCGAGGCTGGGCTGGAGGCTGGAGGCAGGAGACGAGGTGAGGATGGGCTGGAGGCAGGAGACGAGGTGAGGATGGGCTGGAGGCAGGAGACTTGAGGCAAGGCGAGGCTGGAGTCTTCAGGCTCGAGGCTAGGCAGGCTCCTCCGGGGCAGGGCACAGTTCACCTGGGCAGGGCGCGGTTCACCACCCGATGGAGGCATGGGACAGGAAGGGACAGAACCAACCGCAGGTAACGACAAGATGGCCTGGCTTACCCGACGGAGGCAAGGAACAGAAGGGGAGCTAGGTACAGGGTGGCTCCAGGACAAGACTGCAGGTGAGATGAGGCGAGAGTTACCAGCAAGACAAGGCAAGGCTTTGGCAAGACAAGGCAGGGCTTCAGGCGAGGAAACAGAAGGCAGAGGAGGGGATACAAGGAGTAAGGACAAGAACAATCCAGCAGCCATGCCCTGGTCTCTGGAGGTATTTATGCAGCCAGACCCAACGAGCATTAGCTGCCTCAATTAGAGCTCAACAAGAACAGAAACAGGGTAGATAGGAAAACCTGGAGCAAGGGTCGATGGACCAGACCGTGAACCGGAATACAGACTTCATGGACCGGACCATGACAGAGTTAAGATGAATGAGGGGCGATCTAATTGAAAGCTATCAAATATTGAAAGGCCTAGATACAGTGGACATGGTAAGGTTGTTTTCTATAGTGGGGAGAGTCTAGAACCAGAGGGAACAGCTTCAGAACAGAGGGATGTTCATTATGAACAGAGATAGGGCGGAATTTCTTTTGCCAGAGGTTGGTGAATCTGTGAAATTCATTGCCACAGTCATTGGAGGGTAAGTAATTGTGTATATTTAAAGTGGAGATTGATAAGTTTTGGATTAGTCAGGACATCAAAGGTTATGGGGAGAAAACAGGAGAATGGAGTTCGAGGGATAACAAGTCAGCCATGACAGAATGGCAGAGTAGATTCAAAGGGGTAAATTTTAATTCCGCTGCTATGTCTTATGATCTTATGCATTACCAGTAGTGCAGTGAACTGGACCATCTTGTGTGGGATTACTGATCAGGAATCACAAGGTTGAATCTCATTATTGCAGCTGGAGAATTCAAATTCCAATGATTAAGGTAACCCAAAATTAAAAAATAGCACTGTCCTACGCCATGCTATAATTTACGTTCTCAGATGAAACCACCTGTCATCGAGCACCTCTAGGAAGGAAATTTGCCAATTTTCCCTGTTCCACTCCACAGGTAGTTTAGACTCACATGTTTCTGCATTTCTAGGGCAATACATGATTCACAAAACATGAAGGCGGTTTGAACAATATCCACATTCATTCTTCTCCGAGAATCATCACTTTGTGGTGGAGAGGCTTGTGAGTTCCTGGGATCTCGAGAGCTATGCCACCTGAAGCTTAGTTCCTGGTAGGATCATCCATGGTCAAGGGGGAGGTTCCAGATGAAGTGAAATCCAACCAAGACCTCAGCAGTGGAGCTGGCAGATGATGGCACATCACTACAGCAGTGAAGGTGGAGGAAAGGTTGCAGTACTGAAGGGTACCCAGTCTTCTTGTACTCCATGCTACTGGACCCTGACACCAGTCTGTAAAGGACCATGTAGTGGCTGCCCATTCATCAGCCTCCCCATGTTAGACAAAGTGGGGCACACAGGCATTCTCCATTGAGTGAATAACCCCTACTAGAACATCATACTTCATTCAAGCAATCGCATCCTTACTACATCCTTTGTCCATATCTTTAGAACATCATCAGCTTCCCAAGAGTAATTGAGAAGGTAAATCAAATGTCAAACCATTTAGGTAGGCAAATAAAAACCCTAGTAAAGAAATAGACTTTAAGGTGCATTGCAAAGGGAGAAATAGGTAGAGACACTGACATCTATTCTTTAAAATGTTACAATCTTAAATATCAGTGATTAAAGTAGCCAGTTGGATCATGAGTCAGTTTGCAAAGCTGAGGTGATTACTCCAAGATCACGCCTGTTGATGTTACATCCGATAAGAGTTTGGCATCCTCTATTGACTGCAGAGAGTAACAACAGTTAATTCTGATAAATGTTCCACTTGTTATCTACTGTCTCGATTTTCTGGATAACCAGATGCAATCAGAAATTGGCACTGATCTGGGCCGACAATTACGTGCCGGGCGGCACCTAATAAATTAGCATGTTTATTTCGGCTTTTTTCTTAAAGATGTGCTGTGTGCCTCCCGGCTACCGCTGCACCCCTGCATGCTTCGCGGATCAGTATCAGTCAGCGGCCTGGAGGGTGGGGGCCACTGCACCACCCAACCTGTGACGACTCAGTCTAACACACCATCAACAGTGTGCTCGGCGCTGAACCAATTCTGGTAAGTGATACTACACTGTACATACATTATTTCTACTTTATATAGGCTGTGTATTTTTACGTGTTATTTGGTATGATTTGGCAGCTTCATAGCTTAAAGGTTACTGGAGAGAGTGTTTTTGCCAACAGCGCTTGCGTGAGATTTTCTGCCGACGGTGCTTGCGTGAGATTTTCGTTACGGAGAACAGTGCGGCAATGATTGTAGAGAAGTATTTCTACTTTATATAGGCTGTATATTTATCATATCATTCCTGCTTTTACTATATATTACTGTTATTTTAGGTTTTATGTGTTATTTGGCATGATTTGGTAGGTTATTTTTGGGTCTGCACTCACAAAATTTTCCCATGTAATTAAATGGTAATTGCTTCTTCACTTTACGACATTTCAGTTTATGAACTGTTTCGTAGGAACACTCTACCTTCGGATGGCGGGGGAAACCTGTATTCCAAAAACGAAGAAATTTTCGAATAGAAAAAGGATGCAACCGTGGCTGACAAGAGAAGTCAAAGCCAAAGTTAAAGCAAAGGAGAGGGGCATACAAGGAAGCAAAAATTAGTGGGATGACAGAGGATTGGGAAGTTTTTAAAAGCTTACAAAAGGAAACTAAGAAGGTCATTAAGAGCGAAAAGATAAACTATGAAAGGAAGCTAGCAAATAATATCAAAGAGGATACTAAAAGCTTTTTCAAGTATATAAAGAGTAAAAGACAGGTGAGAGTAGATATAGGGCTGATAGAAAATGATGCTGGAGAAATTGTAATGGGAGATAAGGAGATGGCGGAAGAACTGAACGAGTATTTTGCATCAGTCTTCACTGAGGAAGACATCAGCAGTATACTGGACACTCAAGGGTGGCAGGGAAGAGAAGTGTGCGCAGTCACAATTACGACAGAGAAAGTACTCAGGAAGCTGAATAGTCTAAAGGTAGATAAATCTCCCGGACCAGATGGAATGCACCCTCGTGTTCTGAAGGAAGTAACTGTGGAGATTGCGGAGGCATTAGTAATGATGTTTCAAAAGTCATAGAACATAGAACATAGAACATAGAATAGTACAGCACAGTACAGGCCTTTCGGCCCTCAATGTTGTGCCGACCCTCAAACCCTGCCTCCCATATAAGCCTCCACCTTAAATTCCTCCATATACCTGTCTAGTAGTCTTTTAAACTTCACTAGTGTATCTGCCTCCACCACTGACTCAGGCAGTGCATTCCACGCACCAACCACTCTCTGAGTAAAAACCCTTCCTCTAATATCTCCCTTGAACTTCCCACCTCTTACCTTAAAGCCATGTCCTCTTGTATTGAGCAGTGGTGCCCTGGGGAAGAGACGCTGGCTATCCACTCTATCTATTCCTCTTATTAGATAGATTCTGGCATGGTTCCGGAGGACTGGAAGATTGCAAATGTCACTCCACTATTTAAGAAGGGGGCAAGGAAGCAAAAAGGAAATTATAGACCTGTTAGCTTGACATTGGTGGTTGGGAAGTTGTTGGAGTCGATTGTCAAGGATGAGGTTACAGAGTACCTGGAGGCATATGACAAGATAGGCAGAATTCAGCATGGATTCCTTAAAGGGAAATCCTGCCTGACAAACCTATTACAATTTTTTGAGGAAATTACAAGTAGGCTAGACAAGGGAGATGCTGTGGATGTTGTATATTTGGATTTTCAGAAGGGCTTTGACAAGGTGCCACACATGAGGCTACTTAACAAGATAAGAGCCCATGGAACTACGGGAAAGTTACATACATGGATAGAGCATTGGCTGATTGGCAGGAAACAGAGAGTGGGAATAAAGGGATCCTATTCTGGTTGGCTGCCAGTTACCAGTGGTGCTCCACAGGGGTCCGTGTTGGGGCCGCTTCTTTTTACATTGTACATCAACGATTTGGATTATGGAATAGATGGGTTTGTGGCTAAGTTTGCTGACGATACGAAGATAGGTGGAGGGGCCGGTAGTGCTGAGGAAATGGAGAGTCTGCAGAGAGACTTGGATAGATTGGAAGAATGGGCAAAGAAGTGGCAAATGAAATAAAATGTTGGAAAGTGTATGGTTATGCACTTTGACAGAAAAAATAAATGAGTAGACTATTATTTAAATGGGGAGAGAATTAAAAGTTCTGAGATGCAACGGGACTTGGGAGTCCTCGTGCAGGATACGCTTAAGGTTAACCTCCAGGTTGAGTCAGTAGTGAAGAAGGCGAATGCAATGTTGGCATTCATTTCTAGAGGAATAGAGTATAGGAGCAGGGATGTGATGTTGAGGCTCCAGAAGGCTCTGGTGAGACCTCACTTGGAGTACTGTGGGCAGTTTTGGTCTCCTTATTTAAGAAAGGATGTGCTGACATTGGAGAGGGTACAGAGAAGATTCACTAGAATGATTCCAGGAATGAGAGGGTTAACATATGAAGAACGTTTGTCTGCTCTTGGATTGTATTCCTTGGAGTTTAGAAGAATGAGGGGAGACCTCATAGAAACATTTCGAATGTTGAAAGGCATGGACAGAGTGGATGTGGCAAAGTTGTTTCCCATGATGGGGGAGTCTAGTACGAGAGGGCATGACTTAAGGATTGAAGGGCGCCCTTTCAGAACAGAGATGCAAAGAAATTTTTTTAGCCAGAGGGTAGTGAATCTATGGAATTTGTTGTCACGGGCAGCAGTGGAGGCCAAGTCATTGGGTGTATTTAAGGCAGAGATTGATAGGTATCTGAGTAGCCAGGGCATCAAAGGTTATGGTGAGAAGGCGGGGGAGTGGGACTAAATAGGATAAAATGGATCAGCTCATGATAAAATGACGGAGCAGACTCGATGGGCTGAATGGCCTACTTCTGCTCCTTTGTCTTATGCTCTTGTCTTATTCTAACCTTTTCCTTGAAGTGCAGGTGGTCAAAGGGTCACCCTGAGGTATATAAAACCACAAGGAGCACAGATCAAGTGAATGGTCACAGTTTCATTCCAGAGTAGGGAAGTTGAAAACTAGAGAGCATGGGTTTATGGTGAGAGGAAAAAGATTTCAAAGGGACCTGTAAATCAGGGGTCCACGGACATCTTACTTAATGGTATTGGTCCATGGCATGAAAAAAGTTTGGAACTCCTGCTGTAGGGGCATGTACAATTACACTGTTTAAAAGTAGTTTGCACAAGTACATTGATAGGAAATACCCAGAGGTATTGAGGGCCAAAAGCAAGAATATAAGGCTAGCTCAGGTAGACATCTTGGACATCTTGGCCTATTTCCATGCTGTATAGCACAATCAACCCAGGAGGGTAATTCTGTTTTTGCTTTATATTTTTCTCTTATTTTCTTCACAGCCTGGTTTGGAAACACTATCGTCCAAGAATGGCAAAGCCTACAAAAAGTGATGGTCACAGCCCTCCCCATCAATGAGCACACCTATGCAGAGCCCTGCCACAGGAAAGCACCATCCATCGTCAAAGACCCTCACTATCTGGGCCATAGCCTCTACTCACTGCTGCCGTCAGGCACGTCCCACACCACCAGGTTCAAGAACAGTTATTATCCTACAACTATCAGGCTCCTGAACTGTAACACTGGTAATAGAACATAGAACATGGAGCATAGAACATAGAATATCGATCTATCTGACCCTTCCCTCCTACGTAGCCTTCTATTTATCTATCAACCATGTGCCTAATTCTCTTAAAAGTCCCGAATGCATCTGCCTCTAACAGTTCCCCTACCTCAACCCCTTCCATGCACTCACCACTCTCTGTGTAGAGACTGTACCTTTGACATCTCCCCTATACTTCCCTCCAATCACCTTAAAGTTATGCTGCCTCACCTTAGCTAAGTGGTTTGGGACTCATCAGGAGCCTTACACCAAACTACAGTCAGCATATTCTGTATATGTCAGCAATTCCAGGATTCCCCCACACACATGCAAAGCCCTAAAGTTGCTGACCAAGCTTCACCAGTGATAAGCAGCCACAGCTCTGATGTGGGATTCAATGTGGAAACCACTGAAAAACCAAGAACTTGCTCCTATTCCCCAGCATTTATTTTGGGGAATCTGTGTTACATGCAGGACCAGAGATCCCATTCGTTTCAATGGAAAAGAGAAGAGTAAGTATGAGTAATTTCCATCTTTTAAGTAACGGAATTGCTCTAACAACATGCACAATACTGCGCAGGACAGCACGGTAGCATAGTGGTTAGTGTAACACCATTACAGCAACTTCCCAGATTCAACGCCTGCCGCCATCTGCAAGGAGTTTGTACATTCTCCCTGTGATTGTGCGCCAGTTTCCTCCAACATTCCAAAGATGTCAGGGATCATAGGTTCATCGGTCACATGGGTGTAAGTGCGTAATGCAGGCTCGTTGGACCAGAAGGGCCTGTTACCGTGCTGTGTCTTTAAATAAAAAAAGCACAAAATGCTGGAGGAACTCAGCAAGTCTATGAAGAGGAATGAAGAGTCAACCCTTTGGGCTGAGACCCTTCATCAGTGTTTATAAGCTACTTTAACATTTGTTATTTTTTGGAGATGGTTTCAGTTCATTTTGTTAGGGTCAGAGAGATATAGAACACCACAGCACAGAAACTGGCCATCTAGGTCATGCCAAACTATTAGTCTGCCTACTGCCACCAACCTGCATTTTCACCATAGCCCTCCATATCCCTCTCATCCATGTACTTATCCAAACTTTTCTTCAACATTGCAATCGAGCCTGCATCCAACAGCCCATTCCACATTCTCACTAATTTCTGAGTATTCCCCTTTTGTTCCTCTTAAACTTCTCACCTTTCACCTTTAAACCATGACCTCTAGCTGTAGTCTCACCCAACCTCAGTGGAAAACACCTGCTTGCATTTACCCTGTCTATACCCCTCAAAATGTTACATATCTCTATCAAATCTCCCCTCAATGTCCTGTGCTCTAAAGAAGTCAATCCTCCTATTCACCCTTTCCCTATAATTTAGGTCCTCAAGTTCCAGCCACATTTTTGTAAATTTTCTCTCTACTCTCAATCTTGTTGACATGAATGCTTTTGAATTAAAGACCTCTGAGTTGATTCTAAGTAGTTATCAAATGTTCCTAAGCATCAGGGAGCATTGTTATCTTTGGTACCTCTATGGCTTCCATGTCATTCTTCTTTTTTTTCTCAGACATTGTCTTTGTGTGCCACTCTTGCTTTATCCCCACTTTCCTACACACTAGGAAAGAGCTGAACTGGAACCAAGAATAGGTCAAGGATTAGTTAAGTAGGTTATGTGAATGACACAAGAAGAATGCATGATGTATTTGACAATGTGATCCCTCTGCAGTTAATCCTGAAGCTGTGAGAAATCAGTATTAAATAAACCTGGAGTGAGAGATTATGCAAATGAATGTGATGTACCTAAATCACTTGACTTAATTTTATTTCAAGATAGAGAATGGAACAGACCCTTCCGGCCCGATGAGCCACCTTGCCCAGCGACCTACCAATTTAACCCTAGCCTAATCACAGGACAGTTTAGGATGATCAATTAACCTGCTAAACAGTACGTCTTTGTGGGAGGAAATTGGAGCACCAGGAGGAAACCCATGCATTCCCAGGAAGAACATATAAATTTGCTAGCAGAGGATGCTATAATTGAATTCTGAACTCCAACATCACCAGCTGTGATAGTGTCACGCTAACTACTACACTACCATGGCGTGTATGGCCTCCTGTATTGTAAGGAAATTCATATAGAGTCATAGAAAAATAGAGCACAGAAACAGGCCCTTCAGCCCCTCTAGTCCATGCAAAAGCCTTTTAAACTGCCTACCCCCATCGACCTGCACTGGGACCAAGGCCTCTATATTGCTACAATCATGTACCTATCCAAACTTCTGTTAAACATTGAAATGGATCTCGCATGGACCACTTGTGCTGGTAACTCATTCACACTCTCACGGCCCTCTGAGTGAAGAAGTTCCCCCTCATTTTCCCCTTAAACTTCTCACCTTTCACCCTTAAGCCATGACCTCTGGTTGTAGTCCCACCAAAGCTCAGTGGTAAAAGCCTGCTTGCATTTATCCCTCATAATATTGTGTACCTCTATCAAATCTCCTCTCAGTATTCTACGTTCTAAAGAATACAGTCCTAATCTGTTCAATCTTTCCATATAACTCAGATCCCCCAGACACGGCAACATCTTTGTAAATTTTCTCTGTACTCTTTCAACCTTGTTAGCATCCTTCCTATAGGTAGGTGACCAAAACTGCATACAATACTGTACACCAGATTAGGCTTCACCAATGTCTAATACAAATTTAACATCACATCCTATCTCCTGTACTCAATACAGTGATTTATGAAGGCCAATGTGCCAAAAGCTTTCTTTATGACCCCATCTACCTGTGACACCACTTCAATGAATTATGGACCTGTATTCCCAGATCCCTTTGTTCTACCGCACTCCTCAGTGCCCTACCGTTCACTGTGTAAAACCTACCCTGGTTGGTCCTACCAAAGTGCAAAGCCTCGAACTTGTCTGCATTAAATTCCATCTGCCATTTTTCAACCAATTTTTCCAGCTGATGCAGATCTCTCCACAAGCTCTGATCATCTTCCTTACTGTCCACTGTACCCACAATCTTGGTGTCATCTGCAAATTTGCTGATGCAGTTAACCATATTATCATCCAGATCATTGATACAGATGACAAACAACAATGTACCCAGCACTGATTCCTGCAGCACTCCACTGGTCACAGGCCTCCAGTCAGCAAGGCAAACCCTCTACGACTACTCTCTGGCTTCTCCCACAAAGCCAAATCCTAATCCAATTTATTACATCATCCTGAATGCTGAGCGACTGAACCTTCTTGACCAGCCTCCCATGTGGGACCTTGTCAAGTACCTTACTAAAGTCCATGTAGACAACATCCACTGCCTTGCCTTCATGTACTTTCCTGGTAACTTCCTCGAAAAGCTCAGTAAGACTGGTTACACAAGACCTACCATGCATGAAGCCACGCTGACTATCATTAATCAGTCCATCTCTATCCAAATATTTCGCTATCCAGTCCCTTAGAGCACCTTCCAATAACTTTCCCACAGCTGATGTCAGACTCACCGGCCTATAATTTCCTGGTTTATGTTTAGAGCCTGTTTTAAACAGCAGAACAACATTGGCTCTCCTCCAATCCTCCAGTACCTGTCCTGTTGCTAAGGATGTTTCAATTATCTCTGCTAGGGCCCCGACAATTTCTGCACTTTCCTCCCACAGGGTCTGAGGGAACACCTTGTCAGGCCCTAGTGATTTATCCACCCTGATTCTCCTCAGGGTAGCAAACACCTCCTCCTCTGTAATCTGTAGAGGGTCCATGAAGTTGATGCTGCTTTGCCTCATTGCTATAGACCCTGTATCCATCTCCTGAGTGAATACAGATGCAAAGAATTCATTTATGATCTCCCCCATCTCTTTTGGCTCCACACATGGATTACCATTCTGACCTTCCAGAGGACCATTTTGTCCCTTGCAATCCTTTTGCTCTTAACATACCTGTAAGAATCCCTTTGGGATCTCCTTCACCTTGTCTGCTGGAGCAACTTCATGCCTTTTTTTTTGCCCTCCTGATTTCTTTCTTAAGTGTTCTCTTATATTTCTTATACTCCATAAACACCTCATTTGTTCCTACCTGCCTATACCTGCTGTGCACCCCCTTTTATTTTTAACCAGGGCCTCAATATCTCTTGAAAAGCAACATTTCGAAAGATTTGGGAAAGGGATAAAAAAAAATGAAAAAATTAAGTAAATAAGTACATAGGGATTGGATAATTATATCTGCGGGCAGGAACAAGCACGAACAAATTGGGATATAAACACCTACAATGGTTGGTATATAGGCTTGGATGCAACATTTTGGACCAGTGGAAATGGTCCAGAAGGGTTGTATGGAAACTATTATTACCATTTTTCTTAACAACTAATTTCATTACTTAGCCTAATAGGTTAGATTTACCACAGTACATAATTATCTATTTAAATGTTTATCTTCCTTTTATATCATCTCAATGTGTACTTAAGAATGTATAAATAATTGTAGTTTTATACATATAAAAAAACGGAAAAGGTTATATGTGTGAAAAAAGTACATGATAATTGTGAATTCCTTATCCAAATAAAAATAAAATTTAAAAAAAAAGAAAAGCAACATTTCCTAATTCTGTTATCTTTACCTTTTATTCTGACAGGCACATACAAGCTTTGTACTCTCAAAAATTCGCTTTTGAAGGCCTCTCACTTACCAACTACACCTTTGTCATTAGGCAGCCTGTCCCACTTGCCTGATCATTTCTGATACCATCGAAACTGGCCTTTCTCCCATTTAGAATCTCAAACTTATCTTTTTAGCATATTTACTTTGAAACTAATGGCATTGTGGTCACAAGATGCACATCACCTGCCCTGTCTCATTCCCTAATAACAGATCCAGTATCACACTCTCTCACACGGACTTCTACATACTAATGAAAGAAACTTTCCTGAATACATTTGACAAATCTCATCTAGTCCTTTTACAGTATGGGAGTCCCAGTCAATATGTGGAAAGTTAGAAACACCTACTATCACAAACCTGTGTTCCTTGCAACAGTCTGTGATCGCTTTACAAATTTGTTCCTCTACATCCCTCAGACTTTTGGGTGGTCTGTAATACAGCCCCATTACTGTGGTCATAACTTTCCTACTTCCCAGTTCCTCCCAAAACACCTCACTAGTTGAGTTCTCCAGTCTGTCCTGACTTGAGCACTGCCCTGACTCGAAAGGCCACCTCTCCTCCTTCAATGCCTCCCACTCTGTCACGTCTAAAACTACGGAACCTTGGGGTGTTGAGCTGCCAGTCCTGCAACCAAATCTCACTGATGGCTACAACGTTGATCTTGTTTTTGATACCAAGGAGACTGACACCAGTCTCTCCTGTCTTTCCGCTTCACCAGATTGTTCTATGCAAGAGGGTGCCGTACTGCGACAAACACTATTATAGCTCAGGGTGTCGGGGTTCAGAGTTCAATCCCATCATCCCCAGTAAGGAGTCTGTGCGTCTTCCTGTGGACTGTGTGGGTTTTCCCCGGGTTATCCGGTTTCTTCCCACAGTCCAAAGACGTACGGGTTAGGGTTGGTGAGTCGTGGGCATGCTACGTTGGTGCTGAAAGCATGTCGACACATCCGAGCTAACCAGTACGATCCTCATTGATTGGATTGGGGCAAGCCACGCATTTCACTGTGTGCTTCCATGTACAGATGACAAATAAAGCTGACCCTTAATCTCTTTACCCTCTCCAAGAGGGCCACAACCTTGTTGTAGGGCTTAGAGGCTCGTGTGCCTCAATGACCCAGAGAGCTGTGTTGGCTTTATGCTTTGGCTCTTGGTAGGGTCACCCATGTCAAATAGGTCAAAGGGCAGAGGCCAGACTAAGAGTGGTCCACCGGTCCTCTGGGTTCGGGGGTTCAGCTCAGGATGAATAACCCCAACTGGTCAAACAAAATAGTTACTAATACAGCAATGAAGATTCCTTCTACATCGAAGTAGCCAAGAACAGAGAGATGAAGGACCTTCATTGTTGCCCAAAACACTGGTGGTATAACAGGCAGTAAGTAAGTTAGCTAATCTCTTTACCTTGGGAGCAAGTAGTTCTGTATAGTTAAGTGTTGTGTGGAATTCAATGGGGAGAAAGTCCATTCCGGTTTTCCGTGTTGGATCGGGTGGAGGATCCGAGTCGAGACAACAGAGACATTTGAAGAAGAGGAGTTCGGTGGGTAATACCGTTCCGGCTGACCGGAAGTGCACTGAGCGTGGTAAGCGTAAAGGAGTTGGGTACTTACTGATCTGGTTAACAACAGATGGTGCAATCTAGGTCATATTATGATCGAGGAATGTGTTTGTAGACTGGATATTGAACTTTTTACTGTTGGACTTCGACCACATTCCACCGAGATACAACACTTGGCGGCATGAGAGGTCGTTCCTGCCTGTGGCCATCGAACGTGCAGCTCCTCCCGTGGAGGGTCAGACACCCTGAGCCAATAGACTGGTCCTGGACTTATTTTCCATCTGGCATAGTTTGCATTTTGTTGTTTGATTGTTGGGGGTTTTTGTATTGCTATATTTATGCTCTAATCTTGGTTGGTGCGGCTGTAACGAAACCCAATTTCCCCCGGGATTAATAAAGTATATCTATCTATCAGTGTGAGGATATCTCAGGCATTTGGTTCCAGAGTATGAGAGTTATCCAGCACAGACACAGGTCCTTCAGCCCAGCAAGCTCATGACAACCATCACGCACACATTTACAGTAATCCCACACTCATCTGATAGTATTCTCCCCAAATTTCAAATCAGCTTCCATCTGCACACCAGAAGTAGATCTCCCCCATCTGGTTTGGCTCCACACGAATCGCCATCTGCTCTTCCAGAGGACCAATTTTCTCTGTATGTTTATATGTGTGTGTGTGTGTGTGTGTGTGTGTGTGTGTGTGTGTGTGTGTTTGTATATATCTTCGTGCAAGTATGTGTGTGCATGTGAGTGTGTGTGTGTGCATGTCTGTGTGTGCATGTGGGTGTGGGTGCGTGTTTGTGTCCCTGTGTGTGTGTTTGTGTGTGAGTGTGTGTCTGTGAGTATATGTGTGTGTTCATCTGTGTGTGTGTATCTGAGTGTCAGTGTGTCTGTGGATGTGTGTGTGAGAGTATATATCTGTATCAGTGTGTGTGTGTGAGTATGTGTGGGTTTATGTGAGTGTGTGTGTGTATCTTTGTGTGTGTGCATATGCCTGTATGTGTGTGATTATGTGCCTATATGTATCTGTGTGTTTGAGTGTGTATGTGTGAGTACATGTGTGTGTTTGGGTGTCTCTGTGAGTGTGTGTGTGTGTGTGTGTGTGTGTGTGTGTGTGTGTGTGTCTGTGTGTTTGTCTGCATGTGTGTGTGTGTGTCTGAGTGTGTATCTGTGTGTCTCTGTGGATGTGTGTTTGTGTATGTGTGAGTGTGTCTGAATGTTTGTCTGTGAATATATGTGTGTATGTATCTGTGTGTATGTGTGTTGTCTGTGTGTGTCAGTATATGTGTGTATGTTTGTGAGTGTGTTTGCCTGTGTGTGTCTGTCTGTGAGTGTGTGTGTGTTTGTGAGTGCATACGTGTGTTTTGTTTGTGAGTGTGTGTGTGTTTGTGAGTGTCTGTGTGTGTTTGTGAGTGTGAGTGTATGTGTGTGTGTGTGTCCACATGTCAGGGAGAGGAAGCAGGTTTGCTTTGTCGCTGTTCTGTTGTTGCTCGTGTTGCTCTGCTGAACATTGTGGACATGTTGTGTTGGCTTGTGTGGCGACAGTTGCCGGCTGGGAATAGTGTTCCTCCAATTTCATCGTGTTTCAGTTACCCATATCAAGTTCATGTTTAAGTGCATGTCCAGGTTCATTGTTATTCATGCTGCAAATAATTCATGTGAATCTCTTCATGTTCTTATAACAAGGTCTTTATTTCTTTAGTTCCCATACAAACATGTAGGAAAAACAACCCAATTATTCTGGCAAAGAGTGAAAGTTTGTTTTCCAGACTAGAGGTGTACCTCAGGTTATTGCTGTGCCCATTGCTATTTGTCACCTATATCAATGATTTGGATAAGAATGTACAATGCATGGTTGAAACATGTGGGAAGAACAGCCCAATTACTCAAGCATGATAATGAAAGTTTGTTTTCTGGACTGGAGTCCTGTGACTACATGGGGCATTTGGCCCTGGATCAAGGAAATGCACATCAACAAAAAGTGAGTGCAAGGAGCTGAAAACATCCACAGACTTTATCTTGTTGAAACTGGCTGACTCGACAGCTGAACAACACCAAGTCCATACTCAGTATGTTTTCAAACCTTGGGGCTTCATCTGTTCTCTTGCACAATGGATTTTTCCCAATCAATCAACTCTATTGCTTTTGCTCCTGCAGCAACAATTTTGAATTAAAATATGAAAGGGAGAAAATTGTCTAAACCCAAAAGTATTTTCAATGTGTCGTCTGGACTAGTATACAATTTGTATGTGCATGAATATATAGCTACCCACCACAAAAATGCATTGATTTCATTAGTAACTTAAGCAACTAATGCCAGTATATGATAGGCAAACAACACGCATGTCACTGTAAAAGAGAGTGAGATTGCTTTGAGTGAACAGATATATCTGGGCCATATGCTTGAAAATGGTCTCATGCAATAACAGCAACCCCTACAAAATGCCGGAGGAGCTGAGAAAGCATGAACATCAATTTCTCTAACTTCCAGTAATGCCCCCCGCCCTTTCTCTATTCCCCATCCCCTTTTCCCTCTGTCACTTTATCTCCTTGCCTGTCCATGATCTCCCTCTGGTGCTTCCCCTCCACCTTTTCTTTCTTGCATGGCCTTCTGTCCTCTCCTATCAGATGCCCCTTGCTCCAGCCTGTATCTCTTTGACCAATCAACTTCCCAGTTCTTTACTTCACCCTCTCGCTTCAGGTTTTACCTATCACCTTGTGTTTCTCTCTCTCCCCTCTGACTCTGACCCCTCATGTTTTTCTCTAGTCTCACTGAAGGGTCTCAGCCCAAAACGTCAACTGTACTCTTTTCCATAAATGCTGCCTGGCCTGCTGAGCTCCTCCAGCATTTTGTGTGTGTTACCTGGATTTCCAGCATTTGCAGATTTTCTCTTGTTTGTGAATGTAATAATAACTACTTTTGTTGTTGTTGCTGCTTGTGGTATTCTGCTGATCATGGTGGGTGTGTTGGCACAGGGAAGTGTGGTGTCACTTGAGGTCTGCCCCAGCTCATCCTTAGGTCCTGGCGAAGTCCTGATGAAGGATCTCAGTACAAAACATTAGCTCTTTGTTCTTTTGCATAGCTGCAGCTTGACCTGTTCAGTTCCCCCAGCATTTTGTGTGTGTTACTTAGGTTGTGTTGGTTGTTAACACAAGTGATGCATTTCACTGTATATTTCAATGTACATGTCATAGAGTCACAGAGTCATAGAGAAGTACAGCACAGAAACAGGCCTTTTGGCCCATCTAGTCCATGCCGAACCATTTAAGCTTCTTACTCCCATCGACCTGCACCAGGACCATAGCCCTCCATTCCCCTACCATCTATGTACCTATCCAAGCTTCTCTTAAATGTAGAAATCAAGCTCACCTGCACCAATTCAGCTGGCAGCTCGTTCCATACTCTCATCATCCTCTGGGTGAAGAAGTTTCCCCTCATGTTCCCCTTAAACTTTTCATCTTTCACCTTATGATAAGCAAATGAATCTGAATCTGAAGCAGGTTCCAAATACGATGAACTGATACGTGAGGCTTTGGGCCTACTCTGGGCTGCTCTGGGGTTCAGATCTGAGGACTCAGTTTTGGTTCAGAATGCTGTTGTATACTTCAATTGTTTGCATGATTTGTATTTTTTTTCTTTCTCTTGCACATCAATTGTTGGCCTTTATTTTTGTTGTTTATTTTTTTTCTTTAATTGGGTTCTTTCGGGTTTCTTGCTTTGTGACTACGAGAGAGCAAACAAACCTCAAGGTTGCATAATTCACACATTCTTTGATAATAAATGAATCTTGAGAACCTTAAAATCAATTCTAAAAAATGATGGGAGTGATATGTTCCTTCATCCTGGTTTTAGTTAAAAGTCGAGCAGTGGGATTTCGAGTTTCAAGTTTAATTTCATTATGCATGAAAATAGCCAAATATAACAGCATCCCTCTGGTACCAAGATGAAAAGCATATTACCTACAGCACACAGCACACTGCACGTATCACATAGCACAAATAGCACATATCGTTATGATTTCAGAAAAAAACATACAGTCACAAAGAGGAAAAAATAACAAAATAGCCCAAGTCCCTGGTTTAGTGTTGTGAATGAGTTGAAGTTTGTCAATAGCTTGCTTTGGAAGACCAGTGAGGAGTTGCATTGCAGTAATCTGGGTCTATTTGATATAAAGGCATAAATTAGTTTTTCAGTATCATTTTATGACAGAAATATTTCCAATATTTCCGTAGTGTAGAAATGCTATCCTGGTCACTTTCTCTTTCTGACACTGATTCACTTGAAGGGGGAAAAGGCATTTGTGTGCAAGGGCAGGGATTGTTCTTACATTTGATTGACCTACACTGGCATTCAACTGAGCTGAGCTCTGTGCAGTTACAAAGCACACTGAAGACGATGCCTGAGCTTTCTCATGGGCAGCCACACGAAATGGCAGCAACACCATCAGTCCACCCGAATCAAAAGTGCTGATTCCCTCTCCAAAGCAGAAAGGAACAGAATCAGTCAAACACTTTCTGCTGAGACTTGCGCATCTGACATGTTGACCAAGTGACACTGAATAATGATGAATGAGGATTCAAAATTGTTCAAGGTTCAAGAGTAACAAACACAGAAAGTGCTGGAGGAACTCAGCAGGTCAGGCAGCACCAACAGAAATGAATAAACAATCGACATTTCAGGCTGAGACCCTTCTTCAGGGCTCCATCAGTGAATCAAGATCATTTAATGTCATTTCCTACACATATGTAAAGGAGAATGAAATAATTGTCACTCCAGATCTGATGCAGCACAGAAAGATAATAAAATTAAAAAACACAATAAATATTAATATATAAGATAGTTTATACACATAGATTGATTGTCTGTCCAAAAAGAGACTCTAGGTATAGGACATTTGTACATTAAGTGATTCTGGCAGCAAACAATAAAGTAGGCCTGAGGAGGAATCAGAAGTCCAGGGGTTAACGCCTGTTGGCCGGAGCCAAGTCTGTGAATCTCTACGAACCCGCTGGGGAGGTCAAAGCCCAATGCCTGAAGGCCCAAATCCATGACTGCTGAAGTTAGAGGACTGTGTATGTGTATGGGTGGGAGGAAGGAGCGACTGTTTTTACTGTTGTTGTTTTGTTGCTTTGTGTTCTGTGTTGTTCTGCTGAGCATTGTGAATATGGTAAGTTGGTGCCAGAATGTGTGGCCACACTGCCGGGCTGCTCCTAACTCATTCTCAGGTGACATAGTCATAGAGTCATAGAATCATAGAAAAGTACAGCATGGTTCCAGTGATGTCATCGTTCAGAATGGCAGCTTGAATCAACAGCTCCTCCGGAAAAACGCATATTTTGCACCGTTAATGCATCGAATCTAAGATCTTTTGAACATATCTGAATTGATAAGGGGGGCAAGAATGGGGAAAAAAGAATGGAGATAAAAAAGCATCACTGCGGAGCCTACGGAAGAGAGAGATGCAGCGCACGGCTCTCCTGCACGTGCGCATGGCGGTGAGGCTGACGCAGGGCCTTGTGCAGGCGAAGCGGCAAATATGATGAGGATTTTGGAAGAGATAAGGGAAGTCCAAAAAGATATAAAGCAGCAACTCAATGACATAAAGTCAGAGCTCACCAACGTCAATCAGAAAATAGCGGTGGCAGAGACTCGAGTTGAGAAGGTGGAAGATCGCATGCAAAATCAACAGGAAAGTAAATTTCTTGACAAGGAGGGAAGATCACGACGGAAAAATGTCAGGATTTATAATGTTCCTGAAGGAGCGGAGGGAGTGTCGATGATGGACTTTGTAGACAAGCTGCCGCGGGAAGCGCTGGGGGTTCCCCCGAATATGGAGATGGAAATAGAAAGGGCGCACTGTTCTCTCGCCCAGCGGCCTGCCGGAGACAGACAAAGTAAACCGCGATCCATTGTACTTAAATTTCTCCGATTCAAGAGCAAGGCGGAGATTCTACGAAGGGCCTGGGGTAAGAAGAGGGTTTTCTGGAAGGGGATGTTAATATACTTCGATCATGGTTACCGCCCCGGCGGTCCTACAGAAACAGGAAGGAGTATTCCAAAGCGAAACGAATATTAAAGGAAGAAAAGATTAAATTCCAAACCCCGTACCCTGCTAAACTGAGGGTATTTTACCAAGAAGGGATACGACTGTACCAGACGGTGGAAGAGGCAACTACAGACATGAACAAAAGAGGACTGTCCATTAGTGTGGTCAAACCAAGGGAAAGTCTGGCTGAGCAGTTGTCCCGATCTGCTTGGGAAATAGTAAGAGAACCGAGAAAGCAGGGGACGGGAACAGGACGAGAGAAGGATATTAGGAAGAGACTGCGAGTTCTCTGAAGATAACCCTCACTTCCTCCAGAAGAGCCATAAAGTTTGGCTAACTTTAAAAGTGCTGATAAACTAAACGGAAGCAAAAATAGACGGTGATATACCTATCTCGAGAAATACGTGCTATAATGTGGTTTTTATATTACTCAATTTTTAAAAAAATCATTTATTCATTCCTTTTTCCCCACGTAAATGAGAATATATACATGGGAGGAATATGCAGAGAAATTATTTCTGTGCAATGGACATAGTTGCAACAGGGGCCCTCAACCCACAGGTAGGACGGGCTATCCCCCATGGCTTGACTTTTCTTCTAGCCTAACCCAGGGTCATCTAGAGACCCCAGCCTTGGAACCACACCTTCCTTACCTTTCGTTTTACTATTCACTTTTCTTGGTTCTTATTTGTTCAGGGAGTAGATTGATTAAGTTATATTCTGCAAATTTCAATGATATACTAACTTCGAGAGTAAGACCATATATTTTGGGTATACACCTCAAGAATGGTTGAAAAGAGATAAATATTTAATGAATGTACTGCCGGTGGCTGGTAAAAAGACCCTTACCAGGATATGGTTATCACAGGAGAGCCCAACTTTGGATGTATGGATGGAAATGGTTTAACTACATAACATCTTATAGGCCTGATTTTATTCTCACAAGTCAATGAATATGTTGTTTAAAAAATCACTCACTACTTTGTACATAGTTTTCTTCTTTTGATTGTTCTTTCTTTCCTCTCCTTTCTATAAGTGTATACCTCAGATAAATATTATGTAGAGATTTGTGACAAATATGATTATATGATATATATGTACAGTATCTGAAATACATCTGATGGAAATGTTTGTTTGATGATGAAATTCAATAAAAAATAAATTACAAAAAAAAAGTACAGCATGAAAACAGGCCCTTTGGCCCATCTAGTCTGGACAAACTATTTAAACTGTCTAGTCCCATCAAACTGCACATGGACCATAGCCCTTGATGCCCTTACCATCCATGTACCTATCCAAACTTCTCTTAAACATCAAAATCGAGCTTGCATACACCACTTGTGCTGGCAGCTCGTTCCACACCCTTACAACCCTCTGAGTAAAGAAGTTTCCTCTCATGTTCCCCTTAAATTTTTCACCTTTCACCCTTAACCCATGATCTCTGGTTGTAGCTTCACCCAATCTTAGAGGGAAAAGTCTGCCTGTATTTACCCTAACTATACCCCTCATAATTTTGTATAGATCTATCAAATCTCCTCTCAATCTTCTACGTTCTACAGTATACAGTCCTAACCTATTCACTCTTTCCTTGTAACTCTGGTTCTCCAGACCCAGCAACATCCTTATAAATTTTCTCTGTTATTTTTGAACCTTGTTTACATCTTTCCTGTAGGTAGGTGACCAAAATTGCACACAATACTCCAAATTAGGCCTCACCAATGTCATATACAACTTCAACATAACATCCCATTTCCTGTACTCAATACTTTGATTTATGAAGGCCAATGTGCCAAAAGCTTTAATTACAACCCTATCTACCTGTGATGCCACTTTCAATGAATTATGTACCTGTGTTCCCAGATCCTTTTGTTCTACTGCACTCCCCAGTTCCCTATCGTTCACTGTGTAAGACCTACCCTGGTTGGTCCTACCAAAGTGCAAAGCCTCGTACTTGTCTGCATTAAATCCCATCTGCTGTTTTTCAGCCCATTTTTTCAGCTGATGCAGATCTCTCCACAAGCTCTGATAGTTTTCCTTACTGTCCACTGCACCCACAATCTTGGTGTCATCCACAAATTTGCTGATCCAATTAACCATATTATCATCCAGATCATTGATAAAGATGACAAACTACAATGGACCCAGCACCGATCTCTGTGGCACTCCACTAGTCACAGGCAAGTCCTGTACAACCATGCCCTGGCTTCTCCCACAAAGAAGTGTTGGTTGTTGTTAATGTAAATGACACATTTGCAAAAATGCCATCCCCTTCTCGCAATTCCTCTGTCTCCGCCACATCTGCTCTCAGGATGAGGCTTTTTATTCCACGATGAAGGAGATGTCTTCCTTTTTTAAAGAAACAGGCTTCCCTTCCTCCACCATTAACTCTGCTCTCAAATGCATCTCCCCCATTTCACGTACATCTGCTCTCACTCCATCCTCCCACCACCCCACTAGGAATAGGGTTCCCCTGGTCCTCACCTACCACCCCACCAGCCTCTGGGTTCAACATAAAATTCTCCGTAACTTCCGCCACCTCCAACGGGATCCCACCACTAAGCACATCTTTCCCTCCTCCCCCCCCCCGCTTTCTGCAGGGATCGCTCCCTACGCAACTCCCTTGTCCATTCATCCCCATCCCATCCCTCCCCACCAATCTCCCTCCTGGCACTTATCCTTGTAAGCAGAACAAGTGCTACACTTGCCCTTACACTTCCTCCCTTACCACCATTCAGGGCCCCAGACAGTCCTTCCAGGTGAGGCGACACTTCACCTGTGAATCGGCTGGGGTGATATACTGCGTCCGGTGCTCCCGATGTGGCCTTCTATAGGTGAGACCCGACACAGACTGGGAGACTGTTTCACTGAACACCTATGCTCTGTCCGCCAGAGAAAGCAGGATCTGCCAGTGGCCACACATTTTAATTCCACGTCCCATTCCCATTCTGATATGTCTATCCACGGCCTCCCCTACTGTAAAGATGAAGCCACACTCAGGTTGGAGGAACAACACCTTATATTCCGTCTGGGTAGCCTCCAACCTGATGGCATGAACACTGACGTCTCTAACTTCCGTTAATGCCCCTCTTCCCCTTCACACCCCATCCCTTATTTGTTTATTTAATATATTTTTTATTTTTCCCCCTTTTCTTCTCTCTCTCTTTTTTCTCCCTCTGACCCTCTCACTATAACTCCTTTCCTGCTCTCCACCCTCCGGACTCCCCTCCCCCCTTCTCTCTCTCCCCAGGCTTCCCGTCCCATGATCCTCTCCCTTCTCCAGTCTGGTTTCCCTTTTGCCAATCAACTGTCCAGCTCTTAGATCCACCCCTGTCTTCTCCTATCATTTCAGATCTCCCCCTCCCCCTCTCAAACCTCTTACTATCTCTTCTTTCAGTTAGTCCTGACGAAGGGTCCCGGCCTGAAACGTTGACTGTACCTCTTCCTATAGATGCTGCCTGGCCTGCTGCGTTCACCAGCATTTTTTGTGCATGTGACACTGTTATGTACCCCTAGGGATCATATTTTTTATGGACTATACCTTTAAAAAGAGAGAGAGAGGTGTACAACACAGACACCTTGTTATTAAGAGAGAGAGAGGCAAAGACTGCTTGGAGATGGTGTTATGGTTTCTCTGCAGCATGTTTACACTTTGCAAGGACACTGGCAGCTTCTAAGTTCAGTGACTTCTAAAGGATTTCAGAGGACAATGAGAAGATCGACAGCATCAGCTCACTGGAAGACTCTCTCTCTCTCTCTCTCTCCATCACTACTCAACTCAATACCACAAACTGAATTGAACTTCACTCATCACCGTAAGATTGTATCCATTTACCCCTAGACTTGAAGAAGCTTGGTTTCTATATTTCCACGCTTATATATATCTAATCTTTGCTAACCTGTTTGATATATTTGAACCTATATTACTGTATTGCGTAGTTACTAATAAATAATATTAGTGAATAGCAATACTGGACCCCAAAGTGTTTTCCATTTCTATTGGTTCTTGAACCCGTCACGGGGTACGTGACAGACACCTTTCACTGTTTGTTTTAATGTGCATGTGACCAATCATATTTGATCTTGTATCGTGAACACTTTTATGGGGCATGTGATCAACTGCCATCAAATTGCCACCTTGAACTCCAATGCACTTTTCAGGTGCAAATCAAAAACACAGGAAATTCTGCAGATGCTGGAAATCTTGAGCAACTCACAAAATGCTGGAGGAACTCAGCAGGTCAGGCAGCATCTACGGAGGGCAATAAACAGTTGAAATTTAGCTGATCTACTGAGTACCTCCAGCATTTTGTGTGTATTGTAGAAGACTGCAAAGATTAAGAGAGCAATTAATCTTTTAAAATACCAAACAACATTTCAACTAAAAGTTGTCAAATATTTCATAGTCAGTGATATTTATTAAAAATTAAGATCAAGATGCTGTCAATTTTGATTTATTGTAAATTTTTGGCATGGATGTACATTGGCTTAGTCATTCCATATTCTCCCCAAATGATTCATTATATACCATCTGCTTCAGTTAGAACAGCTTACGTATTCTTTGATGCTTTTTTTCACTTCGTCAAGTGGTTTTATTAGTTTTAACTGACTTTGTAATCCCCAGCTAATTGTAAAGAGAGTAATGCCATACACTCCACCATTATCCATGCACTACATTCCTGTGCTTTCACTAAAACTGGTGATTTTTGCATCTATAATATCACCCGACCTCACGCCTATCCCAACTCATCTGCAGCTGAAACCTTCACACATACCTTTGTAGCTCACGAATGATTCATTACTTTCCTGACTAGTCTCCCTAGTTTTAACATCCAATTTTATGTATGTCAGCCCTTGTCTTCTGTGCCCACCAAAGCTTTCTATCCTCCTGTCTCTGTGGTCTGTGGCCCTCTTAACCTCCAAATCATTATAGGCTGAATGTAAGAACTGGAAGCAGAAGTAAAGCATACAGTCCTTGAAAGCTGTTCTGACATTTAATTGGATCTAGTCAAAGTAAATTCAAATATGTGGCCACTTGATTGGGTATCTCATAAGTGTATGCTCGTGGCTTTCTGCTGCTGTAGCCCATTCACTTCAAGGTTCAACATGTTGTACATTCAGAGATGCTCTTCTGCACACCACTGTTGTAACGTGTGGTTATTTGAGTTACTGTCACCTTCCTGTCAGCTTAAATCAGAATGGTCATTCTCCTCTGATTGTCACGGTCCCAACTGTTAATTCCCCATTTTCTCCTAATTCCCTTTGATGGTGGCACACCTGGTTCTCATCAAGACCTGCAGTGCATAACCCTGGCTTTGCATCCGCTCATTGACAGATCGTTGTTTTAGCCAGTGTGGTAATTAACATTCCCAGCCACTTAGGATTGTGTATTCTAAGATTTACTTCAGTACCGAGGTTACCTGTGTAACTCCGTCTCCCGTGTCAAGAAAAGTATTGTCTACCACTTGCCTTTCTACGTGTCAAGATAAATTCTGCCTGCCTCCTGCTTTCCTGTTCACCCTCCTGTTTGCTGTTCAGCTCCAGCCACTCTCACACCCTCATCTGCATCCTAACTCAATCTCCGTGCCAGTGTCCTGCGTTTGGGTTCGCCCATTCCTCACAACACTGATTTCTCTCACTCACAAGTGTTTTCACCCACAGAACTGCTGCTCACTGGATGTTTTTTGTTTTTCACACCATTCTCTGTAAACTCCAGAGACTGTTGTGCGTGAAAATCTCAGGAGATCAGCAGTTTCTGAGATACTAAACCTGTCTGGCACCAACAATCATTCCACAGTCAGTCACTCAGATCACATTTCTTCCCTAGTCTGATGTTTGGATTGTACCTGGCAGAAAGCCACATGGTCACAGGGAGAACATACAAACTCCTTGCAGTGGTGGATATTGAATCCCAATCGGTGATCGCTCATGTTGTAAAGCGATTGCACCAACTATAGTACTACTGTACCACCCATCTCTAGTATTAACTTTTTCCCACCTGATCCCATCAACCTTGATTCTTCAATAGTCAAAAATATACACCAGGATCGGCTGGTTCATGAGATGCCTTGTGTAATATCCCAAAGTATCTCAAGCAATCCTTTAAATGGAGCCCATGTAAAGAATGCTCCAAAGTGCTCCTTTTCTTTATGACTGCTTAATGTCAGTGGTCTTCCAGAGTTGGGAGCTCCAGTCTCTATCACACAGAATTGAAATGAACATTGATGACCATTATATTCGTGTTCATGGTGGAGAACTTGGCCAGCTCTCTGATGGCGAATGTGACTGGAAATCTTCGGTTTTAATTGTTGCGAATGCTATTACACTGAACTCACGAAAGTGTAAAGGAAAACATTAAGAAGTCTAATTCTTGGACCTTTCTTTTTTAATTGCTGCTGTTCTTTCAAGATCATCATGTTACTCCCATTATGATATCCATCTGCCTCTATCTCCACCTCTGAAATCTTCCTCCATGTCAAGCACCATCTTAATAACCAGATCAGTAAACAGCAAGGATTAACACCAGATTAGGAAGAAGACTTTATTTTCATCTTTTCTTTCTATTAACTCTGCACTTACTTACATGGCCACTTAATTATGTATACCTAATTCTATTGAATTTTTTTGTTTTTCTGACTGCCTGCAAGAAGATGAATCTCAAGGTTGTATATGGTATACATTGTTTATATATAGGTTTCATTGAAACCTACCAGATGTTGAAAGGCCTCGATAGAGTGGATATCAAGCAGATGTTTCTATTCATGGGAGAGTCTAGAATTAGAGGGCACAGCTTCACAATGGAAAGACATTGCTATAGAATAAAAAAGTAACCTTAATTTCTTTAGCCAGAGGTTTCTGAATCTGTGGAATTCATTGCCACAGATGATTGTGGAGGCCAAGTCATTGGATAGATTTAGACCATAAGACCATAAGACAAAGGAGCAGAAGTCGGCCATTCGGCCCATCGAGTCTGCTCCGTCATTTTATCATGAGCTGATCTATTCTCCCATTTAGTCCCACTCCCCCGCCTTCTCACCATAACCTTTGATGCCCTGGCTACTCAGATACCTATCAATCTCTGCCTTAAATACACCCAATGACTTGGCCTCCACTGCTGCCCGTGGTAACAAAATCCATAGATTCACCACCCTCTGACTAAATAAATTTCTTCGTATTTCTGTTCTGAAAGGGCGCCCTTCAATCCTTAACTCATGCCCTCTCGTACTAGACTCCCCCATCATGGGAATCAACTTTGCCATATTCACTCTGTCCATGCCTTTCAACATTTGAAATGTTTCTATGAGGTCTCCCCTCATTCTTCTAAACTCCAAGGAATACAGTCCAAGAGCAGACAAACGTTCCTCATCTGTTAACCCTCTCATTCCCTGAATCATTCTAGTGAATCTTCTCTGTACCCTCTCCAACATCAGCACAACCTTTCTTAAATAAGGAGACCAAAACTGCCCACAGTACTCCAAGTGAGGTCTCACCAGAGCCTTCTGGAGCCTCAACATCACACCCCTGCTCCTATACTCTATTCCTCTAGAAATGAATGCCAACATTGCATTCGTCTTCTTCACCACCGCCTCAACCTGGAGGTTAACCTTAAGGGAATCCTGTACGAGGACTCCCAAGTCCTATTGCATCTCAGAACTTTGAATTCTTTCCCCATTTAAATAATAGTCTGCCTGTTTAATTCTTCTGCCAAAGTGCATAACCATACACTTTCCAACATTGTATTTCATTTGCCACTTCTTTGCCCATTCTTCCAATCTATCCAAGTCTCTCCACAGACTCTCCATTTCCTCAGCACTACTGGCCCCTCCACCTATCTTCATAATGTCAGCAAACTTAGCCACAAAGCCATCTATTCCATAATCCAAATTGTTGATGTACAATGTAAAAAGAAGCGGCCCCAACACAGACCCCTGTGGAACACCACTGGTAACCGGCAGCCAACCAGGATAGGATCCTTTTATTACCACTCTCTGTTTCCTGCCAATCAGCCAACGCTCTATCCACGTATGTAACTTTCCCGTAATTTCATGGGCTCTTACCTTGATAAGTAGCCTCATGTGTGGCACCTTGTCAAAGGCCGTCTGAAAATCCAAATATACAACATCCACAGCATCTCCCTTGTCTAGCCTACTTGTAATTTCCTCAAAAAATTGTAATAGGTTTGTCAGGCAAGATTTTCCTTTAAGGAATCCATGCTGAGTTCTGCCTATCTTGTCATATGCCTCCAGGTACTCTGTAACCTCATCCTTGACAATCGACTCCAACAACTTCCCAACCATCGATGTCAAGCTAACAGGTCTATAATTTCCTTTTTGCTTCCTTGCCCCCTTCTTAAATAGCAGAGTGACATTTGCAATCTTCCAGTCCTCCGGAACCATGCTAGAATCTATCGACTTTTGAAAGATCATCGCTAATGCCCCCGCAATCTCCACAGCTACTTCCTTCAGAACACGAGGGTGCATTCCATCTGGGCCAGGAGATTTATCTACCTTTAGCCTATTCAGCTTCCTGAGTACTTTCTCTGCCGGAATTGTGACTGCGCACACTTCTCTTCCCTGACACCCTTGAGTGTCCGGTATACTGCTGATGTCTTCCTCAGTGAAGACTGATGCAAAATACTCGTTCAGTTCCTCTGCCATCTCCTTATCTCCTATTACAATTTCTCCAGCATTATTTTCTATCGGTCCTATATCTACTCTCACCTGTCTTTTACTCTTTATATATTTGAAAAAGCTTTTAGTATCCTCTTTGATATTATTTGCTAGCTTCCTTTTATAGTTAATCTTTTCCTTCTTAATGACCTTCTTAGTTTCCTTTTATAAGCTTTTAAAAACTTCCCAATCCTCTGTCTTCCCACTAATTTTTGCTTCCTTGTATGCCCTCTCCTTTGCTTTAATTTTGGCTTTGACTTCTCTTGTCAACCACGGTTGCATCCTTTTTCCATTTGAAAATTTCTTCATTTTTGGAATATATCTGTCTTGCACCTTCCTCACTTCTCGCATAAACTCCAGCCACTGCTGCTCTGCCGTCCTTCCCGTTAGTGTCCCTTTCCAGTCAACTTTGACCAGTTCCTCTCTCATGCCACTGTAATTTCCTTTACTCCACTGAAATACCGACACATCAGATTTCGGCTTCTCTTTTTCAAATTTCACAGTGAACTCAATCATGTTATGATCACTGCCTCCTAAGGGTTCCTTCACCTCAATCTCTCCAATCACCTCCAGTTCATTACACAATACCCAATCCAGTACAGCCGATCCCCTAGTGGGCTCAACAACAAGCTGTTCTAAAAAGCCATCTCGCAGACATTCTACAAATTCTCTCTCTTGAGATCCAGTGCCGACCTGATTTTTCCAATCTACTCGCATGTTAAAATCCCCCACAATTATCATAACACTGCCCTTCTGACAAGCCTTTTCTATTTCCAGTTGTAATTTGTAGTCCACATCACTACAGCTGTTTGGAGGCCTATATATAACTGCCATCAGGGTCCTTTAACCCCTGCGATTTCTTAGCTCAACCCATAAAGATTCTGCACCTTCCGATCCTATATCACCTCTTTCTAATGATTTAGTATCATTTCTTACCAATAAGGCCATGCCTCCCCCTCTGCCTACCTTCCTATCCTTCCGATACACCGTGTATCCTTGGACGTTCAGCTCCCAGAGACATGCATCCTTTAACCATGTCTCAGTGATGGCCACAATATCATACCTGCCAATCTGTAGCTGTACGACAAGATCATCCACCTTATTCCTTATGCTGCGTGTATTTAAGTATAACACCTTAAGACCAGTATTTGGTACTTTTCGCTTTGATTTCACTGCAACTTTATTGCACTGCAACTCATCCCAATGGCTTCAAATTTGCCCCATCACCTGCCTGTCTTTCCTGACATCTTTACTGCTCACTATCTTAGATTTATTTCTGTTTTCCCCTTCCTCCGCTCTATCATTCCAGTTCCCATCCCCCTGTCAAATTAGTTTAAACCCTCCCTAACAGCTCTATTAAACTTTCCCGCCAGGATATTGGTCCCCTTCGGGTTCAGGTGTAACCCGTCCATTTTGAACAGGTCATACTTCCCCCAGAAGAGATCCCAATGATCCAAGAATCTGAAGCCCTGCCCCCTGCACCAGTCTCTCAGCCACGCATTCATCTGCCTGATCCTACTATTCTTGCCCTCGCTAGCACGTGGCACAGGTAACAATACTGAGATTACTACCCTGGAGGTCCTGCTTCTCAGCTTCCTTCCTAACTCCCAGAAATCTCTCTTCAGGTCCTCCTCCTTTGTCCTATCTATGTCATTGGTACCAACATGTACCAAGACAACTGGCTGTTCACCCTCCCCCTTCAGAATATTCAGGACCCGATCCGAGACATCCCATACCCTGGCACCTGGGAGGCAACACACCATGCGGGTATCTCTGTCAGGCTCACAGAATCTCCTGTCTGTTCCCCTGACTATGGAATCCCCTATGACTAGCACATTCCTCTTCTCCCTCCTTCCCTCCTGCACAACAGCGCCAGGCTCAGTGCCAGAGACCCGGTCACCGTGGGCGTCCCCTGTCAGGTCATCCCCCTCAACAGCATCCAGAACAAGATATTTGTTGCTGAGGGGGACAGCCACAGGGGTGTTCTCCACTATGCGGGCATTTTCCTTCCCTCTCTTGACAGTGACCCAGTTTTCTGACCCCTGTAGCCTAGGGATGACTACCTCCCTGTAGCTCCTGTCTATCACCTCTTCACTTTCCATAATAAGCAGTAGGTCATCAAGCTGCAGCTCCAGATCCCTAACACGGTCTCGGTGCACGTGGTGCAGATGTGGCCATCAGGGAGGCTGGAGGTCTCCCAGGATTCCCACATCTGACACCCTGAACAAAGCACTAACCCTGTAGGCATGCTACCTAATTCTGCAGGATTGAAACAAGGAAAAGTAAGTCTACTCATCCACTTACCTCGCCAAACATACGAACTTTTTAAACTGTTAGCCCGTACTGTTAGCTGTGAGAGCCTGCTGTTCCTGTCTGTCCGGGCCGATTCGCCAAAGGGAAAAAAAAGAGAGATGGTGCTTCGCTTTCTCCTCTTCCCGTTTACCGCCGAAGCCCGTTGAAGCCAAAGCCCTACACTCTGCTCCCACTCACTCCGCTGCCCGCTCCGACAGCTGCCCGCTGTATAGGGTGGTCTCCTTTTTAAACTCTCCACGCTGTCCTGTCTACGTCACGCGCCTGCGTAGTCTCGTCCTTCTTGCACTAGAAGAAGTTTTTTAAAAAACTGCCTTCCTTCAGAATTCAGCTCCCACACCGCTCCGTAGTCCCGATCCAAGAAAGCAGAGGTTGATAGGTTTTTGTTTAGTAAGGGTGTCAAAGGTTATAGGGAGAAAGCAGGAGAATGGGATTGAAAGGAAGAATAATTCAGCCATGATTGAAGAAGGAGAAGGCTTGATGGACTGAGTAGCGGCTCCTATGTTCTATGGTCTTATGGTCTAATAAGGTGCAAGATCGTACGAGGTAGATTGTGAGGTCAAGAGACTAATTTATTGGACTAGGAAACTATTGAATCGCTATATAACAGTGGGGTAGAAGCTGTTCTTGAGCCTGGTGGCATGTGCTTTCAAGCTTTTTTATCTTCTGCCCAATGGAAGAGGGAGAAAAGAGAATGGCCGAGGTTGTGGGGTCATTGATTATGCTGGCTGTCTTACTGAGTCCATAGAGGGGATGCTGTGTCCATGTTATGCTGAGCTGTGTCCAAAACTCTGCAGTTTCTTGTGGTCACATGCAGAGCAGTTACTGTACCAAGCCATGATGCATCCAGTTAGGATGCTTTCTATGGAGAATCAATAAGGGAGACCAGGAACATGCCAAATTTCTTTAGCCTCCTGAGGAAGCAGAGACATTGGCGAACTTTCTTGGCCTTGACGTCTAAGCAATTCCCTATTTCATCAGTACTGAATCATAAACATAAGGAATTATGCAGATGCTAGATATCCAGAGAAACAGACACAAAATGCTGGAGGAACTCAGCAGGTCAGGCAGTAACTATGGAAAGGCATAAACAGTCGACGTTTCATCGTGTGAATATGTTCAGCAGTACTGAATTGGTGACTATCTTTGTTTAGGAAATAACCTTCTTGGTACTTAATACTATTCTAAAGAAGCAGGCATGACTCTACAAGCTAGACACGTTCGTAAGGTTCAGCAGGTTGGGCATGGTAGTTGATTCATGGTTCACCAAGAGCACATAATTACTAATAGATTGCCTTGCACTACTTTCCATCTGTTTTCATACCCTGCAGATAGAAACACACATCCCAAAAAAGGGTCACTAGATATTAAGGGAGCATTAATAGAGCAATTCTTCACAAATTGCTCAAGCATGTAGGTTTTACTATTTGGCATTCATAGTTATTCATAGTGGAATGATAGAATGAATCTGCCAGAACCACAGAGAGCAGGAAAATCCAGTTTGTAAATCACATTTCATATTCATGCAAATTGATTCTTGTGAAAAATATTGTCCCTCTTCAAAGAATAAATGCTTTCATGTATATTTCAAATGCCTGCCTGCCAATGAATAATCCCAGAAAGAAAACAAAGGAATAAGTGATTTTGAATTGGGTAGTTTAGAAAGAGGATCTGCCCTGCCCAGTGCCTTGCTAAACATCTTTTCAACAATGGGCATGTTGGTGAAAGTGAATTTGTTTTCCCTCCATTGTAAACTGGGAAGATGCCCTCATTCTTACCGAGATTACAGCTTGCTGCATGATTGAAATTCTGCAGTTTCGAATGAACAAATATATGATAAAAGAGCATGCTGCACCAGCTCTCCTTTCGTGCCTGAAACGGGCCATAAATGGTGAGAATTGTGCAAGTGAGGAGGAGCACAGAGATTTGCCAAAGGAGAAAAGAGATCAATAAAAATGAGTTCATGTAGTTTGGTTTGATATTTAGGGGAATACCCCTAAAGAGCCTTTGTTCAAAATTTGCTGTGTTTAGTTATGTACAGTGCCTATAAAAAGTATTTGCCCCCACCCTTGGAAGTTTTCATGTTTTATTGTTTTACAACATTGAATCACAGTGGACTTAGTTTGGCTTTTTTGAACAATGATCAACAGAAAAAAGACTCTTTCATGTCAAAGTGAAAGCAGATCTGTACAAAGTGATCTAAATTAATTACAATATAAAACACAACATAATTGACTGCATAGATTCACCTCCCAAACACACCAAATCATCACTGGTGCAGCCAATTGGTTTTAGAAGTCACATAATTAGTCAAATGGAGAACTGTGTGCAGTCAAGGTGTTTCAATTGATTGTAGTAAAAATACACCTGAATCTGGAAGGTCCAACTGCTGGTGAGTCAGTATCCTGGCAAAAACTACACCATGAAGACAAAAGAACACTCCAAGCAACTCTGCAGAAAGGTTATTGAACAGCACAAGTCAGGAGATGGATACAAGAACATTTTGAAGTCACCAAATATCCCTTGGAGTACAGTTAAGCCAATAATCAAGAAAAGGAAAGAATAGTTGTAAATCTGCCTGGAGCAGGCCATCCTCAAAAGGGGACTAGTGAGAGAGGTCATCAAGAGACCCATGACAAATCTGGAGCACTTCAGTGGCTGAGATGGGAGTGGCAAAGAGAAAGCTACTGTTGAAAAAAACTCACATGAAATCTTGTCAACACATACAAAAAGCTGGAGGAACCCAGAAGGCCAGGCAGCATCTATAGAAAAGATTACGATCGACATTTCAGGCTGAGACCCTTCAGCAGGATTTGAAATCTCAGCCAGAGTTTGCCAGAAAGTGTGTGGTAGATTCTGAAGTCAGTTGGAAGAAGGTTCTATGGTCTGATGAAACCAAAATTGAGTTTTTTGGCCATCAGATTAAACACTACATTTGCAGTAAGCCAAACAGCAAACATCATCAAAAACACATGGTGGTCCATGCATCATGCTGTGGGGATGCTTCACGCAGCAGGCCCTGGAAGGCTTGTGAAGGTAGAGGGTAAAATGAATGTAGCAAAATACAGGGAAATCCTGGAGGAAAACTTGATGCAGTCTGCAAGAGGACTGTGACTTGGGAGAAGATTTATTTTCTAGCAAGAAAATGACCCCAAGCATAAAGCCAAAGCTACACAGGAATGGCTTGAAAACAACAAAGTTAATGTCCTGGAGTGGCCAAGTCAGAGTCCAGACCTCAATCCAATTGAGAATTTGTGACTGGACTTGAAAAAGGGCTGTTCACTCACAATTGCCATGCAATCTGACAGAGCTTGAGCAGTTTTGTAAAGAAGAATGGGAAAAAATTACGGAGTCCAGATGTGCAAAGCTCAGAGACCTATCCATACAGACTCAAGGCTGCCAAAGGAGGAGGAGAAGATGGTGACACAATGGCAGTGCGTGCGGCCACTTCGGTGATAATGTCTGTTATCTGTCAAGTACGGGACCGTGCACAATCCTGATTTGATGGAGACGGATGTGAGAGTACGGAGGAACATCTGGAGAAACTTCTGAAATGCCCGCTTCACTGCCGCTGGTACTGTGTGGTAACTGGAATCTCCGGAGCTGAAGGCCCCGAAATCCTTGGCTTTGTGCGTTTCAGCAGCCGGGGTGAGGTCGAAGGTGCTTGGCAGAGGATAGCGCTCGGGAGGCTGTATCGGAGAGGCTGGTCCGAAGCTCGGAGTTTTCAGACGGATGGACTCAGTGTCAGCTGTGGTCGGCTGCTTCCAAGGCATCGGCAAGTTGACGGTGCCTGGAGGTTTATGGCAGGGAGTTTCTCCCTTTTGCCGCCTGCTATCAGGGACTCGGGAGTCTATCGACTCGGGGACTTTTGAGACTTTTCTTACTGTGCCCATGGTTTGTTCTTCATCAAATTATGGTATTGCTTTGCACTGCTGTAACTATATGTCATAATTATGTGGTTCTGTCAGTGTTAGTCTTTGGTTTGTCCTGTTTTCTGTGATATCACTCTGGAGAAACATTGTATCATTTCTTAATGCATGTATGCATTTCTAAATGACAATAAAAGAGGACTGAGTGTTCTCATAATCTAATCTACTAAATACTGACTTGATGGGGTTGAATATTTATGCAATCAATTACTTTGTGTTTTATATTTGTAATTAATTTAGATCTCTTTGTAGTGATCTGTTTTCACTTTGACATGAAAAAGTCTTTTTCTGTTGATCAGTGTCAAAAAAGCCAAATTAAATCCATTGTGATTCAATGTTGTAAAACAATAAAACACAAAAATTTCCAAGAGGGGTGGGGTGAATACTTTTTATAGGCACTGAATGTTTATTTCTTCACACAAGAGAAAAAGGAGAAGAAAGAGAAACCTTACAGCCCTACTCCACTGGTTAATCAGATCACAGCTAATCTGATTTTGGCTTCATTTCCCCCAAACCCTCTACTGCCCCATAGATCAAAAATCTGCTTGTCTTGAGTGCAGTCAATCATTTAGACCATAAGACCATTCAGCCCATCGAGTCTGCTCCACCATTTCATCATGGCTGATCCCAGATCCTGCTCAACCCCACACACCTGCCTTCTCTCCATATCCTTTGATGTTCTGACTGATCAGGAAACGATCAACTTCCGCTTTAAATTTACCCATGGACTAGGCCTCCATTACAGTCTGCAGCAGAGCATTCCACAGGTTTACTACTCTCTAGCATTAAAATTCCTCCTTAACTCTTTCAAAAGGTCACCCCTCAATTTGGAGGCTGTGCCCTCTAGGTTCGCATAACCCACCACTGGAAACATTCTCTCCACATGCACCTTATCTAGTCCTTTCAAAAATTCGGCAGGTTTCAATGAGATTGCCCGACATTCTTCTAAATTCCAGTGAGTACAGGCCCAAAGCTGCCAAATGATCCTCATATGTTAACCCCTTCATTCCTGGAATATTCCTCGTGAACCTCCTCTGTACTCTCTCCAATGACAACACACTATTTCTGAGATATGGGACCTAAAACTGTTGACAATACTCCAAATGCGGCCTGACTAGTGTCTTATAAAGGCTCAGCATTATCTCTTTGTTTTAATATTCTATTCCCCTTGAAATAAATGCCAACGTTGCATTTGCCTTCTTTACCACAGACTCAACCTGTAAATTAACCTTCTGAGAGTCTTGCACGAGGACTCCTAAGTTCCTTTGAACCTCTGTGTTTGAATCTTCTTCCCATTTAGGTAATAGTCCACACTACTGTTCCTTTTACCAAAATGCATTATCGTACATTTCCCAACACTGTATTCCATCTGCCACTTTCTTGCCCATTCTTCCAATTTGTCGAAGTCCTGCTGCAATCGCATTGCTTCCTCAGCCCGCCTGTTGAAGCAGTGTACTGGGGTATGGCTGCTGTCACATACAACCAGCTACTTGGAGCCACAGGTGAGAGCTGAGTCTCTGGTGGGAACCAAAGGTGAGTGAGCTGCCCCCGAATGGACATGACAAATCCCTTCACTAGAGGTGCTATCTCTCTGTAGATATCCCATAAACCCCAGTGTAGAAATGAACAATCAAAATTATACCAAAATTATCGTACGAAGGATGCCTGCTGACCTCAGTTTTACCAGGACTCATTGAAGGCACACTTGGTCAAATGCTAGCCTGATCCTCAAGAGTGAATCAGTGGTGCAGCAAGTCGAGCTGCTGCTTCCCAGTCCCGGAGAGCTGGGTTCATTCCTAACCTCAGCTACTGACTGCATGAAGTTGCTCACCTCCTACCTCCCACCTCCCAGCAGGAAGTTGAGATAGAAAGATTAGCTTTGCTTGTCACATGTACATCGAAACATCCAGTGAAATGTGTCGTTTGTGTCAAATCAAATCAGTGAGGGTTGTGCTGAGCATCCTGCAGTGCCACAGCTCACTAACTCTAACCGGTACATCTTTGGAATGAGGGAGGAAGCTGGAGCACCCAGCTACATTATCATTTGTTAATTTATTTGTGGTAATATTATGTTATGTGTGTGAGTTATATGTACTGTGTTATGCACCTTGGTCCTGAGAATCATTGTTTCATTTGCTGGTATACAACAAACTGAACTTGAACTTGAATTTGAAACCCACACTGTCACAGGAAGAATGTGCAAACTCCTTACAGAATTGAATCGCTATCTTACAGCTGTAAAGAAAGTTATGTCAGCCACTATGTTACCATTCTGCACCCGCCCCCACCCCCACCACCTGTTGGCCAGCACAATTGCCCTGATGTGGGTGAGCAGTAAATTGTTGGGGTGGGGGCATGATGAGAATAAACAATGGGAGTAATGTAGCATTGGAGTAATTGGTGACCAGTGGGCAGAAGCACCTGTTTCTCTGCTCTATCTCCACGTGACTCTAGCAAATTTCTACAGATATACTATGGAGAGCACTCTAACTGGTTGCATCACTGGTATGGAGGGGCCACTCCACAGGATCAGAAAAAACTGCAGAAAGTTGTAAACTCAGCCAGCTCCATGATGGGCACCAGCCTCCCCAGCATCGAGGACACCTCCAAAAGGCCATGTCTCAAAATGGCTGCATCCGTAATTAAGAACTCTCATCACCCAGGGCATGCCCTGTTCTCATTGTTACCATCAGGAAGGATGTTCAGGAGCATGAAGACACACACTTAGCGATTCAGGAACAGCTTCTTTCACTCCACCATCAATTTCTGATTGGACATTGAACCCATGAACCTCCTGACGAAGGGTCTCGGCCCAAAACGTCGACTGTACCTCTTCCTAGAGATGCTGCCTGGCCTGCTGTGTTCACCAGCAACTTTGATGTGTGTTGCTTGAAATTCCAGCATCTGCAGATTTCCTCGTGTTGACACTGCCTCATGATGTATTTGTTTCTTTGCTTGCTTTTCCACTAATTATTTCATTTAATTCTTTATACACTGTACATATATTCTTTTTGCAATTTATATTTTTTAAATCATGTACCACTGTACTACTGGCTCAAAGTAACAAATTTCACACCATATGCCAGTGGTATTAAACCTAATTCTGAGTCTATGGGGGTCTACCACCTCACCTCTGGATTTCAGGTCTTCAGCGCATACCTTTCCTTTTTCAATATTTTTATTGATTTGATTTCTATATATATATATATAAGAATACAGAGTTCAAGAGAATACATATTATAAAACAAAAAAACAAAATATAATAATACCAAATATAGGATATTCAATCACATTAACGAACTCCTTACTCTATATTCATATGGATTAGATTAGTTTGTATATTGGAATATAAACAATTTTATTAAGAATAAAAAAGATCTACACCCACTACCAAAGCCGAAGCTGTTTGGGAAAAAAAAAGAAATTTATTGGATAGTAAAATATACTATTAACCACCTTCTGTACTTTAACAAGAAATCAAAGATTATGAAAATAATTTAAAAATGGCCCCCACAAATTTTGAAAATCTTGGTTAGATTCAGAAATTGAACAACAAATCTTTTCTAAGTGTAAGCATGCCATAACATCCAGCCCATACCTTAATCAGGTCTGGAGTGGAATGGTCCTGGCAATTGATTAGCAAGCTCTCAGTAACGAAGTGTTACTAAATAGCACTATCTTCGCCAGCTTCCATCACTGTTTGAATGATGAGCATAGGCTGATTGGGTACTGGACTGGATTTTGATCCCAGGACATGCTGAGCTAATTTTCCAGATTGTCAGATAAAGATCATGGTTTATGTTATTTTATTTAGAGACACCGCCCTTCCAGCCCAATGAGCCTCACTACCCAGCAACCCACCAATTTAACCCTTACCTAATGGAGAGTCATCAACCAATTCATCAAGGCTGCCTTTGCCCATCTAGTCCATGTGTGATTTCACCAATTCTGCACAATTACCACCGTAACTTTCTGACAATTCCTATCATTTATTTTTTACAATTTGTCCTAATAGGTTCTCACTGTTAAGGAAACTGGAAATCACACAAATAACACAAGTAACAAGTAATATTTTTGGGATCAACCCAAACCATTTTGACATCCTGATTTTCTGAGCTTAGATCATTCATCTTCACGAAGATAAGACCATCATCTGTAACACAGCCACACAGAACACACACACACAGATACAAACACACTCACACACATACTCACACAGACAGACACATACTCATTCACACACAAACACTCACACAGTCACACACACACTCACAGACACTCACAGAGATACACACACACTCACACAGACACACTCACACAGACTCACACACACACATGAACACACACAGTCACTCACACACACTCACACACACAGACATACACACTCACACACACACTCTCTCTCACACATACACAAAAACTCACACAGACACACATACACACTCACACAGACACATACACACACAGAGACTCAGACACACTCCAAACACACACTTGCACAGACTCATACATGCACTCTCTGACACACACACTCACACACACACACACACACACAGATATACACACTCTTCCACACTCACACAGACACACACTCACTCACTCACACAGACACAGACACACACACACACACACACACACACACACACATACACTCACACAGGCACACACACACACACACAAATACTCACACACACTCATGCACATACACACAAACTCACACATACACACACTATCTCCCACACACACAGACACACACACTCTCCCACAAACACACACACACACACACACACACACACACACACACACACTCACACAGACACACACACAGGCACACACACACACACACAGACTCACTCACACGCATACACACACTCACACAGACAGAAACACACTCAAACTCACATGCACACCCTCACACAAACAGAAACACACCCACACAGACACACACACTCACACACGCACTCACACACACTCACACAGACACACACACACAGGCACACACATACACAGACACACACAGGCACAGACACACACTCACATGCAAACACACACACAAACACACACTCACTCACACACACACTCACGCACACTCAGACTCACTCACACAGACACAATAACACACACACACTCTCTCTCACACATATGCAAAAATTCACACAGTCACACACACTCACACAGACACATACACACACAGAGAGACTCAGACACACTCCAAACACACACTTGCACAAACACACACAGACTCATATATGCACTCTCTCTCATACACACACTCACTTTCACATACACCTATACTCAAACAAATACTCACACACACTCACTCACGCACACACACAGACACACACACATTCATGCAGACACACAGTCACACAACACACAGACACACATACAGGCACACACGTACACACACAGACATATGCACACTCATACAGACACAAACACATTCACACACACTCACACACACACTTAGACTCACAAAACATACACACTCACGTACACACAGGCACACACACAAACTCACACACACATCACACACACACACACACACACACACACACACACACACACACATCTTCTTTCTTCGGTTGTCCATTGAAATCCAATGACGATGTCCACTCCTTTAACGTGAGATCTTTGATGACTATACAGTCCTATCCTGGACCCACAAGCTCTGTTGCAGGTGGGACATGTATATGTGGTAGTGGTGGCAACCATGGCTGCATTTCTCCTGGCTCTCTTCTGCTGTCTTCTGGTTGTTCTTCCCATCTCCAGAATACGAACCCCGTCCCTACACAGCTGTCGCCATGTGGTACGGTCAGCAGCAACATCCTCCAGGTCCTCGGGTCTGATCTTGCACTTCCTTAAAGCATTCTTCATCTGATCCTTATAGCGCTTCTTCGGCCCTCCAGCTGAGCGTCGACCATGATGTAGCTGGCCACTTAACACTCTGCGGGGTAGCTGACATGGGGGCATCCTTATCACGTGCCCTAACCACTGCAGCTGACGCTGAGTGATCGTGGCCTCAATACTCCTGCATTTGGTCTTTACAAGTATTTCAGTGTGAGGCACCCGCTCACGCAAGGTAATTCCCAGGATGTGCTGGAGGCAGCTTATGTGGAAGTGCTCCAAGGACTTGATGTGATGGCTGTAGGTTACCCAAGCTTCACAGCTATAAAGGAGGGTGGTAACACAGACCTTTGTGGAGGGACGAAGGCTCCTGTTCTGAAAGATTCTACGCTGAAGTCTCCCAAAGGCAGCTGATGCCTGTTTAATGTGGCTCTGGATGTCATTGTCAATGCCGCTATCCTCAGAGAGAATGCTCCCCAGATATTTGAAAGATGGCACTACTGACAGCTTCTCATCACCAACAGTGAAGGCAGGTAGAGTGGGTGGGACACTGGTACTCCATTGGCAAACCACTTCTGTCTTGGTGGTATTGACAGTCAGCCCCATCCTGCTGTACGCTCTCACCGCCACGGCAAGGACAGTCTGAAGATCCTCCGGAGTATGGGCCACAAGAGCACAGTCGTCTGCATACTGCAGCTCCAGGACCCGCTGTCTACGGAGTCTGGTGGTTGCGTGGAGCCTCCTGATGTCAAAGAGGTTGCCATCTAATCTGACGTCCACTGCCACACGGCTGCTGTCTTCAATCTCGTTGTGGAGAAGCTTGGTAACACACAAGAGGAAGATGTTAAAGAGCACTGGCGCTAGTACACACCCCTACCTCACCCCTGTGCGTACAAGGAAGGGCTCGGACTCTTGTCCTCCTACGGTCACCCGAGCAGTCATCCCATCATGGAACTGCTGGAGGATGTTAACAAATTTATTGGGACAGCCAAACCTGAGGAGGACACCCCATAAGAGCTCTCTCTGCACAGTGTCGAATGCATTGGAGAGATCGAAAAAAGGCCATAAACAGGTCCTGATGTTGCTCCTGGCACTTTTCCTGAAGTTGCCGGACTGTGAAGATCATGTTGACTGAGCTCCTGTTCTTCCTAAATCCACACTGTGATTCAGGCAGCATTCGGTGATGTTGCTGATGAGTCTCTGAAGCATCACCTTAGCCAGGACATTTCCAGCAACAGAAAGGAGTGATATGCCCGTACTATTGCCGCAGATGGCCTTGTCACCCTTGTTCCTATAAATGACAACGATGTTTGCATTTCTCCATTGCTGTGGGATGTTCTCATCAGCCCAGGCCTTGGTGATGTACTGGTAGAGGGTGCGCATACACATGTACCCGCCGTTCTTCAGTAACTCAGCAGGGATATTGTCAGTGCCAGGGGATTTGTTGTTCTTAAGGGAATGGACAGCTGATAGAACCTCCTGGAAGGGTGGTGGTAGACTGAGGTCATGAATAGGAGGAAGTTCAGGCAGTTCATCCAGGATGGTGGGGTCTGCGTCAGAGTCCTGATTAAGCAGGGGGTTAAAATGCTCAGCCCACCTCAGCAGAATGGTATTCAGACTCTTCAGAAGTGTTAGACCATCTGCTGTTTTCAGGGGAGTAATGCATCGATTTATTGGGCCGCAGATGGTTTTGACAGCATTGTAAAAATTATACATGTCATTATTATCGGCAAAGGACTGGACTTGATGTGCCTTTTCAGTCCACCACTCATTTTGTATGGCCCGTATTGCCTTTTCCACTTTCCTCCGAGCTGCCTGCCAGTGCTGCCTGATGCTGGTGGATGACGGGTTGTCTAAAGTTGCCCGGTGTGCTTTGCATGTCCTTAAGCAAGCTGTGGATGGTGTCTGAGTTATCGTCAAACCAGCCCTGGTGGTTCCTGCTCTTATGGCCGATGGATTGGGCTGCTGCCTCACAGAACGCAGAGCTGATATAGGTCCACTGTTGTTCCATGGTATTTTCTGAGCTCAGACAAGGTTCCAGCTCCCTTAGTTTCTCAGCTAGGATGCGTCAAAACTCACTTCTTGCTTCTGTGCTTCTCAGGCAGTTGCAATTCACACACAGACACACACATGCTCACAATCACTCACTCATATGCACACACTCTCCCTCACACACATAGACACACGCAGAGAGTTGTAATATTGATGTGACTCGGACACCGGTGTAGATTATTCACCGTTTATTCACCAGACTTCCATTTTACTTCTCCATGTCCTGACTTCATACGCACTTTAATGCTACGAATACTCACACAATACATTACATCCTCTTTCTCAAGATTTTGTTTTACAACACTGTGAATTACCAAAACAATGCCTCTAGGTGTGCCCTTCTTACAGTGCAACAACCATGACATAAACTAAAAAAATCTTACCTTCTTGTACTGTATTCTGCATTGTATCTTACAATACTTACAGCAGTGTATTTTCTTTTACTAACATGGACTAATAAACTTTTCATTTCACACCTTGGAACTTATGACATGTGTGACTTCGCCTCAAACTGTGTGAGACTGTATGTATGTCTAGTCTCTGTATCGAGCTGGAAGTTTGACTGTCTCCCAGACCGTGTGTGATACAACGGTGACTGTGCTTGTCCTTCATCCGTGTCAGTCTCTCGAGTGGCCTCTGTGTCTTTGCGGTCTGCATCACTCTTGGTGTCGTTTGTTCCCATGTCTGTATCTGTGGAAATGTCCTGTGCATCTGTACGTGGAAACTCCCTCTCGCCTGTCTTCAGCAGATGCTTCCTGTTCCTCCTGTAGACTCTTCCATCCGGTGTGCGAACTATGAAGGATCTTGGTTGCTGATGTCTGTTCACAACCACAGCTGGTTACCAAGTGTCTCCTCTCTGTATTCTGACATTTTCACCGGTATGCAGATCTGGCAACTGCCTTGTATGTCTGTCGTAGTAGCTCTTTTGCGTTATTTGCTTGTACTTTTGCTTGTCATGTACGTGAGCATTACCTTCAGGAGTCAGTAGAGTTGTGGATGTTGGCAGTTTGGACTTCAGACGACGTCCCATCAACAGCTGCGCAGGAGAGAACCCCACACCCTCAATCGGTGTGTTGCGGTATTCAAGCAAAGCAATGTAAGGGTCACCATTGCTGCTTTGTGCCTTCTTGATCATGTTCTGGACAGTTTGTACAGTTCCCTCTGCTTGTCCATTAGACGGAGTGTGCCCCGGACTGGAAGTAACATGTTGAAATTGCCAGCTTTCTGAGAACCCTCTGAACTCACCACTGGCATATTGTGGACCATCGTCACTAACGACAATATCTGGAATCCCATGTCTTGCGAATGTTGACTTCATTGCGGTAGTGACACCTCAACTGGACATGTCACTTAACTTGTTGATCTCTGGATATTTTGAATAGTAGTCCACACAAAGCAGATATTCTGTACCATTGTAGTGAAAGAGATCTGTGCCAATCTTCTCCCATGGTCTTCCTGGTGGTGGGTGGGGAAGCAGAGGCTCTCTTGGATTGCTGTTTTTGTTTTCATTACAGACAGCACACTGAGACACAATGTCCTCTATCTGAGTTAACATGCCTGGCCAATAGAGAATGTCCCTTGCTCTTTCTTTACATTTCACTATCCCCAGGTGTGACTCATGAATTCTGTTGAGCATTTCCTGTCTCATTTGGTTTGGTACGATGAGTTTTGCTGTTTTGAACATTAGTCCTGATGCATAGCTGATTTCCTCTTTAAATATCCAGTATTTCTGCATTTCCTTTAGAACATCTTTTCTTTCTGTTGGCCATCCATTCATTGTAATGTCTCTTAGCATTTGCATTTCAGGATCATCTGCAGTCGCTTTCCTGAACATGTTCAACTTCTCAGAGATGGGTAGCTGAGGTGTAACCCAGTTGACCTCCAGCTCTCTTCCTAGCAACTCTTCCTTTTGCTCTTTGAGGTAAGCACAGCTCAAAGCATCAGCAATGTACAGTTCTTTCCCTGGCTTATAGGTGACTGTGAGAGTGTACCTCTGTAGCCTGAGAAGCATCCTTTGCAGCCTCACAGGAGCTTGGTGGAATGGCTTTTTGAAGATGCTCTCAAATGGTTTGTGATCACTCTCAACCTGGATTTCTTTGCCATATACATATTGGTGGAACTTGTCACACCCATAAACTATGGTGAGTAATTCCTTCTCGATTTGAGCATATCGGCATTGACAGTCCATAAGTGCTCGTGATCCATACGCCACAGGCCTCCCATCCTGCAGTATAACAGCTCCTATTCCCTCCGAACTGGCATCCACAGACTTTGTCACTGGTTTATTGACATCATAGAACTTGAGTGCTGGTGCGTTGGTAACCAACTGCTTCAATGTGCCAAAACTTTTCTTTTGTTTGTCTTCCCAACGCCATTCAGTGTTGCTCTCTAGTAGCTTTCAGAGTGGAGCGCTGACCTCTGATAAGTTGGGAATGAATTTGGCAAGATACTGTATCATGCCCATGAACCTCAATAGTTCTTGCTTGTCTTCGGGTGGTGGTAGCTGTACCACAGCTCTGACCTTTTCATCATCTGGTTTTAGCCCATCAGCACTGAGAACATGACCTATGTATTTGATCTCTGTAGTTCTTCATCTTACATTTACTTCTGTTCAGTTTTAAGTTGTACTCACGTGCTGTCTCCAGGAGCTTCCTCAGTCTCTGATCATGTTCCTCAATTGTATCACCCCATATCAGCAAATCATCAATGATGTTTACCACCCCGTCCAGGCCTTCAGTCATTTGTGCCACAGATCTCTGGAATACCTGTGATGCAGAAGAAATCCCAAAGGGTAGACGCAGGAAACGATATCTCCCTATGGGTGTGTTGAAAGTGCATAATTTGGAACTTTCTTCATCCAGCTTGATCTGCCAGGAGCCTTGATTTGTGTCTAATACTGAAAAGTATTTTGCATTGGGCATGCAGGAGACAACCTCTTCAACCGTGAGCAGCGGATGGTGCTCTCTTTCGATGGCTTGGTTGAGATCTTGTGGATCCTTGCAAATCCTCGTCTTTTTTTCTGTGACCACTGTCACCATACTATTCACCCAGTCGGTCGGTTCTATTTGTCTTGTAATAACTCCCATCTGTTCCATTCTGTGTAGCTCCTCCACTACTCGATCCCTGAGAGCTACTGGAATCTTTCTCGGGGCATGCACGACTGGTGCAATAGTTGGATCAATCTGGATATGGTGTTTCCCTGGTAAACATCCTAATCCAGAAAACAAGTCATCAAAGTCTTTGAGAATGTCATTTTCTTTTTCAACACTGTAGATTTGCTTCACCAGGCCTAGCTTTGTGCATGTTGCTTTGCCCAGTATTGCCGGAACACGTTGCTGTACTAGTTCAAACTCGATCTTGTATTGTTGACCTTTGTACGCACAGGCAAGTGCTTTTTTGTCCAGTGGCACCGTCTTGTGGCCGAATTATGCAACAAGCTTGCAGGTGAATTTTCTCAGTCTCCCTCTGATGTCCGGTGAGTTGAATGTTTCTGCTGACATTACATTGCACTTTGCCCCAGTGTCAAGCTTAAATGTCACTTTCCTCCTGTTTATTATCAGATCTTGGGTCCAATCATCTTCATCCTCCATCTCTGCATTGTCAATATTCTTGATGCATACCTCCTGTTCCACTTCAGCTGTGCCAATGAACATGTCACTGTTGCCCTCACTCTGTTCCACAGCGTGCATTTTCCTTGCGTGCTCCTTCAATTTGCACGTCTTTGCAAAGTGATTCCTTTTCTGGCATAACTTGCACGTCTGACCAAAGGCTGGACATTTTCTGTATCCATATTTATAACCACATCTGTTGCAGTTAACTTTCTTTTGATCATCCTGTGGAGCTGGCTTTGTCCTACTCTTGTCAGTTTTCACAGTTTTTATTTTGTGCACTTCAATCTCTTCATTGAGCACTTTAGCCTGACTTGACGTGATCTCGCTGGCACGGCAAACATCAATCGCCTTTTCTAATGTAAGATCCGCCTCTCTCAATAGCCTGCCTCTCACTTGATCATCCCGTATGCCACATACAATCCTGTCACATATTAAAGAGTCATGCAGTTGTCCGAACTCACAGCCTTTTGCCTTGCTCTTCAAATCTGTTATGTAGGCATCTATGGTCTCTGTTGGTCCTTGAGCTCTCGTGAAAAGCCGGTGTTGGATGTACGGTAGGTTTTTTCTTGGTTCGCAGTAATCTTGAAACTTTTTCTTCAACACTTCAATTTTATCTTGCTCATCATCTTGGAAGACAAACGTGTTGCAAACCTTTATTACCTCTTCTGCCGCCACATGCAGAAACGTAGCACACTGCACTTTCTCCGTCTTTTCAGCTAGGCCGCTAGCAGTGCAAAACAGCTCAAACTTCTGGATCCATATTTTCCAGTTCTCAGCAAGATTACCTTGTAGGCTTAAACTTGACAGTGGCTGTAACTGTGACACCTTTTACGTGTCTTCTTTTCCTTTTTTTTGCGATTTCTTTTGACACCATGTAATATTGATGTGACTCGGACACTGCTGTAGATTGAACAACCACATTTATTCACCAGACTTCTATTTTACTTCTCTACGTCCTGACGTCATACGCATTCTGATGCTATGAATACTCACACAATACATTACAAGAGTCAGACACACTTCAAAACACACACTTGCAGACACACACACAGACTCACACACACTCTCTCGCACACACATACTCATACAAACACGTACACACTCGCACACACTCACACATACACACACACACACACACACACACACACACACTGACAGGGACACACAAACAGACACACACACACACACACACACACACACACACACACATTCACACACTCATACAGCCAGAAACACACTCACACAGTCACACACACACTCACACACACATTCACATACACTCACACACACGCACCCACTCACACGGACACACAAACAGACACACACAAACAGACACACACACACACACACACACACACACACACATTCACACACTCATACAGCCAGAAACACACTCACACAGTCACACACACACTCACACACACATTCACATACACTCACACACACGCACCCACTCACACGGACACACAAACAGACACACACACACACACACACACACACACACTCACACAGGCTCACATACACATACACTAACACAGACATACACACACACACATACACACACACACATACACACACAACCACACAGACACACACACACACAGAAACACACACTTTTACACAGACTCACACTCACACATACACTGTCTCCCACACACACAGACTCACACTCACACGTACACACATTCTCCCCCACACGCATAGACACACACACACTCTCTCCTGCGCACACAGGCACACACACACACGCACACACACACTCACTCTCTCTCTCCCACACACACAGGCACGCACACACACACACACACACACACACACACACTCACATGGACACACAAGCAGACTCGCACACACAGATACACACACTCACCTACAGATACACAAACATACTCACACACACATACTCTCTCTCTCACACACATACCCACTCACACTTACTCTCCAAAACACACACTTGCTCAAGCACACACAGACTCACGCACACACTCTCTCACACTCATACTCACACACAAGCTCACACAAACACACACACTTAGACTCACACGCGCACACTCACATATGCTTACACACACTCACACTCACATATACTAACACATACTCACACAGACACACACAATCTCTCACACAATACACACACACTGACACACTCAAACATATACACAAACTCACACTCACACATACACACACACTCGCACACAGGAACAGACACTCACATATACACACACTCATACACCCACACACACATACACACATACATGCACATACACACACCAACACAGACAGACAAACACCCACTCTCACATGTACACCCACCCACACACACTAACACACTAACACACACACAAAATCTCACATACACAAGCCCACAGACATACACACACACAGACCCACATGCATACAGACGCACACCCACACACAGAGACACAATACACATACATACTCACCCACACTCACACGCACACTTACACATGCACACCCACACACACACAGACACACATTTACTTCCTTCCACATTCCACTCTTACTGCTTCACCCCTTTCTCTTTAACTCTCACTTCCTCAAATATATTTTTCTATCATACTAGTTAAATGTATTGGCATTTTCACACAGTTGAATTACATTTCTTTATAATTGCATAATTAATTATGATTAAAGTTTTAAACTGGTTTTAGCAGCCTGTTCATGTAGGAGCTGCATATAATTTTTAGCTCTTGAGGGATGTATCTTGGGTTTGCATCTCATCAAAATTAAATTAGTGAGTGCAAGGAATGCATTTCATTATTCAAAGCAAATAGATAAAATGCTCCCTCTTGTGCTATATCTTTAAGCTTGCCAAAGTCATTGACAAGACTGACTAAAACATGAGTTGTTATTGAAGAACATCTCTTTGTTTCATTTCACTTGTCAATTTGTAACTAACTGCAGAGCAAAAAATGAAATATATTTTCTCATAATTCTGTGTATTAAATAATTTGCTACAATTGTTAGCATCTTTACCTCAATGCCTTTACTTTCTGAGGAGGCTGAAGAAAAAAGTACAAAGTTCAAAGTAAATTTATTATCAAAGTACATATATGTCACTACATACAATTCAGAGATTCATTTTCTTATGGGTATACTCTATAAATCCAATAACCATATTTGAATCACTGAATGATCACACCAACTCTCGAAGAGGCTGGCACCAGTGAACAATGGCGACAGCCTCAAGATGGTTCACAAAGCAATTCCTTTCACCTCTTTTATGTCTTCTTTTTATTTCAGATGTGGTTCTGCTACTGTTGGAGCCTGTTATCTGCCTTCTGCTGTGTTTTTGGGCTGATTGGGCAACCTGGCGCTTTGCTGTCTCCGAGAGGGTACCACGATGCCACGAGCAAAGTGTGTGGCATGAAGCCTGGAGACGGGGTGGTGGGTGGGGGTGATGGCGAGCCCATGATCAACTCCATCTCTCGCTGATCAAAGCACCAAGGGAGACTAAAACCATCGAGGTGGGTGCAGAGGTGAGCGGGTGTTCAGCGCCGTCTACCAGCCTCTCCTCGCTGCTGGTGAAGGAAGTGTCTGTGTGTGACTGTCTCTGTCTCCCTCTCACTCGCTGCTCCCAAGGGAAGGACCTTGCATTCGAATGATCTCTCTCTCTCTCTCTCGATGCCGTCGGAGGATGGTGCCAGAGCAGAAGTTTAATCGACACAGTTTGTGGATCGGACCCTAGTTCACGTTCATGATGAGTTCTAGTTTTTCTGGTTGTTCCTTTCTTTGTGGCAAGTTTTGGGTGATTTTTGTATTGGGAGGCCTGCAGATAATGAATACTCCACTGAACTGAACTGAAGTTTGCCTTTTGATTTTGTGTTTGATATTCTTTGTTTTTGCTCATTTTTTGTTGCCGTTTGAATGATTTGTTTTGCGTGTGCGGTGAGGGGGTGTGGTTGATGTATTCCTTTGAACAGGTTGATTCCATTGTTCTTTGTTTTGTGACTGTCTGCGGGGAAGATGGATCTTAGGGTTGTATATACTTTGAAACGAAATGTACGTTGAATCTTGAATCTTTGAGACAAGGCAAACAACCAATGTGTTAAAGACAACAAACTGTGCAAATACAAAAAAAATAAGCAATAAGTATTGAGAACGTGAGTCTTTGAAAGTGAGAACATTTCAGTGATGGGTGAGTGAAGTTGAGTGAAGTTATCCCCTCTGGTTGAGGGGTAATAACTGTTCCTGAACTTGGTGGTGTGAGGTTTGCACTGTGCACATTAATACTCGTGTCATTCTACAGATCTGCAGCAGAGAGCATCCTAACATGTTGCATCATTACATGGTACTGAAACTACACTGCAGCAGACTGCAGTGTAGTCAAAACTGCCCAGCAGATCAGCAGCACCAGCATACCTGCCATCAGACAGATGCCAGAAAAGGGCCAATAACGCAGAGCATAGAACAGCACAGCACAAGAATAGGGCCTTCAGCACGCAAGATTGTACCAAACCAACAAAAAAGTAAATTAAAAAACCCCAAAAGACATATCCTTCCATCTTCCTTATATCCATGTGCCTATCTAAATGTCTCTTAAAAGCCTCTAGTGTATTTGGCTCTACCACCATACCAGGCAGCGTATTCTAGGCATCCATGACTCTTCACCAATCTTGATGTTATCTGCAAACTTACTAACCTACCCACCTATATATTCATCCATTTATGTACGACACAAACAGCACAGATCCCTGCGGAACACCACTAATTGCAGACCTCCAGCTCAAATAAACCCCTTCAACCACTACCCTCTGTCTCCTATCCGCAAGCCAGTTCACCAGGGATCTCAGGCATCTTAATCTTCTGGATTAGTCTCCCAGGAGGGACTTGGGCAAGCGCCTTACTAAAATCCATGTAGACAACATCCACTGTCCTACCTTTATCAATCTTTCTCGTCACCGTGTCAAGAAAATCAATCAAGTTGGTAAGGCACGACCTGCCACACACAAAGCCATGCTGGTTCTCCCTAATCAGGCCATGAGTTTCCAAATGCTCATGTTTCCTAACCCTAAGAATTTTCTCCCACAATTTCCCTACAACTGACATGAGACTCACCTGTCTATAGTTCCTAGGGTTGCTCCTTGCTCTCTTCTTAAATCTAATACAGGTGGGTGGGAAAGGTAAAGAGCTGGAGAAGAAGGAATCTGATAGGTGAGGAGAGTGGACCATGGGAGAACGGGAAGGAGGAGGGGACCCAGGGGGAAGTAATAAGCAGGTGAGAAGAGGTTAAAGGTCAGAGTAGTGAATAGAGGAAGGGGGGAGAGGAAGGGGATTTTTTTTACTGGAAGGAGAAATCAATATTCATGCCATCAGGTTGGAGGCTATCCAGACGGACTATACAAGGCTGCTCCTACACCCTGAGGGTGGCCTCATCTTGGCACAAGAGGAGGTCATGGACTGAGCGAATGAACTACAAGTGTAAAAAAGACCCTGATGGGAGTTGTACACAGAGCTCCAAACAGTAGGAAGGGTGTGATCTACAAATTACAATGGGAGATAGAAATTGCATGCCAAAAGGGCAATGTTACAGTAGACATGGGAGACTTCAATATGCAGGTAGATTGGGAAAATCAGGTTGACGCTAAATTACAGGAAGGGGAATTTCTGGAATGCCTATGAGTTGGGTTTTTAGAGCAGCTCATGGTTGAGCCCACTAAAGGATCAGCTATTCTGCATTGGGTGTCGTGTAATGAACCAGAATTGATTAGAGAGCTTACGGTAAAAGAACCCTTAGGGGCCAGTGATCATAATATGATCGAATTCACCCTGCAATATGGGAAGGAGAAGCTAAAGTCAGATGTATCAGTATTACATTGGAGTAAAGGGAATTAAAGAAGCAAGAGAGAGGAATTGGCCAGAACTGATTGGAAAAGAACACTGGCAGGGATGACAGAAGAGCATCAATGGCTGGAATTCCTGAAAGCATTTCAGAAGGTGAAGGATAGATACATCCCAAAGAGGAAGATGTATTCTAAAGGAAAGATGACACAACTGTGGCTAACAAGGGAAGTCAAAGCCAACATGAAAGCCAAAGAGAGGGCTTATAGTACAGCAAAAATTAGTGGAAGTTAGGGGATTGGGAAGCTTTTAGAAACCAACGGAAGGCAACTAATAAAGTCATTAAGAAGGTAAAGATGGAATAGGAAAGTAAGCTAGCCAGCAATATTATAGAGGATACCAGAAGTTTCTTTTGATACGTAGTGTAAAAGAGAGGCAAGAGAGGATATTGGACCAATGGAAAATGATGCTGGTGAGGTAATAATGGGGGACAAGGAAATGGCAGACATACTGAAGAAGTATCTTCACTGTTGAATTCACTAGCAGTATGGTGGAAGTTCCAGGTGTCAGGGGTCATGAAGTGTGTGAAGTTACCATTACCAGAGAGAAGGTTCTTGGGAAACTGAAAAGTCTGAAGGTAGATAAGTCACCTGGACCAGATGGTGTACACCCCAGGGTTCTGAAAGAGATGGCTGAAGAGATTGTGAAGGCATTGGTAATGATCTTTCAGGAGTCACTAGGTTCTCCAATGGTTCCGGAAGACTGGAAAATGACAAATGTCACTCCACTCTTCAGCATGGGAGAGAAGCAGAAGAAAGGATACTATAGGTCAGTTAGTGTGACCTCAGCAGTTGGGAAGATATTAAGGATGAGGTCTCAGGGTACTTGAAGGCACATGATACAATAAGTCATAGTCAGCATGGTTTCCTCAAGGGAAAACCTTGCCTGACAAATCTGTTGGATTCATTTGAAGAAATAACAAGCAGGATAGACAAAGGAGAATCGGTGGATGTTGTGTACTTGGATTTTCAGAAGGCCTTTGAAAAGGTGTCCCACATGAAGCTGTTTAACAAGATGAGAGCCCGTGGCATTACAGGGAAGATTCTGGCATGGATAAAGCAGTAGCTGATTGGCAGAAGGGAAAGAGTGGGAATAAAGGAAGTCTTTTCAGTGGTGTTCCACGGGGGTCTGTGTTGGGACCAATTCTTTCTACGTTGTATGTCAATGATTTGGATGATGGAATTTATGGCTTTGTTGCAAAGTTTGCAGGCAATATGAAGATTGGTGGAGGGGCAGGTAGCTTTGAGGAAGTAGAGAGGCTACAGAAGGACAGACAGATTAGGAGAATGGGTAAAGAAGTGGCAGGTGGAATACAGTGTCAGGAAGTGTATGGTCATGAACTTTGGAAGAAGAAATGAAAGAAGAGAAAATACAAAAAGCTGAGGCACAAAGGGAGCTGGGAGTCCTTGTGCAGAATTCCCTGAAGATTTATTTTCAGGTTGAGTCCATGGTGAGGAAGGCAAATACAATGTTAGCATTCATTTCAAGAGGACTGGAATACAAAAGCAAGGATGTAATGTTGAAACTTTATAAAGCACTGGTAAGGCCTCACTTGGAGCATTGTGAACAGTTTTGGGCCCCTTATCTTCAAACAGATGTGATGAAACTGGAGAGGGTTCAAAGGAAATTCATGAAAATGATTCCAGGATTAAATGGCTTGTCATATGAAGAGCGTTTGATGGTCCTGGGCCTGTATTCACTGGATTTCAGAAAAATGAGGGGTGACCTCATTGAAACCCATTGATAGAGTGGATGTAGAGAGGATGTTTCCTATGGTGGGAGAGTCTAAGACCAGAGGACACAGCCTCAGAATAGAGGGGCATCCTTTTAGAACAGAGGTGAGGAAGAATTTCTTTAGCCAGGGAGTGGTGAATCTGTGGAATTCGTTGCCTCAGGCAGCTGTGGAGGCTGAATCTTCATGTATATTTGCAGCAGAGGCTGATAGATTCTGGATTGGTCAGGGCATGAAGGGATATGAGGAGAAGGCAGGAGATTGGGGCTGAGAGGAAAATTGGATCAAGCAAGCAGACTCGATAGGCCAAATGGCCTAATTCTGCTCCTATATCTTGCAGTCTTATGGACATGTCGGAACTGGATTGGCATTCGAATTAAAATGTTTGGCCACTGGGAAGTCCCACTTGTGCCGGATGGTGCAGAGGTGCTCGATGAAGTGGTCCCCCAACTTCTGACAGGTCTCACCAGTGTTGAGGAGGCCACACTGGGAGTACTGGACACAATAGCAGATTCACAGGTGAAGTGTCGCCTCACCTGGAAGAACTGTTTGGGGCCCAGAATGGTAGTGAGGGAGGAGGTGAATGGGCAGGTGTAGCACTTTAGCCACTTGCAGGGATAAGTGCTTGGAGGGAGATTAGTGGAGAGGGACAAATGGACAAGGGAATCATGGAGAGAATGGTCCCTGCAGAAAGCAGAGAGGGGTGGAGAGGTAAAGATATGCTTAGCCGTGGGATCCCTGTGGAGATGGCGGAAATTGCGGAGGAAAATGTGTTGGATGCAGAGGCTCGTGGGATCGTAGGTAAGGACAAGAGGAACTCTATCACTGAGTGAATTCTGGAAAATGTAGTCAGATTTAAATATAAATGATATTTTCCATGACAGAGAAAGATATCAACAAAGTAGAGATGGGTGAAAAAAGTTTGTATTGGTGTTACCAGTAATTTCTAATCTTCTTTGCCAAGCAGATAAATTCAAATCCCTTCTCATTTATTCTACAGCCCAATATGCAGTATTTCCAAATATGGCCACTAGATGGAACACCATGCAAAACGCAGAAAGCCAACACAACACACAACTGGAGACATGCACAATTTATTTTTTTCAAACGAGATGATACATGGTTTTATTTTCATGAGTGCCAAGTATACAAATATTGCCAATGTGCACTCACAAATACCAAGACCCAAGTCACTGACTTATTCACCTGCTGTTCTATCAGAACCTTGAGTAGACATACTGTACAATAAAATGCATTCATGACCTCACAATCTACTTCGTTGTCATCTTACACATTATTGTTTACCTGAAAACAACAGGAATTCTGCAGATGCTGGAAATTCAAGCAACACACATCAAAGTTGCTGGTGAATGCAGCAGGCCAGGCAGCATCTCTAGGAAAAAGTACAGTTGACGTTTCAGGCTGACACTCTTCGTCGGGACTAACTGAAGGAAGAGTGAGTAAGAGATTTGAAAGTGGGAGGGGGAGGGGGAGATCCAAAAAGATAGGAGAAGACAGGAGGGGGAGGGATGGAGCCAGGAGCTGGACAGGTGATAGGCAAAAGGGATACGAGAGGATCATGGGACAGGAGGCCCAGGGAGAAGGAAAAGGGGGAGGGGGGAACCCAGAGGATGGGCAAGGGGTATAGTGAGAGGGACAGAGGGAGAAACAGGAGAGAGAGAGAAAGAATGTGTGTATATAAATAAATAACAGATGGGGTACGAGGGGGAAGTGGGGCATTAGCAGAAGTTTGAGAAGCCAATGTTCATGCCATCAGGTTGGAGGCTACCCAGACGGAATATGCCATCAGGTCTCCCACTTTCAAATCTCTTACTAGCTCTTCTTTCAGTTAGTCCTGACGAAGGGTCTCGGCCCGAAACGTCGACTGTACCTCTTCCTAGAGATGCTGCCTGGCCTGCTGCGTTCGCCAGCAACTTTTATGTGTGTTGCTTGAAATTCCAGCATCTGCAGATTTCCTCATGTTTGCTCATGTCTCTCTATTACGGCAGAGATGATCCAAAGGGAAACCAGAAAAGGTCTATGTGGGAACCCAAAATGGCTGGAATGTGTGCAGAAACTCATATAGGCAGCTATATAGGACCCTGGTCAGACCCCACTTGGAGTACTGTGCTCAGTTCTGGTCCACCTCACTACAGGAAGGATGTGGAAACCATAGAAAGGGTGCAGAGGAGATTTACAAGGATGTTGCCTGGATTGGGGAGCATGCCTTATGAGAATAGGTTGAGTGAACTCAGCCTTTTCTCCTTGGAGCGACGGAGGATGAGAGGTGACCTGATAGAGGTGTATAAGATAATGAGAGGCATTGATCATGCGGATAGTCAGAGGCTTTTTCCCAGGGTTGAAATGGCTAGCACGAGAGGGCACAGTTTTAAGATGCTTGGAAGTAGGTACAGAGGAGATGTCAGGGGTAAGTTTTTTTCTCAGAGAGTGGTGAGTGAGTGGAATGGGCTGCCAGCAGCGGTGGTGGAGGCGGAAATGATCGGATCTTTTAAGAGACTCCTGGATGGCTCCATGGAACTTATAAAAATAGAGGGCTATGGGTAAAGCCTAGGTAGTTCTAAGGTAAGGACATGTTCGGCACAGCTTTGTGGGCTGAAGGGCCTGTATCGTGCTGTAGGTTTTCTACGTTTCTATGTTTTTAAACTCCAGTTCCCCCATTTTTATCAGCGCCAGGATGAACTTCCCTTTGAAAGGGGTTGTCTTATGTGGGGATTGGGAGTTGTTGTGCCATGCAGGCGGAGAGCTAAAGTGTTGGAGCTACATGCTGGTCATTCAAACATGGTCAAATTGAAAGCGTTGGCTCAAAGCTTTGCTGCTGTCCTGGGATAGATCGGCAGATTGAGCAGTTTGCCATGCACTGTTCGGGATACCAACACGTCCCGAAGAAAGTTGTCCAGGGATCCAAGAATCACTTCCTGCAGTCCCAGAGTCAACTCCTGCAACCACCACGGAGGAGGCCCCCGAACCTGAGATTGTTTCACAGCCACAACTCTCACCTGCCAAGCAGAGTGATTCCCTTTGTCAGGAAGGATGTTATCCCACAAGAGTAAGAAATCCTCCACAGGGATTAAATCTTTAGGCCTGAATGGGACAAATAAAAATTTCCTGTGCTATGGATGTCTATATAGTGTAGTAGTTGTATTATATAGTTTGCTGTGTGTACACAGTGACCAGAGAGCAATAAGTTTGAGTGGAGATGCATTCTATATTGAGCTGGAGCTTATAGATAAGCAGGGAAAAGCATTGTGTATTTAAAATTTCAGTAATATTGTAAATATATTGTTTGATTAAGCATTATTTGTTTATTTACATAATTCATTATGGGTTATATGTAAAAGTATGTGAATGGCAAACGTCATTTTGCCACCACATCATATGTGAACACCTAACTAAAGAAAAGAAACTCAGTACGCATGCATCGCAGCTCCAGTGTTGTTCTTTCGATTAGTTTTTAGAGTTATCAAACATAACAGGAAGGGGAGAAATCGATGTTCATGCCATCAGGATGAAGGCTACCCAGATGGAATATAAGGTGTTGCTCCTCCAACCTGAGTGTGGCTTCATCTTTACAGTAGAGGAGGCCGTGGACTGACATGTCAGAGTGATACTTTGGAATGGAATTAAAATAGTTAACCAGCAGGAAATCCTGCTTGTTGTGGATGGAGCAAAGTTTCTTGACAAATGTAGAATATATAAATTGTTATAAGGATTTACACTGACTATGATCATCCATCCCATATCAATCACCTCCAGCCTCAGATGTGATAGTCATAGCAGCTCCTTCAGGACATGTGGAAGCAAGTCATGTTTGACCCAAGGGAACTATCTAAGAGGAAAATCAGTCCAGTCGTGATCTCAAGAGCTATTGCTTTACCTTATGAAGCTAGTTTCTCTAGGTTTCACCAGTTTTGAAATGCACAATTTAAACTTGCCCATGGATTCCCTTTATGTTTAGTTCCTGTGGAGAAGTGTTACTGGCTTCTGCAGCCTTCTATCAGCTGGATAATCGAGCGTGAGTCATCCAGGAGCTTTCATCAGCTAAGAAGCAGCTACTCAGATCAAGGTGTGTGGATGGAATCAACTCCATTGGAACTTAAAAGTAAATCAATAACTTCTCACATCATTCAGAATCTTGCTTTGATACATGTGTTTATTCTCCTTCATTAATTACACAATTATTTGAAAATTACTTATCGAAGATATAAATCATAGATTTGTCACTCTTTCGATCATAAGTCTAACTCAATGCTACAATAAACAATTGTAATCTATCATTAATTAATTAATTAATTAATTTTGAGATACAGCACGGTGACAGGCCCTTCCAGTCCAACGAGCCTGCCCTGCCCAGTTACACTCATGGACCAATTAACCTACTAACCTGTACACTTTTGGATTGTGGGAGGAAACTGGAGCACCCAGAGGAGACCCACGCGGTCACAGGGAGAACGTTCATACTCCTTACGGACAGTGGAGAAATTGAACCTGGGTTACCAGCGCAGTATTAGCATTATGCTAACAGCTATGCTACTGCGCCACCCAAACTGAATTTTTAAAAGTTACGGTGAAGGCATCAAAATGGGCAGTAGTCATGCTGTACTACCTGAACACAACCATTGCAACAGCAGTGGGTGGGAAGGTAATTGACCAAAAGACCATAAGACATCGGAGTCTGCTCTGCCATTTGATCAAGGCTGTTTTATTACCCCCCTTAACCCAGTTCTCTGACTTTCTCCTTGTCACCTTTGATGTTCTGACTAATCTTCAAAGCTTTAAATATATATAAAGACTTCACCCCCACAGTCATCTGTGGCAATGAATTCTACAAATTTACCATTCTCTGACTCAAGAAATTCCTCCTCACCTCTGTTCTAAGTGGCTCTTTGGTGCTGGAGTGGAAATTTAATCTTGAGCAAGTAAATTTTGGGAGCGGCTTTGATTATTCACAATGGGTCACTGACCAACACCATGGGTGTAAACAGCTGCCAAGTCATGGAGAATAAAATGGGGACAGAAGGGTTCAGGTATGTTTCAGTCAAGAGGTTCAGTTGTTATTCAGACCAAGTATCAGATTGGGGGAAGAAATGTGATCTGAGTGACTTTGACCGTGGAATGATTGTTGGTGCCAGACGGGGTGGTTTGAGAACCTCAGAAACTTCTGATCTCCTGGGATTTTCATGCACAATAGTTTCTAGAGTTTACAGAGAATACAGCAATAAACGAAAAGACATCCAGTGAGTGTCAGTTCTGTGGGTGAAAACACCTTGTTAATGGGAGAGGTCAGAGGAGAATGGCCAGACTGGTTCAAGCTGACAGGAAGGTGACAGTAACTCAAATAACCACACGTTACAACAGTGGTGTGCAGAAGAGCATCTCTGAATGCACAACATGTCAAACCTTGAAGTGGATGGGCTACAGCAGCAGAAGACCATGAACGTACACTCAGTGGCCACTTTATCAGATACAGGAGGTACCTGATAAAGTGGTTACCGAGTGATATATGCAAAGGCACATATTTCTCATTCTGAAGGACATCAGTGGGTCAAGTGACAATCCAATAACTACATGGCCACAGCCAATAGCACTAGCTTTTTTTATCGCCAGACTTTACTTAAGACAGTGGCTGTCACAAGATTAGAACTCATTTCTTCCAGATCATTTATTCAGGCTTCTGTTTTCCTGATCTAGTGATAGAATCATTGAGGCATCACCTCTCTCTGACTGCTTCTCAATAGTTGTGTTTGCGGTTCTATTTCCTGTGGATAGGCTCATGTTCCTTACAGCCCTGAGCCCCCCTCCCATGCCCATCTCAGAAAGGCATCAAACATTCACCTGCCACTTGCCTCAATAAAACACTCCCCTTTTTTGAAGCAATTTCCATTTTCCTAACTTTAGCTCTGTGAAGTCATGTTTTCTCAATAATAATAATTTCATATGAAATTTCTGCAATTATTTGAAACTAAGTGAACAGGAAAATTCAGGGGTATAAATTAAGGGTACAGAGGGCTATGGTCTAGGTGCAGGACAATGGGATTGGGCAGGAATAATAGTTTGGCACGGACTAGATGGGCCAAAAGGCCTGCTTCTGTAGATGCTGCTTGGCCTGCTGCGTTCACCAGCAACTTTGATGTATGCTGCTTCTGTGCTGTAGTGTTCTATGACAGTATGATTCTATGAAACTACCACACCGAAATAAACTGTCCACATGTTGGCCCATACAGTATCTTGACGCAAACCTGATTTTCCTGAGAAATACCAGCCATTTCTCACTCTGTGCTAGAATATCACCAATTATGCACACATTTTATCAAAATCTAGAGGGCATAATTTTAAGGTGAAAAGGAAAAGATTTAAAAGGGTCCAGAGGGCAACTCTTTCATGCAGTAAATGGAATGAGCTGCCAGAGGAGGTGGTTGAGTCATGTACAACAACAACGTGTAAAAGTCACTTGGACGGGTACATGGGTAGGAAAGATTTAGAGGGATATGCAAGCAAATGGGACGAGATTAGATGGGTATCTTGGTCTCTATGATCAAGTTGGGCTGATGAGCCTACGTCTGCGCTGTATGACTCTATGACTCCAAACACTGTGCGAACGTGAAGGGTCAAAGGTGATTTCTGGAATTTTTTTTTGGCTGACTCTGGAGTGTAGAATTAGGGGAGATTTGATAGGGGTAGACAAAATTATGAGGAGCAGAGATAGGGTAAATGCATTTTCACCAAGGTTGGATGAGACCTGGAGGTCATGGGTGAAGGTTGAAAGGAGAAACATTTAAGGAGAACATGAGGGGGAACTTCTTCACTCGGAGGATCATGCAAGTGTGGAATGAGCTGCTGGTGGAAGTGGTGGATGTGGACTCACATCCTCCATTTTAAGAGAAGATTGGATCGGAGGGGTATGGAGGGCTATTGTCCAAGTGTGAGTTGATGGGACTAGGCAGATTAATAGTTCAGCACGGAATAGATGGGCCAAAGGGCCTGTTTCTGTGCTGAAGTGCTCTATGACTCTTTGACTCTGCTTTGACTTTGGAATAGTCCAAGAGCTAGGAAAACTATAGATGTCTACACTTCCTCGCCATATACCCTAGGAAACATATACCTGCCGAACCTGGTGTTGAAACAGCAAATCACTAAGTTGAATGGAGAGGAAAGGCAATAAAGCAGAATGGTAAGACAGATGGCATCCACTTTAGTTAACTGAGTTCACTTAACAATGCTTAAAAGCAATAAATTCTTAATTATTTTTAAGCTTCTCAATTTTTTAAAATAATTTTTTAACATTTGTTACTGGTTTGAGACAGGCTCACATACTTGTGCTCTGTACAAGGTACATTGACAATGTAATCGAAATGCATATTAATGTCACACATCTTTAGATCTGATTAAACTAATTACTTCATATTCTTTGGCTGCATCAGGTATAATGCAACTTCTTTGTCCAAGAATCACACTTCATTTCCTAATCAAGACTAATAATGGATTCATTTTTAATTATTCCTCCCTCAAAGCACACACTACCCCCTGACATAAAGAACTCCAACCCTTCATCTAACTAAATTTACAATATATCGAGCAGCCAAGGCATTTTAGTAGGTCCGCCTGACTTCATACAAAGGCCAGCCGGTGCTGCCATCTTCTTTTGCCCAAGAGGACATGTCAATCAGGGAGGAGGGCGTGGTGTCAGCTGATTCCTCAGATGAGAGGTGGATGGTCTTGGTGGCTAGTTCGGAGGATACAGTCATGAATGGGGCACACCCATAGGCTGAGGTGACTGGGAAACCAGGGCTGAAGTGCATCTCCTCCATCGGGTGAAGAGGGTAGGGCTGGGAGCTCTGGCTCGGCTCACCGCTGTTCCGAGCAACATTCTTGTACTGAGATGAAGAGGCAGACTCTGTGTCGGGCATGGAGTGGTTGCCATGGTGCTGTGCTTGACAGTTAGCGGCTGTTGCCTGCATCTGCTGGAGCGTGTCGCAAATTGCGGAGCCATGATTAACATTTTCTTGCACACTGTCCCAGGAATCTCTCTGAAGAACAAAGCAAGAGCACACTATGAACTTTTGAACTTCAGTGCCTCGAGTAATAAAGGCAAACATGTCTTAATCCTTCTTAACCACCCTATCAACCTGTGTAGCCACTTTCAGGGAGCTATGAACTTGGACTGCAAAATCCCTCTGCTTTTGGCAAATGTGAATATATACTCCCACATCTCTTTGTTCTTGTTCCCTTTTTAGAACTGTATCCTCTGCCCTGTCTTGCCTCTTTACATTCCAAAGATGTATGGGTTAGGGTTAGGAAGTTGTAGGCATGTTAGTTGATGCCGGGAGCGTGGCGACACTTGCGCTGCCCCCAGCACATTCTCGGACTGTTGGTCATTTTCACAAATGAATTTCTCTGTGTGTTTTGATGTTTCAATGTGCATGTGAAAAATAAAGCAAAATTCTAAAAATTAATCTTCAACCTATCAACTGATCTTTGGAATATGGGAGGAAATCAAAACATCCAAGGGCAACCCACATAATCACAGGGAAATGTGAAAGTTCTGCACAGGCAGCACGAGAGGACAGGACTGAACCTGAATCACTGGAGCCCGGGGGCAATGACCAGACTTCATCAGGGGATTGCAGGTGCAGAAGGTATGAGCATGATTCTATCAGGGGATTTGTCCTGGACCAGCACATAAGTGCCATCACAAAAAAGGCTTGACAGTGCCTCTACTTTCTGAGAAGTTTGCATAGATCAGCATGTCATCTAAAGCTGACAAACTTCTATGAGTCCTGCCAAAGGGTCTCGGCCTGAAACTTTGACTTGTACTTTCTTCCATAGATACTGCCTGGCCTGCTGAGTTCCTCCAACATTTTGTGTGCATTACTTAAACTCCTATAGATGCACAGTGGAGAGTATCCTAACTGGCTGCATCATGGCCTGGTATGGAAACACCAATGCCCAAGATCAGAAAAGTGTACAGGAAATGGTGGACACAGCCCAGTCCATCACAGGCAAAGCCCTCCCCATCACTGAGCACGTCTACAAGGAGCACCACCACAAGAAAGCAGCACCCATCATCAAGGCTCCCAGCACCCAGGCCATACTCTCTTCTTACCACTACCATCAGGCACGGGGTACAGGACCCCCAGGTCTTGAACCAGTGTGGATAACTTCATTCACGTCAACACTGAACAGACTCCATAACCTATGAACTCACTTTCAAAAACTCTATAACTCATCTTCTCAGTATTACAAACGTTTGTAGTTATTTATTTATGTTTTCTGCTGTTTGTTTATTATCCTTTATTTATGCATAGTTTTCTGTAAATTCTATTGTATTTCTTTATTTTCCTGTGAATGGCTGCAAGAGAATGAATCCCAAGTTGAAAGTAATTTTTATTATCAAAGTACATATATGTCACCATATACAACCCGGAGATCGATTTTCCTGTGGGCATTCACAGTAAACACAAGAAACACAAGAGCATCAAAAAAACTGCACACAAGACGAACAAACAACCAGTGTGCAAAAAGCAACAAACTGCAAATACAAGAAGAAAGAAAACAAGATAATGATAATAAGTAAATATTCAATAAATATCGAGAACATGGAGACCTTGAAAGTGAGTCCATAGGTAGCATATGGTGACACATAACAGTACTGTGCACATTTATATAGCTAGAGTGCCTAATATTCTTACACAGCACTGTAGTAATTTAACGTATGCTGCCGCAAAAAAAAACAAATTTCATGACATATGGGAGTGATGATAAGAGTGAGTCTGATAAGGGTCTCTATTGTGGACTGAGAATGGAAAGGGGACAGGGAAGGTGAAACATGGTTGTGAAAAGGGGAAGAGAGAGGGGAGGGAGCGGGAAGCACTAGAGGGACATGCTATGATGATCAATAAACCAATTGTTTGGAATCAAATGACCATGGCTGGTGTTTAAGGGCTGGGTGTGGTGCAGGGATGAGTGTGTCTGGAGCCCTGTCACCCCGGCCCCCGGCACTCCTTCTCTGCCAACTGTCCCACACCCCTTCCACGGTGCTCCATTCCCAACATCCTTTGCTCCCCTCCTGCCAGGTTTACAAACTCACTCCCTGCTCCATGTTGAGAAATACAGTACTGTGCGAAAGCTCAGAACCATGGAATACCAAAATAAAACTGTATTCAGGAACTTACCACTTAGCACTTACATTGGAATTGCCATTGGCTTGCTTTTGCTCTGAAAATGCTAAAACTCTATTATGTTGAAATGATGATATTACTGAAAGTAACTTATATATAGCCTTACCTCATCTCCTTCTACCTCAGGCCACGAACTTATCAGTCAGCCCTGATGAGTTATTAACTTCAAACTTTCTGCATAATCACTCAAAGAGCTGAACTGCACGTGCATGTAAAGAGAGCTGTATAACTCATCTGCTTCTACCATAGGCCACGAACTTATCAATCACCTATCTGTGGACTCTTTCTGGAGCTCCAAGATCCGTATGCTCCACGACCACTGGACTAAGTGTGTAAATGTAGGAGGGGACTATGTTAAAAAATAAATGTGCTAGGTTTTCTAAAATTGACTCCTTCTACCTTAGGCCACAAACATATCAATCACCTCTGGTATATGAGCCCAAGTACATTTGCACTGTAGTATAGACACTTTTATAATAAATTTACTTTGACTTTGACATTGCTGCATTTCCTGTAGGGACAGTGCATCATCCACAAGATATTAAAGCAAGATGATCACTCCACTCCAATGGGGCATTCAGGTGAAACATTTTACCCTGCATTTACCCAGTATTTTGTGGTAAATTGGAAGGACACACTTAAATGGAAACAGAATATCTATGAGCAACAAGCGGATAAAAGGTTTGATGGGGAAACTCGGACCCATTACAGACAGGTTGGTGTTTTTGAGCTATAATTTAATGCAACTGTAATACTTTACTGTCTTCAACTGTTAATTGCAAAGGCTCAATTATTCCGTTGATGTGGTTTCTGGCTTTGGCAACGAGCGAGCTCCCGTAATTAGCCACCTGATGACTTAAGGCAGGACGTGCAGGATATTCTTGACAATTAATGACATATTACAGGTGAATATTTGAATATTTCTACCACTGCACTACATTCAACAGGTGTGTGGCTCTCTGCAAGTAGCATGGACATTCAGATACAAAGTTAAGTTTTTAAATTATATTTACCAATATCATCAGAGATGATTCATCTGCCAAATATTTTAATGTTTTAAGTATCTAAAATATATTGAAGGATGTGCTGTATATCTAAAAACACTTCATGATTTTGCCTGGGGTCATTAACATTTCTTCAGCACTTCAACCACTGTCGTCATTTTGCAGAATGTTCCTTACTCATAGTCATCTACGCAATTAGACCAGTAACTTCTCCATGGATTGTCACCTTGTCGGGGTGGAGAACCTTGTGTGGTCCTGCGATCCCGAGACCGATGCCATCTGGAGCTATGCTCCTGGTAGGGTCACCCGTGGCGGTAAGGTCGAGGGTGAGGTCCCTGACAAAGAACAATCCAACCAAGACCTCAATGGTGGAACAGGCGGATGAAGTTACTTCGAACTCAACGGCTGTGAAGGCGGATGAAGGCAGCAACAAATCCATCAGCTCCAATCGTCGTGGTTTCCGTGTCATTGGAATCAGTTGGTTGATTTGTGAAGTATCGTGTGCTTCTTGGAGTGAAACATCAAGTACATGTTAAACAAATACACGCACAGGCATCTTCACTCTGTGGGCCACTTCTTCAGAACGAAGACCATCATCCTCAACCTCGAGGGATAGCCACAATGGGACCAGTAATCACACTACAGATTTACAGTCCCTGCATGCTCGTAAAATTATTTTGATTGTTTTGGGTTGTTCTGTGTGGCTTGTACCTTCTCTTTCAGCTTTGCAGAAGCTTACCACCCTCATATTTCTGAGCATTTTATACATCATTCACTTCCCTCGGGAATAAGCCTATTCAACTAGATTACTAATGGCATTGTGTTCCTAACTGGAGTTCAGTGACAGGTTGCAAGAAATTGCTCCAATGACTTTTCTTCAGTTTAGAAGGCAGAGATATCATCATGGAATGCTGAAAGAGCTCAGCAGGTCAGGCAGTATTTATAGAGGGGAATAAACAGTTGACATTTTGGGCTGAGACCCTTCATCAGGACTGGAAAGGAAGTGGAACAGGAAAGATCAAAGTTCAAAGTAAATTTATTATCAAAGTATATGCAGTGCTTTGAAAAAGTATTCAGCCCCCACAACTATTTTTATATTTTACTCTCTCATTTTCTAAATTTAAAATATATTGAAATAGGATTTTTGAGCTAATCTACAAAACATTGTGCATCATGTCAAATCAAAAGAAAAATTCCAAAATCTGTCAACAATTTACTAAAAATTAAAAACCAAAATTGAGACTGAAAAAAATATTCATCCGCTTTGTAATTACTATGCTAACTTTTCTCGGGTACAATACTGTATATTACCTTACCAGCTCACCCAATTTGTTGATGTAGAAAATTGGAGGATCACCTGTTTTCAATGAATTCATAAGAATAAATACCCCTTCTCTCTGTAAAGTCCAACAGTATGGTAGGTTTTCAACAGACCAAACCAAAATGAAGACAAAGGAGCATTCGAGATAAGTCATGGAAATAATTGAGAAGCACAAATCTGGGGAAGTGTACAAGACCATCTCAAAGGCACTGAACATACCTTGGAGCTCAGTGCAGTCCATTGCAGAAAAGTGGAAAAAATATGAAACCACAGCCACACTGCCTGGGTCAGGCCACCCCTCTAAACTGTGACACCGGGGAAGAATGGCACTTGTACGAGAGGCTACTCAGAGTGAGTGGCCTTCTCCCTGGAACTTATAAAGCCCTGGCTTAATAAAAAGCTTATCCTTGCCCATAAAGTCTTTGCAAACGTCACTTAGAAGATACTGTAAAGATGTGGAAGAAGGTCTTGTGGTCGGATGAGACTAAAGTGGAACTTTAGGCCTCAACACTAAGTGGTACATGTGGCATAAATCTAATACTGCGCATCAGCCAGGTAACACCATCCCTACTGTAAAGCATCATGCTATGGGGATGCTTTTCAGCAGCAAGGACTGGAAATCTGGTCAGGATTGATGGGAAGATGAATGCTGCTAAATACAGAGAGATTCTGGATAGAAACCTGTTAGCCTCTGCTAGAAGGCTAAAACTGGGGAGGAAATGAGTCTTTCAGCAGGACAAAAACCCAAAGCGCACTGCCAGAGGAACCATGCAGTGGCTTCAAATGAAGAAAACTGATGTCCTTCAGTGACCTGTTCTGAGTTCTGTCCTTAGCCAAATCAAACATTTCTGGCAAGACCTCAAGACTGCTGACTACCGCCACTCCCCAACTAACCTGGCACAGCTTGAGCAATTTTGCTCCATCACGTTGTGCAAAGCAAATAGAGACTTATCTAAAAAGATAATACTGGAATAGCTGCGAGAGGTGGTTCAACAAGCTACTGAGCAAAGGGGGATGATCACTGTTGAACTGCTGACATTTCAGTTCTCGAATTTTTAGTGTTCTATGCTTCACAATTTTCCATGTTGTTTGGGCTCGACTGTGAGGGAGAAAAGGAGAGTGTGATTCACAAATAAAAATTCTCAGTTAAATTGATTAAAATGCCTGGTTGTAATACTCATTTATTTGAGCAAAGGTTTGTACATTTTCAAGGCACTGTATAATATATACAACTTGGAGATTTACCTTCCGGCAGCAAGAAAACAAAGAAACACAATAGAATCCACAAAAACTAATGAACATCCAGTGTGCTAAATGAGCCATTTCATCGCTGAGGTAGGTGAAGGGGGACTCCAGTGGCTGCAGAGTCTAGTTCACCAAATCCTTCAAGTGACTGCAAAAAATCCAGATCATTCAGATGGTTCAAAAGCACACCTCCCAAAGGAAAATTACCGGCTGTGGATTGCAGAGATGGTAGTTGAGAAAAGGTATATTCAGTAGAATAGTTTTGTAAACTGCCCTCGAAATGTCTTGGGAACATGTTGGGAACAGAAGCAAGAGTAAGAATATGCAGGAGGGAAAGAAGTACAAGCTGGTAGGTGAGGGGTAAGCCTAGGTGAGGGGGAAGGTGAGTGATTCTGACATATCTGTCCATGGCTACCTCATATTCTATTTGGGTAGCCTTCAACCTGATGACATGAAAATCAAATTCTCTCCCAATCCCTTCTTTCTTTTGCCATTCCCCATTCTGGTTCCTCTCTCATCCCTTCTGTTCTCCTCACCAGCCTATCACTTACCTCTGGTGCCCCTCCTCCTTTTCTTTCTTCCATGATCCACTGTCCTCTCCCATCAGATTCCTTCTTCTTCAGCTCTTTACCTCTTCCACTTACCTCCTCCCAGCTTCTCACTTCATCACCCCTCCCCCACCAATCCACCTTCCCCCTCACCTGGTCTCACCTAACCATTGCTAGCTTGTACTCCTTCTCCTCATCCTCATCTTCTTATTCTGACCTCTGACCCTGGCTTTCTTCCAGCAAGCCAGATACAGCCATCAGACCTGAAGGTTTCTCAGTTTACAGAACGGACCTAACTGTTGAGCCGGAAAAGGCAAAAGGTATGTGTTTCATGATAAACTCTCCATGATGCTCCAATGTGGCAGTTTTGTTGAACTTGTGTTCCTCTAACCTTGAACACGTAAAAGTCAAATGCCGTCCATTCTACTTACCTAGGGAGTTCTCCTCCGTAATTCTGACTGCAGTTTGCATACCACCAGCAGCTGATTATAATCAAGTGTTTGAGATACTGCATGATGCCATCTCCAAACAAGAAACAGTCCATCCTGATGCATTTCAAATCAAAGTCAGAGACTTGAACCAGACCTGTTTGAAGAAATTCCTGCCCAATTACCATCGGCAGAAAATCTGTAGCACCAGAGGTCCCAACACGATTGACCACTGTTATACAAAGATGAGGAATGCTTATCGTTCCTTGTCCAGACCGCATTTTGGTAAATCAGATCGCTTGGCTATCCTCCCATCTGCACAGGCAGAGGCTAAAGAGCAAAGTTCCAGAGACTGGGAGAACAAAGAGGTGGTTGCGGGAGGCAGGAGAGCAGCTACGGGATTGTTTTAAGTCGCTAGACTGAGCCATATTCAAGGACTCATCTGTAGATCTGAATGAATACACCACGGCTGTCACAGACTTTATCAAAACAGTTGTAGACGAGTGTGTCCCCATAAAATCATTCAGTCTTCCCCAATCAGAAGCCCTGGATGAACCATGAGATCCACAATCTGCTGAGGGCCAGATCAAAGGCATTCAGGTCTGGTGACCAAGTAAATTACAAAAGGTATGATCTCCAGAAAGCCATCTCATGGTCGAAGTGGCAATTCCAGACTAAACTTGGATCAATGAAGGAAGCTCAATAGTTGTGGCAGGGCTTAAATGCTATCACCTCTTAACAAAGTTAAATCAAGTGACATAGGCAACAGCTGGGCTTTGCTACCGCATGAACTCAATGCCTTCTATGCTTGCTTTGACCATCAAAACATGGATGTACCATCACGAAACTCCCACAGCTCCCAATGACCCTGTGATCTCAAACTCTGAGGCCGATGTGTAAGCAGCCTTCAAGAGGGTGGACTCACAAAAAGCGTCTGGTCTAGACAGGGTACCTGGCCAAGTGGTAAAAACCTGTACTGATCAACTGCCTGGCGTGTCCACTGAGATCTTTAACCTCTCGCTTTGATAGTCTGAGGTATCCATCTACCTGAAGCAGGCTTCATTCATACCAGTGCCTAGAAGAGTGTGGTAACCACCCTCAGTGACTTATTTGTTATTATTTCTTTCTTTTGATATTTGCACAGTTTGTTGTCTTTAGCACACTGTTTGAATGTTCAAGCTGGTGCAGTCTTTCATTGATTATTATGGTTATTATTCTATGGATTTATTGAGTGTGCCCACAAAAAAGTGAATCTCAGGGTAGTATACAGTGTGGTGACATTCAGTATATGTACCTTGATAATAAATTTACTTTAGAATATAGAACATAGAAACATAGAAAACCTACAGCACAATACAGGCCCTTCGGCCCACAAAGCTGTGGCGAACATGTCCTTACCTTAGAACTACCTAGGCTTTACCTATAGCCCTCTATTTTTCTAAGCTCCATGTAGCCATCCAGGAGTCTCTTAAAAGACCCTATCGTTTCCGCCTCCACCACTGCCGCCAGCAGCCCATTCCACGCACTCACCACTCTCTGCATAAAAAACTTACCCCTGACATCTCCTCTGTACCTAATTTTGAACTTTTAACTTTTCTTTTGCAGTCTTGATGAACGGCCTCGGCCTGAAATGTCGACTATTTACTCCCCTCCATAGATGCTGCCTGGCCTACTGAGTTCCTCCTACATTTTGTGTACTTTGCTCAAGATTTCCAGCATCTGCAGAATATCTCGTGTGTGCATTCATGGAGTATCAGATTTCTCTGGCAATGCCAGGTGGCTTATTCAAACTATCCAGTGACCAGCTATTCACCTTGCATTAAAATCACCAACCTTGTTAATTACTTACCTTAAGTTATAAGCTTAATAGAAAATCAACTATATAATTAAGTGCATAACTAAGTAAATGTATTAGACCTATTGATTTAAATTAAGCTACTTCCCCTCCACCATCAGATCACTGAACAGTCCATGAATCCACGAAACTACCTCCACATCTTGTGTTCTTTTTGCACTATTTATTTATTTTTATATATTTTATTTTATAGTCGTTTTTATGTATTGCAATAAGGGCGAAGAATTGTCTCAGTTCAAACACAACTTCAAAAGCTTTTGGTCAACCTAACCGCTCAATACTACAGGTTAGTCACAAACAAGAGGCAAAATGGAGATTTACATACCAGTAGGAAATGGGGCGACTCATTGGGAAAAGGAGGAAAGAGAGGTGCAAGAGGCTGAGGTGCAAAGATGGAACTTGTTGCAGTTGGAAAGGTCGGTGTGCGGTAATCTCCAAATGTTTCTGTGATATATGGATCAAGCAGATGTTGATACCCAGTGACGGCTGGAGGCTCGCACCCAAAGGACTTGCTGCTCAGTGAAGATGAGTACACATCCGCTGAGTAATGTTTGGATGAAGGGCAATGAGGCAGGTCAGAATCGGAGAGGTAAGGTCTTCTTACACCGTAGTAGCTGGGTATAACATGAGAACCTATTCCAACAGAATCAAGACATGTTATTACTCATTCCAGCTGGTCAATAAAACTCAACATTATTAGCAATCATAAAAAGCTCTAAATATAGAATATAGAACATTGCAGCACAGTACAGGCCCTTCAGCCCACGATGTTGTGCTGACCTTTTAACCAACTCCAAGATCAATCAAGCCCTTCCCTCCCACACAGCACTCCATTTTTCTATCATCCATGTACCTATCCATGTCTCTTAAATGCCCCTAATATATCTGACTCTACCACCACCCCAGCACCACTCTCTGTAAAGAACTTACCTCTGACATTCTGCCAATACCTACTTTCAATCACCCTCATATTAGACACTTACACCCTGGGAAAAAATCTCTGGCTATCCATTCTATCTATGCCTCATATCATCTTGATGATTTTAACTGGCAATTGAAAACACTAGCTAGAGGATCCCTTATTTAATTGAACTGAAGGACGCATTGCTTTTTTTATCCTGTTTAGTTGTAGGTATTGTGAGAATTAGAGACACTGTTTTGGGTGGTTTGAATTTGTCAGAATAAAACATGCAGCTGGAAGCACATACAAGGGTAGAAATTGGCCTGGGGTCGTTTTTGAGCTTATAATCAATGAAGGGGTAGATGCTGGCCTGACACTCTAGGGAATTGGTGCTGGGACAACTGGGTCAACAGGACGGGGCAAATGTCACTTGTTCCTTCACATTGCCCATCAACATGTACTTCACCAGACCACTGCTAAACTACAATTAGGAATGCCAACCATTCCATGCCTAGACTACATTTGGGACATCTGATCACTTCCAGTAAGATGGTGGTGCGTGTGAACACAGCGGCCTCTGGGGGGCCAATCAAAGGTACTTTTTTCTTTGTAAAATCCATTTCTTATGATCCAAAGGCAATTCTACTCCAAGAATATCGGGTACTGCAGGCCACTCCATCAGTGAGCTGCTCATTGATCACAGTAGCCGGACTGGTGTCGGCGGTGGAGCCGGCCGAGGTGTCGACAGGGCAAGCCAGGATGTTGGAGAAGGAGACGGTTGGGATGTTAGAGGAGCAGGTTTGGGTACATGAAGAGCTGGCATGACAGCAGACCGTGATGCTGCCCACTACTCGGAAACTTCGAAGTTGGTGCAGTTCAACCATGGGAGATTGTCTCGGACATTTCACTTGCGATCTCAAGACTCTGATAATTAAAATTGATTTGATTTGATCTGATGTTGATTTGATTTGACTTGGCTGTCCTTCTCCTGTCTGCATAGAGGCAGAGGTTAAAGAGCAAAGCTCCAGAGATTAGGACAACAAAGAGGTGGTTGCAGGAGGCAGAGGAGTGGCTACGGGATTGCTTCAAGTCAGTGGTCTAGGCCGTGTTCAAAGACTCATCTGTGGATCTGAATGAATTCACCACGGTTGTCACGGACTTCGTAAAAACAGTTGTAGACGAGTGTATCACCACAAACTCATTCAGAGTCTTCACCAACCAGAAGCCCTGGATAAACCATGAGATCCGCAATCTGCTGAGGGCCAGATCCGAGGCATTCAAGACTGGTGACCCTGAAAGTTACAACGGGTCCAGGTACGATCTCCAGAACGCCATCTCACAGATGAAGTGGCAATTCTGGACTAACTTTGAATCTCTGAAGGAGCTTGACAGTTGTGGCATGGCTTGAATGCTATCGCCTGTTACAAAGCTAAATCAAATGATATGGGAGACAGCAGGGCTTTGCTTCCAGGTGAGCTCAATGCCTTCTATGCTCGTGTTGACTGTCAAAACTTGGAGGAATCATCACAAACTCCCACAGCCCCTGATGATCCTGTGATTACAGTCTCTGAGGCCAATGTGAGAGCAGACTTCAGGAGGATGAACCCACGGAAAGCATCCAGTCCAGATGGGGTACCTGGCCAAGCACTAAAGACCTGTGCAGATCAACTGGCTGGAGTGTTCACTGAGATCCTTAACCTCTTGCTTTGGCAGTCTGAGGTGCTCACATGCTTCAAGCAGGCTTCAAATATACCGGTGCCTAAGAAGAACATGGTGGTCTGCCTCAATGTCTATCATCCAGGAGCACTTACATCCACAGTGATGAAGTGTTTTCTGAGGTTGGTGATGAAACATATCAATTCCTGCCTGAGAAGCAGTCTGCTTCAATTTGCCTACCAGCACAATAGGTCCACAGCAGATGCCATTTAATTGGCTCTTACTTCAACCCTGAAAACATCTGGACAGCAAAGATACATTCATCAGGATGCTCTTTATAGACTACAGCTCAGCATTCAATACCATCATCTCCTCAAAACTAATCAATAAGCTCCAAGACCTTGGCCTCAATACCTCCTCGTGTAATTGATTTCCTCACTCGCAGACCCCAGTCAGTTCAGATTGGCAACAACATCTCCTCCACAATCTCCATCAGCACAGGTGTACCACAAGCTGTGTGCTTAGTCCCCGATCTACTCGCCTTACACTTACGACTGTGAGGCTAAACACAGCTCCAATGCCATGTTTAAGTTTGCTGATGACATCACTGTTGTAGGGCAAATCAAAGGTAGTGATGAATCAGCATATCGGAGGGAGATTGAAAATCTGTCTGAGTGGTGCCACAATAACAACCTCTCACTCAATGTCAGCAAGACCAAGGAGCTGATTATTGACTTCAGGAGAAGGAAATTGGAGGTCCATGAGTCAGTTCTCATTGTGGGATCAGAGGTGGAGAGGGTCAGCAACTTTAAATTCCTCGGTGTGATCATTTTGGAGGATCTGTTCTGAGCCCAGCAACAAAGTGTAATTACGAAGAAAGGACAGCAGAACCTCTACTTCCTGACGAGTTTGCGAAGATTCAGTGTGACATTGAAAACTTTGACAAACTTCTGTAGATGTGTGGAGAAGAGTATATTGACTGGTTACATCACAGCCTGGTATGGAAACAACTACCCTTTTGAATGGAAAATCCTACAAGGAGTAGTGGATACGGCCCAGTCCATCATGAGTAAATCCCTCCCCACCATCAAGCACATCTACACAAAACGTTGTCACAGGAAAGCAGCATCCATCATCAGGGACCCCCACCACCAGGATATGCTCACTTCTCACTGCTGCCATCAGGAAGGAGGTACAGGAGCCTCAGGACCCACACCACTTGGTTCAGGAACAGTTATTACCCCTCAACCATCAGGCTCTTGTACCAGAGGGGTTAACTTCACTCAACTTCACTTGCCCCATCACTGAACAGTTCCCTCAACCTATGGACTCACTTTTAAGGACTCTTTATCTCATGTTCTCCATATTTATTGCTTAATTATTTATTATTTTTATTACTACTATCATTTTCTTTTGTATTTTCATTTGCACATCGGTTGTTTGTCCATCCTGTTGTGTATATGGTGACATATATGTACTTTGATAATAAATAAACTTTGAATTTTGATGATTATAAACAGTAGCATTTAGCTGAACATCCAATACGCCTTTGGTATGTGGAAGTGAACCAGTGCACCCAGAGGAAACCCATGTGGTCATAGAGTTATAGTGCACTACATCACAGAAACGGGACCTTTCAGCCAAATCAGTCCAAGCCAAACTCTTGTTGCGTCTGGTCCCATGGACCCACACCTGGATCATAGCCCTCCATATTCTTTCATCCATGCACCTGTCCAAATTTCTCTTAAATATTGAAATTCAACCACATCCACCACTTGTGCTGGAAGCTCATTCCACTCTCTCAACACCCTCTGAGTGAAGAAGTGTCCTGTGATGTTCTTCTTAAACATTTCCCCTTTCATGCTTAACCCACGACCTCTGGTTGTAGTCTCTCCCAACCTCAGTGGAAAAAGCATGACCCTACATTTACTCTATCTACACCCCTCATAATTTTGTATACCTCTATCAGATCTCTCCTCAATTGCCTACGCTCCAGAAAATAAAGTTCTAATCTATTCAACCTTTCCTTTTAACTCAGGTCCTCAAATTCCAGCAACATCCTTGTAAATTTTCTTTGTACTCTTTCAATCTTATTGTTATTGTTCCTGTAGGTGGATGAACAGAACTACACACATAGGGAGAACATGCAAACTTCACACAGAAGGGCAGGAAGTCAGGATGGAAGCCAAGGCCCTGGTGCTCTCATGCAGCTGTATTACGTCGAGCAACACTGTGCCTCTTCATTTAAGCTCTGATATCATTGCCTCTTAATGAAATTCTCCAGCAAAGATCACTCGCCTCCTGTGAGAATTCTGTTCTGGGATTGCATTCTTCCCATTTAACATCTAAAGAGGAAACATCTACTGTCTGGATCATCTCTCCCATGTGGAACGTGGCTTTTCAAAGTAGGTGAGCAGTTTCAGCCCAGAGTGTTTGGGTATAGATCAGAAAAAATTATGTTGGTATTACTGAAGTATGAACACACCATGCTTGGTTATGTCTCATATTATGTTATAAAACATCTAATGAAATTAATGTTTTGGCCCCCTTATCTAAGAAAAGACATGCTGGCATTGGGGAGGGCCACAATAAGGTTTACAAGAATGACCCTGACAATCAAAGTGTTAATGTATAAGGAGTGTTTGATGGCTTTGGGCCTGTGCTCACTGGAGTTTAGAAGAATGAGGGGGGATCTCATTGAAACCTATCAAATATTGAAAGGCCTCAATAGAGTGGATGTGGAGAGGATGTTTCCTATAGTGGGGGAGTCTAGAATCAGAGGTCGCAGCCTCAGAAACGAGGAACATCCATTTAGAACAGAAATGAGGAGGAATTTCTTTAGCCAGAGGGTGGTGAATCTGCAGAATTTATTGCCACAGACACCTGTGGAGGCCAAGTCATTGGATACATTTAAAGTGAAGGATGATAGGTTCTTGATCAGTAAGGACATCAAAGGTTACGAGGAGAAGGCAAGAGAATGGGGTTGAGAGGGATAATAAATCAGTCATGACAGATTGGTGGAATAGACTCAATGGGCTAAATGGCCTAATTCTCCTGTGTCTTGTGGTCTTATGAAGGGTCACAAAAATAGTCCTTTCTATATATGTCCTTTCTCATATTACAACAGCAACCATTAAGTTATTATTACTTTATTATAACATTAAACATTGGTATGGGCACCACGGTAACGTGGAGGTTAGCACAACGCTATCACAGCTCACGGCATCAGAGTTCGGAGTTCAATTCCAGTGCTGTCTGCAAGGAGTTTGTACGTTCTCCGTGTGGAATGCATAGATTTCCTCCCACAGCCCAAGGACGTACTGGTTGGTAGGTTCATTGGTCATTGCAAATTGTCTTCCGATTAGGCAAGGGTTAAATCGAGGAACTGCTGGGCAGTACAGCTTCAAGGGCCAGAAGGGCTTGTTCCATGCTGTAGCTCAATAAAGATATAAATATATTGTTAGATATCCTGATGGTATAAATATACCTATATTTCTTTTGAAGTGATTTGCATATGAGGTCATTATAAATTAATTATTTTATTGTCAGTTTTTCTCTGCAGCTTTTCCACTTTGAGGAAATGAACTTGCACAAATCATTTATCTGTATTGATCTCATGCAGTAGGCAAATCATTTTACTGTTATAACACAATGTACTTTAAATGGAACTACACTGTCCATGCGTGCACAGGTGCAATGAAAAACTCGCAGCAGCATCACAGGGACAGACGATCAAATACACAACATTCACAAGAGAAAGATAAATTAAACATAAGTTATACACAGTTGGAAAGAAAGAGTCCATTTAAGCGCACAGAGGTCAACGTTTTCATTGTGTTGCTAAGCTGTAGTGATAATGGCTTTGCCAGTTGATTCAATAACTGAATGATTGAAGGGAAATAGTTGCTCCTGAATCTGGTGGTCTGAAAATGCAGGTTCTGTACCTCCTGCCCAAGAAGATGGCATGGCCATCTTGATGATGGGGATAAGACCATAAGACATAGGACCAGAATTAGGCCAGTCAGCTCTGCCATTCCATCATGGCTGATCCCGGATCCCACTCAACCCCACACACCTACCTTTTCACTATATCCTTTGATGCCCTGACCAGTCAGGAAACTATCAACTTCCACCTTAAATGTACCAATGGACTTGGCCTCCACCGGAGTCTGTGGCAGAGCACTCCACATATTCAATTTTTACTCTCTAGCTAAAAAAAAAATCCTCCTTACCTCAGTTCTAAAAGGTCACCCCTCAATTTTGATGCTGTGCCCTCTAGTTCTGGATACCCCACCAGAGGAAACATCCTTGCCACATTCACCTTGTCTAGTCCTTTCAACATTCGGTAGGCTTCAATGAGACCCCCACACATTCTTGTAAATTCCAGTGAGTACAGGCCCAAAGCTGCCAAATGCTCCTCGTATGTTAACCCTTTCATTCCCAAAATCTTCCTCGTGAACCTCCTCTGGACTCTCTCCAATGACAATACATCCTTTCTGAGATAAGGGGCCCAAAACTGTTGACAATACTCCAAGTACAACCTGACTAGTGTCTTATAAAGCCTCAGCATTACCTCCTTCTTTTTATATTCTATTCTCCTTGAAATAAATACTAACATTGCATTTGCCTTCTTTACCACAGACTCAACCTGTAAACTAACATTCTGGGAGTCTTGCATGAGGAATCCTAAATCCCTCTGCACCTCTGATGTTTGAACCTTCTCCCCATTTTGATAATAGTCTGCACTATTGTTCCTTTTACCAAAATGCATTATCAGACATTTCCCAACACTGTATTCCATCTACCACTTTTTTTGCCCATTCTTCCAATTTATCTAAGTCCTGCTGCAATCACATTTCTTCCTCAGCACTACCTACCCCTCCACCTATCTTTGTATCATCCGCAGACTTTGCCACAAAGCCATTAACTCCATTAACCAAATCATTGACAAACAATGTGAAAAGCATCAATCCCAATACTGACCCCTGAGGAACACCACTAGTCACTGGTAGCCAACCAGAAAAGGCTCCCTTTTCATCCCACTTACCATCTTCCTAACTGTCAACCATTCCTCTATCCATCTATTTCCTGTAACACCACAGGATTTTATTCTGTTAAGCAGCCTTATGTGTGGCACCTTATCAAATGCTTTCTGAAAATGCGAGTAAATGGCATCCACTGCCTCTCCTTTGTCCACCCTGCTTGTAACTTCCTCAAACTCTAACAGATTTGTCAGGCAAGATCTTCCTTTACAGAAACCATGTTGACTTTGACTTACTCTATCATTAGCCTTCAAGTACCCCGAAACCTCATCCTTCATTATAGACTCAAACACTTTCCCGACCACTGAGATTAAGCTAACTGGCCTATAATTTCTTTTCTTTTGTCTTCTTCCCTTCTTAAAGAGTGGAGTGACACTTCCAATCTTCCAGTCCTCCAGGACCATACCAGAATCAAGTGATTCTTGAAAGATGATGGATCTTTGATGATGCCTGCCTTCTTAAGGCAGGACCACATCCAGATACTACCAATGGTGCGGATGGATGTGCCCATGACACATTGAGCTCAGTCCACTAGTCTCCGCAGCTTCTCATGTTCCCGTGCATTCAAATTGCTGTAGAAGGCCTTAATGCAACCAGTCAGTGCACTTTCAACAATACAAGAGTGGAAGTTTATTGGTGTATTTGATGATAAGAAAAAGTTGCTTCACTTCCTGATGTTGAGATCTGAGGTTGACCTGTTGAAGCTGTGTTGCATTCTTAGTAAATGTCAGTAATGCATGAATCACCTCCACTAGTGTAGGTTTATTTATTGCATATGACCAACATTGTCTTAACAATGAGGCCCTCTGTTAGTCAGGGTCGAACATGGATGTTGTATCCCAGCTGTCAACATGATACGCAAGACTGGAGAGCAAGCTGTTGACAATGTAGCAGGCTCCCCCTCTCCACGCATCTGCGAGCCCGAAGGAATGATAGGGACCAATACAGTTTGGCACCAGCGGTGTCGCAGGAGTTGCCAGTCAGCATTAAACTCAGTGTCGGACTGCCTTAGGGACTCCAGCTCCGGATTTTTCCTCAGGGTTTACTCCCGAAGCCTTTCCCATGAGTAGGTAGAGCCACAAGGCAGCGGAGGTTTGAGATCAGAGTTTTTCTTCTCCAAGATGAGCTGCCAACCATGGCTGACGAGCTCTATCTGCCTAAAACAACTGGTTTTAAGGCACCAGTAATTCGCTTTTGCCCCTTCTCCTGTCAGTAGAAATGGTTCCGCTGAGCTTAGTAGCTAAGCCACATGTAAAGGCCAGGAGCTGGGCTTGGTTGTCAGAGTCTATTTGACATGCCCGCCATTGGGAGAATGTAATAGGTAGTGGAAGCTTGTCCGCACTACTTCCTCTGGCTAGAACAACCTGAACAATGTGTTACAGTTGAAATGAGTAAGCCAAGGCTCAATAAATGATAATTACTGGAAAAGGCACCTAGCAGGGAACCGACGGTGATCAGGAGGGCCAAGGTCCCAGGATGAGGCTATCCCATTGCACTTCGGGTGTGCTGACGCCTGCGATATCCCCAAATGCCCTCGTACCCCATCCGTTATTTATTTTTATACTCATATTCTTTCTCTCACTCTCCTTTTTCTCCCTCTGTCCCTCTGAATATACTCCTTGTCCATCCTCTGGTTTCCCCCCACCCTTGTCTTTCTCCCTGGGCCTCCTGTCCCGTGATCCTCTCGTATCCCTTTTGCCTATCACCTGTCCAGCTCTTGGCTCCATCCCTCCCCCTCCTGTCTTCTCCTATCATTTCGGATCTCCCTCTCCCCCTCCCACTTTCAAATCTCTTACTAACTCTTCTTTCAGTTAGTCCTAACGAAGGGTCTCGGACTGAAACGTCAACGGTACCTCTTCCTAGAGATGCTGCCTGGCCTGCTGTGTTCACCAGCAACTTTGATGTGTGTTGACAGAATTACTAGCAGTTTTATGGTAGAATTATGTGTTCGTCCATCGTTGACGTCGATGAGGACCTCGACACCATGATGATGGTGTCGAGACTAGCGCGTGATTTGGATTTAAGAGAGGGAGAGTTGTGCAGCGTCAGCCTCACTCTCTCTTCCCAATTCCCATCTGGATCCAGTGGCAAGACAGAGTTGAGACAGCTGGAGATGGGACTAGGCGCAGTGGATGACCAGGACGTCTTTTGTGTCTTGTCCTGCTCTACACGTTCCACGACGCTTGCAGAGACCGCCTTCTTGACCGTTGGACCTTCCATAGGTCTCGTCCGCTCAATCCGCCGGAGTCTGTCTTCACATGCTGGGATAGACATCTCCCTATCACAGCACCACAGTAATTCTACCACATAAATGTTAACCTTATTCTAATCATGAGCAAGAGTTAGCAACTTATTAAAAAGCAAAGACTACTTGGATCATTTCTTGTCTACCTCAACAATTCACCAGGACATATTGGGTGAGGCCTAATTTAGAGGTACAGCATGAACAGGCCCTTCCAACCCAACGAGCCATGCTGCTCGGCAACACACTAATTTAACCCTAGCCTAATCACAAGATAATATACAATGACCAATTAACCTACTAACATCTTTGGACTGTGGGAGGAAACCAGAGCACCCGGAAGAAACCCACATGGTTATGGGCAGAACGTACAAACTCCTTACAGACTGCGTCAGTATTGAACTCCGATGGTCCGAGCTGTGATTGTGTCGCACTAACTGCTACGCTACTGTGACGCTTCACAGGACCGTTGCCAAGGTTGCTTCTTGACACGCAGCTTTTTTTAAACCTGCAGCTCGCTAACATCCAGAAACGAAATGTCAGTATTCAATAGAGGAGGGAATGAACAGTATATTGTACTTTCTGAATTTTTGTTTTATTTGGTGTGAAGTTTTAATCACCTTCATGGAGGCAGCAAACACAGAAGACAGAACCTAAACCACAAGTTAAAACCCTTTCATCCCATTTAACACTTTGCAAATATTTGGCAGAAATTCCACTTACCAGGCATTTGGACATAAGCTGATGATTGGGAGGAATTGGTTCCTGTCTAAAGAGGAAGGAATGTTTATTGTTAAATGTAATCAACAGTATATTCAGTACAGATGATCAGTAAGATTTAGAGTGAGGCACCAGCTTAGCAGAGTGTCCCATTCCATGTTTATTTATTGAGCTACAGCATGGAACAGGTCCCTCCGGCCCTCAAGCCGCACCACTCAATAACTCACCGAGCTGACCCCAGCCTAATCACAGGACAATTTACAATGACCAATTAACCTGCTAACCAGTGTGTCTTTGGATTGTGGGTGGAAACCCACGATGTTCATGGGGAGAATGTCCAAACTCCTCACAGATGGCGCTCAAATTGAACTACGAACTTTGAATCGCCCCAAGGTGTAATAGCATCGTGCTAACCGTTATGGTGTCCAGCAACGATACAACTCAGCAACACCTCCAATCTTTTTATATTTTTAAGGAGGCTTTATTTAATGTCTCCCTGGCATAAATGTGGTCAAAGATGGACTTACTGACCAAAACAAGGGGAAGCCAACATGATAAAAGAGCAGAGTTTTTCTCTGTGTGATAGAACGTGGAAGGCAGACAGTATAGCACAGCACACAGGCCTTCCTGCTCACCATGTCTGTGCCAACTTTGAAGCCAATTTTATCTAATTCCATCATCTATCTATTCCCTGCCTCTACATGTGTCCATCTAAATGTCTCTTAAACATTTCTGCCTGTATCTGCTTCTAGTGCCTTCCCTGGCAACACCTCAAAAGGTAGCATCCATTAGCAAAGACCCTCACCATCTAGGACAAGCCCTCTTATCAATAATAACATCAAGGAGGATGTACAGGAACATGAAGACCCAAACTCAATGATTCAGGAACAGTTTCTTCCCTTCCACCACCAACGGACAATGAACCCATGAACATGCCCTCATTTTCCCTCTTTTGTATTTCTAGTTATTTATTGTAACTGAAGTAATATTGTTACATCTTGCACTGTACTGCTGCCAGAAAACAATAAATTTCGTGACAGACATCAGTGATAATAAATCGGATTCTGATTCTCGGGACCTATCACTGTCTGTGTAAAACTTTGCCTTGCACATCCCCTGTAACCTTTCCATCTGTCGTCCTAAACTTTTGCTCTTCTGTATTTGATATTTCCTTCCCGAGAAGAAGACTTTCTTATGACCTATCCTACTTATATCTCTTATGTTGGCAGCACAACAGTGTAGAAGCTAGCATAACGCTTTACAGTGCCAGCGTCCACAGATTCGGATTCAATTCCTGCTGCTGTCTGTAAGGTATTTGTATGTTCTCTCTGTAACTGACTGTAAGGTACTTGTACAGTGGCATGCAAAAGTTTGGGCACCCCTGGTCAAAATTTCTGTTGCTGTGAATAGTTAAGCGAGCAGAAGATGAACTGATCTTCAAAAGTCATAAAGTTAAAGATGAAACATTCTTTTCAACTTTTTAAGCAAGATTAGTGTATTATTTTTGTTTTGTACAATTTTAGAGTGAAAAAAGGAAAGGAGCACTATGCAAAAGTTTGGGCACACCAAGAGATTTGAGCTCTCAGATAACTTTTACCAAGGTCTCAGACATTAATTAGCTTGTTAGGGCTATGGCTTGTTAACAGTCATCGTTAGGAAAGGCCGGGTGATGCAAATTTCAAAGCTTTACAAATACTCTGACTCCTCAAACCTTGTCCCAACAATCAGCAGCCATGAGCTCCTCTAAGCAGCTGCCTAGCTTGCTGAAAATTAAAATAAATGATGCCCACAAAGCAGGAGAAGGCTATAAGAAGATAGCAAAGCATTTTCATAGAACCATAGAACACTACAGCACAGAAAACAGGCCATTTGGCCATTCTAGTCTGTGCTGAAACATTATTCCACTACACTCCTCAGTGCCCTACCATTTACTGTGTATGTCCTACCTTGATTTGTCCTTCCAAAATGCAACACCTCACACTTGTCTGCATTAAATTCCATCTGCCATTTTCTGGCCCATTTTTCCAGTTGGTCCAGATCCCTCTGCGAGCTTTGAAAGCCTTCCTCGCTGTCCACAACACCTCCAATCTTCGTGTCATCAGCAAACTTGCTGATCCAATTTACCACATTATTATCTAGATCATTGATATAGACAACAAACAACAATGGTCCCAGCACAGATCCCTGAGGCACACCACTAGTCACAGGCCTCCAGTCTGATAAGCAATCATCCACTACCACTCTCTGTCTTCTCCCACACAGCCAGTTTCGAATCTAGTTTACAACCTCTCCATGGATACCTAGTGTCTGAACCTTCCAAACTAACCTCCTATGTGGGACCTCGTCAATGGCCTTATAAAGTCCATGTAGACAACATCCACAGCCTTTCCCTCATCTACTTTCTTGGTAACCTCCTCGAAAAACTCTACAAGATTCGTTAAACACGATCTACCATGCACAAAGCCATGCTGACTATCCTTAATCAGCTCTTGGCTGTCCAAATACTTGTATATCCGATCTCTCAGAACACCTTCCAATAATTCAGGCTCAGGCTCACCGGCCTGTAATTACCTGGTTTACTTTTGGAACCTCTTTTAAACAACGGAATAACATGAGCTACCCTCCAATCCTCCAGCACCATACCCGCAGCTAAGGACATTTTAAATATTTCTGCCAGGGCCCCTGCAATTTCTACACTAGTCTCTCTCAAGGTCCAAGGAAATATCATGTCAAGCCCAGGGGATTTATCTACCTTTATTCACTGTAAGGCAGCAAGCACCTCCTCCTCTTTAATCTCTATATGTTCCATGACACTGCTGCTTGTTTCCCTTCCTTCCATATACGCTATGCCAGTTTCCTGAGTAAATAATGATGCAAAAAAATTGTTTAAGATCTCCCCCATCTCGTGAGGCTCCACGCATTGATGACCACTCTGATCTTCTAGGGGACCAATTTTGTCCCTTACTATCCTTTTACACTTAATATACTTGTAGAAACCCTTTGGGTTTACCTTCACATTATCTGACAAAGCAACCTCATGCCTTTCAGGTAGCCGTTTCCTTAGTTTGTAACGTAATTAAGATATGACAGTTAACAGGAACGGTGGAGGTCAAGTGGAGGTCTGGAAGACCAAGAAAACTTTCCGAGAGAACTGCTTGTAGGATTGCTAGAAAGGCAAATCAAAACCCCCTTGTGACTGCAAAAGACCTTCAGGAAGATTTAGCAGACTCTGGAGTGGTGGTGCACTGTTCTACTGTGCAGTGACACCTGCACAAATATGACCTTCATGGAAGAGTCATCAGAAGAAAACCTTTCCTGCGTCCTCACCACATTTGCAAATGAACATCTAAACAAGCCTGCTGCATTGTGGACTGATGAAGTTAAAACAGAGCTTTTTGGCCGCAATGAGCAAAGGTATGTTTGGAGAAAAAAGGGTGCAGAATTTCATGAAAAGAACATCTCTCCAACTGTTAAGCACAGGGGTGGATCAATCATGCTTTGGGCTTGTGTTGCAGCCAATGGCACGGGGAATGTTCACTGGTAGAGGGAAGAATGAATTCAATTAAATACTAGCAAATTCTGGAAGCAAACATCACACCATCTGTAAAAAAGCTGAAGATGAAAAGAGGATGGCTTCTACAACAGGATAATGATCCTAAACACACCTCAAAATCCACAATGGGCTACCTCAAGAGGTGCAAGCTGAAGGTTTTGCCATGGTCCTCTCAGTCCCCTGACCTAAACATCATTGAAAATCTGTGGATAGACCTCAAAGGAGCAGTGCGTGCAAGACGGCCCAAGAATCTTAGAGAACTAGAAGCCTTTTGCAAGGAAGAATGGGCGAAAATCCCCCAAACAAGAATTGAAAGGCTCTTAGCTGGCTACAGAAAGCGTTTACAAGCTGTGATACTTGCCAAAGGGGGTGTTACTAAGTACTGACCATGCAGGGTGCCCAAACTTTTTGCTTTGGGCCCTTTCCCTTTTTTGTTATTTTGAAACTTTAAAAGATGGAAATAAGAAAGTAATCTTGCTTAAAATATTAAAGAAATGTGTCATCTTTAACTTAATGCCTTTTGGAAATCAGGTCATCTTTTACTCGCTTAGCTATTCACAGTAACAGAAATTTTGATCGGGGTGCTGGAACTTTTGCATGCCACTGTATGTTCTCCCTGTAACTGTCTGTAAGGTATTTGTATGTTCTCCCTCTAACTCCCCAGTATTTGTATGTTCTCCCAGAGTAAGCTCTGGTTTATATGCTCTATTTTCCTCCCACATTCAAAAGACATCCTGGGTTAGGGTTAGTGAGTTGTGGGCATACTGTATTGGCGCCAGAAGCATGGTAACACTTGTGAGCTGCCCTCAGCACATCCTTGGAAAGTGTTGGTCATTAACACAAATTACATTTCAGTATACAGTATACAGTAACAAATGAAGCTATTCTTTAATGATTTTATATACTTCCATCAGATTGTCACTCAGCATCCAATGCTTCCAAGTAAACGATGTAATACTCTCCAATCTAGTTAACATCCCAGTGAACATCTGCAGAATATCCACAGCCTCCATAGCATTTCCTATGGTGTGTCAACCAGAACTACACACTATGCTTCAAATATGAACCAATCAATGTTTTATATACCAGCAACATGACTTGCCAACTTTTATACTCAGTAACTCAAGCAATGAAAGCAAACGTACCACACTCCTTCTTTACCACCCTATCCCGTTGTGTTGCTATCTTCAGACACAATTGCAACCTGAGATCCCTCTGTACATCAATGTTCCTGAGGACCCTGCCACTTCCCTCACTGGTCATCATTCTCCCTAAAAGGAGAAATAAAGAGATCAAGTGGGAGTTTGCCTCAGTGACAGCTCACTCCCTTAAAGCTAGATCTACCTCTCCTCCTCTACTGGAATCATTTTTATGCAAAAATATTAACAGCACAATTTGCATGCTGCAACAGTTAATACTTTTAGATGTTGTTGGCTGAGCACTAGGAGCTTTTGCCACTTATTTGCCTTGTGTTCTGCTCTCCTTAAGGAAATGAACTTATTATCTGGCTGAGGTAACAGTTGTCAAACAAGTTGCATTTATTGTGAGAGGGGTTTCTATGATAAGCAGTCTGTCACCTGACATCAGGAGCCAGCATTAGGAAAAACATGAATCAGTCACGGGGTGGAGCTAAATGCTCTCCAGATTAGAAGACAATCTGTTCTTGAATCTCAATGAATTGGTGCGGATGTTTCAATCTCTCATTTTTATCTCAGAGGGAGAACAAAGGGAGAATAGACTGGGACCATGGTCAGGGTTGGAAAGTTTCAACAGACAACATAACAGCAAAGATCAGAATTTGAAAGCTAATTGTTAGAAAATGTTAGAATTGATAATTCTGAAGATCTTTGGCACATTTTTGCAAGATGAAAGGAGCTATATAAATGGAAGCTGCTGTTGTTATTGGAAGCAAAGGAAATTTTGTTGGAGTGATCGAGCGGTGCTGAAACTGTCTTCACCATAAGCAGATCAATACTGTGAAATTAGCAAAGAAATGTATCTACAGCCACATCCAACCAATTCACATCATGATTCAATGGAACTAACCTTTTACACAGACTGTCAGAACTACTGTGGTACCTGTGTCCTCCACATGAAACCTGCTGGATATGAGCTCAGCAGTGGCAATGGTACACAATCATGTGGGACCTGAGTCCAGTGGCAACCATTCTAATCCCCCATCTCAACACAAGCTGGAAGAGGCACTCATATGGCTGAATCTCATACTATGCTTCATTTTCAATTACTGCCAGGGTGGGAAAGAGGTGGACTAAGTCACGAGATGGTTGTAGAGTTGCCTGCTTTGCATGCACTGGTTTCATCACTAGCTCAATAGATTTCAGTTACTTTTCAATTTTGAACTATTGGTCTTTTGCCTATTTCTGATTTTAATCAGTTCAGCATCAAATGACAGGTTTTTCACTATCTAGAATCTATACTCAGTGACCACTTTAATAGATACACCTTGGAATCCATTGAGATCTTCTGCTGCTTCAAGGTTCACTTTAAGGTTTGACGTGCTGTGCATTCAGAAATGTTTTTCTGCACACCATTGCGGTAACATGTGGCTATTTAAGTTACTCTTGCCTTCCTGTCAGCTTGAAGGAGTCTAGCCTTTCTCCCCTGACCTCTCTCATTAACAAGAAGTTTTCACCCACAAAACTGTCACTCACTGCATGCTTCTTGCACCATTCTCTGTAAACTCTAGAGATTACTGTGTGTGAAAATCCCAGGAGGTCAGCAGTTCCTGAGATACTCGAGCTGCCCCATCTGGCACCAACAATCATTCCACAGTCAAATTCACTTAGATCACATCTCTTCCCAATTCTGACATTTGGTCTGAGCAACTGAGCCTCTTGACCATGTCTGCATGTTTTTAAGCATTGAGGTGCTGCTGATGAGATATTTGCATTAATAAGCAGGTGTACTGGCCTCTGAGTGTAAGTTCTGGAATTGTGCCCTCACACAAATGTCAGAATATAGCAGTTTAGAAACAAGAGGTTGCTATGTGGTCCCTGTCGCCTAATCTACCAACACTGTCTGAACTATTACTCTGTGCTTTCCTTTTTAGAATTTCCATTTTGGTTCACAAAGAACTACCCCAGATCCCAAAAGTGAATTTTACTTTCTTTCTTTTTAAATCTTTTTATTGAATAAGTATACAAAAAGGTAAGCCATATAAACATTAATACAATGTTAAAATATAATAAAATTCCAGAAGGTATCAATACCAAAAAAAAATACTACAAACAATGTAATTTAAACATAAGAAACCAAGATAACATAATAGTATACTAAATTTTATATATATCAATAGAAAAAAAGAAGAAAAAACCCAAAAAAAAAACCCACCGTGCAACTAACTAAAAGCAAAGCAAAGCAATGGGCTAACTTGAAACCAAACAGAGTTAAACTTAAAATCAAAAGTGAATTTTAAAAGAATTGGAATTTAGCAATGGACCCAGAATCAACTCACTAAGTTTTGTCCCACCTCATCTGAGACACACTTTAAAACCTACTTCTTTGACCAGGCTCTTGGTCATCTGTTCCAATATCTCCTTATGAGGGTCGCTGTCAAATCGTGCTTCATGATGACGCCCCTGTTTTAAAAGAAAAAAAATGTGCAATTATATAGTACTTTTTGCTGTGTTGGATGACCCTAATGCATCAGCTAATGACTTTTGAAATGTAGTCGCAGTCTTAATGCAGAAATGTGGTATAAAAATCGCAGACTGCTTGCTCCCCAAATATTGATGTCATATTACGATTGAAAGACATGCTACGTTGACACAGCAATGTGTGACGACACTTGCGGGCTGCCCCCATCACTTACTTAGGTCATGTTGGTTGTTAACGCAAATGATACATTTCACTGCATGTTTTGATGTACAAGTGATAAATAAATCTGAATCTGAGATTGGCAGGGAATCTAATTTCCAGGATCCATTCATTCATCCATTGGTTGTCTTGAAAATATCACCATGGGATATTTTACAGCTACCTAGGAGAGTTGATGATTTTTATTTTGGTTTATTTATGTATTTATTTAGAGATACACCACAGTAAAACAACAAGTCCATGCCACGCAATTACAGCTTGGTGAGCAATTCACCTGCCAACCCATACGTCTTTGGAAGTTGAGAGGAAACTGGAGTGCTCGAATGAAACTCATGCAGGCATGGGGAGAACATACAACCTCCTTATACACAGAGGCAGGAATTGAACCTGGGTTGATGGCGCTGCAATAGTTTTGTGCTAACTGCTATGCTTGTGCTCCACACTCTATGTTCCCTCTGAAAGGCATCACCTCCAGAGCTGTTATGTTAAAAGTGCTTGGCAAATACTAATTCTTAAAAATGCTGGAGGAACTCAGCAGGTCATGAACAAACAGTCGACATTTCGGGCTGAGACCCTTCTTTAGGACTGGAAAGGAAGGGGGTAGATGCCAGAATAAAAAGGTGGAGGGAGGGGAAGGAGGCTAGCTAGCAGGTGATAGGTGAAGCTTGGTGGGTAGGAAAGGTAAAGGACTGGAAAGGAAAGAATCTGACAGGAGAGGAGAGTGAACCATGGGAGAAAGGGAAGCAGGCGGGGACCCAAGGGGGATGATAGGCAGGTGGGAAGAGGTAAGAGGCCAGAGTGGGGAAGGAAAAGTCTTTTTTTACCAGAAGGATAAATTGATATTCATGCCATCAGGTTGGACACTACTCGGACGGAATATAAGGTGTTACTCCTCCACCCTGAGGATGGCCTCATCACGGCACAAGAGGGGCCATGGACCGCGATGTCGGAACAGGAATGGGAATGGGAATTAAAATGTTTGGCCAGCGGGAAGTCCCACTTGGGGCGGATGGAATGGAGGTGGTCGACAGAACGGTCCCCAGTTTACGATGGGTCTCACCAATGTAGAGGAGGTTGCACTGGGAGCACCGGATGCAATAGACGAACCCAGCAGATTTGCAGGTGAAGTGTTGCCTCTCCTGGAAGGACTGTTTGGAGCGCTGAGTAGAAGTGAGGGAGGAGGTTAATGGGCAGGTGTAGCACTTTGGTTGTTTGCAAGGATAAGTGCTAGGAGGGAGAATAGTGGGGAGGGACAAGTGGACAAGGGAATTATGGCAGGAGCAATCCTTGTGGAAAGTGGTGAGGGTGTGGGTAGGGGGAGGTGAGGTAAAGATATGTTTGGTGGTAGGATCCCTTTGGAGAAAGCAGAAATTGTGGGGGATGATGTGTTGGATGTGGAGGCTCAATGTTACTGAACACAGTGACAAATGCTAATGGTGGGCTCATTGGGCCAGAAGGACCTGTCACCGTGCTGTATCTCTGAATAAAAAAAATAAAATTTCTCTTTCATAAATCCATTCTGACTTTATCTAATCCTGATGCATTTCAATTTGGTATGGATTGACCACATTTACTTACCTATTTATTTAAAGGTGGGCCCACGTTGACTAAGTAACTCACTGGCCTGTATGTCTTCAGGAACTGGAGCACCCGGAGAAAGGCCAGACTGTCAGAGGGAGAACGTGCAAACTCCACACAGACAATAGCCAAGATCAGGACTGAATGTGACTTACTGAAATCAAGGCACCAGCTGAGTTATTGTGCTGCCTTCTTAAAGGGTTTATGATTCATGATCGATGCTGCAGCCCAGCTCGTTCATGCCAACCAGGATATCTATCTACATATATAACTGCCTTTCACCTGTATCCATCTAAACCTTCATCTAGGCACCTGTTCTAATGTCTTTCGAATGTTGTAATTGTATCTGCTGGCAGCTCACTTCAGATACTCTCCAACTTATGTATTAAAAACTTGCTCCTCTAATCCCCATTATATGTTTTCCCTCTCACCTTAAACCTATGCCCTCAAGAGTTAGACTCCCTTACCCTGACAAAATGACTGAGACAATTTACCCTATCCTATGCCTCCCAGAATCAAATAAATCTTAAGAAGGTCATTCATTCAAGACAAATAGTCCAGTCTAGCTAATGTCTCCATAAAAACCATAAAACAGAGGGGCAGAATTAAGCCATTTAGCCTATCGAGCCTGTTCTGCCATTCCATCCAGACTGATTTATTAACTCTCACAATCCCATTCTCCTGCCTTCTCCAAGTAACCTTTAATGCCCTGTCTAATCAAGAACCCATCAAGCTCCACTTTAAATATACCCAATGACCTGTCCTTCACAGTTGTCTGTGGCAGTGAATTCCACAGATTCACCACCCTCTAGCTAAAGAAATTTCTTTTCATCTCCTTTCTAAAGGAACATCACTCTATTCTGAGACTGTGCCCTATGGTCCTAGACTCCCCCTCTATAGGAAACATCCTCTCCTCTCCACCCCGACTCTATCTGGGCCTTTCAATATTCTATATTTTTCAATTAGATCCCCCCCACCATTTTTATAAACACCAGTGAATACAAGCCCAGAGCCATTAAACACTGCTTATCCATTAACTCTTTCATTCCCAGAGTCATTCTTGTGAACCTCTCCTGGGCCCTCTCCAATGCCAGTACATCTTTTCTTAGATAAGGGGCCCAAAACTGCTCACAATACTCCAAGTGCAGTCTGATCAATGCCTTATAAAGCCTCAGTGTTACATCCTTGGTTTTATATTCTAGTCCTCTCAAAATGAATACTAACATTGCATTTGCCTTCTTTATAGCTCAAGCCCGGCGGTCCAGGAAACATTTCTGCGAATCTATTCTGCACCCTCTCTAGCTTAATCATATGCTTCGTATAGCCAGCTACACCACAGACACTAGCCTCCACAGCATTAAGGACATCTTCAAAAGGCAATTCCTCAAAAAGGCGACATCTGTTATTAAAGACCCCCATCATCCAGGACATGCCTTCCTGTCATTTCCCACTGCTCTGTTCTCTCTACACACATGATTGTGTGGCTAGGCACAGCCCAAATGTCATCCATAAATTTGCTGACAACACAACTATTGTTGGCAGAATTTCAGATGGTGACGAGGAGGCTTACAGGACTGAGATAGATCAGCTGGTTGAGTGGTGTTACAGCAACAACCTTGCACCCAACGTCAGTAAGAACAGGGAATTGATTGTGGACTTCAGGAAGGGGAAGTCGAGAGAACACACACCAGTCCTCATTGAGGGATCAGAAGTGGGAAGGGTGAGCAGTTTCAAGTTCCCGAGTGTCAACATCTCTGAGGATCTATCCTGGGCCCGACATACTGGTGCATTTACAAATAAGGCATGACAGTGGTTACCTCACTATTTTTGTTTTTGCTCTCTTTTTTCGCTACTTTTTAAATTCATTTTTATACATAATTCTTATTGTAATTTATAGTTTTTTATTATTATGTATTGTAATGTACTGCTGCACTGAAACAACAAATTTCACGACATATACCAGTGATATTAAACCTGATTCTGTGTCTATTTGGGTGAATTTTGCCAGTGAAGAAGTGTAGTAGAGTGTTAAATGAGGATAGTGTAGTTGCAATGTCTCTTGCATTCCTGGGTATTGATATTGCAGTATCAAGCCACGGTGCAAGCAGACAGGGTATTTTCAACATTGTATCCATAGAAATTTGTTAGAGTATTGATGACATTATTCAGCCTCAGAAGTAGAGAAAGAGAGAGAAAGGAAGAGAGAGCAGCAAATCCTAACCATTCGCAGATGCTACCTGGCTTACCGAGCACGTCCAACATTTCTGTTTTTATTTCAGATTTCCATCATCTGCAGAATTTTTTTAATTTCAATTTTTTTTTGTTATAAGTATTAGTTTATTACGTCACATGTACCAAGATAAAAAAAAGCTTGTCTTACATACTGTTTATACAGATCAAATCATTACATTTAATGAACATTCTGCTATATCTCATAAATCAATGACTAAACCCTCCAGATAGGTGTTATTTATTTAAAGTTAGAGCACAGTAGCAGGCCCAACGAGCCCGCACCACCCAATTACACCCATGTGACCAATTAATCTACTAACCTGTACGTCTTTGAACTGTGGGAGGAAACCGGAGCACCCGTAGGAAACCCACGTGCTCATGGGGAGAACATAGAGGTTCCTTACAAACAGCAGCAGAATTTAATCTGGGTTGCTGGCGCTGCAGTAGCCACAATGCTATCATGCCATCTGGTTTTAAAGTATCTTATATAAGGGAATTACAGGGCTAAAGGACTGCAGCACAAAAGACACAAGTACCAGAGACATAGTGATGGAATTCAGGGATAACCAAATAGGCTGAACTAGGGAAATGGGTTCACTGGCAGGTTAGAGAATTAAAGGAAATGATTGAAGCATGGACCAAGAAAGTGTTTGAAGTGAAAATCTCTAGAGCAAGCTTAACCAATTGTGATGTTATTGGAAAAAACACAAGAGCCACTGGGAAAATTGGCCTGAGTATTGGATACCACCAGTCTTACATGCAAAAGAATGAGTGAGACGAGAATGAGCAGCTTGGAATAGCTGGGCATTAACCCATCCTCTGTGGATGAGCTGTCTTAAAATCCTGGTTAGACTGCGTCAGGAATATTGTGTTCAGTTCCGGTCGCCTCATTATAGGAAGAATGCAGCAGCTTTGGAGACAGTACAGAGGAGGTTTACCAGGAAGATGCCTGGATTAGAGAGCATGTGTTTTGAGGACAGGTTGAACAAGTTAAAGCTTTTCTCTTTGAAGCGAAGGAGGATGAGAGGTGATGTGGTAGAGGTATACAAGCTGAAAAGAGGCGTAGATCAAGTTGATAGCCAGAGACTTTTTCTCAGGACGAAAATGGCTAAGGGGCATAATTTTAAGGTTATTGGAGGGGGAAAGTATAGTGGGGGGGGAGTCAGAGGAAAGATTTTTTTACACAGAGAGTTGTGAGTGTGTGGAATGCCTTGCCAGGGGTGGTAGTAGAGGCAGATACATTAGGGGCATTTAGGAAACTCGTAGGCACATGGATGATAGAAAAATGGAGGGCTACGTAGGAGTGAAGGGTTAAGGCTGAATTGTACCTCTGCGTCAAATGGAGGCCGTAACCTAAGCAAGTGACCTACACACGTTGTGAGCATTTATACTTGTGCGTTGGTGTGTCTGCATTGCTCTGCAATTCGCGCACGTCACGCATGCGCACACACCAGCCCATGCAAGGCTTCATGGTCATGGTAGTCTTTCTCGGGGTAAACAAGTTTAAAGCGAGCGTCTTTTTTTGTAAAAGCGAAATGTGTCCTCCATAATTTCGGAGGTCTGTAAAGCTTTATGGAAAGCATTGCAGCCAGAGTTCCTTCCCTGCCCTTCAGTCGCCCAGTGGGAAGCTATTGTAGTGTAGGAGGAAGTGCGATGCTGCCAAGTGGACCAATCACAGTTGTTGCGGTCTGCGTTGCTGCAATGCATAGTTACATTTAGGGAGAGGTGCGCGTCAGGCTACAGCATAGGGATCCGCATAGGCTCTGCGTAGGGTTCACAGTGACGCCGTACCTATGGCGTCGAGTTGCGCACAAGTATAAATCAGCCTTTAGACTGATCTTGGAGTAGGTTGAAAGTTTGCCACAACATTGTGGGCCGAAGGTCCTGTTCTGTGCTGTAGTGTCCTGTGTTCTGTTCTAACACAAGAAGCTGCAGAGATCAGCGGACACAGCTGGTCCATCGTAAGCACAGGCCTCCCCACCACGGACACCATTGACACTGAGCGCTGCCTCAAGAAGGCAATCAATCAAGAATCCCCATCATCTGGGCCATTGCTGTAACAATGAAAAAGCAAACTTCAGATTGCTGCTAGTACTGCAAGGCCACAGTTGCAAAGCAGGTCTACGAAGAGAGGAATACAACTCTATGTTTTTGATCTTGCAGCAAAACAAATAAAAGATTTGCATTTTGATAGCACCTCTCATGTTCTTGTCAATATGCCCCAAAGCACTTTACAGCTGTTCAACTAATTCCAAAATGTACTCTCGGATATAAAAATTAGAACTGCTCAAGTTAAGTTCATCATCATTCAATCGTACACATGCATACCACTAAATGAAACAGTTCCTCTGGACCAGGATGCACAACACAGTACATACAACTCACACGTAACACATAAAGTAATATTACAACAAATAAATTAACAAATAATAGAGTGCATTTACAACACAAGTTAAAAAGTAAGCATATAATGGTACTGCCGCTTCATATGTGATCAGTGCACGTTTCCTCAAAGTTCTTGCAAAAAGAATTGATGGCCTTGTTTACAGTTATCATAAATGCAATGACAGATTGCTTCATGTTGAATACTACAGCAATTGTCCCTACATGCCAAAATTTCCTCCTTGCTTGCTTGCATCTTTGATGTTTAAGAAACAGGAACCTTTTCCACAACACACACTAAATGCTGGAGGAACTCAACAGGTTGGGCAGTATCTGTGGAAAAGAAGTTAACATGTTGGGCTGAGATCTTTCATCAGAACATGAAACGTCGATCTCGGCCCGAAACATTGATTCTTCATTCCTTTCCATTGATGCTGCCTGACCTGCTGTGTCCCTGTATGTTACTCTAGATTTCCAGCACCTGCAAAATCTCTTGTGTTTATGACTTCTTCAAGCTCAGTTTATTGTCATTCAGTCGTAACATGTATACCGCTGAATGAAACAATGATCCTCTGGATCAAGGTGCATAACAGTATGTATAACTCACGTACATAACACAAAGTAATATTACCACAAATGAATTAATAAATAATAAGGAGGAGAAGATGGCGGCGTGACGCAGCGTGCAGCGGCCACTCTGGTGAATGATATCTGTTATCTGTCAAGTAGGGTGCCGTACACAGTTCTGATTTGATGGAGACAGACGTGAGAACACGGAGGAACATCTGGTGAAACTTCTGAAATACCTTTTTCGCTGCCGCTGCTACTGTGTGGTCCAGAATCTCCGGAGAAGGCCCCGAATCCTCGGCTTTGCTTGTTGCTCGGCGGCCAGGGCGGGATCGAAGCGCTCGGCAGAGGATGGTGCTCGGGAGGCTGTATCGGAGGGGCTGCTCGGAGGCTCAAAGTTTCCGGACCGACTCAGAGTCAGCTGTGGTCGGGTGCTTCCAATGCATCGGCAGTTGTTGGCGCCTGGAGGTTTATGGCAGGGAGAGTTTCTCCCTTTTGCTGTCTGCTATCGGGACTATCAGGAGTCGATCAGAGCTTTGAAACTTTTTTTTTACCGTGCCCATGGTCTCCTCTTTATCAAATTATGGTATTGCTTTGCACTGCTGTAACTATATGTTATAATTATGTGGTTTTGTCAGTGTTAGTCTTTGGTTTATCCTGTTTTTTTGTGATATCACTCTGGAGGAACATTGTATCATTTCTTAATGCATACATTTCTAAATGACAATAAACGAGGACTGAGTGTCCTCATAATCTAAATTTAAATATACGATACAAGTTAAAAAGTAAACAGTATAGCGCTACTGTCGCTTCATATGTGATGAGACCTGGGTGGTGGCAGGGAGTTCTGTAGTCTGATGGCCCGGGGGAAGAAGCTGTTTCCATCCTAACAATTCTTATCCTAATGCTATGGTAACTCCTGCCTGCCTGGGGTCAAAGAGACTGTGGGACGGATGGGATAAATCACTGTCAATGCTAAGGGCCCTGCTTACACAGCACTCCTGATAAATATCTCTAATGGGTGGAAGAGAGACTGCCCGACGATCCTCTCAACAGTCCCCGCAATCCTTTGTAGGGACTTGCGGTCTGATGCCTTGCAATTCCTGTACCAGACGGTGGTGCTCCTGTAAAAATTGGCGGGGAGGGGGCTCACTCGCCTTAATTTCGCCAGGAAGTGTAGATGCTGCTCTTTCTTGAACTAAGATGTGGTGTTGTGGGACTAGGTGAGATCTTTAGCAACATTCTAGCTGGTTTTGTTTTCATCGACCTGATAAAAGACCACATTTTCTTGCTACCACAGCATTTGTTCTCTGAATAAAATACAGAAACCCAATCAGGAAATTATTCTAAAAAGTACATTTTAGAGCAAATGGTTACTGTCTGTGTGGATCGGAACCCTATCCCTGCATCTTTCTTAAGAATAACGTCCATTAATTGTTCCGAGCACCTGCCCTAATACCTTATGTGTAAAATTTCATTTGATAACCCCTTGTGAAGTTTGTTTGGGGTATTCTACATTGGCAAAGATGCTATGTACATTTAGTGGCCACTTTATTAGGTACATCTGTACACCTGCTTGCCAATCATGTGGCAGCAACTCAAAGCATAAAAGCATGCAGAAGTAGACAAGGAGGTTCAGTTGTTGTTCAGACCAAACATCAGAATGGGGAAGAAATGTGATCTATGTAACTGACCATGGAATAATTGTTGGTGCCAGCCGGGGTGGTTTGAGTATCTCAAAAACTGCTGATCTCCTGGGATTTTCACCCACAACAGTCTCCAGAGTTTACAGAGAATGGTGCGAAAAACACAAGAAAAAAATATCCAGTGAGTGACAGTTCTGTGGGTGAAAACACCTTGCTAATGAGAGAGGTCAGAGGAGAATGGCCAGACTGGTTCAAGCTGACAGGAAGGTAACAGTAACTCAAATAACCACAACAGTGGTGTGCAGAAGAGCATCTTGAACCTTAAAGTGGATGGTCTGCAGCAGCATAAAACCATGAACATACACTCAGTCAACACACATCAAAGTTGCTGGTGAACGCAGCAGGCCAGGCAGCATCTATAGGAAGAGGCGCAGTCGACGTTTCAGGCCGAGACCCTTCATCAGGACTAACTGAAGGAAGAGTGAGTAAGGGATTTGAAAGTTGGAGGGGGAGGGGGAGATGCAAAATGATAGGAGAAGACAGGAGGGGGAGGGATAGAGCCGAGAGCTGGACAGGTGATTGGCAAAAGGGGATACGAGAGGATCATGGGACAGGAGGTCCGGGAAGAAAGACGGGGGGGGGGGTGACCCAGAGGATGGGCAAGAGGTATATTCAGAGGGACAGAGGGAGAAAAAGGAGAGTGAGAGAAAGAATGTGTGCATAAAAAAGAGTAACAGATGGGGTACGAGCGGGAGGTGGGGCCTAGCAGAAGTTAGAGAAGTCAATGTTCATGCCATCAAGTTGGAGGCTACCCATACGGAATATAAGGTGTTGTTCCTCCAACCTGAGTGTGACTTCATCTTTACAGTAGAGGAGGCCGTGGATAGACATGTCAGAATGGGAATGGGATGTGGAATTAAAATGTGTGGCCACTGGGAGATCCTGCTTTCTCTGGCGGACAGAGCGTAGATGTTCAGCAAAGCGGTCTCCCAGTCTGCGTCGGGTCTCACCAATATATAAAAGGCCACATCGGGAGCACCGGACGCAGTATATCACCCCAGTCGACTCACAGGTGAAGTGATGCCTCACCTGGAAGGACTGTTTGGGGCCCTGAATGGTGGTAAGGGAGGAAGTGTAAGGGCATGTGTAGCACTTGTTCCGCTTACACGGATAAGTGCCAGGAGGGAGATCAGTGGGGAGGGATGGGGGGGACGAATGGACAAGGGAGTTGTGTAGGGAGCAATCCCTGCGGAATGCAGAGAGAGAGGGGGAGGGAAAGATATGCTTAGTGGTGGGATCCCGTTGGAGGTGGCGGAAGTTACGGAGAATAATATGTTGGACCCGGAGGCTGGTGGGGTGGTAGGTGAGGACCAGGGGAACCCTATTCCTAGTGGGGTGGTGGGAGGATGGAGTGAGAGCAGATGTACGTGAAATGGGGGAGATGCGTTTAAGAGCAGAGTTGATAGTGGAGGAAGGGAAGCCCCTTTCTTTAAAAAATGAAGACATCTCCCTCGTCCTAGAATGAAAAGCCTCATCCTGAGAGCAGATGCGGCGGAGACGGAGGAATTGCGAGAAGGGGATGGCGTTTTTGCAAGAGACAGGGTGAGAAGAGGAATAGTCCAGATAGCTGTGAGAGTCAGTAGGCTTATAGTAGACATTTTAATTCCACATCCCATTCCCATTCTGACATGTCTATCCACGGCCTCCTCTACTGTAAAGATGAAGTCACACTCAGGTTGGAGGAACAACACCTTATATTCCGTATGGGTAGCCTCCAACCTGATGGCATGAACATTGACTTCTCTAACTTCCGCTAGGCCCCACCTCCCCCTCGTACCCCATCTGTTACTCTTTTTTATGCACACATTCTTTCTCTCACTCTCCTTTTTCTCCCTCTGTCCCTCTGAATATACCTCTTGCCCATCCTCTGGGTCACCCCCCCCCCCCGTCTTTCTTCCCGGACCTCCTGTCCCATGATCCTCTCGTATCCCCTTCTGCCTATCACCTGTCCAGCTCTCGGCTCTATCCCTCCCCCTCCTGTCTTCTCCTATCATTTTGCATCTCCCCCTCCCCCTCCAGCTTTCAAATCCCTTACTCACTCTTCCTTCAGTTAGTCCTGACGAAGGGTCTCGGCCTGAAACGTCGACTGCACCTCTTCCTATAGATGCTGCCTGGCCTGCTGCGTTCACCAGCAACTTTGATGTGTGTTGCTTGAATTTCCAGCATCTGCAGAATTCCTGTTGTTAACATACACTCAGTGGCCACTTTGTTAGGTACAGAAGGTACCTAGTAAATTGGCCACTGAGTGTAAATGCAAAATAGTGTTCTTCATGTTTCACCAACCTCTGTTTACAAACACTTTCAGTCCTTCATGTGTCCTCCTAACTTGAAAATGTTCATACTGGGTGGAAATAAGGTTCCTTTAGTGAATAAAATCTGAGCATCACTCATTCTCTGAGGATATATGTAAGGTAGGAATTTGCACCTGGAAAATGGGAAGAACGTGTAAAAGAGATGACATAAAAAGACAAATATTTAGTTTGAAGACCTGTCTTATCAACAGACAGAAAAGAAATGCCTGGGGCAGACAACAAAAACCAAGCAGCCAAACAGCGTATCCCAGGACAATGAATGGATATTAACTATTGACAAATGCCATAGTGCTCAGTTTTATCTGATCAGTCGGATAGGAACAAAACATTCTTTTAGTTCATGAAGTTTATAGTACTGGTAAAAACAATGCAAATCAGTAGCAGAGTAAGAGTTTTCTATCGAGCCTGCCAGTAGAAATCTAACCTCTTGAACTCTGAGAAGAGTGAGCCTTCTCACCCAACTTCATTGGAAAGAAGAAAATGTTGGCCAGTTCCATCCAGAGGGCAATGTACATCCCACCTCCCCAGCACTTAGAGGGCATGGTTTAGTGTTATAAACTATCAGCTTAACCCCAGTGTATATTAACTTTGAGCAGATGTTCTCCCACAGCATACTATTTTAATATTAGTCATAGAAACATAGGATCATTCACCTCACGAATAGGCCCCTTATCCATATAACCACCAAATTCTATCTACACTTCATCCCCTTTGCTAGTACTTGGCTCATAGCCTTGGTGAATCCAATGCTCTTCCATTACCTTCTCAGGCAGAGTATTCCAGATTGCAAGCACTCTGAGTGAAAAAATTCATTGTTAGATCCCCTCTAAAACTCTTACTCCAAGCCTTAATCCCATGTTCTCCAGTCTTACATACCTCTGCCATAGGGAAATGCTTTGTACTATCCACCCCAGCTGCTTCATGCCCCCCCCCCCGATCGGGGTCACGTGAAGTCACGGAGCAGCTGGTGCATATCACAAGTCCTGGTTTTGCGTCCACTGACACCAGGCAAACAAGCTCTGAAAGGTGTTGATAATGGCTAGGGTCACCCATCTTGTAAAGACACTGCCCAGAAGAAGGCAATGGCAAACCACTTCTGTAGAAAAATTTGCCAAGTACAATCATGGTCATGGAAAGACCACGATCGCCCACATCATACGACATGGCACATAATGATGATGATGAATGATTTGATCTGTATGAAGAATATACAAGATAAGCTCTTCACTGCATCGCAGTACACATGACAATAACAACCAATTCCAATTCCAATATCAATCTTCACAGGAACTACCAAGAAGTGATAACCCCAGAGATGTTCAGAACTGTGAAACTTGTGCACCCTGGGAAGAAAAGATTGGGAAAAGGAAGGATTTTACTCTTCACCTCCCTACAGAACTTGTAATTATGTGGTATTTTTAATGAAGTCAAAACTCAGGGGACTTAACAGGAGTGTTATAAGGAGATATTAGGGGAGGTAAACCAAAGTTTGGTTGAAGAAATTAGGTTTCAAGCAAACAAGATGGCAACACACACAGAATGCTGTAGGAATGCAGCACATATAGAAAGGAATAAAGATGCTTCAGGCCAAGATCCATCATCGGGACTGAAAAGGAAAGAGGAAGAAGCCAGAATAAGAAGGTGGGGGAGGGGAAGCAGGGCAAGTTGGCAGGTGATAGGTGAAACCAGGTGAGGTGGAAGTTTGGTGGCGGAAGGGGGATGAAGTGAGAAGCTGAGAAGTGAAAGGTGGGAAAAGGAAGATTCAGATAAGAGAGAAGAGTGGACCATGGGAAAAAGGGCAGGAGGAGGGGTAACAGAGGGAGTTGATAGGCAGGTAATGAGAAGAAGTAAAAGGGGGTCAGAGAGAGAACATGAAGAAGAGGGAAGAGGGAAGGGGGTGGAGAAAATATTGCCGGAAGGAGAAATTGATGTTTATGCCATCAGGTTGGAGGCTACCTAGATGGAATATAAGGTGTCACTCCTCCAACTTGGTGACTTGATTTATGAAGAAAAGGATGGGTACTAGGGTAGGTGTGATATGCAAACAAAAGGCTATGCCTTTGAATCAACACAGGAATACGAGGCCTGCAATTTTTATATGTTTATTTAAAAATGACAGTAAACCAACAAGTCATTTGGGGATAACAAATCATTTTTGTTTTGCATAAATGATAAAAAAATCATTTATATAGCACCTTTAACACAACAAAATAATTTTCTTAGAAACTACACTCAATGGCCATTTTATTAGGTACACCTGTACACCTGCTCGTTAATGCAAATATCTAATCAGCCAATCATGTGGCAGCTCAATGCAATAAAAGCATGCAGACATGGTCAAGAGGTTCAGTTGTTGTTCAGACCAAACATCAGAATGGGGAAGAAATGTGATCTAAGTGACTTTGACTGTGGAATGATTGCTGGTGCTAGATGGGGTGGTCTGAGTATCTCAGAAACTGTTGATCTCCTGGGATTTTCAGCCACAACAGTCTCTAAAGTTTACAGAGGATGGTGTGAAAAACAAAAAAAATCCAGTGAGTGGTAGTTCCGTGGGTGAAAATGCCTGGTTAATGAGAGAGGTCAGAGGAGAATGGCCAGACTGGCTGAAGCTGACAAGAAGGCGACTGTATGGGGTAATGCAATGGGTGACAGCTGACACAAACTGTTCATAATAGAAGCTGTTCTACATGATTCACAGACACTGTCATTGAGTTGTGTTCACTTTAAGAGACAGTATCTGACGTAATGACGACAGTGTAAGGCTACAGCTTTTGGTCTGTTGGTAATGGAAGTAAAGGGCTGTGTCTTTTGTTAAGCACATAAAAGGACTCTTGCATGTTTTATTCACAAAGTCCTACATTGATGACCCTGACGCTCTCTGATGACTCCAGAGTTACACAGCAATTTGTCGACCATCGCAGTTGCTTTGAAACTGCCAGAGCTTTGGGAGCAGCATGATACCGTGTAGTTTGCACAGGTGTAAGCCCAGTTTGCGCTGCGAGAAATCACCGTGGACAATACCAAATTCTACTATGTTGTAGCATCACTAAGTAGTTGCACTGCAACCAGGGTGGTGAATCTACTAGAAGACCCACCTGTACGTAATAAATATGTAACTCTTTAAACTCAACTATCACAGACTTTTGGACCAGCTGAGTCTGAGTGTGCCAAACGGTTGTTCTCCTTGACTGGCCCTGGTGATATTTGGCCTTCAGAACAAATGGACCGCATACTGCCTCTCCTGAGCGATCACCATCCTTGTTTTATTTTTAAAGAAATGCCAGCTTGTGGACACAAAGGATTTTGGTCGTTATGCTATGCCCCTAGTAAATTGCCCACAACAACTCCGTCTGAAATCACTTGCCCGCTGGGCAAATTCCCAAACGTCACCAGGCCCCCATTTTCCACTACAGTCACAAAGCATGGGATTGGGCACCACAGTTCCACAACTGGCTCCCAGGTCCACAGCTGTGCATGTAGACTGGACACAGAAAAGCTGGCCAGTGCGAAGGCTGAGATTGCTAACATGAAAATGCTTGGCATTGCACACTGTGCTTCACCCTCCATATGGTCACTCAGCCCATATTGTCCATAATAGAAACTATTCAACATAATTCACAAACATCGTCATTGAGTTGTGTTCGCTTTAAGAGGCATTTTCTGATGCAATGACTTTGACAAACTTCTGCAGATCTGTAGTGGAGAGCATATTGACTGACTGCATCACAGCCTGGTATGGAAACACTAATACCCTTGAATGGAAAGTCCTTCAGAAAGTAGTGAATATTGCCCTGTCCATCACAGGGAAAGCCTTCTCCATGATTGAGCACATCCACGTGAAGTGTTGTCGCAGGAAAGCAGCATCCATCAACAGGGACCCCCACCACCCACTGTTCACTGCTGCCATCAGGAAGAAGGTACAGGAGCCTCAGTACTCCCACTACCAGGTTCAGGAGCAGTTACTACCCCTCAACCACCAGACTCTTGAACCCGTGGGGAAAACTTCACTCGCCCTATCACTGTAATTTTCCCACAATCTACGGACTCACTTTCAAGGACTCTTCATCTCATGTTCTTGATATTTATTGCTTATTTATTTATTATTATTATTTATTTCTTTTTTATTTGCACAATTTGTTGTCTTTTGTACACTGGTTGAATGCCCAAGTTAGTGGAGTCTTTCATTGATTCTATTATAGTTACTATTCCATAGATCTATTGAGTAAGCACGCAAGAAAATGAATCTCAGGGTTGTATATGGTGACATATATGTACGTTGATATTAAATTTACTTTGGACTTTGAACTTTCAACATCAGTGTAAGATGACTGCCTTTGGTTTAGTAGTAATGGAAGTAAAGGGCTGCAGCTTTTGTTAAGCACACAAAATGACTCACTTGTTTTATTTACAAAATCCTACAACAGTGACTCAAATAACCAAGCATTACAACAGTGGTGTGCAGAAAATCATCTCCGAATGCACAACACAGTGATCCTTGGTTCTGTTTATGCATTTTGGGAAGTCATAAATGCTTGTAGATGAATTATTTTAATCTGGCGTGGCGGCTGTATACATAGTCTCAACTGAGTGAGATGTTAATCCTATGGCAAGGAAGCCCAAAGCAAGAAGACAAACATTGTGCACAGACACACACACACCGTTCCAACTCTCATGACCTTAGGTCTGACATCAACAGTCCTGACAAGGGATCTCAGCCCAAAACATCAACTGTTTATTCTCCTCGACAGATGCTGCCTGACTTGCTGAGTTTCTCCAGCATTTTGTGTGTGTTGCTCTGGATTTCCAGCATCTGCAGAAAGTCTTGTGTTTATAGACTTTAAAACTTTCCTTCTTTCAAAGTAACTCTGCTTCCCACCCCTTTCTAAAGCCAACCACGTCATTTGATTGCTGCAAACAGTCTGAGGCCTCGGGTCACAATGGAAGTGAAGTCTTTGTCTTCTGTTCCTTCAGATAAATGATGTGGTTGAAGGAATACATTACCACAATCCTAATGTACCCCAGAGAATAGCAGCTCCTTTAGTTGGAAGCCATTCACCTGTGCCAACAACTGACAGCAGTTCCTTGCACATAAATACATTGTTGGCAAGAGACCCCAAAGTACAATTTACTTGGGGCAATATTCTGACCTTCTTGCCGGTATAATCAGCAGGGAGTTTGCATATCAGTCCCAGTATCTGGATCTGGTGAACTAGCCTTTGGGAGGGGACAACCAAATTTCACAGAGAAATTTGAATGTAATTTGCGAGAAGTTGTGCTTCCTGGTATTGGGACTGCATGCTTCACCGGCTTACCGTGACAAATATGAAAATTAATTCATCAAAGCCTGAACTCAGTTGGTAGAAGATGAAGAAAGATAAAACCAAACATATAAATATTCAGATGATGAGACATTTTTGTAAGAAACCTCTGCCTCAAATTACCTCACCTCTTTGGCGCTGAACTGTGTGATCATCTCCCCTGCCTATAGCCCAGCCTAAAGAAAATAATTATTCATGCTTTCCATTCTAATGATGTTATTAATTTATCAATTTGAAGTTGAACAATCATTTACCGGAAACCTTATTTTAGTTCATATCTAATCATAATATTAAATATTTTAGCACATATTTGATAATGTCCTATGATTAGGCTAGTGTTAAACCGGTGGGTTGCTGGGCAACGTGGCTCACTGGGGCCAGAGGGCCTGTTCTGCGTTGTACCTCAAAATAAATTCTTAAAAAATGGCCCGATGTGCATTTCCCTCAAAGGATTATTTGTAAAATAGCTTAAAGTCATCCTTATGCTTTTTACTTATGGATATATTACCATTTAAACTTAACCAGATTTTTACTTTGGGGCACAGTATATGGGGAAGCATGCAGAAAATAGTTGATCCAAAATCAATCACCTTAATAACTGATGGAAACTGGGTAGGCACATGAGAAATAATAATGTACAGGGTTACAGGGAGAGACAGCGGAAGGATGGAGCTGAAACAATCCCTTCACTCAGCATTGGCATGGATTCAATGGGCTGAATGATCACCTTCTTTCAGTGAGCAGTTTTGGGCCCTTATTTCGGAAAAGATGTGCTAGCATTGGAGAGGGTTCAAAGGAGGTTCACAAGAATGATTCTGGGAATGAAATGGTTAATGCGTGAGGTGTGTTTGATGGCTCTGGGCCTGTACTCACTGGAGTTTAGAAAAATGACGGGGGGGCGGGGGGATCTCATTGAAACCTATTGAATATTGAAAAACCTGGATAGAGTGGATGTGGAGAGGATGTTTTCTATTGTGGATGAGTTTAGGACCAGAAGGCACAGCTTCAGAATAGAGGGGAGTCCCTTTAGAACGGAGATGAGGACGAATTTCTTCCGCGAGAGAGTGGTGAATCTGTGGAATTCATTGCCACAGGCAGCTGTGGAAGCCAATGGAGTATATTTAAAGTGGAAGTTGATAAGTTCTTGATTAATTAGGGCATCAAAGGTTACAGAAAGAAGGCAGGAGAGTGCAGTTGAGAGAGATAATAAATCAGCCATGATAGAATAGCAAACAGACCCAATGGGCTGAATGGCCTAATTCTGCTCCTAAGTCTTACGGTCTTATTGTCTTTCCAGAACATTCAATGATTCTACGACTGACTTAACTGCTCACATGGAAGACAGCTAGCTCCTGGAAATAACTGATAAGTTAAAAGTTATACCTGATGACGTTATTTCAAATTCAACTCCACAGAAATGAAATAAACTGAATAAATTCAAGTTCAAAAATAAATTAGCCAAGACAATACTATTAATTCTTTTGTTCTTCTGGTTTTAACATCTAGATTTACCTAAATCTGAAATTAAGGTGAAAGATTCAGGAGCATACAGAAGATTTACAAAAGCTTTTTTTCTTGTTCACAGACACTAGAGATTCTGCAAATGCTAGAAATAGATAGATATTTTATTGATCCCAATGGAAATGACAGTTTCACAGTAGCATTACATGTGAACAGATATACGAATATTAGAAGAAAAGTAAGAAAAAATAAAAAATAAGTTAACTCAGTCTAACAGAAGGGGTCATCACTTCCCCAGCTATGAGTTGACTCATTATAGAGCCTAATGGCCGAGGGTAAGAATGACCTCATATAGAGTAGTCTTTGAAACAGCACAGTTGTCTTAGTCTATTACTAAAAGTGTTCCTCTGTTCAGCCAAGGTGGCATGCAGAGGGTGAGAAACTTTGTCCAGGATTGTCCAGAAATCCAGGGCAATGCACACAAAATACTGGAGCAACTTAGCAGGTCAGATAACAATTATGGAGGGGAATAAACAGTTAATATTTCGGACCAAGATCTTTCATCAGGACCTGAAACTTCGACTGTTAATTCCTTTCTGTAGATGCTGCCTGAACTGCTGAGCTCCTCCAGCATTTTGTATGCGATCCTTGTTCATAGTTTAGCCCAAACATGATTGTAAAAAAGGATCTAAGAACATCCATTCATATACTTACATTATATTTGAAGGGTACATTACTCTGTCGTGACCGTTTCTCTGCCAGTAGATCTTTAACTGTGTGCTTGACACGGACTCCCTGATAAACACGTTTTGAATGTTCTGATGGAACTGTTAAAAATATATAAAAATAAAATATAAAAAGAAAACCTGAAATGGATGATTGTGAGCTCTTTCCTTCATGTATCCTGCTCTGAATGGCAAAGGCTGAGACCAGCATCAAGAATATAAACATTAACAGAGATGTACGCAAATACAGTGCACACATACAAATATAGGAGCAAATACTTTGGTAAAGGAAAATATTGTTGTGGTGATCAGCTAAGCTCAAATTAAATGTATTCTTCTTTTCAGGCAAGGATCATGTAATGGGAACATTGGACAATAATTCCCTTCCTAACCAGACAGATTGAAGACAAGTATATTCAGCTGTAAGCAATACACAGACACCTCAGATCAGGCCAGGTGCAGACATTTACATGTTAGCTGTACTTTCTATATACCTTTTATAGTCACCTGTTTGTGTATGGAGAGCAAGTGGGGTGGGTTGTTGGTTTCAACACCTCAATCAAAATGATTTAAAGACACAGCACCCTTCTTCAGCCCATACTGACAAAGATATACATTGTGTGCACATTCATAGTCTTCTGCTGCTGTAGCCCATCCACTTCAAGGTTTGACATGTTGTACATTCAGAGATGCTCTTCTGCACACCACTGTTGTAACGTGTGGTTATTTGAGTTACTGTCACCTTCCTGTCAGCTTCAACCAGTCTGACTATTCTCCTCTGACCTCTCTCATTAACAAGGTGTTTTCTCCCATAGAACTGCCACTCACTGGATGCCTTTTGTATTTCTCACACTATTCTCTGTAAACTCGAGACTGTTGTGTGTGAACATCCCAGGAGGTCGACAGTTTCTGAGATACTCAAACCACCCAGTCTGGCACCAACAATCATTCCACAGTCAAAGTCACTTGGATCACATTTCTTCCCCATTCTGATGTTTGTTCTGGACAACAACTGAACCTCTTGACCATGCCTGCCTGCTTTTATGCATTGAGTTGCTGCCACGTGATTGGCTGATGAGATATCTGCGTTAACAAGAAAGTGTACCGGTGTACCTAATAAAGTGGCCACTGAGTGCAGTTTCAAGCTAATCCCATTTGGCAGTACTTGGCCCATACTCCTCTAAACTCTGTCATCCATGAACCTGTCCACATACTTGTTTCCCATCTTTCACTAGTACCAAGGTCACTATGTGAGTTTGGAAAAGAGCCTCGGCATGCTGGATTGTGCATGATTAAGCCCACTGACCACAGTCGTTGCCTTAAACTATCTCAGCCTCTCTGACCGCCCAGGAGTCGAAGGGCTGGTGGAGCTATCCCTTGCGTGTTTTCTGTGAGGTGTGATGCCAGCAGGCCTTGCAGGTTGGACACTCTGGCCCTATCTCAGGAATGTCTCACAGTTCTTTATCGCAAAAGTCCCTTTTGAGTGTCTGATAGTCATATCTGAACCAAAGTGCTGAGACTTCCAAGCCATCTCTCAAAGGCAAAGTCAATTCACAAACCTTTCAAAACACAGTCTGCATTGGATGCTCCAGAAACCTTTAAAACAGTGAAAAGTTAATTTTCATTAGCCTGAACATTAATTCATTAGCTAAGTTCACTCTCTTTACATGGAGAGTGGTGAGTGAGTGGAATGGGCTGCTGGTGGCGGTGGTGGAGGCGGGAATGATAGGGTCTTTTAAGAGACTCCTGGATGGCTATATGGAGTTTAGAAAAGTAGAGGGCTCAGTAGTTCTAAGGTAGGGACATGTTCGGCACAACTTTGTGGGACGAAGGGCCTGTTTGTGCTGTATGTTCTTGTATGTTTCTATGTTTCTAACGGCACGAATATCAATTTCACAGACTTTTGGTAATTTCTCCCCTCCTCCCTCTTTCTCTCTTTTTCCATTCTGGCTCTCCTCTCTTCTCCTCAGCTGCCCATTACCTCCCTCTGGTGTCCCTCCTCCTTCCCTTTCTCCCATGGTCCACTGTCCTCTCCTATTAGATTCCTTCTTCTTCAGCCCCTTACCTCTTCCACCTACTCCCTCCTTAGCCAGCCAGCGGTGTAGTGGCACCAGCTCCGGTTTCGAAGCCAATGGTTCGAATCCGGCCGGCTCCTTGCGCACTCTCCATCCGTGCTAAGATGAGCATCGAGCTAGCAACTGGGCCTTGTACAAAACAGACAAGTGCAAAGGAAACGGCAAAAAATGCTGCCCGATGCACCACAAGGCACGAAAAGGAGCAACAACAAATATTTCCTCCCAGTTTTTTACTTCAACGCTCCCCCATCCACCTCCTCCCCGCCTCACCTGGTCTCACCTATTACCTGCTGGGTTATACTCCTTCCCCTCCCCCCACTTTTTTTCCATTCCTAAAACAATGACTGTTCATTCTCATCCATAGATGCTGCCTGAGCTGTAGAGTTCCTCCAGCATTTTGTGATGGTTTTGACTATGTGTTGAAGTTAAAATGAGCATTAGACAGAATTTTGAGGCTCAATAAATGATAATTACTGGAAAAGACACAACAGAACTACTAGCGGGTGGGTCCCTTGCTGAATCCCTCCAGCCGCTCAGGATGTCCAACATCTGCAGAATCTCTTTATGTATTTATTTATTTAGAGATACAGCGCCAACTAACAATGCACCTATTTAATCCTTAACCTAATCACAGGACAGTTTACAATGACCAATTAACCTACTAACCAGTACATCTCTAGGCTGTGGGAGGAAACCAGAGCGCCCGGAGGAAACCCGTGTGCTCACAGGAAGAAACAGGCAAACTTGTCCCAGAGGCCGCTGGAATTGAACTCTGAACTCCAAAGCACTGCTTTAACAGTGTCGCACTTACCACTACACTACTGTAGCACTCTTCTATTAATGAAGTTAATACTAGTGTTCAGAGTATCTTAGCCTCTCTACATTCCATAGACATTTGTGTTATTCAGAACTAAATTTTGTTCCAAAAATGTATGCAGGTAATAAAATGCAATCAGGACTTGTCTGTCTTGCATTCATTTTGCGATCAAGTTGATGCATTCATTGGGCTATCAAACCAATACCTTCTATTTTAAATGTATCAATGGCACTCATGTTTACTTTTTTAACCAAATATCCTTGAAATGCATGAAAGGCTGTTGCACAGATCCTACCCCTCGGCAACAGCAGTTCTGGCCGCAGCTGCTGTTTTGGCAGCGCAGACGGCAACAAGGAGGCGCGCAGCAGCGAGGTAGATCGGCTCGTTGAATAGTGTCTCAGCGGCAAACTTGCGTTCAACATTATCAAGAGCAAGGAACTCATGGTGGACTTTAGGAAGGGGAAATCAGGAGAGTATGCACCAGTCCTCACGGAGTGGTCAGCAGTTGAAAGTATATGCAGCTTCAGGCTTACGGGAATCAACATGTCGGAGGATCTGTCCTCGGTCACAAAGAAGCCACACGAGTGGCTGTACATCACTGGGAGTTTGAAGAGATTTGGTATGTCACCTAAAACCCTTACAGATGTGTGCTGGAGAGCATCTCGGCTGGTGAGGTCACCGCCTGCTGCGGACCGGAGACTGCAATGCACAGGAATGCGGGAAGCTGCAGAGGGCTGTCGAGCCAGCCAAGCCCTTCACAGTCCCAACCCGTCCCACCTTCCATACATTTTCAACAGATGCTGCTTCAAGAAGGCCACGTCCATAACTAAGGACCCTCACCCTTCTCATTATTACCAGGAGATATAGAGCCTAAAGACCCAGACTCAATGATTCTCCTCTGCATTCTGATTTCTCAATGGTCCATGAACCGATGAACACTGACTCTACACGGTTTATTTATTACTGTCATTTAGAGAATTTGATAACTTTGCGCCATGCCGCAGCTGCAAAACAGTAAGTTTCGTATGATGTTTCAGTGACAATAAATCTGATTCTGAGTTGCTCCATGTGCCTCTCAGCACAAGCTCCTGCGCCCTGGAATGTGCCAGCCAGCAACATTCATTTAGTGACGTCCCTTCGCCAAATCAATTTGCGCTTCTCACTGTTAATGATCGCCAGCAGAAGTCGATGTTTGTTTCTGATTGCATCCCTGCATTCTCTGTTACACATTTCCTCATGGCACAGTAAATATAAAGTGTTTACTACTGCAGAACAAACAGCATCCAGTTTGGCTGCAGCCCATACTGTTTGAAAACACCCTTACATGCAATGAATGACAGAAACAAAGTGGACTGGTAGGTTATTTACACTTTGCTGTGATGTTTTTCAAGTCATTATCAGAACCATCAATAATAAAAAATGATATATTTAGCATGTAAGCAAATTCAATAAGCATAGTGACATCGGCCATTAATAATTTGTATTAATTGATGTCTTTTCAACTGTCTGGCTAGTGCTTTGAAATTTCTTCTACATGTCTGTTTCTGTTTATATTTCAGATTTCGTGAATTTGTGGCTTTCTATCTCTGCCAGAGAAAGAAAGGCAGTCTCATTGTTTATTGTGCTAACAAGAAAGCCATGTGTTCAAATGTAGCACAGCTTTAAACTATCAACATATAATAAAACCCGAGGACTCAGAGCAGGTAACAGATTACACTTTGAGCAGACAGAGAATGAAAAACATTTCTCCCGACCATCATTATTTTTATAATATCATTTTAGAGCCACAATAAATTCAAAATACAGAAATAGGGTATTGAAAAATGTCCTTGTCAATTGTAACATGGAACAGTACAGCACACAATGTCAAATTAAACTAATGCCTGTTAATAAACCATACCTTTTCTTGACCTGTGTATTCATGTGCAATCTAAAAGAAAAATAAATACAATTTTCATATCTTCTTCCACAACCACCCCTGACACCAACAAACTTCTGTATAAAAAGTTAACTTCCCTCACATATCCAGTACAGCTTGAAAGATTCAAGATCGGAGATTATTTATTGTCATTCTGCAGAACTCGAGGGTAAAGGAGATCATGATTCTTACTTCAGATCCAGTGCAACAGAAAACATAAAAGAAGTGCAAAATCCACAACAAATATACATACAAAATCAATCTCATCAAACACAATGTACAAATAACTGTGGAATGTGTACGTATATACATATAAATTAGCTCACGCACAGCAATTACATTCTATGCAGATAAAGTAATGCTGGATGCTGGAGAATCTGCAAAAAAAGGTATTCTGATCGATATGATGCAGTGACAAATTCACGATTGACAACATCTCACAGTAGCAGCCAGACATTTAGAAAGAAAATACAATAGTAAAGGTATGATTTGTGGAGAGGAGTGTGTCAGTGTGGGTATGAGGTGTGGAGTGTCAGTGTACAGTGACAGTGAATGGGGGATGAAGGGGGTGGTGAGGGACTGTGGAGAGGAGTGTGTCAGTGTGGGTATGAGGTGTGGAGTGTCAGTGTGAAGTGACAGTGAATGGGGAGATGAAGGGGGTGGTGAGGTACTGTGGGGAGGAGTGTGTCAGTGTGGGTATGAGGTGTGGAGTGTCAGTGTGGAGTGACAGTGAATGGGGGATGAAGGGGGTGGTGAGGGACTGTGGAGAGGAGTGTGTCAGTGTGGGTATGAGGTGTGGAGTGTCAGTGTGAAGTGACAGTGAATGGGGGGATGAAGGGGGTGGTGAGGGACTGTGGAGAGGAGTGTGTCAGTGTGGGTGTGAGGTGTGGAGTGTCAGTGTGAAGTGACAGTGAATGGGGGGATGAAGGGGGTGGTGAGGGACTGTGGAGAGGAGTGTGTCAGTGTGGGTTTGAGGTGTGGAGTGTCAGTGTACAGTGACAGTGAATGGGGGGTGAAGGGGGTGGTGAGGGACTGTGGAGAGGAGTGTGTCAGTGTGGGTATGAGGTGTGGAGTGTCAGTGTACAGTGACAGTGAATGGGGGATGAAGGGGGTGGTGAGGGACTGTGGAGAGGAGTGTGTCAGTGTGGGTATGAGGTGTGGAGTGTCAGTGTGGAGTGACAGTGAATGGGGGATGAAGGGGGTGGTGAGGGACTGTGGAGAGGAGTGTGTCAGTGTGGGTATGAGGTGTGGGCTGTCAGTGTAAAGTGACAGTGAATGGGGGGATGAAGGGGGTGGTGAGAGACTGTGGAGAGGAGTGTGTCAGTGTGGGTGTGAGGTGTGGAGTGTCAGTGTAACGTGACAGTGAATGGGGGATGAAGGGGGTGGTGAGGGACTGTGGAGAGGAGTGTCAGTGTGGGTATGAGGTGTGGAGTGTCAGTGTGAAGTGACAGTGAATGGGGGGATGAAGGGGGTGGTGAGGGACTGTGGAGAGGAGTGTGTCAGTGTGGATATGAGGTGTGGAGTGTCAGTGTGAAGTGACAGTGAATGGGGATGAAGGGGGTGGTGAGGGACTGTGGAGAGGAGTGTGTCAGTGTGGATATGAGGTGTGGAGTGTCAGTGTGAAGTGACAGTGAATGGGGATGAAGGGGGTGGTGAGGGACTGTGGAGAGGAGTGTGTCAGTGTGGGTATGAGGTGTGGAGTGTCAGTGTGGAGTGACAGTGAATGGGGGATGAAGGGGGTGGTGAGGGACTGTGGAGAGGAGTGTGTCAGTGTGGGTATGAGGTGTGGAGTGTCAGTGTAAAGTGACAGTGAATGGGGGATGAAGGGGGTGGTGAGGGACTGTGGAGAGGAGTGTGTCAGTGTGGGTATGAGGTGTGGAGTGTCAGTGTGAAGTGACAGTGAATGGGGGGATGAAGGGGGTGGTGAGGTACTGTGGGGAGGAGTGTGTCAGTGTGGGTATGAGGTGTGGATTGTCAGTGTAAAGTGACAGTGAATGGGGGGATGAAGGGGGTGGTGAGGGACTGTGGAGAGGAGTGTGTCAGTGTGGGTGTGAGGTGTGGAGTGTCAGTGTACAGTGACAGTGAATGGGGGATGAAGGGGGTGGTGAGGGACTGTGGAGAGGAGTGTGTCAGTGTGGGTATGAGGTGTGCAGTGTCAGTGTGAAGTGACAGTGAATGGGGACGAAGGGGGTGGTGAGGGACTGTGGAGAGGAGTGTGTCAGTGTGGGTATGAGGTGTGGAGTGTCAGTGTGGAGTGACAGTGAATGGGGGATGAAGGGGGTGGTGAGGGACTGTGGAGAGGAGTGTGTCAGTGTGGGTATGAGGTGTGGAGTGTCAGTGTACAGTGACAGTGAATGGGGGATGAAGGGGGTGGTGAGGGACTGTGGAGAGGAGTGTGTCAGTGTCGGTATGAGGTGTGGAGTGTCAGTGTACAGTGACAGTGAATGGGGGATGAAGGGGGTGGTGAGGGACTGTGGAGAGGAGTGTGTCAGTGTGGGTATGAGGTGTGGAGTGTCAGTGTGCAGTGACAGTGAATGGGGAGGTGAAGAGGGTGCTGAGGGACTGTGGAGAGGAGTGTGTCAGTGTGGGTGTGAGGTGTGGAGTGTCAGTGTGAAGTGACAGTGAATGAGGGGATGAAGGGGGTGGTGAGGGACTGTGGAGAGGAGTGTGTCAGTGTGGGTATGAGGTGTGGAGTGTCAGTGTGAAGTGACAGTGAATGGGGGGATGAAGGGGGTGGTGAGGGACTGTGGAGAGGAGTGTGTCAGTGTGGGTATGAGGTGTGGAGTGTCAGTGTAAAGTGACAGTGAATGGGGGGGTGAAGGGGGTGGTGAGGGACTGTGGGGAGGAGTGTGTCAGTGTGGGTATGAGGTGTGGAGTGTCAGTGTGAAGTGACAGTGAATGAGGGGATGAAGGGGGTGGTGAGGGACTGTGGAGAGGAGTGTGTCAGTGTGGGTATGAGGTGTGGAGTGTCAGTGTGAAGTGACAGTGAATGGGGGGTGAAGGGGGTGGTGAGGGACTGTGGAGAGGAGTGTGTCAGTGTGGATATGAGGTGTGGAGTGTCAGTGTGAAGTGACAGTGAATGGAGGATGAAGGGGGTGGTGAGGGACTGTGGAGAGGAGTGTGTCAGTGTGGGTATGAGGTGTGGAGTGTCAGTGTGAAGTGACAGTGAATGGGGGGATGAAGGGGGTGGTGAGGGACTGTGGAGAGGAGTGTGTCAGTGTGGGTATGAGGTGTGGAGTGTCAGTGTAAAGTGACAGTGAATGGAGGATGAAGGGGGTGGTGAGGGACTGTGGAGAGGAGTGTGTCAGTGTGGGTATGAGGTGTGGAGTGTCAGTGTAAAGTGACAGTGAATGGGGGATGAAGGGGGTGGTGAGGGACTGTGGAGAGGAGTGTGTCAGTGTGGGTATGAGGTGTGGAGTGTCAGTGTGGAGTGACAGTGAATGGGGGATGAAGGGGGTGGTGAGGGACTGTGGAGAGGAGTGTGTCAGTGTGGGTATGAGGTGTGGGCTGTCAGTGTAAAGTGACAGTGAATGGGGGGATGAAGGGGGTGGTGAGAGACTGTGGAGAGGAGTGTGTCAGTGTGGGTGTGAGGTGTGGAGTGTCAGTGTAACGTGACAGTGAATGGGGGATGAAGGGGGTGGTGAGGGACTGTGGAGAGGAGTGTCAGTGTGGGTATGAGGTGTGGAGTGTCAGTGTGAAGTGACAGTGAATGGGGGGATGAAGGGGGTGGTGAGGGACTGTGGAGAGGAGTGTGTCAGTGTGGATATGAGGTGTGGAGTGTCAGTGTGAAGTGACAGTGAATGGGGATGAAGGGGGTGGTGAGGGACTGTGGAGAGGAGTGTGTCAGTGTGGATATGAGGTGTGGAGTGTCAGTGTGAAGTGACAGTGAATGGGGATGAAGGGGGTGGTGAGGGACTGTGGAGAGGAGTGTGTCAGTGTGGGTATGAGGTGTGGAGTGTCAGTGTGGAGTGACAGTGAATGGGGGATGAAGGGGGTGGTGAGGGACTGTGGAGAGGAGTGTGTCAGTGTGGGTATGAGGTGTGGAGTGTCAGTGTAAAGTGACAGTGAATGGGGGATGAAGTGGGTGGTGAGGGACTGTGGAGAGGAGTGTGTCAGTGTGGGTGTGAGGTGTGGAGTGTCAGTGTGAAGTGACAGTGAATGGGGGATGAAGGGGGTGGTGACGGACTGTGGAGAGGAGTGTGTCAGTGTGGGTATGAGGTGTGGAGTGTCAGTGTGAAGTGACAGTGAATGGGGGATGAAGGGGGTGGTGAGGGACTGTGGAGAGGAGTGTGTCAGTATGGGTATGAGGTGTGGAGTGTCAGTGTACAGTGACAGTGAATGGGGGGTGAAGGGGGTGGTGAGGGACTGTGGAGAGGAGTGTGTCATTGTGGGTGTGAGGTGTGGAGTGTCAGTGTACAGTGACAGTGAATGGGGGATGAAGGGGTGGTGAGGGACTGTGGAGAGGAGTGTGTCAGTGTGGGTATGAGGTGTGGAGTGTCAGTGTACAGTGACAGTGAATGGGGGGATGAAGGGGGTGGTGAGGGACTGTGGAGAGGAGTGTGTCAGTGTGGGTGTGAGGTGTGGAGTGTCAGTGTAAAGTCACAGTGAATGGGGGGATGAAGGGGGTGGTGAGGGACTGTGGAGAGGAGTGTGTCAGTGTGGGTATGAGGTGTAGAGTGTCAGTGTACAGTGACAGTGAATGGGGGGATGAAGGGGGTGGTGAGGGACTGTGGAGAGGAGTGTGTCAGTGTGGGTATGAGGTGTGGAGTGTCAGTGTGAAGTGACAGTGAATGGGGGGATGAAGGGGGTGGTGAGGGACTGTGGAGAGGAGTGTGTCAGTGTGGGTATGAGGTGTAGAGTGTCAGTGTACAGTGACAGTGAATGGGGGGATGAAGTGGGTGGTGAGGGACTGTGGAGAGGAGTGTGTCAGTGTGGATATGAGGTGTGGAGTGTCAGTGTGAAGTGACAGTGAATGGGGATGAAGGGGGTGGTGAGGGACTGTGGAGAGGAGTGTGTCAGTGTGGGTATGAGGTGTGGAGTGTCAGTGTACAGTGACAGTGAATGGGGGGATGAAGGGGGTGGTGAGGGACTGTGGAGAGGAGTGTGTCAGTGTGGGTGTGAGGTGTGGAGTGTCAGTGTAAAGTCACAGTGAATGGGGGGATGAAGGGGGTGGTGAGGGACTGTGGAGAGGAGTGTGTCAGTGTGGGTATGAGGTGTAGAGTGTCAGTGTACAGTGACAGTGAATGGGGGGATGAAGGGGGTGGTGAGGGACTGTGGAGAGGAGTGTGTCAGTGTGGGTATGAGGTGTGGAGTGTCAGTGTGAAGTGACAGTGAATGGGGGGATGAAGGGGGTGGTGAGGGACTGTGGAGAGGAGTGTGTCAGTGTGGGTATGAGGTGTAGAGTGTCAGTGTACAGTGACAGTGAATGGGGGGATGAAGTGGGTGGTGAGGGACTGTGGAGAGGAGTGTGTCAGTGTGGATATGAGGTGTGGAGTGTCAGTGTGAAGTGACAGTGAATGGGGATGAAGGGGGTGGTGAGGGACTGTGGAGAGGAGTGTGTCAGTGTGGGTGTGAGGTGTGGAGTGTCAGTGTAAAGTGACAGTGTATGGGGGGTGAAGGGTTCTGAGGGACTGTGGAGAGGAGTGTGTCAGTGTCGGTGTGAGGTGTGGAGTGTCAGTGTACAGTGACAGTGAATGGGGGATGAAGGGGGTGGTGAGGGACTGTGGAGAGGAGTGTGTCAGTATGGGTATGAGGTGTGGAGTGTCAGTGTACAGTGACAGTGAATGGGGGGTGAAGGGGGTGGTGAGGGACTGTGGAGAGGAGTGTGTCATTGTGGGTGTGAGGTGTGGAGTGTCAGTGTACAGTGACAGTGAATGGGGGATGAAGGGGTGGTGAGGGACTGTGGAGAGGAGTGTGTCAGTGTGGGTATGAGGTGTGGAGTGTCAGTGTACAGTGACAGTGAATGGGGGGATGAAGGGGGTGGTGAGGGACTGTGGAGAGGAGTGTGTCAGTGTGGGTGTGAGGTGTGGAGTGTCAGTGTAAAGTCACAGTGAATGGGGGGATGAAGGGGGTGGTGAGGGACTGTGGAGAGGAGTGTGTCAGTGTGGGTATGAGGTGTAGAGTGTCAGTGTACAGTGACAGTGAATGGGGGGATGAAGGGGGTGGTGAGGGACTGTGGAGAGGAGTGTGTCAGTGTGGGTATGAGGTGTGGAGTGTCAGTGTGAAGTGACAGTGAATGGGGGGATGAAGGGGGTGGTGAGGGACTGTGGAGAGGAGTGTGTCAGTGTGGGTATGAGGTGTAGAGTGTCAGTGTACAGTGACAGTGAATGGGGGGATGAAGTGGGTGGTGAGGGACTGTGGAGAGGAGTGTGTCAGTGTGGATATGAGGTGTGGAGTATCAGTGTGAAGTGACAGTGAATGGGGATGAAGGGGGTGGTGAGGGACTGTGGAGAGGAGTGTGTCAGTGTGGATATGAGGTGTGGAGTGTCAGTGTGGAGTGACAGTGAATGGGGGATGAAGGGGGTGGTGAGGGACTGTGGAGAGGAGTGTGTCAGTGTGGGTATGAGGTGTGGAGTGTCAGTGTACAGTGACAGTGAATGGGGGATGAAGGGGTGGTGAGGGACTGTGGAGAGGAGTGTGTCAGTGTGGGTATGAGGTGTGGAGTGACAGTGAATGGGGGGATGAAGGGGGTGGTGAGGGACTGTGGAGAGGAGTGTGTCAGTGTCGGTGTGAGGTGTGGAGTGTCAGTGTACAGTGACAGTGAATGGGGGGATGAAGGGGGTGGTGAGGGACTGTGGAGGGGAGTGTGTCAGTGTGGATATGAGGTGTGGAGTGTCAGTGTACAGTGACAGTGAATGGGGGGATGAAGGGGGTGGTGAGGGACTGTGGAGAGGAGTGTGTCAGTGTGGGTGTGAGGTGTGGAGTGTCAGTGTACAGTGACAGTGAATGGGGGGATGAAGGGGGTGGTGAGGGACTGTGGAGAGGAGTGTGTCAGTGTGGGTATGAGGTGTGGAGTGTCAGTGTACAGTGACAGTGAATGGGGGATGAAGGGGGTGGTGAGGGACTGTGGAGAGGAGTGTGTCAGTGTGGGTATGAGGTGTGGAGTGTCAGTGTAAAGTGACAGTGAATGGGGATGAAGGGGGTGGTGAGGGACTGTGGAGAGGAGTGTGTCAGTGTGGGTATGAGGTGTGGAGTGTCAGTGTGAAGTGACAGTGAATGCGGGATGAAGGGGGTGGTGAGGGACTGTGGAGAGGAGTGTGTCAGTGTGGGTATGAGGTGTGGAGTGTCAGTGTGTAGTGACAGTGAATGGGGGATGAAGGGGGTGGTGAGGGACTGTGGAGAGGAGTGTGTCAGTGTGGGTATGAGGTGTGGAGTGTCAGTGTACAGTGACAGTGAATGGGGGATGAAGGGGGTGGTGAGGGACTGTGGAGAGGAGTGTGTCAGTGTGGGTATGCGGTGTGGAGTGTCAGTGTGAAGTGACAGTGAATGGGGGGATGAAGGGGGTGGTGAGGGACTGTGGAGAGGAGTGTGTCAGTGTGGGTATGAGGTGTGGAGTGTCAGTGTACAGTGACAGTGAATGGGGGATGAAGGGGGTGGTGAGGGACTGTGGAGAGGAGTGTGTCAGTGTGGGTATGAGGTGTGGAGTGTCAGTGTACAGTGACAGTGAATGGGGGATGATGGGGGTGGTGAGGGACTGTGGAGAGGAGTGTGTCAGTGTGGGTGTGAGGTGTGGAGTGTCAGTGTGAAGTGACAGTGAATGAGGGGATGAAGGGGGTGGTGAGGGACTGTGGAGAGGAGTGTGTCAGTGTGGGTGTGAGGTGTGGAGTGTCAGTGTGAAGTGACAGTGAATGGGGGGATGAAGGGGGTGGTGAGGGACTGTGGAGAGGAGTGTGTCAGTGTGGGTATGAGGTGTGGAGTGTCAGTGTGAAGTGACAGTGAATGGGGGATGAAGGGGGTGGTGAGGGACTGTGGAGAGGAGTGTGTCAGTGTGGGTATGAGGTGTGGAGTGTCAGTGTACAGTGACAGTGAATGGGGATGAAGGGGGTGGTGAGGGACTGTGGAGAGGAGTGTGTCAGTGTGGGTATGAGGTGTGGAGTGACAGTGAATGGGGGATGAAGGGGGTGGTGAGGGACTGTGGAGAGGAGTGTGTCAGTGTGGGTATGAGGTGTGGAGTGTCAGTGTACAGTGACAGTGAATGGGGGATGAAGGGGGTGGTGAGGGACTGTGGAGAGGAGTGTGTCAGTGTGGGTATGAGGTGTGGAGTGTCAGTGTGAAGTGACAGTGAATGGGGGGATGAAGGGGGTGGTGAGGGACTGTGGAGAGGAGTGTGTCAGTGTGGGTATGAGGTGTGGAGTGTCAGTGTACAGTGACAGTGAATGGGGGGATGAAGGGGATGGTGAGGGACTGTGGAGAGGAGTGTGTCAGTGTGGGTATGAGGTGTGGAGTGTCAGTGTACAGTGACAGTGAATGGGGGGATGAAGGGGGTGGTGAGGGACTGTGGAGAGGAGTGTGTCAGTGTGGGTATGAGGTGTGGAGCGTCAGTGTAAAGTGACAGTGAATGGGGGGATGAAGGGGGTGGTGAGGGACTGTGGAGAGGAGTGTGTCAGTGTGGGTATGAGGTGTGGAGTGTCAGTGTAAAGTGACAGTGAATGGGGGGATGAAGGGGGTGGTGAGGGACTGTGGAGAGGAGTGTGTCAGTGTGGGTATGAGGTGTGGAGTGTCAGTGTAAAGTGACAGTGAATGGGGGGATGAAGGGGGTGGTGAGGGACTGTGGAGAGGAGTGTGTCAGTGTGGGTATGAGGTGTGGAGTGTCAGTGTAAAGTGACAGTGAATGGGGGGTGAAGGGGGTGGTGAGGGACTGTGGAGAGGAGTGTGTCAGTGTGGGTATGAGGTGTGGAGTGTCAGTGTGAAGTGACAGTGAATGGGGGATGAAGGGGGTGGTGAGGGACTGTGGAGAGGAGTGTGTCAGTGTGGGTATGAGGTGTGGAGTGTCAGTGTAAAGTGACAGTGAATGGGGGGATGAAGGGGGTAGTGAGGGACTGTGGAGAGGAGTGTGTCAGTGTGGGTATGAGGTATGGAGTGTCAGTGTGAAGTGACAGTGAATGGGGGGGATGAAGGGGGTGGTGAGGGACTGTGGAGAGGAGTGTGTCAGTGTGGGTATGAGGTGTGGAGTGTCAGTGTAAAGTGACAGTGAATGGGGGGATGAAGGGGGTAGTGAGGGACTGTGGAGAGGAGTGTGTCAGTGTGGGTATGAGGTATGGAGTGTCAGTGTGAAGTGACAGTGAATGGGGGATGAAGGGGGTGGTGAGGGACTGTGGAGAGGAGTGTGTCAGTGTGGGTATGAGGTGTGGAGTGTCAGTGTACAGTGACAGTGAATGGGGGGATGAAGGGGGTGGTGAGGGACTGTGGAGAGGAGTGTGTCAGAGTGGGTATGAGGTGTGGAGTGTCAGTGTACAGTGACAGTGAATGGGGGGATGAAGGGGGTGGTGAGGGACTGTGGAGAGGAGTGTGTCAGTGTGGGTATGAGGTGTGGAGTGTCAGTGTACAGTGACAGTGAATGGGGGGTGAAGGGTGTGGTGAGGGATTGTGGAGAGGAGTGTGTCAGTGTGGGTATGAGGTGTGGAGTGTCAGTGTGAAGTGACAGTGAATGGGGGGGATGAAGGGGGTGGTGAGGGACTGTGGAGAGGAGTGTGTCAGTGTGGGTATGAGGTGTGGAGTGTCAGTGTACAGTGACAGTGAATGAGTGGATGAAGGGGGTGGTGAGGGACTGTGGAGAGGAGTGTGTCAGTGTACAGTGACAGTGAATGGGGGGATGAAGGGGGTGGTGAGGGACTGTGGAGAGGAGTGTGTCAGTGTGGGTATGAGGTGTGGAGTGTCAGTGTACAGTGACAGTGAATGGGGGGATGAAGGGGGTGGTGAGGGACTGTGGAGAGGAGTGTGTCAGTGTGGGTATGAGGTGTGGAGCGTCAGTGTAAAGTGACAGTGAATGGGGGGATGAAGGGGGTGGTGAGGGACTGTGGAGAGGAGTGTGTCAGTGTGGGTATGAGGTGTGGAGTGTCAGTGTAAAGTGACAGTGAATGGGGGGATGAAGGGGGTGGTGAGGGACTGTGGAGAGGAGTGTGTCAGTGTGGGTATGAGGTGTGGAGTGTCAGTGTACAGTGACAGTGAATGGGGGGATGAAGGGGGTGGTGAGGGACTGTGGAGAGGAGTGTGTCAGTGTGGGTATGAGGTGTGGAGTGTCAGTGTAAAGTGACAGTGAATGGGGGGTGAAGGGGGTGGTGAGGGACTGTGGAGAGGAGTGTGTCAGTGTGGGTATGAGGTGTGGAGTGTCAGTGTGAAGTGACAGTGAATGGGGGATGAAGGGGGTGGTGAGGGACTGTGGAGAGGAGTGTGTCAGTGTGGGTATGAGGTGTGGAGTGTCAGTGTAAAGTGACAGTGAATGGGGGGATGAAGGGGGTAGTGAGGGACTGTGGAGAGGAGTGTGTCAGTGTGGGTATGAGGTATGGAGTGTCAGTGTGAAGTGACAGTGAATGGGGGGGATGAAGGGGGTGGTGAGGGACTGTGGAGAGGAGTGTGTCAGTGTGGGTATGAGGTGTGGAGTGTCAGTGTAAAGTGACAGTGAATGGGGGGATGAAGGGGGTAGTGAGGGACTGTGGAGAGGAGTGTGTCAGTGTGGGTATGAGGTATGGAGTGTCAGTGTGAAGTGACAGTGAATGGGGGATGAAGGGGGTGGTGAGGGACTGTGGAGAGGAGTGTGTCAGTGTGGGTATGAGGTGTGGAGTGTCAGTGTACAGTGACAGTGAATGGGGGGATGAAGGGGGTGGTGAGGGACTGTGGAGAGGAGTGTGTCAGAGTGGGTATGAGGTGTGGAGTGTCAGTGTACAGTGACAGTGAATGGGGGGATGAAGGGGGTGGTGAGGGACTGTGGAGAGGAGTGTGTCAGTGTGGGTATGAGGTGTGGAGTGTCAGTGTACAGTGACAGTGAATGGGGGGTGAAGGGTGTGGTGAGGGATTGTGGAGAGGAGTGTGTCAGTGTGGGTATGAGGTGTGGAGTGTCAGTGTGAAGTGACAGTGAATGGGGGGGATGAAGGGGGTGGTGAGGGACTGTGGAGAGGAGTGTGTCAGTGTGGGTATGAGGTGTGGAGTGTCAGTGTACAGTGACAGTGAATGAGTGGATGAAGGGGGTGGTGAGGGACTGTGGAGAGGAGTGTGTCAGTGTACAGTGACAGTGAATGGGGGGATGAAGGGGGTGGTGAGGGACTGTGGAGAGGAGTGTGTCAGTGTGGGTATGAGGTGTGGAGTGTCAATGTACAGTGACAGTGAATGGGGGATGAAGGGGGTGGTGAGGGACTGTGGAGAGGAGTGTGTCAGTGTGGGTATGAGGTGTGGAGTGTCAGTGTACTGTGACAGTGAATGGGGGGATGAAGGGGGTGGTGAGGGACTGTGGAGAGGAGTGTGTCAGTGTGGGTGTGAGGTGTGGAGTGTCAGTGTACAGTGACAGTGAATGGGGGATGAAGGGGGTGGTGAGGGACTGTGGAGAGGAGTGTGTCAGTGTGGGTATGAGGTGTGGAGTGTCAGTGTACAGTGACAGTGAATGGGGGGTGAAGGGGGTGGTGAGGGACTGTGGAGAGGAGTGTGTCAGTGTGGGTATGAGGTGTGGAGTGTCAGTGTGAAGTGACAGTGAATGGGGGGATGAAGGGGGTGGTGAGGGACTGTGGAGAGGAGTGTGTCAGTGTGGGTATGAGGTGTGGAGTGTCAGTGTACAGTGACAGTGAATGGGGGATGAAGGGGGTGGTGAGGGACTGTGGAGAGGAGTGTGTCAGTGTGGGTATGAGGTGTGGAGTGTCAGTGTACAGTGACTGTGAATGGGGGATGAAGGGGGTGGTGAGGGACTGTGGAGAGGAGTGTGTCAGTGTGGGTATGAGATGTGGAGTGTCAGTGTGGAGTGACAGTGAATGGGGGGTGAAGGGGGTGGTGAGGGACTGTGGAGAGGAGTGTGTCAGTGTGGGTATGAGGTGTGGAGTGTCAGTGTGGAGTGACAGTGAATGGGGGGATGAAGGGGGTGGTGAGGGACTGTGGAGAGGAGTGTGTCAGTGTGGGTATGAGTTGTGGAGTGTCAGTGAATGTGGGTGACGGGGGTGGTGAGGGACTGTGGAGAGGAGTGTGTCAGTGTGGGTGTGAGGTGTGGAGTGTCAGTGTACAGTGACATTGAATGGGGGGATGAAGGGGGTGGTGAGGGACTGTGGAGAAGAGTGTGTCAGTGTGGGTATGAGGTGTAAAGTGACAGTGAATGGGGGATGAAGGGGGTGGTGAGGGACTGTGGAGAGGAGTGTGTCAGTGTGGGTATGAGGTGTGGAGTGTCAGTGAATGTGGGTGAAGGGGATGGTGAGGGACTGTGGAGAGGAGTGTGTCAGCTTACCTTCATATTTCCTTGTTTCCCTCTTTATGATTCCTTTAGTTGCCTTTCTTTGGTTTTTTAGAAGTTTTTCTTGTTCTAACTTCCCAATAATCTTAGCTGTATTATATGCCTCTCTTATGCTTTTATGTTGTTTTGCTACCCACTGTTGTCTCATGTTCCCTTTACAAAACTTCCTGCTGTATTCATATCTTGTATCTCATTCATCTTCCCATTTATTTGTGGAAAGTACCCTAACTGGTGTGGAAGCACCAATGTCCAGGAATGGAAAGAGCTGCAGAAGATGCTGGACACAGCTCAATCCATCACAGGGGAGGCCCTCCCCTCCACCTCATACATTTACAAAGAACGTTGCTGCAAGAAAGCAGCATCCATCATGAAAGACCACCACCATCCAGACCATGCTCTCTTCTGTCTGTTGCCATGACGAGGAAGGTAAACAAGCCTCAACACCCACACTAACAGGTTCAGGGACAGTAATTACCCTTCAACCATCCAGCTTCTGAACTAGCGTGGATAACTTCACTCACCTCAACTCTGAACTGATTCTACAACCTGCAGACTCACTTTCAAGGACTCCTTACAACTCATGTTCTCAGTATTATTTATTATTTGCATGGTTTATCTGCATTTGCACATTGGTTGTTTCTCAGCGTTTGTTAATGTGTTGGCTTTCATTAAATTGTATTTTATTTGGTTTTTTTTCTTCTAAATGCCTGCAAGAAAATGAATGTCAAGGTAGTATATCATAACATACACATATTTTTAAAATAATTTACCTTGAGTTTTGAATACACAGAATTCCTAAAAATGATGTGGCACGGGCTTTGAAGTGTCAATCATCAATACTGGAATAATTTCCAAAGAAGATTGTTAGCACTTTGGATAAGTAGGCTTTGGTTTATTAACAGGTGTTGAGAAAATGATTTCAATATAGAATAAATACGATGTCACGGCTGTGTAGAATAATGTACTCAATCATGTAGACACATTCAGTACAAAAAATATTGTAATTTTCAATTAAGATTCAAGATTCAAAATTGTTTTGTTTAATTTCCGGCACAGAAGGGTAAAGGAGAACAAAATAATTGTTATTTTGGATCCAACGCAGCATAAAAAACACACAGGATGAAGAACACAATAATAAAAAACGCAATAAATATGAATACATAAGATAGCTTCTGTACATAGATTGATTTTATGTCCATTCAGGAGTGTCTATACAAAAGGTGACTCTGACAGGAAATGATAAAGTAGTGGGGGTTGGGGGAGTGGAGGGGTGGGTTAGTAGTGGAGGTGTTGATCAGCTTTGCTACTTGAGGAATAACTGTTTTTGAGTCTGGTGGTCCTGGTGTGCCCTCCTCCCTAATGGGAGTGGGACAAACCATATTTCCAAATCGTATAAATTAAAATTTAGAACACTATTCCCTGAACGGTAATTGATGTTAGGATAAATCTACAGGGTTCTCAAACTGTAAAAATACGTGTTTCATAAGATGGCTACAGCGATGAGGCCTGTGTGTCAGCTGGAATACAGGTGGTGAGTATGAGGAATATTCTAACTTGGTGCAAAGCTTCATTTATAGTTGGAGAAGTGGAGATCCAGAAAAAGCTTGTCGAGGGATTCCAGGGCTAAAGATCAGTCAAGAGTCTATCAATCTTAGCCTTAAATATAGATAAAGACTTGGCCTCCACAGCTTCCTGTGGCTAAGAATTCCACAGATTCACTACTCTGGCTAAAGGAATTTCTCCTCATCTCCTTTTCTGAAAGGATGCCTCTCTATTCTGAGCTGTGTCCTCTGGTGTTAGAATCTTCCACCATAGGAAACATCCTCTCTATATCCACTCGATCAAGACCTTTCACCATTCAATAGGTTTCAATGAGGTCATCCCTCATTCTTCTGAATTCCAGCAAATACAGGCCCAGAACCATCAAACGCTCTTCATGTGACAAGCCATTCAATCCTGGAATCATTTTCGTCAATCTCCTTTGAACCTTTGTGGAAAACCACCAGTCACTGGCAGCCAGTCAGAAAAGGCTCTCTTTTATTCCCATTCTTTGCCTCCTGCCAATCAGCCACTGCTTTATCCATGCCAGAATCTCTCCTGTAATACCATGGGCTCGTAGCTTGTTAAGCAGCCTCATGTGTGGCATCTTGTCAAAGTCTGTCTGAAAATCCAAGTAAACAATATCCACTGATTCTCCTTTGTCTATCCTGCTTGTTATTTCTTCAAAGAATTCCAACAGATTTGTCAGGCAAGATTTTCCCTTAAGGAAACCATTAATCATGTGCCTTCAAGTGCCCTGAGACCTCATCCTTAATAATCGACTCCAACATCTTCTCAACCACTGAAATCAGACTAACTGGCCAATCGTTTCCTTTCTTCTTCCTCTCTCCTTTCTTGAAGAGTGGAGTGACATTTGCAATTTTCCAGTCTTCCAGCACAATTCCAGAAATTAGTGATTCTTGAAAGATCATTACTAATGTCTCCACTATCTCTTCAACCATCTCTTTCAGAACCCTGGGGTGTACACCATCTGGTCCAGGTGACTTCACACTTTTTAGATTTCCAAGAAACTTCCTGGACTTATTTCCTGGCATAATTTACATATTACTATTTAACTATTTATGGTTCTATTACTATTTCATTATTTATGGTGCAACTGTAACGAAAACCAATTTCCCCCGGGATCAATAAAGTATGACTATGACTAGTTATGGTAACTTCACACACTTCATGCCCCCGACATCTGGAACTTCCACCAGACTGCTAGTTCTTCCACAGTGAAAACTGATGCAAAATACATAAGAAGATAAGAAGTAGGAGCAGGAGTAGGCCACCTGGCCTGTTGAGCCTGCTTCACCATTAAATAAGGTCATGGCTGACCTGCCATGGACTCATCTCTACCATAACCCATAATTGCCCTGCTATGCAAAAATCTATCTAATCTTGTCTTAAGTATATCTACTGCGGTAGCCTCCACTACTTCATTGGGCAGAGAATTCCACAGATTTCCCACCCTCTGGGAAAAGCAGTTCCTCCTCATCTCCATCCTAAATCTACTCCCCTGAATCTTGAGGCAATGTCCCCTAGTTCTAGTCTCATCTACCAGTGAAAACAACTTTCCTGCCTCTATCTTATCAATCACTTTCATAATTTTATATGTTTCTATAAGATCTCCTCTCATTCTTCTGAACTCCAGAGAGTATAGTCCCAGGCGACTCAATCTCTCCTCATAGGTTAACCCCTTCATCCCTGGAATCAACCTGGTGAACCTCCTCTGCATTGTCTCCAAAGCCAGTATATCCTTCCTCAAGTATGGAGACCAGAACTGCACACAGTACTCCAGGTGTGGCCTCACCAGTACCCTGTATAGTTGCAGCATGATCTCCCTGCTCTTGAATTCAAGGCCAACATCCCATTTGCCTTCTTGATAGCTGCTGCACTTACAAACCAACCTTCTGCGATTCCTGCACAAGCACTCAGAGGTCCTCCTGCACAGCAACAGGCTGCAATCATTTACCATTTAAATAATAATCTGATCTTCCATTTACCCTTCAAAGTGGATGATCCAGCATTTACCAGCATTGTACTCCATCTGCCAGACCCTTGCCCAATCACTTAACCTTTCTATATTTCTCTGCAGACTCTCTGTATCCTCTGTACAATTTGAAATGAATTGAATTGACTTTATTTCATACATCCTTCATATACATGAGGAGTAAAAATCTTTACTTACGTCTCCGTCTAAGTGTGCAATGTTCAATCATAGTAATTTATAATCATTTATAATAAATAGAACAGTCAATGTAATATAGAGTACACTCAAATCAGTGTGAGTTCATCAGTCTGATGGCCTGGTGGAAGAAGCCGTCCCAGAGCCTGTTGGTCCTGGTTTTTATGCTGAGGTACTGTTTCCCGGATGATAGCAGCTGGAATAGATTTTGGTTGGGGTGACTCGGGTTCCCAATGATCCTTCGGGCCCTATTTACACACCTGTCCTTGTAAATGTCCTGAATTATGGGAAGTTCACAACTACAGATGAACTGGGCTGTCCGCACCACTCTCTGCAGAGTCCTGCGATTAAGGGAAGTATAGTTCCCATACCAGGCAGTGATGCAGCCAATCAGGATGCTCTCAATTGTGCCCTTGTAGAAAGTTCTTAGGATTTGGGGGCCCATACCAAACTTCCTCAACCATCTGAGGTGAAAGAGGCGTTGTTGTGCCTATTTCACCACACAGCTGGTGTGTACAGACCACGTGAAGTCCTCGGTGATGTGGATGCTGAGGAATTTAAAGCTGTTCACCCTCTCAACCCCAGATCCATTGATATCAATAGGGGCTAGCCATCTCCATTCCTCCTGTAATCCACAACCAGCTCCTTTGTTTTTGCAACATTGAGGGAGAGGTTGTTTTCTTGACACCACTGTGTCAGGGTGATGACTTCCTCTCTGTAGGCTGCCTCTTTATTATTTGAGATTAGGTCAATCAGTGTGGTGTTGTCTGCAAAGTTAATTAGCAGATTAGAGCTGTGGGTGGTGACACAGTCATGGGTATATAGAGAGTAAAGGAGGGGGCTTAAGACACAGCCCTGAGGGGCACCTGTGCTGAGGGTCAGAGAGACAGAGGTGAGGGAGCCCATCCTTACCACCTGTCGGCGATCCAATAGGAAGTCTAGGATCCAGCTGCGCAAGGTAGGGTCAAGGCCAAGGTCTCTGAGCTTCTTGTCAAACCTGGATGGAACTATAGTGTTGAATGCTGAACTGTAGTCCAAGAACAGAATTTGCATTTCCATCAATTAAGCATCATCAGCAAACTTAGATACACTACACTCGACCCCCTCCTCCAGATCATTAATGCATATTGTGAACAGTTGTGGGCCCAGCACTGACCGCAGCGACACACCACTCACTACTGATTGCCAACCAGAGAATCACCCATGTATCCCAACTCTCTGCTTTCTATCAGTTAACCAATCCTCTCTCCATGCTCATACATCACCCCCAACTCTATGCATCCTTATCTTATGGATAAGTCTTTTATGCAGCACCTTATCGAACACCTTCTGGAAATCCAAATAAATAACATCTATCTGTTCCCCTCTATCGACTGCGCTTGTTATATCATAAGACCATAAGACCATAAGACAAAGGAGCAGAAGTAGGCCATTCGGCCCATCGAGTCTGCTCCGCCATTTTATCATGAGCTGATCCATTTTATCCTATTTAGTCCCACTGCCCCGCCTTCTCACCATAACCTTTGATGCCCTGGCTACTCAGATACCTATCAATCTCTGCCTTAAATACACCCAATGACTTGGCCTCCACTGCTGCCCATGGCAACAAATTCCATAGATTCACCACCCTTTGACTAAAAAAATTTCTTCGCATCTCTGTTCTGAAAGGGCGCCCTTCAATCCTGAAGTCATGCCCTCTCGTACTAGACTCCCCCATCATGGGAAACAACTTTGCCACATCCACTCTGTCCATGCCTTTCAACATTCGAAATGTTTCTGTGAGGTCTCCCCTCATTCTTCTAAACTCCAAGGAATACAGTCCAAGAGCGGACAAACGTTCCTCATCTGTTAACCCTCTCATTCCCTGAATCATTCTAGTGAATCTTCTCTGTACCCTCTCCAACGTCAGCACATCCTTTCTTAAATAAGGAGACCAAAACTGCCCACAGTACTCCAAGTGAGGTCTCACCAGCGCCTTATAGAGCCTCAACATCACATCCCTGCTCCTATACTCTATTCCTCTAGAAATGAATGCCAACATTGCATTCGCCTTCTTCACTACTGACTCAACCTGGAGGTTAACCTTAAGGGAATCCTGTATGAGGACTCCCAAGTCCCGTTGCATCTCAGAACTTTGAATTCTTTCCCCATTTAAATAATAGTCTGCCCGTTTATTTTTTCTGCCAAAGTGCATAACCATACACTTTCCAACATTGTACTTCATTTGCCACTTCTCTGCCCATTCTTCCAATCTATCCAAGTCTCTCTGCAGACTCTCCGTTTCCTCAGTACTACCGGCCCCTCCACCTATCTTCGTATCGTCAGCAAACTTAGCCACAAAGCCATCTATTCCATAATCCAAATCGTTGATGTACAATGTAAAAGGAAGCGGCCCCAACACGGACCCCTGTGGAACACCACTGGTAACCGGCAGCCAACCAGAATAGGATCCCTTCATTCCCACTCTCTGTTTCCCTCCAATCAGCCAACACTCTATCCACGTATGAACTTTCCCATAATTCCATGTGCTCTTATCTTGTTAAGTAGCCTCATGTGTGGCACCTTGTCAAAGGCCTTCTGAAAATCCAAATATACAACATCCACTGCATCTCCATTGTCTAGCCTACTTGTAATTTCCTCAAAAAATTGTAATAGGTTTGTCAGGCAGGATTTTCCTTTAAGGAATCCATGCTGAGTTCTGCCTATCTTGTCATATGCCTCCAGGTACTCTGTAACCTTATCCTTGACAATCGACTCCAACAACTTCCCAACCACCGACGTCAAGCTAACAGGTCTATAATTTCCTTTTTGCTTCCTTGCCCCCTTCTTAAATAGTGGAGTGACATTTGCAATCTTCCAGTCTTCCGGAACCATGCCAGAATCTATCGACTTTTGAAAGTTCATCGCTAATGCCTCCACAGTCTCCACAGCTACTTCCTTCAGAACACGAGGGTGCATTCCATCTGGTCCAGGAGATTTATCGACCTTTAGCCTATTCAGCTTCCTGAGTACTTTCTCTGTCATAATTGTGACCGCGCACACTTCTCTTCCCTGCCACCCTTGAGTGTCCGGTATACTGCTGATGTCTTCCTCAGTGGAGACTGATGCAAAATACTCGTTCAGTTCCTCTGCCATCTCCTTATCTTCCATTACAATTTCTCCAGCATCATTTACTATCGGTCCTATATCTACTCTCACCTGTCTTTTACTCTTTATATACTTGAAAAAGCTTTTAGTATCCTCTTTGATATTATTTGCTAGTTTCCTTTCATAGTTAATCTTTTCTCTTTTAATGACCTTCTTGGTTTCCTTTTGTAAGGTTTTAAAAACTTCCCAATCCTCTGTCTTCCCACTAATTTTTGCTTCCTTGTATGCCCTCTCCTTTGCTTTAACTTTGGCTTTGACTTCTCTTGTCAACCACGGTTGCATCCTTTTTCCACTCGAAAATTTCTTCTTTTTTGGAATATACCTGTCTTGCACATTCCTCATTCCTCATATCCTCAAAGGGACTCCAGTAAGTTTGTCAAACAGGACCTACCTTTGCTGAATCAATGCTGCGTCTGTCTGATGGATCCATTTCTTTTCAGATGCCTCGCTATTTCTTCTTTCATAATAGCTACAGATATTAAACTAACTGGTCTATAGTCCTGACGAAGGGTCTCGGACCAAAACATCGACTGCACCTCTTCTTATAGTTGCTGCTTGGCCTGCTGCGTTCACCAGCAATTTTTATGCGTGTTGGTCTATAGTTACCTGCCTTTTGCCTACATCCTTTTTTGAAAAGTGGCGTGACATTCGCTGTATTCCAATCTGTTGGGACCTGCCCAGAGTCCAGAGAATTGTAGTAATTTATCACCAAAGCCTCTACTATAACTTCTGCCATTTCTTTCAGTACCCTGAGATGCATTCCATCTGGGCAGGAGGACTTATCTATCTTCAGGCCCACAGGTTTGTTCAGCACAACCTCTTTAGTGATATCGAGGTCCTCACTCCCCATTGCATCCATAAAATCTCTCTTTGACATGTTAGACGTGTCCTCCACCATGAAGACCAACACAAAGTAGTCATTCAAAGCCTCGGCCATTTCCTCGTTACCCAATATCAATTCCCCCTTCTCATCCTCCAAGGCACCTACATTCACTTTAGCCACCCTTTTCCACTTTGTATAATTATAAAAACTTTTACTATCCATTTTTACATTTTATGCTAGTTTATCTTCATAATCTATCTTCCCTTTCTTTATTGCTCGCTTAGTGGTACTTTGTTGCTTTTTAAAGTTTTCCCAATCTTCCAGTTTCCCACTACTCTTGGCAACTTTGTATACACGAGCTTTTAGTTTGATGCCTTCTTTTATTTCCTTCGTTATCCAAGGCTGGCTCTGCCCACCCTTACTGTCCTTGCTTTTAACTGGAATATACTTTTGTTGAGCACCGTGAAAAACCTCTTTGAAAGTATTCCACTGTTCCTCAACTGTCCCACCATATAGCCTGTGTTCCCAGTCTACACTAGCCAAATCCTCCCTCATCCCATTGTAGTCTCCATTGTTTAGGCATAATACACTGGTTTTAGATCGAACTATTTCACCCTCCATTTGTATGAGAAATTCAATCATACTGTGATCACTCTTTCCAAGAGGATCCCTAACCACAAGATCATTCATTTTACCTGTCTAATTGCACAAGACCAGATCTAAGACAGCATGTTCCCTTGTAGGTTCAGTAACATGTTGTTCAAGAAAGTTATCACGGATGCATTCTATGAAGTCCTCCTCAAGACTGCCTCAACCAATTTCAATCACCCAATCTATGTGCAAGTTAAAGTCCCCCATGATAACTGTTGTTCCACTCTTACATGCCTCAGATATTTCTGTTTATTGTCTGTGCCATTGTAATGTTATTATTCAGTGGCCGATAGACAACTCACAACAGTGATTTTTTTTTCCCCTTTACTATTCCTAGTCTCTACCCAGATGGATTCAACATTCTGCTCCTTATATCTTGTATCGTCTCTCACTATAGCCCTGATCTCATCTTTAATTAAGAGCGATACCCCACCTCCCTTACATTCCTGCCTATCCTTCTGTATTACCTGATATCCTTGGATATTTAGTTCTCAATCCTCTCCACCCTGCAACCACGTCTCTGTAATGGCCACTAAATCATTCCCCTTTGGACTGATTTGTGTCACACATCACTGACCTTGTTTCGAATACTACGGGCATTCAGATAAAGTGCCCTTACACTCATTGTGCTTTTAAAGTCTTGTAATCTTTTACTCTTTTGCACTTGACTTTTCTTTACTCCACTCTTACTTGTCTCTTTTTTATCTTTTGCTTTTACTTTATCTTTATCTGCAGTTTTCCTTTTTACTTTATCCATACTTCTCCAATCTGTTGAACCCACCCCCCTACTATTTAGTTTAAAGCCCTATTCACAGCCCTAGTTATGCGATTCACCAGGCAGGATCCAGGTCCCATCACGGTTCAGGTGGAGCCCGTCCCATTGGTACAGCTCCCTCCTTCCCCAACACTGGGGCCAGTTTCTCATGAATTCAAACCCACTTCTCCCACACCAATCCTTGAGCCATGCATTTAACTCTCTAATACTCTTGACCCTATGCCAATTTGCACGTGGCTCAGGTAGTAATCCAGAGATTACTACCTTTTTGGTTCTGCTTTTTAATTTAGTCTCTAGCTGCTCAAATTCCCTCAGCAGAAACTCTTTCCTCGTTCTACCTATGTCATTGGTACCCACATGGACATGACAACTGGATCTTTCCCCTCCCACTGCAAATTCCTCTGCAGGTCAGATAAGATGTCCCGAACCCAGGCACCAGGCAGGTAACAGAGCCTTTGGGACACTCTATCCTCCCGACAGAGTACTCTGTCTATTCCCCTGACTATACTATCCCCAATTACCACTACATTTCTCTTCTCTCCCCCTCTTGAATGGCTCCCTGAACTACGGTGTCACAGTTAGGTTGCTCATCCTTCCTACTGCCCCCACTCTCATCTACACAGGAAACAAGAATCTCAGACCTGCTGGACAAGCTCAAGGGCTGAGGATCCTCCAGCACTGTCTCTTGGATCCCACTACCCACCCCGTCACACTCTCTTGTCCCTGATCACAGACCGAATTTGAGGCAGCTGATCTAATGGGTGTGACTACCTCCTGAAACAGAATCCAGGGAACTCTCCCCCTCCCTGATGTGCTGCAGAGTTTGAAGCTCAGATTCCAGGTCATCAACTCTGAGCCGGAGCTCCTCGAGCAGCCAACACCGGCTGCAGATGTGGTCACCAGGAACCACAATGGGGTCCATCAGCTCCCATATCATTCAGCTACAGCACATCACCTGATCCTACACCATCCCTACTTTACTTAATTAGCTGTAATTTATTCAACCAGTACAAAAGCCATACCTGTGCCTCCCCACTGAAGCTTCTTGAGCCAAAGCCTCAAGTTCCCACTCCTACACTGGTCCACTCACACAATGGCCGCTCTGTTTTGACCCTGCTTTACTTCTATTTGCTGCTGCTAATAAATCACGAAATGATTGGTCCGCAGCTCTTCCTCCTTTTTTAAACTCTTCTCCCCCACCTATGAGAAGCTCTCTCTCTCAGCTAATCGATTGATCAGCCACTAATACTTATTCAGTTTGTCAAACATTACCACCCCTCCAGCATCATTTTCCAGTGGTTTGATGTCCACTCTTGTCTCTCAGTTACACTACATGTCTCTGAAGAAACTTTTAGTATCCTCTTTAATATTATTGGCTAGCATACTTTCGTATTTTATCTTTACCTTCTTAATGACTTTTTAGTTGCCTTCTTTTGGCTTTTAAAAGTTTCCCAATCCTCTAACTTCCCATTAATTCTTGCTCTTTTATATGCCCTCTCTTTGGCTTTTATGATGACTTTGACTTCTTTTGTTAGCCATGTTTGTGTCTCCATTCCTTTAAAATACTTCTTCCTCTTTGGGATGTATCTATCCTTCACCTCCCAAATCGCTCCCAGAAACTCCAGCCTTTGCTTTTCTGCCGTCATCCCTGCTAGTGTTCTCTTACAATCAATTTTGGCCAACTCCTCTCTCATGCCTCTGTAATTCCCTTTACTCCACTGTAATACTGATACATCTGATTTTAGCTTCTCCTTCTCAAATTTCAGGGTGAATTTGATCATATTATGATCACTTACCCCCAGGGTCCTTTTACCTTAAGCTCTCTGATCAATTCTGGTTCATTACACAACACCCAATCCAGAATAGCCGATCCTTTAGTGGGATCAACCATGAGCTGCTCAAAAAAGTCAACTCATAGGTAGTCTACAAATTCCCCCTCTTATGATCCAGCACCAACCTGATTTTCCCCAATCTATCTGCATATTCAAACCCCCCATGACAGTCGTAACATTACCCTTTTGACATGCATTTTCTATCTACTCTTCTAATTTGTAGGCCACATCCTTACTACTGTTCGGGGTCTGTATACAACTCCCATCAGTGTCTTTTAATCCATGCAATTCTTTAGCTCTACCCACAATGATTCAAAACCATCCAACCCTATGTCACCTCTTTCTAATGATTTGATTTATTTTTTTACCAACAGAGCCACGTCACCCCATCTGCCTTCCTGCCTGTCCTTGCAATACAATGTGTACCCTTGAACATTAAGCTCCCAGCTATAATCTTTCAGTCATGATTTAGTGATGCCTACAACATCATACCTACCATTCTGCTACTGTGCTGCAAGTTCATCTACCTTACTCCATATACTGCACACATTCAGACACAACCCCTTCAGTCCTGTATTCATCCTTTTTGACTTTGTCACACCATGCTCAACCCTTTGATTACTTACTTTGTCTGAGGTCTTGCCAACATCTGCCTCCACAACCTCTCCATTAATTGTTCTTGCACTCTGGTTCCCATTGCCTGCAACTCTAGATTAAACCCCACTGTGCAGCATTATCAAATCTTAACAAGCAAGTATAGCTGAGTCCACAGCTGACAAAGACATGGATGAGATTTTGAGTGGTATGTGCACATTTCATATTTTCTCACCGCATAGACGGAGACCATTCAGCCCATTGAATCAATGCCAACACACAGAGCAATCCCATTCTGTCACTAATTTTGTCTGTAACCAATTCTCCTCACATTCCCAGCAATGCTACCCAGGTTCTACCACTCACCTAAATTTACAGCAGCCAATGAACCTACTAACTCCCACATCATTGAGATGGGGGAGGAAACTGGGGAATCCCCATCAGGGAGAAGATGCAGACTCTTCATAAGCAGATCAAAGTCAGGATTGCACCTGGATCTCAGGCTTGGCCAGGTGCTTCCCATGCAGACAGGCATGGTGTAACTGATAACCTTTATGATGGAGAGAACATGGAGTCCAAAGCTCAGCTCGCAGGCAAGTGGGCTGCTGAGTCGGTGAGCAGCCTGACCGACCAGAGAAAGTTTGTGGTGGACAGTTTTGGAATTGTTTACAGTAATCAAGGAACTGTGTCGTAGAGTCATAAAGTGACGGAGCCAGACAGTACTGAAAAAGCCCTTCATTGAAACCGTCATAGAAACAGATGCCAAGATATTTTAAAAAATCATATGTAAATATGCTCACTTTCAAGGACTCTGCAGCTCACGTTCTCAGTATTATTCATTTACTTTTTTTATTTGCACAGTGTGTCTTCAATTGCACATTGGTTGTTTGTCAGTCTCTGTGTGTAGTTTTTCATTGATTCTAGTGTACTCCTCTGTATTTATTGTGAATGCCTGCAATAAAATGAACCTCAAGGTAGTATATGGTGACATTTAAGTACTTTAATAATAAAGTTACTCTGAACTTTGAATTTTGAAATTATATCTTTATTTTCATAACTAATGCTGCAATATCACTCTCCTGCAGTAGATGGTAACATGAACTTTCATACATGCACAAGAAAGCCATGACTCAAAGGGGAAATAGATCAGGAAAATACACTCAGTGGCCACTTTATTAGGTATTTCTTGTATCTAATAAAGTGGCCACAGAGTGTATGATTGTGGTTTCTGCTGCTGTATTTGACATGTTGTGCATTCAGAGATGCTCCTTCACACACCGCTGTTGTAACGTGTGGTTATTTGAGTTACTGTCACCTTCCTGTCAGCTTGAACCAGTCTGGCCATTCTCCTCTGACCTCTCTCATCAACAAGGTGTTTTCACCCACAGAATTGCTGCTCACTGGATATTTTTTTGTGTTTTCACACCATCCTCTGTAAACTCTAGAGACTGTAGTGTGTGAAAATCGCAGGAGATCAGCAGTTTCTGAGATACTCAAACCACCCCATCTGGCATCAGTTAAAATTACTTAGATCACATTTCCTCCTCATTCTGATGTTTGGTCTGAACAATAACTGAACCTCTTGACCATGTCTGCATGCTTTTATACATTGAGTTGCCGCCACCTGATTGGCTGATTTGACATTTGCATTAATGAGCAGGTGTGCCTAATAAAGTGGCGACTGAGTGTGTAAGAAAGGAGTGAATCAAAAGGGGAAAACAGATCAGGGAAAAAAATGTTTGAAGCCTTTGTTCTATGAAGTCATCTTCAGCCAATTGTGAAGCATAGCTAAAATAAGCCACTACTTGCTCATGCACAAAGCAGCCTTTGAAGGTAGAGCACGGTGATCTGTGGCTGTTAACTACCACCTGCACCTGGAGGTTGTTTGTTAAGGACTTTATTCAAATATCAGCCCAGTCTATGTTAAGGTACTTGTTGTCAAATGCATTAATAAAACAAAAGGAAGTGTTTTCTTCTGAAGTAATGGATTTACTAAGAATAAACATGCTTATCCTGATAGGGGAAAAGTAAATATAAATGCAAATGCAGAATCTGTGCAAATATGCGTCATCTTGTAAACTTGGGCTCATAGTATGCCCCTTTGTTTTCACTTAGTCAGTGTGCATGTGGTTTTAATTCATAAGCTATTTTTGAGTGACTATTTTTCCTTTCCAATGGACATGAAAGAGGATATAATATTACTCCAGATTTAGTAATTGCACTGTGTAGAAAGTCGGACTCCCAGCTTCTGGTCTAGAAATTATTGATTTACAGGCAATGCACACAATATGCTGGAGGAACACAATAGTTTGAGCTTCATCTATGGTGGGAAATGAACAGTTGATGTTTTGGTCCGAGCCATTAATCAGGACTGGAAAGGAAGAGGGCAAAAGCCAGAATTAAAAAGGCAGGGGAAAGCAGAGGAGATGGAGGTCCAGCACCTGCAGAAATCCTGCCATTTTTTACTTGGTTCTCCCTTTACTCTGAGTAAGGACAGAGTCATGAATCAGCATCTGTAATCTGTGGCATAGAACAGTGCTGCACTGTATAGGCCAATCAGCCCATGATGCTGTGCTGTCCTTTGAACCTACTCTAAGGTCAATTTAACCCTTCTCTCCCACATAACCCTCATTTTTTCTTTCATCCACATGCCTATCTAAGAGTCTCTTAAATATCCCAAAATTATCTGCTTCTACCACCAACCCTTGTAACACTTTCCATGCACCCAACACTCTCTGTGAAGAACTTATTACCAATATTCCCCCCCCCCCGCCCAACGATACTTTCCTCCTTAAAATTATGCCTCCTCATATTAGCCATTTGTGCCCTGGAAAACGTCTCTGGCTGTCCACTTGGTCTATGCTTCTTATCACCTTATACACTTCTATCAAGTCACTTCTCATCATCCTTTGTTCCAAAGAGAAAAGCCCTAGTTCGCTCAAGCTAACCTCATACAGTATGTGCTCTCAAATCCAAGCAGCATCTGGGTACATCTCCTCTGCACTTTCTCTAAAAATAAACATTCTCAGGATGCCTTTGGTAGAAGGCAATGACCTTGTTAAAATAAAAGTTTCCATTTATCTTTCAATAGGCCAGCACCAACAGCGCGCTCAGTTTCACTTAATTAATCACCAATACTTTTTCATTTAAGCTATTGTAGCTGACACAAACTGCTACAAATGCAGTTCAATATTCAACAGTCAAACTTGTGTTGTACTTTGACAACGCCTCATATTAACAGTAAATAAAATACGGCGTTAAATGATGCATTGGGAATATCTGAAGCACTCCACTTTGCATAACTTGCACATAGCAGGATGGAAATGGCTCATACAAGAGGGGTATAGTTTTAAGGTGTTTGTAAGAAAGTATAAGGAGATGTCAGAGGTAGATTTTTTACAAAGAGAGTGTTGGATGCATGGAACATCCTGCCAGGGGTGGTGGTGGTACAACAGGGACATTAAGAGACTCGTAGATAGGCACATGGATGATAGAAAAATAGAGGGCTAAGTGCGTGAATTCAGTGTCAAATCCTGTGGAGAAAAAAAATAAAGAGCGAAATGAATGAAATGGGTGAATTCAAAAATTAGGAAAACAGGAAAAAATTAAGATAATAAATACGTTTTGATATTATTTTAACAACACTTCACTAGCAAAAAGAACCTACATTTTGTTTTTTTTTAAATAAGAGAGGTTAAGTACCAACTGCTAAAAATATAGCAGATATATTTTTACAGACACTGCATATATTTTCAGCAAAGTTTGGACTTTGATTTCTACCACGATGGGTCAAGCTAACACAACTGCAGACTTTTGTACGTAAGTTCTATAATACAGCTGTCTGATCTTTAAATTAGCAGACAAAATGCTATCTTCCTTTTGGAAGAACAGGATACAAAATTTGATTTCCCTCACTCCCAGAAGGTTCAAAGCTTAAATGCTTTTCTTAATTCAGAGCCTGAAGTTTTATGATATCCAACACAAATGTCAAATGGCCTAAAATCTCTGCTAAGCACGATCTCACCAGTTGATCTGACAGTTGGGTAATTAACCTGTGATAAATTCCTAACTTTTATACCTATTGTGACGAGAATACACATAAAATTAAGATGTTTGCTGGCCTGGGCTAGCATCAGTGGCATCAGCAGTTGGTCTGCCACCTGCCCTCAGGGGAAGGAGAGATAAGGAACAATGGAGCAGCGTCTGGAGATGTGTAATGAAGGGACGTGGGAGAGAGAGAGCTGTCTGGAGCGGCTCCCCCTTTGAACCTTGAACTGTTTGAAGTGATGGACAGGCGATACCCCAGCAGGGGGATAAAAAGGGACAGGTTCGCTAAGACAGACACACACGCCACCCGAGGTAACGAGACCCTGGAAGTGGTGCGCCTCTCACGAGTGGGTGAGAAGTATCAGACAACGCACAGGGTGGAAAGGTACGATCAGCGGGAACCCGGTGTGTGTCCGCCCTTGCCTGGGTGCCGGGTTCACTGCAGAGGATCGACCGCATCTGGAGGAGGGGTCACAGTCGGTGACCTCAGGTGATATCACCAAGGACCCGCCCAAAAGTTGCTTGTGAGCTATCTCGCCGGTCTGTGAGTGAAGCCGTTCTGAATGATCAGTTGTTCCTGTTCTATCTCTCTCTTCCCCCCACGTTGTCCATCGCCAGGGCAACGATTACTGCGAACTGAACTACTAAACTGGACTGAACTTTGAGTCACTTTTAAATTTGGTCATTTACCCCTAGACAACGATAGAGCTTGATTGATGCTGTTATCTTAATTCTGTGCACATGTGTGTTTATCATTGCTGAACTGTTGCATTTATTATCCTTTCGATTACTGTGTTGCTTGTTTCTTTAATAAAACTTTCTTAGTTCTAGTACTCCAGACTCCAACTGAGTGATCCATTTCTGCTGGTTTGGCAACCCAGTTACGGGGTACGTAACACTATAAAAACAAGAGACCACAGATACTGGAATCTGGAGTAACAAACAACCAGCTTGAGCAGGATCTGTGGGAGGAAAGGAATTGTCAATGTTTCAGGTCAAGATGCTGCGACATTTAACATTGTTGAAGAGCATTGGGAAGATGTCTGGGCAAGGTAAAACCAGAGGAAAAGGACGTGACAAAGCCAAGACGATGGTTTGCAGTTCCCAGTGGGTTGATTCCATCAGCTCTTACAGATGAGTCACTATTGCTGAGCAGATTGGCACTGGTGCTCCTGTCTACCTACTGGCAGTCCTGGAGTACCTGACACTGAAATCCTGAAACTGGCAGGCGACACAGCCTGTGACAAGAAGACCAGAATTAGCCCCACCACCTACAGCTCACCACCTGCACTGATGAGGAGCTCTCAAGCTTCTGACTGGGGTCATTATCGTCCAGGAAGGGGTCCTGCCCAACCTCCAGACTGTGCTGCTGATGGCTACCCCAGCAAAGTTTATACCTAAAAGATGTCAAAAAAAAGCTAACTAACATTTATACATCTGTCTGTAGATTTTAACCAAATTTACCATCTCTTTTTCTCTTTTTATTTGCACACTAATCCTCTCTGTTCCAGATAATTCTCCTATCAAATTTTGCTATGAAAAATCTGTCAAATTAATCTTTCCCCATGTTCCCAAAAACGTTTTGATTTCAAATATTTATTTCTTTCATTTTTAAAAATTGGTTGAAACTCTATCCTTTAGGCCAATGCAGCCCAGATCGCAGTATGACTTTGTTTCGCAGTCCTTTTGTTAATCACTCTCTGAATCAGGTGAAAACATTGAAAAGCCAAGGAAAGAACACAGCTCCACCTTAATGAAGATAGGTGAAGGAGCAGGTAGTTTTGAGGAAGTAGAGAGGCTACAGAAGGACTTCGGAATATTTGGAAAATGGGCAAAAAATGGCAGATGGAATAATGTGTCAGGGAGTATATGGTCATGCACTTTGGTAGGAGAAATGAAAGAATTGACTACTTTCTAAATGGAGAGAAAATCTCCACAGATGCTGCCCAACCTGCTGTGCAGTTTTTGTTCTTATTTCAATTGTATATCATCTGTAATATTTTCATTTTGTTGCTATAGAGTTACAGAGCAGATACAGGATCTTCAATACAACCAGTCCATGCCAATTACTACGTCCGATTTCCTGCATTCGGCCCATATTCCTCTAAGCCATGTCCCTCCATGCACCTGATCACATGCTTATTAAACAATACTATTGTACCTGTCTCAACCACTTCCTCTCGCAGCTCATTGCATCTACACATCACTCTCCGTATGAAAACCTTGCCCCTCAGGTCCTTTTTAAATCTTTCCCCTCTCACCCTAAACCTATGCTCCCCTACCCTGGAGAAAAGACTGTACTATCGACTTTATACGACGAGGGGTCACAGTTTGAGGATAAGGGGGAGGCCTTTTAGGACCGAGATTAGGAAAAACTTCTTCACACAGAGAGTGGTGAATCTGTGCAACTCTCTGCCACAGGAAACAGTTGAGGCCAGTTCATTGGCTATATTTAAGAGGGAGTTAGATATGGCCCTTGTGGCTACGGGGATCAGGGGGTATGGAGGGAAGGCTGGGGCAGGGTTCTGAGTTGGATGATCAGCCATGATCATAATAAATGGCAGTGCAGGCTCGAAGGGCCGAATGGCCTACTCCTGCACCTATTTTCTATGTTTCTATGTTTATCTACGTTTCTCACAATTTAAGGCTACTCCTCATTATCTTACACTGCAAGGAATAAAGACCTAGTTTTGAGTAACCCTCTAGTCCTGGCAACATCCTCATAATGTTTTCTGCATTCTTTCCGATTTAATGAAATAGGCTTCACACATTCATAGACCATTCAGAAATCTGATGGAGGGTGAGAAGCTGTTTCTGAATCATTGAGTGCATGTCTTCAGACTCCTGTCCCTCCTCCTTGATGATGGCAATGAGAAGAGGGCATGTCCTGGGTGGTGACATCTTGTATCTTTCATGGTTAAACACAACAATTTAGAAACAGCTTCTTTGCCACCTCCATCAGATTTCTGAATGGTCCATTAACCCATGAACACTACCTCATGATTTAGCTCTCTTTTTGCACTAGTTATTGATTTTTATTGTAATATAGGGTAATTTTGTTTTTATGTATTGCTCTGTCCTGCTACCACAAAACGACATATGTCAGTGATAATAAATGTGATGGTGATTCCAATTATTTTACCTCATGCTACCCTGAAGAGTCAGTGTTTGATTAAATTCATTTCACACCTTCAGCTCCTGGTTCCTCACCATGGTTGATGTTTGCTGAGCACTCAGTGGATCTAAAAGTCTGTGCAATGTTGCTCACCTTTACCTCGCCTCTGCTTGTCTGCTACTGATCCCTCATCCATTTCTTTGTTTCTTCTTGATGGCTATTCTAAGACTAGAACTAAAGGTCACAGGTTAAGTGCAAAAGGTGAAATATTTAAGTGGAACTGCCAACAGAAGTGGTTGATAGCAACATTTAAGAGAAGTTTGGTTAAGTACATGGATGGGAGGAGTATGGAGGGTTATGGTCCAGGTACAGGTCAATGGGAATGAGCAGAATAATAGTTCAGCATATTTAGATGGGCTGAAGGGCCTGTTTCTGCGCTGTAGTGCTCTATGACTCTGACACTCCCATCTTCTACCTTCATAGACCTCAGCTCATCCAAATTGTGCCTTAACTTCCACTATGTCCCTATCACTCTACCAGCAGAGCAACGCACACAAAATGCTGGAGGAACTTAGCAGGTCATGCAACATCTATAGAGTTGCTTCTGGCCAAGACCCTTCATTGGCTCTTTACTCCCCTCCGTTGATGCTGCCCGACCTGCTGAGTTCCTCCAGCATTTTGTGCGTGTTGTTCTGGATTTCCAGCACCTGCAGAACCTCATGTGTTTATAAGCATGAGTCTACTGCACTCAAGGTTCAGAGCACAGAAACGCAGTTTGAAAATCAAAAGAGGATGGGAAGAGTTGGTATGGGATTGGAGTAAATAAAGAAACAAGAGGCAATTAGTAAATTACAAGAAAAGTATTTAAGTACACCCAGTAATGGAAATGCTCTACAATAGACTGACATTTACAAATCAATTAAAGAAATATTGCTTCTAAAATATTTTGCTTGTAGGTTATGATCAATTCGCTTGCATTTCTCTTCCAGGTACTCCACACAAATTGCCACCTGACTAGCTGAGTAACATTTCATTCAATCTCTCCTGGCCCCCATCCTACCTCAGAGCCATCCCTTGTGTGCCTTTTGGCTTTTCTGAGGAAAGGTTATCTATCTGAAGCATTCACTCTATAGGTGCCATGGATTTGCAAGCCTGGGCAGTACAATATGGAGAGCAAGCTGTTGCCCACATAGCAAGCTGCCCCTCTCCACACATCTGATGAATCCAAAGAAACGGCAGAGACTGATACAGTTTGCTACCAGCAGCATCACAGGAGATGCCAGTCAGTGTGGAACTCAATGTAGAACTGCCTTAGGGACTCCAGCTCTGGATTTTTCCTTGAGGTTTACTCTCAAAGACTTCCCCATGAGTGGGTATAGCCACAAGGCAGCAGGAAGTTGGAGATCAGAGTTCTCCCTCTCCTAGCTGAGCTGCCAAACATGGCTGACAAGCCCCAACTGCCTGATGGCTAACTGGTCATTGGAAATTGTCCCATGATTAGGTTCAGGGATCACTGGGCTGAGTGGCTCAAAGGACCAGAAAGGCCGACCCCACGCTGTATCTGCAAATAAATAAAGAAAGAAATAAAAAGCCTGTTACCGTGTTCTATTTCTACATTTAAATCTAAGTCCATTTTTCCCTCGGCAGCTGCTTCCTGAGCGTTTCCATTATTTTCTGTTTCACTTGGATCCTGACTACATACGACAGGTATAAGGGCAGACTTTGTTAACAGAGTTTGCTCAGCTGAACCGCTCTTATGTAGATAAAGGCTTTGATCAGAATAAACTTTTCTTTCACTTAATCATGAATGACATTTCCAAAAACGATTCAAATAAACTCTTTTCTGTCAGAAACAGCACTATGTTTTAAATATAAAATATCCCAACAGACACTGTAAAAAAAATGAGATTCTACATCTGTTTGGTCAGAGAGGTCAGTTCCAATGGAGGAAAGAGAGATCAACGTTTCAGATGGGAAGTTCTTAAGACCTTCATGATGAACTTGGTCAGAATCAGAATCAGAAACAGGTTTATTATCACCGTCATATGTTGAGAAATTTGTTGTTTTGCAGCAGTACATTGCAATAGATAATAATAAAATAAATTACAATAAGAAATATATATATAATGATTAACTGGTAATAAATATATATAAAGTAGTTATCTTATATAAATATAAAATAACTAGTGCAAAATGAGAGCCAAATAGTGACGTTGTGTGTTTGGGTTCATGGGCAATCAGATGGCGGCGAGGAAGAAGCTGTTCCTAAAATGTTGAACCTTTAAGCTCCTGTACCTCGTTCCTGACGGTAGCAGTGAAAACAGGGCATGTCCTGAGTGATGGGGGTCCTTAATGATGGATGCCCCATTTTTGAAGACGGCCTTGATGTTGGGAGGCGAGTGCCCATGATAGAGCTGGCTGAGATTACAGCCTCCACACCAGATGCTGATGCTCTCTAACTGTACTTCTGTAGAAATTTGCTAGTCTTTGGTGACGTACCCAAGAATCGAAAGCAAAGCAAGAAGTAAGTACTGAGTATCTCCAGCTTCCTGGATATTGGAAGAGGCTATTGAAACGCCTTCCTTACAACACCTCAGAGAGGATGCATGAGACCGTGGAAAGTTCTGAAACAGTGTGTGAATCCTGCAGCTGAGGCACTGTGAGCTAACGTGTGTCAGTGGGCATGGAGCAGGTGAATAAATGGGGAAGTTGAAGCCAAGGCACAGTTTGGATGAGCTCAGATCTATGAAAGGTGGAATATGGGACTGTCAGAATCTTGAAATCCACAAGTCCTTTGGAGGCTGGAGGCCAAAGAAGATGATCTGTCCTGGGGTTAAAGCACTGTGTTTGTATAGGGGTGGGTGTGTGGGAGGGAGGAACCGAGTTTGTTTTGCTGTTGTTGTTTTGCCACTTGTGTTCTGTGTTGTTGTGTTTGGTGTGTTTTGCCAAGCATGGTGGGCATGCTATGTTGCCACTGTCAGACCCCACTTGGAGTACTGTGCTCAGTTCTGGTCACCTCACTGCAGGAGGGATGTGGAAGCCATAGAAATGGTGCAGAGGAGATTTACAAGGATGTTGGCTGGATTGGGGAGCATGTCTTATGAGAATAGGTTGAGTGAACTCGGCCTTTTCTCCTTGGAGCGATGGAGGGTGAGAGGTGACCTGATAGAGGTGAACAAGATGATGAGAGGCATTGATCGTGTGGATCGTCAGAGGCTTTTTCCCAGGGCTGAAATGGCTAGCACGAGAGGGCACAGATTTAAGGTGCTTGGAAGTGGGTACAGAGGAGATGTCAGGGGTAAGTTTTTTACGCAGAGAGTGGTGAGTGCGTGGAATGGGCTGCCGGCAATGGTGGTGAAGACAGATACGATAGGGTCTTTTAAGAGACTTTTGGATAGGTACATGGAGCTTTGAAAAATAGAGGGCTATGGGTAACCCTAGGTAATTTCTAAGGTAGGCACAACTTTGTGGGCCAAAAGGCCTGTATTGTGCTGTAGGTTTTCTATGTTTCTATCTTTCTATAAATCTGAATCTGAATAGTCTTCAAGAACAAGCAAAGTCATAGGTGAGAGATCAGTAGTAGAGGAGCTGATGCAGGGTAAAGTTGAGCAAAGTTACACAAGACAGAAACAGGTCTTTATGTCCAGCGATCACTTTATTTGCCACATGTACATGGAAACATCAAAACATGCAGTGAAATTCATTGTTTGCAACAATGACCAACACGGTCTGAGATATGCTGGGGGTGGCCCGCAAGTATCACCATGCTTCCAGTGCCAACAACAGACTCAATGGGCCAAATGGCCTAATTCTGCTCCTATATCTTATGGTCCTTTGGTCTTATAGCTTACTCAAAACTTACTAACCCTAACCCATACATCTTTTGGACTGTGGGAAGAAACGACAGCACCCAGAGGAAAGCCACACTATCACAGGGAGAACGTACAAACTCGTTACAGTCAGTGTGGGAATTGAAGAAAACTTGCATGAACCCAAGCAGAATATGCAAATTCCACACAGACATGGTCAGAGGTCAGAACTGAACCCAGAACACTGAGGTTGTGAGGCAGCAGCCCTGCCAAATGCACCAGTGTTTAGTGGGCAGTGTTGGGGATAGAGTAGTCTGGAGCTCTTCTCGTGGTCAGATACATGACAAATACAAGATCATGTAATCTTGCATCTGATCATGAGTCTGTTTCAATCTCAGACAGTCCCCAGCGATAGATAAAGAGAGAAAGGGAAGAGTGTGAGTGAGTGTGTGTGTGTGAGTGTGTGTGTGTGTGTGTGTGTGTGTGTGTGTGTGTGTGTGTGTGTGTGTGTGTGTGTGTGTGTGTGTGTGTGTGTGTGTGAGTGTGTGTGTGTGTGTGTGTGTGTGAGAGAGAGAGAGAGAGAGAGAGAGACAGAGTGGGGGAGGGCGAGAAGAGCAACGTGGAAGATTGTAACATCGGAACAGTAAGCTGCTGGTCTCCACTCTCCTTGTTGCAGCAGTGACCTCTCCCTCTCACGATGGAAGGAGAGAGAGAGTCTGTCTGGGATACCGAAATACTGGGTTATGGACTGTAGTTTTGATGGACTCTAGATCAAGGTCTCTTTGGGGACTTTTGCTGTTGCTTGCACGGTGGGGAGGGGAGGGGGGGTCTGTGCTTTGCTGGCACAAGTGGGGGGGGGCCAATGCTTCTGCTGCTTGTGCATGGGGGGGGTGGAGGGGTTCCCCCTGTGACCATGTAATTGTCATTTTATAGTCATTCTTCAGTACACACATGTAAAAGAGAATGAACTCATTGTTTCTCTGGATCTGATGCAGCATAAAAAAACACATTAAGTGAAAATAAAAAAATTAAAAACCTGCAATAAAAAAGCAATCCTATAAAACACAATGTGAGTGTAGCCATATATACATAAAATTAACTTATACACAGAAACTGATTGTATGTCCATAAAGTGACACTAGGTGCAGGAGTACCTCTACATAAGGGTGACTCTGACAGGAAATGATAAAGTGGGCAAAGAGGAGCTCTTCTAGATAGCAGTCGGGCATTGGAAAACAGTGTAGGTATGAGGTGTGGAGTGTAAGCATAAAGTGGCAATGCACGGTAGGATGAAGAGTGTTCAGGGGCAATGAAGAGGATTTTGATATATGGCGATTAATTCTTTGACCTAAATGAAAAAGACTTGTGGCATTCCAATTCAAAGTCATTTCAGTTAGAAAATTGAATACCCCATTATTGAATTGATATGTCACCAAAGACTCTCACAAATCTGTACAGATGTACCATGGAGAGTGTTCTGACAGGTTGTGTCACTGTCTGGGACGGTGGGAGCCACTGCACAGGATCATAAAAAGCTGCAGAGGATTGTAAACTCAGCCAGCTCCATCATAGGCACTAGCCTCCATACCATCAACTGCATCTTCCAAAGGTGATGCCTCAAGAAGGCAGCGTCCGTCATGAAGGACCCCACCACCCAGGACACACACTTTTCTCATTACTACCATCAGGCAGGAGGTGCAGGAGCCTGAAGGTACACACTCAATATTATTAGGAACAGCTTCTTCCCCTCTGCCATCAGATTTCTGAGTAGACAATGGACCCCATGCATTATTTATGTCTATATATTTTTATATTGTAATTTGTAGTATATTTTATCTATTGCCCTGTACTGCTGCCGCAAAACAACACATTTTACAACGTATGTCTGTGATAATAAACCTGATTCTGACTCTGGTTCTGAAATGCAAAGGATGTAGAAATGACATGGCCAGTTATTTATCAGATTACCTGAATTAAGTGGTTTAAATTAATGGTAAACTAATTTTAATCCACATTGATATAAAATAGCAAAACACATCTGAGGGGATAGAGCAAAAACAGGCAGTGACTCTGGATGTCCCCTTACTGAGACAACACTTGTTACCAAATAGATAACTTTGGTTTAGTTGTCAGGCACACATCACTTTTAGATCAGTGCACATTACAGTACAGCAATTGCAAGAAATTATACTTACAAAATAATTTTCAACACAGCAAGTGAAATCATTTCCTTCAACAAACAAACTTTTCATTGCAGTAATTTCTAAACTCAACCATACAACAATGAGAAGAAGTATATGAATATCTGATCTTAGATAAACTGAGCTAACTTACTTTTCTAATAGCAATACACACAAAAAATGCTGGAGGAACTCAGCAGGTCAGGCAGCATCTATGATGGGGAGAAAACAGTTGATGTTGCAAGCCAAGACCCTTCATCAGAAAAGAGCTTACTTTTCCAATAAGTTTTTATATCTGCTTAAAGTTCACATTTCAAACTAAATTTATTTTCAAAGTACTGTACATATATATCACCATATACTACCTAGAGATTCATTTTCCTGCAGGCATTCACAGTAAAACAAAGAGATACAATAGAATCAATGAAAAACTACACACAAGCAAAGACGGACAAACAACCAATATGCAAAAGTAGACAAACCGTGCAAATAATAATAATAATACATAATACTGAGAACATGGTGATGTGAATTATAGAGTCCTTGAAAATGAAATTGTAGAATAAATTCAGAATTGAGGTGAGTGAAGTTATCCACTCTATATTTATATTTATATTGTCAATAATTATAACAGACCATTTTGTTCATATGAAATATTATTTTATGGTTGCCTTCTTCATTTGTTGCCAACTTTCCACCCATCATGTCTTCCGTATGGAGTGTTCATTCCTTACTGGGATATCTTGTATGAATTTTCCCATTTGGGACCCACCAATATCTTCCAAACATCAACTGACTATCTGGCAAATGGAGAATAAGTTCCAGCCTTCTGCCCAATAGTTAATGCCAATTCTGCCTTTAACAAAGATCCACAGTTGTGTAAAGACACAGTTGTGTTGCTTTAGTTTGGACTGTTTTGTCCATTCAGAGGCTTGAATCATCCTAAATTCAGGGCGGGGATTAAATGTTTAATCTAGACGGATTTCTCTTAGTTCCAAATCAATGGAGAAGTACTTGATTAATCAATCTGTCATAATGTGAACTACATGTTTTAATGTGGATTATGAACATCAAATGCATTCAGAATTAAACATAGCAAAGGCAAAAAAGCAACTTTGTCTTTTCTATTACCTAACACAGCATGTATTTCCAAAGTGTTTAGCATAAACAGAGAGAGGCTGTCCGTTGGACTGAGTCAGCTTTGGATGCTGCATCCTCACTGTCTATGTATACGTAAGCCAATATGCAAGCGATATGGAGAGCAAATTGTTGCCCATGTGGCAGGCTCCCCCTCTCCATGCATCTGATGAACCCAAAGGAACGGCAGAGACCGATACAGTTTGGCACCAGTGGCATCGCAGGAGTTACCAGTCAGTGTTGAACTCAACATAGAACTGCCTTAGGGACTCCAGCTCTGGATTTTTCCCTCGGGGTTTTCTCCCAAAGCTGTCCCCATGAGTGGGTATGGCTGCAGGGCAGCAGAGATTTGCTTCTCCTAGATGAGTTGATGAGCCCATTGACCCGATCAAGTATAATCACACTTTATTAACAATAAAAGAAGTCCAGTAATACTTACTAGTTTCCATGGTGTTGACCAGATAATGCGATTCTTTCAAAATATCAAAAAGATATTTGCCTCCTTTTCTGTTGTATTTAAGGTTCTGTTTCTCAAAATTTCCAGCAACTCTGTCAGAACTTTAAGTACATTGCAAACTGCAAAATGCTCTGTGGATCTTCTAATATATATTTCCCATTTAACCAATACAGTACGGTGAGTAGTTTGACCTACTGCAATTTGTTTAAATGCAAATATTCTTGCCATCAGTTGATTTTCTGAAATTTGCATTATCATTATAGATGGTTGGAAGGTAGTCAAACGCACAATTAGCCCTTTGGTTTCTGTTTTGAAGAGTTAGTTTGTATATTTGTTTCAAAAACATTTGTTTTCTTCGAGATTATAAATCCGTGTTTTCTGCGTTAGCAAGTATACATGTTTAACAAATGTGGGTCAGATGTGAAGTTGCCATTGTGTGATTTCTGATAACACATTAAAGTAAAGCGTGACCGCTCCTCTCAGCGGGGCATGACGGATCTCATGCCACAATTTCTAAGAAAGGACGAGCTTGGATGGGGCATCTTTGTCAACGTGGACCAGTCGAGCTGAAGGGCTCGTTCCACTCTGTATCACTCTATGACTAAGGTTCAAGTTAGCTCTTGTACAAAGTTTAAAGTTCAAAGTTTAAAGAAAATTTATTATCACAGTATATATATGTCAGCATATATAACCCTGAGATTCATTTTCTTGCAGGCATTCACAGTAAATATAAAGAAACAATAAAAAACAAGCATAATAATAATAATAATAAATAAATAAGCAATAAATATCAAGAACATGAGATGAAGAATCTTTGAAAGTGAGTCCATAGGTTGTGGGAACAGTTCAGTGATGGGGTGAGTGAAGTTGAGTGTAGTTATTCCCTCTGGTTCAAGAGCCTGATGGTTGAGGGGTAATTACTGTTCCTGAACCTGGTGATGTGAGTCCTGAGGCTCCGGTACCTTCTTCCTGATGACAGCGGTGAGAAGAGAGCATGTCCTGGGTGGTGGGGGTCCCTGATGATGGATGCTGCTTTCCTGCAACAGCATTTTGTGTAGATGTGCTCAGTGTGGGGAGGGCTTTACCCGTGATGGACTGGGCCGTATCCACTACTCCTTGTTGGATTTTCTGTTCAAGGGCATTGGTGTTTCCATTCCAGGCTGTGATGCAGCCAGTCAATATACTCTCCACCACATATCTAAAGAAGTTTGTCAATATTTTGTAGTCTGACTAATTGGAATCCTTCAACAATTTTTTTCAAATAGGTTGCTGAGACATTGCTGTATGTGGAGGCAAAAGAAAACAGCAGATGCTGCAATCAAGATCAATAAGCAAACTGCTGAAGGTATTCAGTGCACCAAGCAGTATCTGTAGAGGCAAAGAGATGGTCAATGTTTCAAGTTGAGACCCTGCATAAGGACCTAATACCAGGTGTCAATCTGAAACGCTTACCATCCCTTTCCCTCCACAGATGCGTCTGACCTGCTGGCTGCCTTCAGCAGTTTACTTATTGCTGCTTATGGGATCTTCCTGTGTGTAAATTTCTACACCTGGTATCGGTGGCCCTCCATTAGTTGGGGTCAACCATGGATGTTGGGTCATAGTTGTCATATGCAAGCCAGTACATAGGCCAGAGAAGTGCGCCATGGAGATCAAGCTACTGCCGGTGTAGCAGACTCCCCTTCTCCACGCATCTGAGGAACGTCAAAGACCAATACAGTTCGGCACCAGCGGTGTCACAGGAGTTGCCAGTCAGCGTCGAACTCAATGCAGGACTGCCTTAGGGACTTCAGCTCCAGATTTTTCCTCGGGGTTTACTCCCGAAGCCTTCCCCATAAGTGGGTATAGCCACAAGATGGTGGAGGTTTGAGATCAGAGATTCCCTCCTCCTAGGTGAGCTCCCAACCACAGTTCACAAGCCCCATCTGCCTGAAGCCACTAGCTTTACAGTGCCAGTAACCCATCTTTGCTCCTTCTCCTGACAGTGGAAACAGTTCTGCTGGGCTCAGTGGCTAAGCCACACATGAAAGCCAGGAGTCGGACTTGGTTGTCAGAGGCTATCTGAGACGCATGCCATTGGGAGTATTTAATAGGTAGTGGGAGCTTATCCTCATTACCCTCTCCCATCCCTGTTATGACAACCTTAACAGACCACATCTCCTATATTACAACAGTTACTATACTTGGCAAGTACTTCATTGGTATAAAAGCCATAGAATGGCCTGAGCATGCAAAGACACTATAGAGGCTTATGAGGATAGGTTGAGTGAGCTGGGGCTTTTCACTTTGGTGTGAAGAAGGATGTGAGGTGACTTGATAGGGGTGTACAAGATGATAAGAGGCATAGATCGAGTGGACAGCCAGTCTTGTTCCCTGAGCAGAGATGGCTAATGTGAGTGTGCATAATTTTGAGATACTGAAGCTGAAGTTCCACACCACCACGTTCAAGAACAGCTACTTCCCTTCAACCTGTTGGACCCTGAACCGACTAGAACAACCCTAATCACCACTTCAGTATAGCACCATTCTGACCACTCTCTTAGCACTGCAACGGACAGTTATTTGTTCTAATTGTGTTCTTCCATGTAAAAGTTGTTTCTAAGTTATGCTTGACATTTTCCTTGTGAGTGCTGCTTATATGAAATAATGTCCCTGTGATGCTGCTGCAAGCAAATTTTTCACTGCACCTGTGCACACATGGACGTGTGCAGATGATAATAAATTCGACTTTGACTTTAACCTTAATGCAAATATTCTCTCTAATTTACACCACTGAAAATTGGCTATTTTCCATCCAGTAATAGCTAAGCATGTTTTATCATTGTACTAAAATATTCACTGATGTGTAGCTGACACACCAAGATCTCATCCTTAGAATGTTACTGTAGTCCTCCTGAAGCCAAAAAACAAAGCATTATGAAATTTTGTTCATTTCCATATAAATTGTGTGATCACTCAAGTCGAGTATGATGTTCTCCTAAGCAGTTGTCTATTGGTGTGTCCTCGGGTGGCTGTAGGGGCCCCACGTATTCTGGTTTAGAGTGCATTCCCTTAATGGAAAACGCCTGTATGTGACTTTGTTTAACATGGGGAGGCAGATACGTGGGCAGCCATCACAGAGTCCTTGACAGATCGGTGTCAGAGTCCAGTGCTCTGGCATGCAAGATGGCTGGGGACCCTCCACTGCTGCAGCCTTCCTCCGCCTTCACTGCCGCTGTGATGTGTCGTCATCTTCCACCATGGCTAAGACCAGAGGACACAGCCTCAGAATAGAGGGGCATCCTTTTAGAATGGAGATGAGGAGAAATTGCTTTCACCAGAGAGTGTTGAATCTATGGAATGTTTTGCCACAGGCAGCTGTGGAGGCCAAGTCTTTATGTATATTTAAGGCGGAGGTTGATAGTTTCTTGATTGGTCAGTGTGTGTAGGGATACGGGGAGAAGGCAGGAGATTGGGGCTGAGAGGAAATTTGGGTCAGCCATGATGAAATGGTGGAGCAGACTCAATGGGCCAAATGGCCTAATTCTGCTCCTAAATCTTATGGTCTACGGTGTTATGGTCAGTTCCACTGCTGAGATCTTGGTTGGATCACTCTTCGTCTGGAACCTCCCCCTTGACATCACCACCGTGTGCGACCCTACCAGGTGCTAAGCACAAGATGGCTAACCTCCAGATGGCATCATTCTTGAAATGGCAGGAACTCATGAGCTTCTCCAGTATGAAAAGGTGACAATCATGGAGAAGTCATGTAGATAGCTGGCTGATGAAAAATGTTAATCACCAGATCTTTGACATCATAGAAAGAACTCCTAAGGGCCATATTAATGGGATGTTGATAGAAGTAACAGTGTCCACGTCCCAGATATCTTCCAGCTGCAATACTGCAAATAAAAACAATTTACTTTTACAAAGAACATTTGAAAAATAAATGGGAGACATCTTTTGGTACTTCATACCTGATCTGCCATTCAACATGATGACTGATCAGCACCATTTTCCTGTGCTGATCCTATTCCTTTGATTCTTCATGGCACGGTGGTGTAGGGATTAGTGCAATGCTTTACAGCTGCAGCAACTCAGCTTCAACTGCTGCTGCCCTCCGTAAGGAGTGTGTACTTTCACCCCGTGATCATGTCAGTTTACCTCGGATGCTCTAGTTTTCTCCTAGAGTCCAAAGATGTACAGTTTGGGTTAATAAATTGCGGGCATGCAATGTTGGCAACACTTATGGGCTGACCCAGCACATTCTGAGACTGCGTTGATCGTTGACACAAACAATACATTTCATTGTATGTTTCGGTGCCTCGGTGTACATGTGACAAATAAAGTTAATCTTGAATCTTTCAATTAAAGATTAGAAGATTCCTTGGATGTACACAGTGACAGAGCCCACTGGAGCAGAGATTCCAAAGATTCACTTTCTTTGAGCTCGTCTAAGTCCTGAAGAACTGACCCCTTGATCTCTGGTTCTAAGTGAAACATCATTCCTGCATCCATCCTGTCAAGTTCAGAAAGTGCTTCCAGATTAACCAAACTAGGCCTAAACTCTTCCGAGCTCTCATTCCTCTCAGCTCTGAGGAGTCTGGACCCAGTATTGTTAAACTCTTCTCAGCGCATAATTCCACCACCTGTCCAGCTCAGAGACCAATGGTGAATCTCTGCTGCACCCTGTCACCAAAGTGTCCTTCCTTAAATAGTGAGGCCTGGCTTGTAGGTAGATGTATAAATTCTCTTGCAGTAAAGGCCTATATATACATTCATTGGCCACTTTACAGGAGGCATCTAATAAAGTAGCCATTGAGTATATGTTCCTCATCTATCTGCTGCTGTACCCATCCACTTCAAGGTTTGACAGGTTGCACATTCAGAGATGCTCTTCCGCACACCACTGTTGTAACGTGTGGTTATTTGAGTTACTGTCACCTTCCTGTCAGCTTGAACCAGTCTGGCCATTCTCCTCTGACCTCTCTCATTAACAAGGTGTTTTCACCCACAGAACTGCTGCTCACTGGATGTTTTGTTTTTCACACCATTCTCTGTAAACTCTAGAGACTGTTGTGTGTGAAAATCTCAGGAAGTCAGCAGCTTCTGAGATACTCAAACCACCCTGTCTGGCACCAACAATCATTCCATGGTCAAAGTCACTTGGATCACATTTCTTCCCCATTCTGATGTTTGGTCTGAACAACAACTAAACCTCTTGACCATGTCTGCATGGTTTTATGCATTGAGTTGACATCACATGATTGGCTGATTAGATATTTGCATTAATGAGCTGCTGTACAGGTGTGCCTAATAAAGTGGAGTTTTCCCTACTTATTGCAGGCTTAACCTGTATGTTAATTTTTAATAATTAGTGTATAGGAACACTTCTGTAAGCCAACACTTTTCAGTCTCTCATCATTCAAAAGGAACTCCAAGTTTCTAAAAACTAAACGACGTCACATTTTTCCTCATTTTATTCCACCCAGGATGTCCTTGCATATTTATTTAATCTCTCTACATCCAGCAGCAGAATAGCATAATGGTTAGTGCAGTGCTTTACGTCACCGGCAATCACCATTCAGGGTTCAATTCCCACTGCTGTCTGTAAGGAGTTTGGATGTTCTCCCCTTAGCCTATGGGTTTCCACCAAGTGCTCCAGTTTCCTCCCACATTCCAAAGATGTATGATTAGGGTTAGGATCAGTGAGTTGTGGGCATGCTATGTTGCTGACACATGTGGGCTGCCCCCGGCACAATCTTTGGAATCTGTTGGTTGTTGATTTAAATGACCCATTTTACTGTATGTTTCAATTTATGTGACAAATAAAGCTGAGAATCTATAAATCTTTAAATCTTTTTCTTTCTGAATCATTATAGTCACTATACATTCCCTTGATTGTTTCCTGAATCTTCCTCTAAATTCACCCTGAGAGCCAACGTTGTATCATCAATAAACCTGGATATTTTATACTTGGTCTCCTCATCCAAATCATTGATGTAGGAAAACAAGGCCATGGCAACAGTTGCCACGGTACCACACTATTCATAGCCTACCAACCTGAAAATAACCCATTTATTCTTACTCCCTTCTGACTGTCCTATCACCCAAACTCAGCCTAAAGCACTCTGTTACCCCTAATCCCATGTGCTCTAGTTTATATGCATCACACCCACCAATCAAAGATTCACTTTATTTGTCACATGTACATTGAAACATATAGTGAAATGTGTTGTTTGTATCAATGACCAACAAGGCCCGAGGATGTGCTAGGAGCAGCCTGACATGCCTTCATGCTTCAAGTGACAATGTAGCATGCCCACAACTTACTAACCCTTTCTAACTCATATGTCTTTGGAAAGTGCGAGGAAACCAGAGCACCCGGAGGAAACTCACGGAGTCACGGGAGAACATACAGACAGCAGCAGGAAATGAACCCCGATCACTGGCACTCTGTTAGCTACTTTGATACCATTATCTGTTCTGCTAGTTATCAAATCAAACATCTCCAGCAGGTTTTCCAATTGTGAACTCCTGCTCAATATGGATACAGTAACATGGAGATTATGTTACTAGGGAATATGTATTATCGGAAGATAAGAATTCAAATCCCACTAATCAATAGGTGGATTTAAATGCAAGTAAGTTAATAAATCTGGAATAAGAGCTAGAGCTGCGATGATAATGATGATGTTATTATAATACTTCAAAAATCCAATTTATTCACAAAATTCCATTTGGAGAAGAGAAGTTACCATCTTTATCTGAACTGGGTCATTTGGGTTCATAGTTCAAAGTAAATTTATTACCAAGGTAGTAGTACTGGTAGTGCAATCACTCGAGTCGAGAATGCTGATCTCCTCAGGGGTTGTCTACTGGTGGGTCCTCGCGTGGCTCTGGAGGCCGATCCAGGATCCACATATTCTGGTGCCGTGTGGGTAAGAGTAAGTGGTGGTTGTGGTCAGTGGTTGGGTCTTTCTGTTTTTCAATCTCTCCTTTCACAGCTGCTGCTTGTTCTCTGAGACACAGCGAAGGCTGTTCTCATGTAGTACAGCTCCCTCTTGGATAGATTTCCTCCAGGAGTATCTATTGAGTGCAATGTCTTCCCAGTGTTCAGATGTAAAGCTGAATTTCTTCAAGCTGATTTTGACATTTATTATCAAAGTACATGTATGGCATCATATACTACCCTAAGATTCCTTTTCTTGCAGGCATTCACAGTAGAACAAGGAAATACAATAGAATCAATGAAAAACTACACACAAACACATACTGACAAACAACTGGCGTACAAAAAAACTGTGCCAATACAAATAAATCAATAGATAAATACTGAGAACATGAGTTGTAGATTCTTTGACAGTGAGTCCATAGATTGTGTTCAGTGATCAGTCCAGTGTTGTGGAGAGTGATGTTATCCACACCGGCTCAGGAGTCCTGAACCAACGTGACTAACTTCATTTCTGCCGCAAAGTGATTGATTCTCTGGTACGTGTGCTCTGATTAATTATGTCAAGGACAAGAAGGTGTGGACAATAAAAGTTCTTTTACCAACGGCACCCACAACTTGACAAAGAATTTTAAAGGATTTCAGCCAGGATCTAAAAGAATATTTTCATACAGAAACGAGCCTCGCAGCTTATTGGACTCACTCCATGCCCTACCTTTTCATTCTAGTCATTGTTTAGACCAGAAGTTTATTAGGTGTTTCACCCAATTCACAAAAGCTGGCCACTGAGAATCTGAAATAAAGGCAGAAAATGATGATTGTGTTCATCAGGTCAGGAAATAAATGGAGAGAGGGAAGCAGTGAAGCTTTAATTTAATACATTTACATGAAAGTACGCTTAAAGTGTTAATACACCTTGTTTAACATGATCAATTCAAATAAAATGCTTTGTGAAACCCAAACTTTGATATGTAATAATCTGAAAAACAATGACGTTTGGGATTCCTAGATTCTATTAAACAGGCCTGTTGCCTGTCTGTCCCCAAAAACTGTCAGCAATTATTCTCATTCACAGAGGATATTTTTCTTTCAATACCATAATTCAAAGAGGCCCACTGCATCCACAGCAGCCATTTCCCCCCATACTCATTGAAGACCCTCAACAGTTTGGGATATTGTGAGAAAATTAACTGTTAGATTTTCCTGGATCTGAATAATTTTGTGCTTGTTTTAACCCTTCACTGAGTAGGGCTGAGGCAATGAGTACAAATTCTACTGCCTGTTGGAGTCCAATGAAAGTTGCACGTTAGGTACATTTGGGTTATCCTCCGCATACTCCAAGTGTGTCAATATGGGCACAGAACTTGTCAGAAGGTGAGAGTGTGGGGATGAACCCAAAGGAATATTGTCCTCAAATCAACAAAGATGTTTAACATTTTGATGTTGAAGGAGTTTCCGTGTAGGTTGAATAGTTTCCCAAAAGTTCAACAGATTAGCTCCACCCCATGGGAGTTTACTGGAGGTGAGTAGCAAAATTGTGCAGAAAAAGATTGAGGAAAGTGTTGGAGAAATGACACCACCTTGCTTAACAGTGGTCTTTATTGAGACTGGCTCTGTTGTACACCAGTTGGTTAATAGTATGCCATTGTGGAACAAACATAAGACGGAGACAGTTCCTCTGGGCAGTTGGATTTGTGAAGGCTGTTCCACTGTCCCTCCCGACTGATGGAGTCAAAGACTATAGCAAGTTGAACAGAGGAGATGTATGATTCAAAGCTCAAAGTTCACTGTAACTTTATTATCAAAGTCGAACAAACAACCAATGTGCAAAAGAAGACAAACTGCAAATACAGATAATAATAATAATAATTAATAAATAATATTGAGAAATGAGTTGTGGCTGGATATGCTTCCATTGTTTTGTATTTGACTTGCTCCTGGAGGATTCTGGGTTATCAGTCGTTGAAAGAATCGGTTTTCCACCCAGAGGGTGGTGAGTATATAAAACGAGTGACCAGAGGCAGTGGTAGAGGCAGGTACAAATGCAATTTATAACAGACATTTAGATAGCTTTCTCAACCTCGTCAATCAGTGATGGCAGCAGGGTTGCATAATACTCCACCCCTCAGAATTCAGTTCCTTTGAAGTCAATAAAGCCACAATTTTAGAACCATGTCACACATTCAACAATCCAAGGATAAATCTCTAAACAAATTTTGCTTCGGAGAGTCCACTACTCCTACTATACTATGCAAATATCATTCTGAACAAACACTTAGATACCTAGAGTGAGAATTGTACTTAGGGGCCACCTGGCTCAGAGATAATTCTGCCAGCCATCTAGGCAGGAGTCATTAACATTCAAGGACAAATGTAGCCTGTACTGGCACCACAGAGGAGAAACTAAGAATAGCTCAAAGGTCAAAGATCTTTTGTTCTCATTGTTTATTTAGTGATATTGTGAGGACTCGAGGCTAATGAGATTATGAATATTTGCTTTTGAAATAATACAGCAGGAGGCTTTTTTCCGTCACACATCTGCTTGCTGAAAGATCAGTGAGTGGTCACACAGATACACTTGTTCAAATACAAACTGGTGCAGCAGTCATGAGCAGTAGACATCTTTTTGTCTGCTACATCAGGAAGCTGATGAAGTGACTTCTTCATTTTAATAAGTTTATAAATGAGACTTAAGAAATGGGCAGCAGTACTTGCAGTTGCTCTCAGGTACACCTGATAATATTTTTGAGATTGGTCACGAAAGTAAGTACCTCTTCTACATATGCAGCATTTGTAAACAGAGAATGAATAATAGAATAATTAAAGAAACATAAAATAAACAAAAAAATAAATATAACAATGAGATTAGAATGCTCTGGAGTGCAGGAGACTGAGGGGAGAATTGATAGAGTTATACAAAATTATGAGGGGTATAGGCAGGTTCAGAGGTTCCCAACTGTTTTTATGCCATGGACCCAATACCATTAAACAACGGGTCCGTGGCCTCCAGGTTGTGAACCCTGAAAATGCAAGCAAGCTTTTGTCACTGAGTTTGGGTGAGACTAGAACTAGGGGTCATAGGTTAAGAGTAAAAGGTGAAATGTTTATGCAGAACAGGAGGGAGAACTTCTTCACTCAGAGGGTGGTGAGAGTGCGGAATGAGGTGCCAGCGGAAGTGGTGGATGCACGGTCGATTTCAACATCTAAGAGAAACTTGGGTAAGTACATGGATGGGAGGGGTATGGAGGGCTATGGTCAGGGTGTAAGTAAATAGGATTTGGCAGAATAATAAGTCGGCATGGACTAGATTGGCTGAACAACCTGCTTTTGTGCTGCAGTGTTCTCTGGCTCTATGGCTCTAATGAGGCAGAACAAAAATTTTAAAACAATTTTCTGCTATAAATAAAATGTAGATTCAAGTGAAATTATCCAAAAAATACAAAATATACAATGAAATAAAAACAATGCAATGATGCACATCAATCTATAGGTAGTGTAAACTGAAATTAAATTATGCATTCTCCAACACATCGACAAAATTTATTGTCAAACTGTTATGGTTGGTCTGTGCAGTGCTAACGATAACTCCTGTTCGTCTCCATGCAATGCTAGATTTCACTGTTTAGAGATAATATATTTCAGGTGTCATAGGCAAAGTAACCAGTGTAAGTACATGCCTTATCAGTTAATTCCTGGTAGTATCAGTATGTCTCTTGCATGTGTTTACAGTTACAGTTTTTACAGTTAAGGTTTACAGTTTGCAGCTTTTGGGCAATTGTACTGGACGCATTACACATATGAAAATTTAAAAGTAGCAACTCAGAAACTTCACTCACCACCCAACATCAGTAACATTATTTTAAGAAATATCATTGAAATAGTATATAAAAATAGATTTTAATTTTGATGGTGTCTTTCTTATCCCAGTGCACCAGGTAACCAATTAATTGTTTCGAACAAGCACAAAATGCTGGAAGAACTCAGCCAGCCAGTCAGGCAGCATCTATGGAGAGGAATGAACAGTCGGTGTTTCTGGCTAAGACCCTTTGTCAGGACTGAAGGTCACTGGGTGGCACGGTAGTATGCATTTAGTGTAACACTTTACAGCCCCAGTGATTCATTTTCAAATCCCATCACTGTCTCTGAGGAGTCTGTATGTTCTCCCCGTGACCACGTGGGTTTCCTCTGGGTGCTCAGGTTTCCTCCCACATTCCAAAGACCTACTGGGTTAGGGTTAGTGAGTTGTGGGCATGCTACGTTGGTGCCAGAGGCATGGTGACACTTGCGGGCTTCCCCCAGCACATCCTCAACCTGTGAAGGTCTTTGACACAAACAATACATTTCACTGTATGTTTTGATGTACATGACAAATAAAGCTAATCTCTCTTTATGCCTATGAGTCTCTAAGTCACTATGAGAAGCAAGTCTCTTGGAATGCCGTAGATTGAGGGGAGATTTAATTGAGGTATACAAAATTATGAGGTGTAGATAGGGTAAATGCAAACAGGCTTTTTCCACTGAGGTTGGGTGAGACTAGGTCAATAGGTCAATGGTGAAAGATGAAACATCCAAGGGGAAGCTGAGGGAAATTTGTTTTGCTGAGAGGGTGGTGTAAGTGAAGCTGCCATTGAAAGTGGTGGATGCAGGTTCAACTGCAAAATGTAAGAGAAGTTTGGATAGATACATGGATGGGAGGACTATGGAGGTCTATAGTCTAGGTGCAGGTCAATGGGACTAGGAAGAATAACAGTTCAGCACGGACTAGATGGGCTAAAAGGCCTGTTTCTGTGCCTCGATGACTCCTGTGTCACCTCTTTGTTATTCAATTCCCTCTGGTAAATGCACATACTTCAGACAGACACGGCCTGCTGGACACCCCTAGAAACTGTCAGCCCCATCCCACCCAATCACTGCGGGAGCAGCACAGAGGAAGAGCACATTACATCACCTAAAAACACCTAGTGTACTGGGACCATGAGGGATGAAGGGAGTGGGCTAGAGGGGGTAAACAACATTGGGATGTGGTCAGGAAGAAAATTAGATTAAAGATTAGCTTTACATACATCACATGTACATTGAAACATCAAAGCATACAAAGAAATACATCATCTCGATCAACGACCAAGACAGTCCGAGGATGTGCTGGGGGCAGCTCACAAGTGTCACCATCCTGCTGGCACCAACGTAGCACGTACGCAACTCACTAATCCAAACCCGTACGTCTTTGAAATGTGGGAGGAAACCAGAGCACCTGGAGGAAGCCCACACAGTCGCAGGAAGAACATATAAGCTCCTTATAGAAATCCCTAGACAAACCTAGAACCTGGGTTGCTGGCACTGTAAAGTGTTGAGTTAACCACTATGTTACCGTGCAGCCCAGTCTCACTGGAGAAGGTCTCCACACAACGGTACCAGCAGGACCACAACAAAGCCACCAAGAGAGGACTACTGTGGAGACACACAGAGATGGTGCACTGATGTGTCTGCAGGAGATAGAAAGAAGCTCGGGGGAAATCGAGAGAACACACACCAGTAGGCATAGTAGCATAGCGGTAGGCATCATGCTATTACAGCACCAGAGATCACCGATCAGGATTAAGTCAGGTCAAATTTATTGTCATTTAACTATATACAGTACATGTATACTGTCAAATGAGACAAGGTTTTTCTGAACTAGAGTGTAAAGCACTGTAGTATACATAACACACATAACAAATCATAACTTAAAGAAAGTAAGTATGAAATCTACAGATGGATTACACATAAATAAACAAACTAAAGTGCATGAATTAAATATTGTCAGGTACGGAACAGATTAGCCAGTGACACATTGAATACAATGGAACAGGGGAGTTCAGAAGCCTAATGGCCTGAGGGAAGAAACTGTTCCCCATCCTGACCGTTCTTGTCTTTATGCATCGGAGTCTCCTGCCTGATGGTAGAAGGTCAAAGAGGATGCTGGATGGATGGGTGGGATCCTTAGTAATACTAAGGGCCCTGCGTATGCAGTAGTCCTGATAAATGTCCTTGATGGAAGGTAGACAGACCCCTATGATCCTCTCAGCCATTCTCACAGTCCTTTGTAGGGACTTCCAGTCCGATGTCACTGCCACTGGGTACTGACGATGAGGAGTTTGTACGTTCTCCCTGTGACCACGTGGGTTTCCTCTGGGTGCTCCAGTTTCCTCCCACAGTCCAAAGGCGTATGCTTGGGGTTGGTGAGATGTGGCGTGCCACGTCGGTGCTGGAAGCATGGCAACACCTACAATCCTCACTCATCTGATTTGATGCGAACAACAACTTTCACTGTCTGCTTCAATGATTTGATGTACAAATAACAAAACTAATCTTCTCTTTAAAAGTCCTTATCGAGGGGTCACTAGTGGAAAGGGGAGCTGTTTCAAGTTCCTTGGTGTCAACATCTCTCAATATCTATCCTGGGCCCAACATATCGCTGCAACTGTGAAGAAGGCATGCCAGCTGCTAGATTTCATTAGGAGTTTGAGGAGATTTGGTATGTCACCAAAGACTCCAGAAATTCCTACAGATGTACTGTGCAGACCATTCTAACTGGTTGCATCACTGCCTGATATGGAGGGGCCACTGAACGGGATCAGAAAAAGCTGCAGAGGGTTGTAAACTCAGCCAGTTCCATGGGCACAAGCCTCCCTAGTGTTGAGCACATGTTCAAAAGGTGATGACTCATAAAGACAGCATCTATCATTAAGAACCTCCATCACCCAGAACATACCCTCATTACCAACATCAGGGAGGAGGTACTGGAGTCTGAAGATGCACACTCCACGTTTCAGGACAGCTCCTTCCTTTCCACTATCAGATTTCTGAATGGACAATGAACCCATGATCACTATCTCACCATTCTGCTCTCTTTTTGCACCACTTATCTTTTAACATATTTATTGTAATTTATAGTAATTATTATGTATTACACTGATCACTGCTGCAGAACAACAAATTTCATGACATAGGTCTGTGATAATAAACCTGGTTGTAATTCTGAGAACACCTCCCCACCATGTTTGGTCATGCAATTAGGAATTCCATCAGACTTACATTTAAAATCATGGAACATCACAGATGCTGAAAATTTGATATAAAAATCTGAAATAAAATATTGGAGGTCAGGCAAGATCTACAAAAATAGAAACAGAGTTAAGGCTTCCCATTGAAACTTTCCCTCCAGGCACATATTCTGCTTCATCTTCCTGTTTCTATCATGAGTAGGTGGCACTGACAGTAAACCTTTTAAGTTCCTGATTGTTAATCTCATTCCTAGATCTTTAAACTCTGCCTGCAAGACCTAAAGCTTGGTTGGCATGATTAGGTGGATCTTGTGCATATAGGTGAGGTCATAAGACCAAAAGACCATAAGATATGGGAGCAGAATTCTGCATCAAGTCTGCAATACCATTTCATCATGGCTGATACAATGTTTTCCTCTCAGCCCCAATCTCCTGCCTTCTCCCTATATCCCATCATGTCCTGACCAGTCAAGAATCTATCAACCTTTGCCTCAAATATATATAAAAAACTTGGCCTCCACAGCTGCCAATGGGAAAGAATTCCACAGATTCACTACTCTTTGGCTAAAGAAATTTCTCCTCATCTCTGTTCTAAAAGGATGCCCCTCTATTCTGAGGCTGTGTCCTCTGGTCTTAGACTCTTCCACCATAGGAAACATCCTCTCTACATCCACTCTATCAAGGCCTTTCAACATTCGAGAGATTTCGATGAGGTCACCCCTCATTCTTCTGAGTTCCGATGAATACAGGCCCAGAGCCATCAAATGCTCTTCACATGACAAGCCACTCAATGCTGGGATCATTTTCGTGAACTTCCTTTGAACCCTGCCCGGTTTCAGTACATCCTTTCGAAGATAAGGGGCCCTAAACTACTCACTGTACTCCAAGTGAGGCCTCACCAGTGCTTTATGAAGTCTCAACATTTTATCCTTGCTTTTATACACTAGTCCTCTTGAAATGAGTGCTAACATTACATTTGCCTTCCTCACCACAGACCCAACCTGCAAATTAATCTTTAGGGAATCCTGCACAAGTACTTCCAAGTTCTTTTGCACCTCAGATTTTTGTATTTTCTCACCATTTAGAAAATAGTCAACCCTTTCATTTCTTCTACCAAAGTGCATGACCATACACTTCCCAACACTGTATTCCATCTGCCACTTCTTTGCCCATTCTCCTAATCTGTCTGTCCTTCTGTAGCCTCTCTACTTCCTCACTGTCCATCAACTTATCTTTATATCATCTGCAAACTTTACAACAAAGCTATCAATTCCAACATCCAAATTATTGACATATAACATAAAAAGAATCAGTCCCAACACAGACCTCTGTGGAACATCACTGGTCACCGGCAGCCAATCAGAAAAGGCTTCCTTTATTCCCACTCTTTCCCTCCTGCCAATCAACCACTGCTTTATCCATGCCAGAATCTTCCCTGTAATACCATGGGCTTGTAGCTTGTTAATATATGGTATATGGGGCGTCAGGGAGGGGTAGCACCTCTGGTGGGGGAACATGTCACGTCCTTTTCAGGGTGGTTTGTCCACCTTTGGTCCCCACCTGGCACTCAGCTCTCACCTGTGGCTCCCCGTAGCTGTTTGCATGCGACAGCGGCCACACCCCGGGTAACCGCTTCGACAAGCCGGCTAAACCAGGTGAGGGTAGCCGACGGGTCTCAAACCCTCGGTGAGATAGGGAGTTGTCTATCCCAGCATGTGAAGACAGACTCCGGCAGATTGAGCGGACGAGACCTATGGAAGGTCCAACAGTCAAGAAGGCGGTCTCTGCAAGTGTCGTGGAACGTGTAGAGCAGGACAAGACACAGAAGATGTCCTGGTCATCCGCTGCGCCTAGTCCCATCTCCAGCCATCTAGACTCTGTCTTGCCATTGGATCCAGATGGGAATTGGGAAGAGAGAGTGAGGCTGACGCTGCGCAACTCTCCCTCACTTAAATCCAAATCACACGCTAGTCTCGACACCATCATAATGGTGTTGAGGTCCTCATCGATGTCAACGATGGACGAACAACCAGCTTGTTAAGCAGACTCATGTGTAACACCCTGTCAAAGACCTTCTGAAAATCCAAGTACACAACATCCACCGATTCTCCTTTATCTATCCTGTGTGTTATTTCTTCAAAGAATTCCAACAGATTTGTCAGGCAAGATTTTCCCTTGAGGAAACCATACTGCCTACAGCCCGTTTTAGCGTGTGTCTCCAAGTACCCCAATGCCACATCCTTAATAATTGACTCCAGCATCTAAGGTCAGACTAACTGGCCTATAACTTCCTTTCTTTTGCTTCTCTCCTTTTTTGAAGACTGCAGTGATATTTGCAATTTTCCCGTCTTCTGGAGCCATTCCAGAATCTAGTGATTCCTGAGGGATCATTACCAATGCCTCCACAATCTCTTCAGCCACTTCTTTCAGAACCCTGGGGTGTATATCATGTGGTTCAGGTGACTTATCTACCTTCAGACCTTTCAGTTTTCCAAAAGCTTCCCTAGTAATGGTAACTTCACACACTTCATGACCCCTGACACCAGGAACCTCCACCATACTGCTAGTGTCTTCCACAGTGAAGACTGATGCAAAATACTTATTCAGTTCGTCGGCCATTTCCTTGTCCCCCATCACTACCTCTTCAACATCATTTTTCAGCAGTCCAATATCCACTCTCACCTCTCTTTTATGCTTTATGTATCTGAAGAAACTTATGGTATCCTCTTTAATATTATTGGCTTCTTCCTACTTAATCAGCACGGCCCTTTAGCCCTATACCCTAAGAGGAAACACATTGGTCAGAACTTCAGAACCAATCTGAATTAGCTAAAGGTATAAGGCTAAAGGTTCAAGTTTAACTCCAGAGAGATGAATCCTGAGTCTCAGCTACATTGTCTGAGATGCTGAATTGCATTTGCAATGGAGGAGCCTATTACTAATAGAATCTTTTAAATCCTTAAAGCGGAGATCAAGTGAAGTCAGCTGACTCACCTCGCACTGCTATCACATTGAAGAGAGACTCAACTAGTCCAAACAGTGATGCAGTACGAGCTCCGGTAGGTCAGGGTTCTTTGGTGAGTCAGGTTAGTGGGAAAATCACAGCAGTGTGCATCCGGTAGGTGGGTGGTCAGTATTTCCTCTGAGTTTCTACCATCATTACCATCATTACCACCATCAATGTTTTAGGAACAACTGCTTCCCCTCCGCCATCAGATTTCTGAATGGAAAATGAACCCATGAACACTACCTCAGTACTTTTTTGCTCTCTTTTTGCACTACTTACTTAATCATAGATATAATAACGAGATTGACTCAAATATACAAAGCTACACACTTTCCTTCTCAGATACTCATTGCTCTTTGGACATGGAGGATGGTGCCTGAACGTTGGTGAGTGGAAAATGTTTCATTCAATAACAAAAAGTAAGCATAATGTTACGAGAATACACATAAAATTAAGATGTTTGCTGGCCTGGGCTAGCATCAGTGGCATCAGCAGTTGGTCTGCCACCTGCCCTCAGGGGAAGGAGAGATAAGGAACAATGGAGCAGCGTCTGGAGATGTGTAATGAAGGGATGTGGGAGGAAGAGCTGTCTGGAGCGGCTCCCCCCTTTGAGCCCTGAACTGTTTGAAGTGATGGACAGGCGATACCCCAGCAGGGGGATAAAAAGGGACAGGTTCGCTAAGACAGACACACACGCCACCCGAGGTAACGAGACCCTGGAAGCGGTGCGCCTCTCACGAGTGGTGAGAAGAATCGGACAACGCACAGGGTGGAAAGGTACGATCAGCGGGAACCCGGTGTGTGTCCGCCCTTGCCTGGGTGCCGGGTTCACTGCAGAGGATCGACCGCATCTGGAGGAGGGGTCACAGTCGGTGACCTCAGGTGACATCACCAAGGACCTGCCCAAAAGCTGTTTGTGAGCCATCCCGCTGGTCTGTGAGTGAAGCCGTTCTGAATGATCAGTTGTTCCTATTCTGTCTCTCTTCCCCCACATTGTCCACCGCCATGGCAACGATTACTGCGAACTGAACTACTAAACTGGACTGAACTTTGAGTCATTTTGAAATTGGTCATTTACCCCTAGACAATGATAGAGCTTGATTGATGCTGTTATCTTAATTCTGTGCACATGTGTGGTTATCATTGTTGAATTGTTGCATTTATTATCCTTTCGATTACTGTGTTGCTTGTTTCTTTAATAAAACTTTCTTAGTTCTAGTACTCCAGACTCCAACTGAGTGATCCATTTCTGCTGGTTTGGCAACCCAGTTACGGGGGACGTAACATAAGTGGGGTTCTCGTCCGCGATTTTGAACGCTAAATTTGGGACGGAGTAAATTGATTGGGTTAAAATTCCCGAAAGAAAGAAAAGACAAACAGCAGAAATGGAGGTTGAGGAATTTATAAAGGCGCCGACCTTGGAGGCATTAGAGGATGCCAGGAAATCGGAATTGATAGCTGTGGCCAAACGGGTGAATCTTGCTAAGGTGAAGTCGACAATGAGGAGAGAGGAGATACACAGAGCTATTGTAGAGCACTATGTATCTAAAGGTGTGTTTCCCCAAGGTGAGCTGGGGGAGGTGTCTATTGAAAAACCTGCTGGAGACGCGGTACAGGTACAGCTTGAAAAACTGAGACTCGAGCACGAGTTCCGGGTACGGCAGTTAGAAAGGCAGGAGAGAGAGAAAGAGGTAGAAAGGCAAGAGAGAGAAAGACAGTTGGAGAGAGAAGAGAGAGAGAGGGACAGACAGTTGGAGAGAGAAGAGAGAGAGAGGGACAGACAGTTGGAGAGAGAGGAGAAACAGAGGGAAAGGGAATTTGAGCTGGAGAAGTTAAAGATAAGGGCCGAGCAGGGGCTCGTGCCGAACCAAGGTGGAGGGTTCCGGGCGACCCAGGAGGTTAGGCTGGTTCCCCCATTTGACGATACCGATGTGGATCGGTACTTTCTCCACTTCGAAAAAGTAGCTATAAGTCAGGAATGGCCGAGGGATAAGTGGGTTGTCTTACTTCAGAGTGTACTGAAAGGGAAGGCCCAACAAGCTTACTCCGCCTTATCCGCGGAAGATGCCCAGAAGTATGAGGTGGTGAAGGAGGCCATCCTCAGGATTTATGAGTTGGTCCCGGAGGCATACCGGCAGAGGTTCCGGAATGCGAGGAAGCGGTGGGACCGCACGTATTTGGAGTTTGCTCGTGAGATGCAAACATATTGTGAGCGTTGGTGCGCCTCGAAAGGGGTAGAGGGGGATTATGACAGACTGCTACAACTGGTTCTGATTGAGCAGTTTAAAGGTTGTGTCCCTGAGGGTATGAGACCCTACCTCGATGAGAAAGAGGCAGCCACGTTAGCCGCAACTGCTAAGTTAGCGGATGAGTATGCGTTGACGCATAAAATGAAGGTTGCCCCGAGTAAAGGCTACCAGAAGGGTAGTCAGGACGGCGGGGAGAGTCCGCCGGAAAAGTCAGAAAGTAAGCCGGGGACTAGTGAAAAGGATAAGGTAGACCGGGAGCAGCCTGGTAGGAAGTCTCCTGGGGTCGTCTGTTATAATTGTGGGAAAGTCGGACACTTTGCGTCCAGGTGCTTTGCCCCAAGGAAGGAGACGGGGAAAGGAAAAGCGGAAATTTTGAATGGCTGTATTGAGCTGTTAAGCGAACCGCTAGGGAAGGACAGGTCTGAAAAAGTCCAGGAAGGGCGCGAGAGGTTTATCTCGGCCGGACTGGTGTCAGTGAAAAAGAGGTTAAAACCAGTTCCAGTGCGGATCTGGAGAGACACGGGAGCGTGTCAGTCACTAATACTGAAGAGTGTATTAGAGTTTAGCTCAGAGACCCAGACTGGGGAGGTAGAGGTCAAAGGTGTTGGGGAAGGGACAGAGTCAGTCCCTTTGCACCAGATACATTTACAGAGCAACCTGGTCTCTGGACTAGTCACGATCGGGGTGAGGTCCGAATTACCGATGAAAGACGTGGAAGTCTTGCTCGGTAATGACATCGCCGGAGGAATCGTGTTCCCAGTCGTGAGATTGACGGGTCAGCCTGCCAGCATGGAGGCCCCGCCCGCGATGGTGAATTTGGCTGAAACATTTCTGCCAACCTTGTATGAGACAGGGTGTAGTGAGATAAGAGGTAGTGAGGGAGCTGGGACGGACGTAGCAGTAGCCAGGAAAGAATTTGTGCAGACGCAGGAGCGAGACGAGGGGCTGATGGTTTTGGCCGAGACAGCTCTCTCTGACACAGCCTTGACAAGGGAACTAGTAGGCTATTGTGCGGATGAGGAAGTGCTAAGGAAGAAAGGGAAATCAAGTACAGCATCCGCAGATGAGGAGTGGGGGGTGGTGCAAAAGAGTTATGGGGATGAGGTTTTTAACATGGCCCACGAGGTACCCCCCGGTGGACATTTTGCGGTGCTGGAGGAAACAGTTGGTGGAATCATGAAAGAGATTTACCGGCTGCCCAGGGGGAAGAATGTTATTGATCATGACCGACGCGAACTGAGACGGTCACCGGCTTTTGATATGCTAACAAACCTAGTCGGTGTTAGCGTGGAAATCAATGAAGCTAGGGGCCCCCTGTTAAGAGAAAAAAACCATTTTGAAAAGATTAGGATGGGATCGGTCAGATGGGAGAAGGCTATTGTTTTGGCCAGGTCTACTGATAAGGTCTCTCCCTTAATCCCCGAAGGAGTAATTAAACGACTCGCACCCATGTGTTTGATTGTCCCGAGGAAATGCAAAGAACTGGGACGTTGGGTTATGTCGGTTACAATAGGGCGGCCAAGCAAACAACACCCATATTTTTTGAGTAATTCAGTGACTAAAGGGCTGATGAACACAGAGGTGTGTATTGGCAATTTAATACGGCTGTCTGAAGCCAGCGTGATAGTGAGCCTTGGAAAAAATGAATTCGGCCACACGAATGTCACTTACCTGGGAATTGTGGTGACACAGGGGCAGCTGGCAGTGATGCAAGCTACAGTGCAGGCTATCGCTGACCTCCCAACCCCGACAGACAAGAGGGCCCTCAGAAGGCTTTTGGAGATGGTGGGGTACTGCAGGAAGTTTTGCAATAACTCTGCGGTCAATACCCGTCCCCCTCCTACTAAGCCCTTGCGAGGGAAAATTGAGTCGGAATGGGACGACCCTTGTTATTGTGGTCCGGGACAAAACCAAATGAGAGGTTACATTGGTCGCAATTCATCAGTGTTTTTGGCCACTATGAAGTTTGCTGAGTTGGAGCCTGGTCTAAGGAGTTATTAATAACACGTGTAAAAGGAACAGAAAATGTGATGACTGTCTGTCAAGGTGTTGACAGCTTCAAATTCTCTGTATTAGCTAAATAACTGTTAAAGATGTATATTGTGTATGTATCAGATAATGTAGTCATGTTTGTAATTTTTACCTCCCGGTAAAAATCCTTAAAGGGGGGGAAGTGTTACGAGAATACACATAAAATTAAGATGTTTGCTGGCCTGGGCTAGCATCAGTGGCATCAGCAGTTGGTCTGCCACCTGCCCTCAGGGGAAGGAGAGATAAGGAACAATGGAGCAGCGTCTGGAGATGTGTAATGAAGGGATGTGGGAGAGAGAGCTGTCTGGAGCGGCTCCCCCCTTTGAACCCTGAACTGTTTGAAGTGATGGACAGGCGATACCCCAGCAGGGGGATAAAAAGGGACAGGTTCGCTAAGACAGACACACGCCACCCGAGGTAACGAGACCCTGGAAGCGGTGCGCCTCTCACGAGTGGTGAGAAGTACCGGACAACGCACAGGGTGGAAAGGTACGATCAGCGGGAACCCGGTGTGTGTCCGCCCTTGCCTGGGTGCCGGGTTCACTGCAGAGGATCGACCGCATCTGGAGGAGGGGTCACAGTCGGTGACCTCAGGTGACATCACCAAGGACCCGCCCAAAAGCTGTTTGTGAGCCATCCCGCTGGTCTGTGAGTGAAGCTGTGCTGAATGATCAGTTGTTCCTGTTCTATCTCTGTCTCTCTTCCCCCACCTTGTCCATCGCCATGGCAACGATTACTGCGAACTGAACTACTAAACTGGACTGAACTTTGAGTCATTTTGAAATTGGTCATTTACCCCTAGACAACGATAGAGCTTGATTGATGCTGTTATCTTAATTCTGTGCACATGTGTGGTTATCATTGTTGAATTGTTGCATTTATTATCCTTTCGATTACTGTGTTGCTTGTTTCTTTAATAAAACTTTCTTAGTTCTAGTACTCCAGACTCCAACTGAGTGATCCATTTCTGCTGGTTTGGCAACCCAGTTACGGGGTACGTAACAATAAAAAAAACTCAGCCAGTCATTTTAACCGCAGAGGTGGAAAATCTTTTAGAAACATAGGTTCAGTAAGGATTCATAGTCACGGTGGAAAATTGAATAATTAAGGCAAGCCAGCATGGATTTGTTAAGCAAATCATGTTTAACCAATTTGATAGATTTTTTTTGCAGAGGTAAGATAGAGTTGATGAGAGAAACGTAGTGGATGTGGTGTACATTGACTTCTAGAAGACTTTGATAAGATCTCACAAAATGGGTTTAACAACAATGTTGAAGCACATGGCACAAGAGATATATTGATGGCAAGGATAGGAAGCTGAGGTTGGTGGTGACTGCTTGTTTTTCACATCAGAGCAAAGTGAATAACGCCCTTCCCCGGGGATTGGTGTCGGGACCATTTTTTCTATCTGCATTTGAATTGAATTGAATTGACTTTATTTCTTACATCCTTCACATACATGAGGAGTAAAAATCTTTACGTTATGTCTCCATCTAAATGTGCAGTGTGCAATCATAGTAATTTATAATAATTTATAATAAATAGAACAGTCAATGTAATGCAGAGTACACTCAAATCAGTATGAGTTAATCAGTCTGATGGCCTGGATGAAGAAGCTGTCCCAGAGCCTGTTGGTCCTGGCATTTATGCTGCGGTACCGTTTCCCGGATGGTAGCAGTTGGAATAGATTGTGGTTGGGATGGTTTGGGTCCCCAGTGATCCAATGGGCCCTTTTTACACACGTGACCTTGTAAATGTCCTGAATCTTGGGAAGTTCACAACTACAGATGCGCTGGGCTGTCCGCACCACTCTCTGCAGAGTCCTGTAATTTAGGATAGTATAGTTCCCATACCAGGCAGTGATGCAGCCAGTCAAGATGCTCTCAATTGTGCCCCTGTAGAAAGTTCTTAGGATTTGGGGGCCCATACCGAACTTCCTCAACCGTCTGAGGTGAAAGAGGCGTTGTTGTGCCTATTTCACCACACAGCTGGTGTGTACAGACCACGTGAGATCCTCAGTGACGTGGATGCCGAGGAACTTGAAGCTGTTCACCCTCTCAACCCCAGATCCATTGATGTCCATTGGGGTTAGCCTGTCTCCATTCCTCCTGTAATCCACAACCAGCTCCTTTGTTTTTGCAACATTGAGGGAGAGGTTGTTTTCTTGACACCACTGTGTCAGAGAGATAACTTCTTCCCTGTAGGACACCTTGTTATTGTTTGAGATGAGGCCAATCAACCTTTGGTTCACCAAAGGTTAAATTTGTCGTTGGCAAATTTAATTAGCAGATTGGAGCTGTGAGTGGCAATACGTTCATGGGTATACAGGGAGTAAAGAAGGTGACTCAGTACACAGACTAATATTAGGGTGCAAGCCAGACTAATGTGAATGGCAGAAAACTTAGCACTACTGTGAAATGCAAAAAGAATGTAGATAATTTACAGCAGGATATAAATGAATATAATGGACAAGTGTGTAATAAATTAGACTTAATGCGGCAAATGTGAAGAGATGCATTTAGTTGGAAGAATGAGGAGAGGCAATATAGAATAAAAGATAGTGCTCTGAAAGGGGTCCTGGGCAAATGGGTGCACAAGATATTGAAGAGGAAGAGCAGTGAAGAATGCGTGCACTGTTCTGGTCATATATATGAATGCATGGGGTATAAAAACAAGGAGGTCACACTGAACCTTTATAAAGCACTGATCTGATCTCACCTGGAGTATTGTGCTCAATTCTAGTTACCTCATTTTAGGAAAGATCTAGGAATGTTAGAAGACCACAAACGTAATAAAGTGGCCACTGAGTGTATGTCCGTGGTCTTCTGCTGCTGTCGTCCATCCACTTCAAGGTTCGACATAGAAACATAGAAACATAGAAACATAGAAAATAGGTGCAGGAGTAGGCCATTCGGCCCTTCGAGCCTGCACCGCCATTTATTATGATCATGGCTGATCATCCAACTCAGAACCCCGCCCCAGCCTTCCCTCCATATCCCCTGATCCCCGTAGCCACAAGGTCCATATCTAACTCCCTCTTAAATATAGCCAACGAACTGGCCTCAACTGTTTCCTGTGGCAGAGAATTCCACAGATTCACCACTCTCTGCGTGAAGAAGTTTTTCCTAATCTCGGTCCTGAAAGGCTTCCCCTTTATTCTCAAACTGTGACCCCTTGTTCTGGACTTCCCCAACATCGGGAACAATCTTCCTGCATCTAGCCTGTCCAATCCCTTTAGGATTTTATACGTTTCAATCAGATCCCCCCTCAATCTTCTAAATTCCAACGAGCATTCAGAGATGCTTCTGCACACCATTGTTGTAATACGTGGTTATTTGAGTTACTGTCACCTTCCTGTCAGCTTGAACCATTCTGACCATTCTCCTCTGACCTCTCTCATTAACAAGGTATTTTCACCCAGAGAACTGCCACTCACTGGATGTTTTTTTTTAAATTTTCACACCATTCTCTGTAAACTCTAGAGACCATTATGTGTGAAAATCCCAGGAGATCAGCAGTTTCTGAGATACTCAAACCACCCCATCTGGCACCAAAAATCATTCCATAGTCAATGTCACTGAACCTGTTGACCTTGTCTGCATAATTGAGATGCTGCCATGTGATTGACTAATTAGATTATATACAATATCTATTTATTTAAAGCTGAAAATTAGTTTCTTGATTAGTAAGGGTCAAAGGTTATGAGAAGGCAGGAGAATGGAGAGGGATAATAAATCAGCTATTCTGGAATGACAGAACAAACGTGATGGGTCAAATGGCCTAATTCTGCTCCCATATCTTGTGGTCATATGGTCTTTACTTGCTGTGATGCTGTGCCTCAGTGCATTGATGAAGCTGTTAGAATTTCTGATCTTCTTCAGGCCTGGAAGGGAGCTAAAAGACCTTCAGCATACTACAACAGGAGCCAGTTGTGAAAGTCTCTCGGAATCAAAACTCTTTTTTTCCCAACCAGTATCACTTGATATGCTGCAAAATGAAATCTGGATGAAAACACAATAAAATTTAAATTTTGGCAGCCTTAAGGGACCCGGCAAAATTTGAATGAGAATGGGTAGACACCCCCCAGGAATTAGTTAATGAGACATATTGCAGAAATAGTTTATTCACCAAAGGTTAAGAGAGTTGCAGAACAGGTTCCAAACAACACCTGGGGTGAATTGGTTTTAAACATAATTACTTGGATATAGGAAGATGATTTTAAAAAAAGGCAAAGTTCAGGAACAGGGCATCCAGCCCCTAAAATCCATCCCACCATATTTTTTGTAAACGTAGGAGTTCACAAGCTATTCTTTCAAGGTTGGTCCTCCTCGATAGCCTGAATAATATTTATCCATCAATCAACATCATTAAAATAGATTATTCATTGGTTTATACTTTGTTGTTTAAGGGATCTTGCTGTGCAGAAAACAATTGCTGCATTCCCCATGCTTCCTTTGATTCCCGTGATTCAATTTAAGGTCAGAAGTATTTAATTAACAACATCTCAGTGCCCTTCAGTGAATGGCCGGGCACTGAGGAGTGCGGTAGAACAAAGGGATCATTGAAAGAAAGCTTTTGGCACTTTGGCCTTCATAGATCAAAGTACTGCATATAGGAGAAGGGATGTTATTTTGAAATTGTGTAAGTCATTTGTGAGGCCTAATTTGGAGTACTGTGTCTAGTTTGGGTCACCTACCCACAAGAAAGATATCAATAACATTGAAACAGTGCAGAGAAAAGTTACAAAGATGTTGCCAAGTCTTGAGTACCTCAGTTATAGGGAAGGTTGAATAGGTTAGGACCTTATTCCCTGGAGTGTAGGAGAACGAGGGGAGATTTGATAGAGGTATACAAAATTATGAGGGGTATAGATAGGGTAAATGCAAGCAGGCTTTTTCCACTGAGGTTGGGTGGGACAAGAACTAGGGGTCATGGGTTACGGGTGAAAGGTGAAATGTTTAATGGGAACATGAGGGGGAACGTCTTCACTCAAAGGGTGGTGAAAGTGTCAAATCAGCTGCCAGCAGACATTGTGAATGCAGGTTTGACTGAAACGTTTAAGAGAGGTTTGGATAGGTACATGGATGGGAGAGGTATTGAGGGCTATGGTCTGGGTGCAGGTCAATGGGACTAGGCAGAATAATAGTTCAGCACAGACCAGATGGGATGAATGGCCTTTTGCTGAGTTGTAGTACTTTATGACTCTGCCTCTATAACTATAAATTGCTCTGGGACATCCTGAATTCACTGTAGATACCACATAAGTTTGCTGGCAGTGTTATAACCCTATACTTAGTTTAGATCCTCCACAAATTGATGAACACCCAACCAATGCAAATGACAAGCTACCTTTATCCCTTATTGCTAGCAAGTCATTTGATGCCACAGTAGCACAGCAGTTAGCGGGATGCTATTACAGCTTGGGGCATCAGAGTTCAGAGTTCAATTCTGCTGTTGCCTGTAAGGAGTTTGTACGTTCTCCCCGTGAACCACTAGGTTTCCTCCGCGGGCTCCAATTTCCTCCCGTAGTTCAAAGATGTACCAGTTAAACTCAATTGGTCATTGTAAATTGTCCTGTGATTAGGCGGGGTTAAATCGGGGGTTGCTGGGCAGTGTGGCCCAAAGGACTGGAAGGGCACTGTACATCAATAAATAAATACAAGCAAATAGCACTCTAGCAGAGAAATAGGCCCTTTGACCCAACTCATCTGTGACAACCAAGTTGCCTAACTAGTTGGTCCCATTTGCCCATGTTTGGTGCATATCCCAAACCTTCCTTTACCATGTAACCATTCAAATGCATTGGTGGCCCAGTGGGAGAATTCACTCAGGAACCCCAGGTTCAATTCTCGGCTAGTGCAATTATATCTTTAGGGTGGTACAGTACCGCAATGGCTGGCGTTATGCTATTACAATGGTGGGGTAACGTGTCGCGTCCTTTTCAGGGCGGTTAGTCCATCTTTGGTCCCCACCTGGCACTCAGCTCTCACCTGTGGCTCCCCGTAGCTGTTCGCATGCGACAGCGGCCACACCCCGGGCAACGACTTCGACAAGCCGGCTAAACCAGGTGAGGTTAGCCGACGGGTCTCGAACCCTCGGTGAGATAGGGAGATGTCTATCCCAGCATGTGAAGACAGACTCCGGCAGATTGAGTGGACGAGACCAATGGAAGGTCCAACGGTCAAGAAGGCAGTCTCTGCAAGCGTTGTGGAACGTGTAGAGCAGGACAAGACACAGAAGACGTCCTGGTCATCCACTGCGCCTAGTCCCATCTCCAGCCATCTCAACTCTTGTCTTGCCACTGGATCCAGATGGGAATTGGGAAGAGAGAGTGAGGCCAACGCTGTGCAGCCCTCCCTCACTTAAATCCAAATCACGCGCTAGTCTCGACACCATCATAATGGTGTCAAGGTCCTCATCAACGTCAACGATGGACGAACACTCACAATGCCAGCTGTAAAATCGGGGTTCAATTTCCATTGTTACCTGTAAGGAGTTTCTCCCTGGGATTCCTCCGGGTGCTCCAGTTTCTTCCTACATTCCAAAGCCAGACAATTAGGCCGTGGGTATGCCAGATGCATGGTTGCCCAGTACAATCCTCGCTGAATTGATTTGATGCAAATGACACACGCAACTGTATGTTTTGATGTACATGTGATGAATACAGTTAATCTTTAATGTTTTAAATGTCATAATTGTACCCACAAATTGAAAAAAGGGGTGAAATGAAACAGCAGGAAGATTATGCTGTAATTGTGCAAGATTTTGGTAAAATACTTCCAGGTGAATTGGTTTCCCTACTGAGGGAAAATCAACTTGGCTAGTGAGAATAAAGTTCCAATACATTATCACCTAGGCTCAGGGTTATATTATGAAGAGAGATTGAGATAGACCTATCTAGTCTGTAGTTCTGAAGAATGAGAAGTCACCTCAACCTAATATGTAAGATTCAAAGATAGGTCACAGGGATGGTCACTTGTCTTGCGAGTCTAACACCAGGGATGCATTCTTTGGGTGAAGAACTCAGGACTAAGAAAAACCTTCTTCATTCAGAGGATTAAGTATTGTTAGATTTTCCACCATTGTTGAGTAACATTGGTTGAGGACAACAATAATGGTTGGTTATGGCAGTCATCCCTTTGGATTGTGTGACTGAAGTTCTGCGTGAGGAGCCCCTGAGTAAAGCAGGCACACTTTCTTTCTCAAGTAACACACACAGACTGCAGGAACTCAGCAAGTCATGCAACACTTGTGGAGGAGAATGAAGAGCAGAGTTTCTGGTGAGAACCCTTCATCGGGCCACCGTGTTCTCCTAAGTCTGAGTCTGTAACGCTCGGAATGGACTTGTTGCAAAGGAAATGGTCCAGGCTGCCTGCAAAAATTTTATGTAATTTGAGGAAGTGGCCAGATCACATGACTCTGTTGTCCAATGGGATCACAAAGTAAACAGAAGACAGCATGTTCTGTACCATTACAGATATAAATTAGTTAAATTGCTCTCAGCTGTAAGCCTGGATTTTATGATCAGAATTTACGCCAACACTGTACCTGCTCTAATTATAAATAATAAAATTGTTTTTAACCACTAAAATGGTGCCAGCACTGTTTTACATAGTGTAATTGCTGTGGATACCCCTTGCTCCCCATTCTCTCCACAAGATTATCCAAGACTTGGCAGGAATCACCATTCTTTCATTACCGCTGGCTCAGTATCCTGGGATTCCTTACACTACAGGGCCAAATGTGAGCAGATGGGACTGGCTCGCTAGAAACACAGTTGGCATGGACCAGTTGGGACAAAGAGCCTGGTTCTATGGATCTGATTCTACAACTCTGTAGCCTTATATTGTCACCACATAAGACGACCCACAACTGAGAGCATGGAAAAGATCAGGAGACTTGCAATGTTCACGTGTACAGTGAAATAGGTCATTTGTGTTAACAACCAACACGGCCACGGGCGTCAACATAACAATGCTCAGCAGAACAACACAGATCACAATAAAACAGATCAAAACAACAACCGCAAAACAACCCACCAATACAGTCCAACCTCTGGCCTCTTTCCTCCAGCGGACTCAGATTCAGATTCAGACGCAAACATGCTCAGATGCATTCATAGCCCTTTGCCAAACATTAAGAACTACATTGACTCATATTTTCCTATCTTCTAAAATCAGGGATCCTGACCAACTTACATCTGCCATGCTGGTACAGCCAGTGGAGCTGCTGCCCCACAGATTCAGCATCGCAGGTTGTTTCCTGACTTCCAGTGCTGTCTGTCTGCATCTTGCATGTTCTCCCTACGGCCACGAATAGACCTGAATGGTGAAACCAAATGCTCCAGTTTCCTCCCAAATCCCGAAGGAGTGCAGGTTGGTACGTTAATTGACCACTGGAAATTACTCCCCCACCCCCATGTGTCGGTGAGGAATAGAAACTGGGGGGAGTGGAGGGAAATATGTTGGATGATCATCGGAGACTGTGGAGTGAAGGACTGATTTCTACGCTATAGGACTCAATAATTTTTTTTACATCTTCTGTGCTGTGCTGTGCCGTAAATGTAAAATACATGTATACACTTAGGGACTAGGCAAAACAAAGGATCCTGGATATAAAACAGGGCTAAGGCACTTAATAAAAATTGCCACAGATACTTCTTTATCCAGAACATGGTAGGAATGTAGACTCACCACCACAAGGAAGAGATGAAGGGATTAACCCTGAACTATTTAAGGAGAAAGTAGCTTACCAACAAGGGAAGAATGACATTTTCAGAGGTTAGTTAGACAGGTGGCAGGAGGATGGGCTCCCTCCCAGCATCTATGGACAGTGCAGTGGTGTAGGAGGTGGAGCCACTGCCTTATAGCACCAAAGACCCAGGTTCAATTCCAACCTCAGCTGCTGTCCGTGTGGTGTTTGCATGTTCAACCTGTGGCCATGTAGGTTTCCTCTGAATGCTGCAACTTCTCACATCCCAAAGACATGGGAAAGTCCCAAAGGGCAGCACGGTAGCATAACACTAATACAGCATCAACCATCACCAATTAGGGTTCAATTTCTGCATCTGCCTGTAAGGAGTTTGTACGTTCTCCTCGTGACCACGTGGATTTCCTCTGAGTGCTCCGGTGTCCTCCCATAGGCTGGGGTTAGTGATCTCTGGGCAGGCTATGATAGTGTAGACACTAAGCATGGTGACACTTGTAGTCTGATTTGATTTGATGCAAATGACACATTTCACTGTATGTTTTGCTGTTTCAAAATAAACTGTACAGTTAAAAATAATACTGAGAACATGAGCTGTAGAGTCCTTGAAAGTGAGTCTGTAGGTTCTGGAATCAGTTCAGTGTTGATGTGAGTGAAGTTCTCCCCTTGGTTCAGGAGCCTGATAGTTGAAGGGTGATAACTGTTCCTGAACGTGGTGGTGGTTGCCTAACGCTCCTGTACCTCCTTCCCAATGGTGCTTTGTTGTGGCAGGACTCCATGCAGATGTGCTCAGTGGTGGGGACGGCTTTTCCTGGATGGACTGGGCTATATCCACCACTTTACAAAGACTTCTTCGTTCCTGGCCATTGGTGTGTCCATACCAGGGCATGATGCAACCGGTCAGGATACTCTCCACTGTGCATCAATAGAAATTCGTCGAAGTTTTAGGTGACACGCCAAACTTCTAAGAAAGTAGAGGCACTGTGATGCTGGTTTGTGATGACACTTAATATTTTGGACAAAAGTAAATTCCTTCTTGCAGTCATAATGTAACTAGATGCTTGACACTGAATATTTCAATTCACAACAGTCCTGTAGAACCTGCAACGGAACTTGACCCCGGTGTCTGCCCACCCTTTTCAGTAACAGTTTGGAAGGAGGTTACATTTAGTACCATCCATTAAAAATGTCATCAGATTTTCAAGGACAAAACACTGCATTCATGCATTGCTAATTGGCTGACAGAAAGTGGGAACTGCAGTGAGTTGCTTCTAGTTGGCTTGTTCTTTTAGGATCTGCAGAAGCCTAATGTGACTATAGCTCAGCATTTAATACCATCATTCCCACAATCCTGATTGAGAAGTTGCAGAACCTGGGCCTCTGTACCTCCCTCTGCAATTGGATCCTCAACTTCCTAACTGGAAGACCACAATCTGTGCGGATTGGTAATAACATATCCTCCTCGCTGGCGATCAACACTGACGCACCTCAGGGGTGTGTGCTTAGCCCACTGCTCTACTCTCTGTATACACATGACTGTGTGGCTAAGCATAGCTCAAATACCATCTATAAATTTGCTGACGATACAACCATTGTTGGTAGAATCTCAGGTGGTGATGAGAGGGTACACAGGAGTGAGATATGCCAACTAGTGGAGTGGTGCCACAGCAACAACCTGGCACTCAACGTCAGTAAGACGAAAGAGCTGATTGTGGACTTCAGGAAGGGTAAGATGAAGGAACACATACCAATCCTCGTAGAGGGATCAGAAGTGAAGAGAGTGAGACTGAGCTGTATCTGCCACTTTACAAAGACTTTTTCATTCCTGGCCATTGGTATGTCCATACCAGGCCATGATGCAACCAGTCAGGATACCGACACATGCTGGTGATAATAAACCTGATTCTGAAGGCATATACGGATTATCAATTTTTACCAGCTACAGTCATCTCTTCCTTGTTTCCCATATGATTCCAAAGTGGAGCTGCTGCCCTCTCCTGGAAGATGCAGGATTAGGTGAGAGAAAGAGGAAACGTGCTGAGATCAATACCCCTCCATCGAAACATACAGTGAAAGGTTTCGAAGTTTCATAGGTACATTTAATGTCAGAGAAATGTATACAGTATACATCCTGAAATGCTTTTTCTTCGTTTGCATTAACTACAGCACACCTAAGGATTTGCTAGAGGACTCTACCACCAGATTGTTGAATGGACAATGAACACCACCTCAACACTTATTGCTCTATTTTTGAACTACTTATTTAATTTAATTTATATATATAGATTTCTTATAGTTTTTGAAGTTATTGCACTGCACTGGTGTCGCAAAACAACAAAGTTCACAACAAATGTCAGTGATATTAAACCTGATTGTGATTCTGAACAGCATTCACTCCAGGACTAACATAACATGCCCACGATGTTCAGCAGAACAACACAACAAAATCACAAAAGCACTCTCCCACGGACCTCTACCCCAGACCAGCCTGTACCTCAGTACATGTGACAATAATACAACAATTTCAATTCCAGATCTGGAATCTGCAGGAACGTACAGTCTTCTGGAAAGCAGTGTAGCTGTTAGAGTAACACTATTACACAGCAATCACCGATCGTAGTTCAATTCCCACTGCTACCTGTAAGGAGGTTGTAAATTCTACCCATGACCTCGTGGGTTTCCTCTGGGTGCTCCAGTTTCCTCCCACATTTCAAAAACGTACACTTAGAGTTAGTGAGCTGTTGGCACCAGAGGCAGGTGACACTTACAATCCTTGTTGATTTGATTGAACACAAACCATACATTTCACTGTATGCTTTGAAGCTTCGATACATGTGACAAATAGAGCTAATAGAGCAGAAGTTCGGGAGAAGATGGTGACGCGACGACAGCGCATGCGGCCTCTCCGGTGGTGATGTCTGTTATCTGTCAAGCAGGGAACCGTGCACAATCCTGATCTAATGGAGACAGACGTGAGTGCATAGCGGAACATCTGGAAAACTTCTGAAATGTCTGCTTTGCTACCGCTGCTACTGTGTGGTAACTGGAATCTCTGGAGCTGAAGGCCTCAAGATCCTCGGCTTTGGGTGTTTCAGCGGCCGGGGAGAGGTCGAAGGTGCTTGGCAGAGGATGGCGCGCGGGAGGCTGTATTGGAAAGGCTGCTCGGAAGCTCGGAGTTTTCGGACGGATGGACTCAGTGTTGGCTGTGGTCGGCTGCTTCCAAGGCATCGGCAAGTTGACGGTGCCTGGAGGTTTATGGCAGGGAGTTTCTCCCTTTTGCCGCCTGCTATCGGGGACTCGGGAGTCTATCAACTTGGGACTTTGAGACTTTTTTTTACTGTGCCCATGGTTTGTTCTTTATCAAATTATGGTATTCCTTTGCACTGCTATAACTTATAACTATATGTTATAATTATGTGGTTCTGTCAGCGTTAGTCTTTGGTTTGTCCTGTTTTCTGTGATACCACTCCAGAGAAACATTGTATCATTTCTTAATGCATGTATGCATTTCTAAATGACAATAAAAGAGGACTGAGTGTTCTCATAATCTAATGCTATCTTTCTTTAGGTCGGTAGGTTAATTGGATGCAGTGAGTTGTTCATGCTGTGCAGGTGGGTGGTAGAACTTGGTGAGAGAGGTGAACATGGGGAAATATAGAATGGAATGAATGCAGATGGTTGATGGTACAGCCTCAGAGAGCCTTGGAAATAGGCTTGGGCAGCATTTGTGGCAGGGTGGAAGGAAATTTTGAGATTTCAAATAGAAACCATACTAAGAGTGGACTAAGAGTGAAAAAGGAAAACGGCCAGTATGAAGAGAAGAGGCAAGTGAATCAGTTGAAGAGCTGTAACCACATAAGCACCAGAGGGCAGATCCTTCTGAGTTCCAGACACATAGAAAAGACAGGACATAGAAAAGGCTGTATAGATGATAGAGTCATAGAACACTACAGCACAGAAACAGTCCCTTTGGCCCATCAAGTCCATGCTGAACCATTAATCTGTTTAGTCCCATTGACCTGTGGAGTCATAGAACACTTCAGCACATAAACAGGCCATTTGGCCCATCTAGTGCATGCTGAACCATTAAGCTGCCTCTTCCCATCAATATGGTATGTCATAGAACTCTACAGCACAAAAACAGGCCCTTCAGCCCATCTAGTCTGTGCTGACCCATTAATTTGCCTGGACCCATTGACTTGTGGAGTCATACAACACTACAGCACAGAAACAGGCCCTTTGGCCCATTCAGTACATGTTGATCCATTAATTTGCCTGGACCCATTGACCTGTAGAGACCTAGAACACTACAGCACAGAAACAAACCCTTCCGCTGGATATGTCTGGTAAATCCACATAATTATCTTGCTTGTAAAATTTGAGATGCATTTTCAATTCATCTGTTTAAGACTAAATATCATGGGCTTGTTAAAGAAATTCATAATGTTGTGTCGGATTCTGGTGAGCACTTTACAGAAAGGAATTGGAGGCTTTGGAGAGGGTGCAGAAGAGATTCTGCAGGGTGTTGCTTGGACTGGAGTATATTAGGTAGAAATTTGGACAGACTTGGATTATATTAGCAGGAGTACCAGAGGCTGAGGGGTGATGTGATAGAAGAATGTTTCTTTACGCACATATTAGTATGTGCCTAGTAAGTGGTAAGGTGTGGAAGCAGATAAGGTAACAACGTATAAGAGGCATTTAGACAGGCAAGAAATGGAGAGATGTAGACCACATACAGACAGAAGGGATTAATTTAAAGTGGCATCTAGTCAGCACGAGCGTCAGCGGCGTGTGCTTGCGCGGATGTTAAACACTTCATTCTGCTTTGAGTAAAGAGTTTTAAACAGCATCAGTTGCACGTGTTTGTGTTCAAAATGCAGTGATTTTTGTCCCTGATAGTTGGCAAAACAGAAGTAATAAGACAATTCAGAACTGTTTTGCTCACTACGGTTTTATTGTCTGTGGGAAGATGAATCTCAGATGAATACTGTATACATACTTGATAATAAATGTACTTTGAACTTTTGAATCTTTGAATCTTCAAGCATTCAGGCTTGAAGATGCTAGAAATGAATGGAAATGAAAATGAAATGATTTCACTACTTCAACAAGTTAGAAACTACAAGAATCATCTTGAATGTTACAATGAAAAAGAAGCTTTGGAGGAGGAAATCAATGAGTTGACTTTATTACTTACATCCTTCATATACATGAGGAGTAAAAATCTTTACATTATGTCTCAGTCTAAATGTGCAATGTGCAATTATAGTAATTTATAATAAATATTATATACAACAGGATAGTCAATATAAGATAGAAATACAATTGTATCAGCATGAATTAATCAGTCTGATGGCCTGGTGGAAGAAGCTGTCCCGGAGCCTGTTGGTCCTGGCTTTTATGCTGTGGTACCGCTTCCCAGGTGGTAGCAGCTGGAACAGTTTGTGGTTGGGGTGACTTGGGTCCCCAATGATCCTACGGGCCCTTTTTCCACACCTGTCCTTGTAAACATCCTGAATCATGGGAAGTTCACAACTACAGATGTGCTAGGCTGTCTGCACCACTCTCTGCAGAGTCCTGTGATTGAGGGAGGTACAGTTCCCATACCAGGCAGTGTGCAGCCAGTCAGGATGCTCTCAGTTGCCCTTGTAGAAAGTTCTTAGGATTTGGGGGCCCATACCAAACTTCCTCAACTGTCTGAGGTGAAAGAGTCGCTGTTGTGCTTTTTCACCACACAGCTGGTGTGTACAGACCACATGAGATCCTCGGTGATGTTTATGCTGAGGAACTTGAAGCTGTTCACCCTCTCAACCCCAGATCCATTGATGTCAATAGGGGTTAGACCGTGTCCATCCCTCCTGTAATCCACAACCAGCTCCTTTGTTTTTGCGACATTGAGGGAGAGGTTGTTTTCTTGACACCACTGTGTCAGGGTGATGAATTTAATTAGCAGATTGGAGCTGTGGGTGGAGACAGAGTCATGGGTATACAGAGGGTAAAGGAGGGGGCTTAGGACACAGCCCTGAGGGGCTCCTGTGTTGAAAAGCATTGTATGAAGGCAGCCTGTTATCTGCCCTAGGTTTTGATTTTGTTCATTTACAATCAAAAGAACACAGCCATGTACACTGGATGAATTCCTCCATCGATAACTATTAGGAACTAATACACAGTACTGTAGTAGTATTAACAGTGTTCTAATGTGTTCTGTATTTCATTTGAATACATACTTTGTTACTCAGTTTGTCTTTTTATACCTTTTTAACTATTTTCATGAAACTTGGGCTGATTGGAACAGCTGCTTAACTGAGCCAAGATGTACAGGTCCCAATGTGTCCCAAATAACCGGAATGCACTGTACTAAACTATTTTATTTCATGCTTTTACATCATCTTTATTCTGCATTCATGAATTCATATATTCATTTACAATTCATTCAAAATAGAAATGGAACTATTAAATCCAAAATGTTACATGTGATCAGAGCCATAGACTCATAGAACGTTAAAGCTTGGAAACAGGACCTTCAGCCGTATAGTCCATACTTCTGTCACGTTCCATCTTTTAGAATCATGCTTTAAGGACTGCTGTTCATTTTGTCAATAGTTAGTCAAATATTGCTCGCCTTAGACTTTCAATTTTATTGCCAAGGCTTAAAATAGGTCTAATGTGAACAAGTACATATTTTAAATTCATGTATCTATGTTATTTCCTGTCTCTACTCCTTCTTTCCATTTCTCCCTTAATCTCTATTTTATTCTTTCTCTTCTTTCTTCCTTTATTGTTACTTTCTTTTTCTGTTTTCCTTTCTTTTGTAACTACTTGCTCATTTTCCTCTCCACATTTCTACTTCCCACACTCACTCCCTGCTCTCTCTCTCTCTGTCTCTCTCTGTTTGTCTGTCTCTGTCCTCTTCCTTTCCTGTTCTCTCTTTCTGTTATTTTGCTTCCGTTCTCCTCCGGAAGGTAGGTAGGGGAGGGCTGCCCTTAAATGAAAGTGGATTTGAGGATTTTGAGGTGGAGCAGTGGGACTGGGATGAACATCCACACTCCTCCAGACCCAATAAAAATCTCCAATTAAAATCTAATCATTAATTATTGATTTGAGCTTCTAGTTTAAAAACCACTTGTTGCCTATTGTATGGCTGCTGCAGCTGACTGGGCTGTGGATAGTGAAAGTTCAGGTCTCAATAAAATGATGTCACAGTGTTGGAGACGTCACAAAACCCAATTAACACACTAAAGCTAAGAACCTTAGTAATAATATCTGGCACTGTGAGCAGTTTTGGGCTCCTTTCTAAGAAAGGGTGTGCTAGCATTGGAAAGAGTTTAGAGGAAGTTCATGAGAATGATCCTGGGAATGAAAGGGTTAATGTATGAGGAGCATTTGATGGCTCTGGTCCTGTACTCACTGTTTAGAAGAATAATGGGGGAATCCCACTGAAACCTATTGAATATTGAAAGGCCTGGGTAGAGAGGATGTGGATGGGATGTTTCCTATGGTGTGGGGGTCTAGGAACAAGAGGGCACAGCCTCAGTACAGGATGTCCCTTTAGAACAGAGATGAGGAGGAATTTCTTTAGCCAGAGGGTGGTGAATCTGTGGAATTCATTGCCACAGAGAGCTGTGGAGGCCAAGTCATTGGGTGTATTTAAAGCGGAGTTTAATAGGTTCTAGATTAGTCAGGGCATCGAAGATTATGGGGAGAAGGCAGGAGAATGGGGTTGAAAGGAATAACAAATCAGCCTTAATGGAATGTCAGAGCAGACTCGATGGGCTGAATGGCCTAATTCTGCTCCTATGTCTTACGGTCTGCTGCGCATGAAACTGCTGGACCCCAGCCAAATGGAACTGGCTGCAGCCTAACCAGGAACGTCGATAGGAACTACCCAGTTCCAACTTCCATCATCCCTCCCCTTTGGGAGATTCCATGAGAATTGTTCAATACTCCACAATCTCAATGAGAAAGATAACTAGATTTTCCAATAGAATAAAAAAGAAATTCACCTTTAAGTTACTATGAAGTATAATTTTATTCCAATTATGTCATTGGTTCCAGCTTTGTGAATATTATGATATAATTCCGTGAGATGTTGTGTATGCTTATCTATTGATGTACGTAGAACATCGAGAATGTACACTCAGTGGCCACTTTATTAGGTACGCCTGTACTCTTGCTTGTTAATGTAAATATCCAATCAGCCAATCACGTGGCAGCAACTCAATGCATAAAAGCATGCAGACATGGTCAAGAGGTTCAGTTGTTGTTCAGACCAAACATCAGAATGGAGAAGAAATGTGATCGAAGTGACTTTGACCATGGAATGATTGTTGATGCCAGACAGGGTGGTTTAAGAATCTCCTGGTATTCTCACACATAACAGCCCTTAAAGTTTACAGAGAACGGTGTGAAAAACAAAACTACATCCAGTGAGCAGTGGTTGTGTGGGTGAAAACACCTTGTTAATGAGAGAGGTCAGAGGAGAATGGCCAGACTGGTTCAAGCTGACAGGAAGGTGACAGTAATTCAAATAACCACACGTTACAACAGTGGTGTGCAGAAGAGCATCTCTGAATGTACAACATGTCAAACCGTGAAGTGGATGGGCTACAGCAGCAAAAGACCATGAACATACACTCAATGGCCACTTTATTAGGTACAGGTGGTGGTCACTGAGTGTAATCCTGCATTGGGATATGTTGAAGGAAGGTGAATGGAGGCTTGGGTGGAGTATTATACTTGTAAGGTTGAATGATAGTCTCTTCTGTGAAAGTACCAGGGGCTGATTACTAAGGTTACTTACAATTTAATTTGTTTGAAATTTAATTCAATAACCTATTTCCCCAATTATCCTTATTGCTGTATGAATCTGACAAGCAACTTTAAGACATTTATTTGAATTTCTTTCATGCAGATTCTAATTCTGTGATATATCTCTTGATGCTCTGAACTCCGGGTGCCAAGGATTTCTGCAAATTTTGAATTCCTTCAATGAATGGACCCGGAAATGTATGAATTAAGGGAAGGAAAATCTGTTGAATCTGCTCCATTTTCTGACTGATATTTTCTTGAAGGTTCTCTTGAAATAATTGACTGGTGTTGGCAGGTATGACACTGGTAGACCATTCATTCAGGTTCTTCTTGACTGCCTCCAGTTGTTCAGCAATCGATGATGCAGAAGTTTCAGATAGAGGTGTTAACTCCTGGATCTCTGCAAACATTTGGACCAGCCTGCCTTTGACCACATTAGCCTGCTCCTCAACTTGACTTCTAAAAGCTTCCATCCTTTGTTGGATTTCTGCTGTTATGTCTTCTGACATATTGGGGAAAATGGCACGGAAACTTTGAAGATCCCTGCAAAGGACAAATAAAGAATATTTGAGATATATCATGGTTACAGGCCATTCTGGCCGAACGAGTCCGCGCTGCCCAATTACACCCATCTGACCAATTAACCTTCTAACCTCTACATCTTTGGAATGTGGGAGGAAACCAGAGCACCCAGAGGAAACCCACACGATCACAGGAAGAATATACAAACTCCTTACAGAAATCATCTGGAATTGAACCCGGTGTGTTGGCACTGTGGTAGTGTTATGCTGACCACTACACAACCATGTATCTACATGTTTTGCAGAATTTAAAAATACTAAATAATTTTTTTCTCATCTGTGTAAGGAAAGCATTTATCAAAAATTAAAACAATCTGATTAAAAATGTTTGAGCAGCGGCAAATCAGCAATGGGAACCTGAGAAGACATAGCTCACTCAGGTTCGCCAATTGAGTAGAAAAGGCAGCGACTTGCGACAGTTTGCAGTTTTGAACAGCGCTCAATCGGAGAAGACGTAGCTCACTCAGGTTCGCCGATTGAATAGATAAGGAAGCAATTTGCGGCTGTTTGGAGCTTTGAGAAGCAGCCAATCAGTGTTCAGGATTGATTGGCAAGAACAAATTAAAGTAAGGCAGGGTCAAACTGAGTGACCATCGTTGGACTGGTCAGAGTTAGAATGGAGACATTTAGGCTTTAGCTCTTTGGGGCTTCAGCGAGGAGAGACTTGGGTGAGGGAAGTCAAAAAAGCTGAGGGTAGAGGTTTTTATTTCTCCCCCACAGTTTATTGATTTTCCTTCTTTATATTTGCTCAGCTAGAACAGTAGAGATGCCAGACAGGATAGCAGAATGCTCCTCTTGCGAGATGTGGGAAGGCAGGGAGACCTCCAGCGTCCCTGACAACTACAACTGTGAGAAGTGCATCCAACTACAGCTGCTAACACTCCACATTAAGGAGTTGGAACTGGAACAGGATGAACTCTGGATCATTCGGGAGGCTGAAGAGGTGATAGATAGGACATACAGAGAGGTAGTTACACCCGAGGTGCAGGACACAGGAAACTGGGTGTTAGTCAGGAAGGGTTAAGGACCCAGTGCAAAGTACGCCTGTGGCCAACCCTTTCAACAACAGGTATACCACTTTGGATACTGTTGGGGGGATGTTGTAGCAGAGGAAAGTCACAGCAGTCAGGTCTATTAAAAGCTTTTTCAGTTACAGAAAGAGTAAAAGGAAGATGAGAGTTGATATTGGGCCACTGGAAAATGATGCTGGTGAGCTAGTAATAGGGGACAAAGAAATGGCAGATGAACTTAATGGGTACTTTGCATCAGTCTCCACTGTGGAAGACACTAGCAGTGTGCCAAAGATCTGTCAGTGTCAGGGAGCAGGAGTGACTGTCATCGCTATTACAAAGGAAAAAGTGCTAGGAAAACTCAAAGGTCTTCAGGTGGATAAGTTACCTGGACCAGATGGACTACATTCCAGAGTCCTGAGAGAGGTTGCTGAAGAGATAACAGATGCATTGATCATGATCTTTCAAGAATCACTTGATTCTGGCATGGTCACGCAGGACTGGAAGGTTGCAAATGTCACTCCACTCTTTAAGAAGGGAGGAAGGCAAAAGAAATGAAATTATAGGCCAGTTAGCCTAACCTCAGTGGTTGGGAAAGTGTTGGAGTCCATTATTAAGGACAAGATTTCAGAGTACTTGAAGACTGATGATAAAATAAGTCAAAGTCAGCATGGTTTCTGTAAAGGGAAATCTTGCCTGACAAATCTGTTAGAGTTCTTCAAGGCAGTAACAAGCAGGGTGAACAAAGGAGAGGCAGTGGATGTCATTTACTTGGATTTTCAGAAGGCATTTGATAAGGTGCCTCACATGAGGCTGCTTAACAAGATTAAAATCATATGGCGTTACAGGAAAGATACTGGCATGGGTAGCAGAATGGCTGACAGGCAGAAGGCAGTGAGTAAGGGGGGCCTTTTCTGGTTGGCTGCCAGTGACTAGTGGTGTTCCTCAGGGGTCAGTATTGGGACCACTACTTTCCACATTGTTTGTCAATGATTTAGGTAGTGAAATTGATGGCTTTGTGGCAAAGTCTGTGCATGATACGACGATATCTGGAGGGGTAGGTAGTGCTGAGGGAGCAATGCGATTGCAGCAGGACTTAGACAAATTGGAAGAATGGGCAAAAAAGTAGCAGATGGAATACAGTTGGGAAATGTATGATAATTCATTTTGGTAAAAGGAACAATAGTGCAGACTATTATCCAAACGGGAGAAGGTTTAAACATCAGAGGTGCAGAGGGACTTAGGAGTCCTCATGCAAGACTCCCAGAAAGTTAATTCACAGGTTGAGTCTGTGGTAGAGAGGGCATTTATTTCAAGGGTTACAGAATTTTAAAACAAGGAGATAATGCTGAAGCTTTATAAGACACTAGCCAGGCCATTCTTGGAGTATTGTCAACAGTTTTGGCCCCCATATCTCAGAAAGGATGTGTTGTCACTGGAGTCCAGAGGAGGTTCACCAGGATTATTCTGGGAATGAAGGGGTTAACATATTAGGAGCGTTTGGCATCTTTGGGCCTGTACTCACTGGAATTTAGAAGAATGCAGAGGGATCTCATTGAAAGCTAGCGAATGTTGAAAAGACTAGATAAGGTGGATGTGGAGAGGATGTTTCCTCTGGTGGGGTATCCAGAACTAGAGGGCACAGCCTCAAAATTGAGGAGTGACATTTTAGAACAGAGGTAAGGAGGATTTTTTTTAGCCAAAGAGTGGTGAATCTGTGGAATGCTTTGCCACAGACTGTGGTGGAGGCCAAGTCCGAGGGTATATTTAAAACAAAGTTGATAGATTCCTGAACAACAGGAATTCTGCAGATGCTGGAAATTCAAGCAACACACATCAAAGTTGCTGATGAACGCAGCAGGCCAGGCAGCATCTCTAGGAAGAGGTGCAGTCGACGTTTCAGGCCAAGACCCTTCGTCAGGACTAACTAAAAGAAGAGCTAGTAAGAGATTTGAAAGTGGGAGGGGGAGGGGGAGATCCGAAATGACAGAAGACAGGAGGGGAAGGGATGGAGCCAAGAGCTGGACAGGTGATTGGCAAAAGGGATATGAGAGGATCATGGGACGGGAGGCCCAGGGAGAAGGAAAAGGGATTGGGGGGGAACCCAGAGGATGGGCAAGGGGTATAGTCAGAGGGACAGAGGGAGAAAAAGGAGAGTGAGAGAAAGAATGTGTGTATATAAATCAACAACGGATGGAGTACGAGGGAGAGGTGGGGCATTAGCGGAAGTTAGAGAAGTCGATGTTCATGCCATCAGGTTGGAGGCTACCCAGACGGAATATAAGGTGTTGTTCCTCCAACCTGAGTGTGGCTCTCAGGATGAGGCTTTTCATTCTAGCTCTCAGGATGAGGCTTTTCATTCTAGGACGAGGGAGATGTCCTTTTTTAAAGAAAGGGGCTTCCCTTCCTCCACTATCAACTCTGCTCTTAAACGCATCTCCCCCATTTCACGTACATCTGCTTTCACTCCATCCTCCCGCCACCCCACTAGGAATAGAGCTCCCCTGGTCCTCACTACCACCCCACCAGCCTCCGGGTCCAACATATTATTCTCCGTAACTTCTGCCACCTCCAACGGGATCCCACCACTAAGCACATCTTTCCCTCCCCCCCCGCTTTCCGCAGGGATCGCTCCCTACGCGACTCCCTTGTCCATTCGTACCCCCCATCCCTCCGCACTGATCTCGCTCCTGGCACTTATCCTTGTAAGCGGAACAAGTGCTACATATGCCCTTACACTTCCTCCCTTACCACCATTCAGGGCCCCAAACAGTCCTTCCAGGTGAGGCTACACTTCACCTGTGAGTCGGCTGGGGTGATATACTGCGTCCGGTGCTCCCGATGTGGCCTTTTATATATTGGTGAGACCTGACGCAGACTGGGAGACCGCTTTGCTGAACACCTACGCTCTGTCCGCCAGAGAAAGCAGGATCTCCCAGTGGCCACACATTTTAATTCCACATCCCATTCCCATTCTGACATGTCTATCCACGGCCTCCTCTACTATAAAGATGAAGCCACACTCAGGTTGGAGGAACAACACCTTATATTCCGTCTGGGTAGCCTCCAACCTGATGGCATGAACATCGTCTTCTCTAACTTCCGCTAATGCCCCACCTCCCCCTCGTACCCCATCTGTTACTTATTTTTATACACACATTCTTTCTCTCACTCTCCTTTTTCTCCCTCTGTCCCTCTGAATATACCCCTTGCCCATCCTCTGGGTTCCCCCCTCCCTTGTCTTTCTTCCCGGACCTCCTGTCCCATGATCCTCTCGTATCCCTTTTGCCAATCACCTGTCCAGCTCCTGGCTCCATCCCTCCCCTTCCTGTCTTCTCCTATCATTTTGGATCTCCCCATCCCCCTCCAACTTTCAAATCCCTTACTCACTCTTCCTTCAGTTAGTCCTGACGAAGGGTCTCGGCCTGAAACATCGACTGCACCTCTTCCTAGAGATGCTGCCTGGCCTGCTGCGTTCACCAGCAACTTTGATGTGTGTTGCTTGATAGATTCCTGATTGGTCAGGGCATCAAGGGTTATAGTGGGAGGGCAGATGTATGGGATTGAATAGGATCTGGGATCACCCATGATAGAATGGTGGGAGGACTCGGTGGGCCGAATGGCCTGGTCTTATGGTCTTATGGTCTCTGGCACGGTGTCTGGCTCTGTGACTCAGAAAGGAAGGGGGTAGAAGAAGTGAGCTGTGGTGACAGGGAATTCATTAGTGTAGGGAACAGAAAGGAGGTTCTGTGGATGTGAACAAAATTTCCAGATGATAGGTTGCCTCCTAGGTGCCAGGATCAGGGACATCTCAGATCGAGTCCTCAGCATTCTTAAGTGGGAGAGTGAACAGCCAGAGGTCATGTCCAGGTAGGCACCAATGACATGGGTAGGATAAGGTTCTGCATAAGGAATTCATGGAAATAGGTGTTAAGTTAAAAAGCAGGATCTCCAGGGTTGTGATCTCAGAATTTCTACCCATGCCATGTGCTAGTGAGGCCAGAACTAGGAAGATTATACAGTTTAATATATAGTTATGCAGTTGGTGTAGGAGGGAGGGTTTCAGATTTTTGGATCATTGGCCTCTCTTCCAGGGAAGGTGGGACCTGTACAGATGGGACAGTTTGCATCTCAACTGGAGGGGGAACTAATAATCTAGTGGGAAGGTTTGTTAATGCTGCATCGTGGAGTTTAAATCAGAGTTGCAGGGGGATGGGAACCAGAGTGCCAAAACAGTTAGTGGAGAGGTTGTGGAGACAGATGTTGGTGAGACCTCAGACAAAGTCAGAAATCAAATGGTTGAGCATGGTACGACCAGTGTCCTGAGCTGTGTACATTTCAATGCAAGAAGTATCATAGAGGAGAGGAGCTTAGCTTAGTGCGTGGATCAACACCCGGAATTATGACTTTGTAGCAGTTAGTGAGACTTGGTTGCAGGAGGGACGGGACTGGAAGCACAATATCCCAGGGTTCTGTTGTTTTAGACGTGACAGAGCGGGATGGATTAAAAGAGGAGGGGTGGCATTACTAGTCAGGGAAAATGTCATGGCAGTGCTCTGTCAGTACAGACTGGAGAACTCAACTAGTGAGGTGTCATGGGTGGAACTGAGAAATAAGTAAGATATTACTACGTTAATGGGACTGTATTACAGACCACCCAAACGTCCTGGGGATTTAGAGGAACAAATTTGTAAAGAGTTTGCAGACTGTTGTATGAAACATAAGGTTGTTATAGTAGGTGATTTTAACTTTCCACATATTGACTGGGAATCCCATACTGTAAAAGGACTAGATGGGATAGAGTTTGTCAAATGTGTTCAGGAATGTGTCCTTCAGTACATAGAAATCCCAACGAGAGAGTGTGTGTGATACTGGACCTGCTATTAGGGAATAAGACAGGGCAGGTGACAGAAGTTTGTGGAGGGGAACACTGCATCCAGTGACCACAATGCCATTAGTTTCAAAGTAAATATGCAAAAAGATAGGTCTGGTCCACAGGTTGCGATTCTAATCTGGAGAAAGGCCAATTTTGATGTTAGCAGAAAGGATCTGGCAGGTGTGGGTTGGGACAGGTTATTTTCTGGCAAAGGTGTACTTGGTAAGTGGGAGACCTTCAAAAGTAAAATTTTGAGAGTACAAGTTTGTACATGCCTGTCAAAATAAAAGGTAAAGATAACAGGCCTAGGGAACCTTGGTCTTCAAGAGATATTGAGGCCCTGGTTAAGAAAAGAAAGAAGGTGCATAGCAGGTATAGGCAGGTAGGAACAAATGAGGTGTTTATGGAGTACGAGAAATGCAAGAGAACACTACAGAAAGAAATCAGGAAGGCTGGAAGAAAGCATGAAGTTGCTCCAGCAGACAAGGTGAAGGAGAATCCTAAGGGATTCTACAGTTTTGTTAAGAGCAAAAGGATTGTTAGGGACAATCTGGAGGACCTGAGTTATAAGGAAAGATTGAATAGGTTCGGACCTTAATCCTTAGAATAAAGAAGATTGAGGGGAGATTTGATAGAGGTATACAAAATTATGAGAGGTAAAGATAGGGTAAATACAAGCAGGCTTTTTCTACTGGGGTTGTGTGGGACTACAATCAGAGGTCATGGGTTACGGGTGAAAAGTGAAAAGTTTATAGGGAAGATGAGGGGAAACTTCTTCACTCAGAGGGTTGTGAGAATGTGGAGTGAGCTGCCAGCACAAGTGGTGCATGCGAGCTCGATTTCAATATTTAAGAGAAGTTTGGATAGGTACATGGCACGTAGGGGCTATGATTCTGGTGCAGGTTGATGGGAGTGGGCAGTTTAAATTGTTTGGCACAGACTAGATGGGCCGAAAGGCTTATTTCTGTGCTGTACTTTTCTAGGACTCTGACTCTATGAGAAAGCCTGAGTATTATGCCAAAGTGGATGTAATTAGGATGAGCTGGATGCTGAAGAAATAGTATTTGGTGTGTGCAATTCTTATTTCACAAAATTTACTCTGTTTACAATTGGTGTTAATTCCCTTAGAACTGTGTGCAAAACTCATTACAGCTGAATTAAGATGAACACAAGAGATTCAGCAGATGCTGGAAATCTTGAGTGGGGAACCAGAATAGAGAATGAAAAAAGAGAGAGGGAGGGAGGAGGAGAAATTATTGGAAATCAATGTTCTTGCCATCAGTTTGGAGCCTACCTCCTAGATGGAATATGATGTGTTGCTCCTCCAACCTGAGGGTGACCTTGTCATGGCAAAGGAGGAGGCCATGGACTGACATGTTCGAATGTGAATGGGAAGTCGAATTGAAATGGGAACATCCTGCCTTTTGTGCACTGAGAAGGTGCTCAACTTGCTGAGTTCCTCCAGCATTTTGTGCAAATTAACATAATTTATGTCTGTACTGGGCTTTTTTTTTTAATTTGGGGACTGCACAGACAAATTTCTGAGCAAAAAAAATTGATAATGGAAATTCTCTCCTTGCATCTCTCATTACATTAAATTCTCCACAATAACGTAAACACATAAGATTCTGCAGATGCTGACGAGTCAGAGCAGCACACACAAAATGCTGGAGGAACTCAGTAAGTCAGGTAGCATCAATGAAGGGGAATAAACAGTTGATGTTTTGGGCCGAAACCCTTCATCAGGACTGGAAAGGAAGAGGGCAGAAGCCAGGATAGGAAGGTGGGGGGGGGAGGAGGGGATGGAGTACAAGCTGGTAGGTGATATGTGAAACCAGGCGAGTGGGAAAGGTGGGTGAGTGGGGGGGGTGTTGAAGTGAAAAGCTGGGAAGTGATAGGTGGAAGAGGTAAAGGGCTAAAGAAGGGGGAATCTGATAGGAGAGGAGAGTGAACCAATGAAGAAAGGAAAGGAGGAGGGGTACCAGGTTGAGGTGATAGGCAGGTGAGAAGAAGAGAAGAGATTAGAAGGGGGGAACCAGAATTGGGAATGAAAGAAGAGAGAAGGGAGAGGGTGGAGTAATTACTGAAAGTTAGAGAAATTAATGTTCATGCCATCAGATTGAGGCTGCCCAGGCGGAACACGAGGTGTTGCTCCTCCAACCTAAAAGCGGCCTCATCTTGGCAGTAGAGGAGGAGATGGACCGACATGTCGGAATAATAATGGTGATTGGAATTAAAATGGTTGGCCATTGGGAGATGCTGCTTTTTGCAGATGGAGTGAAGGTTCTTGACAAAGTGGTTCCCCTGATCTACGTTGGTTCTCACCAATGTAGAGGAGGCCGCATTGGGAGCACCTGAACAAACTACACTGGCTCTGCAGATCAGGAACTATCTGTATTTTAGATGAATACTAAGAGGTGAAAATCTCATTGTTTTAACAGCAAAGACAATGAAACCAGCATAGAAGAATGATGTTGGAAGATGATATGCTCAATCCTTGCCATGCAAAATCCACTTCATTTGCAATAGGAGAAATAAATGCATACATTAATGGTCTGACCGGTTCAGGTGAATGTTCTACCCGTGTTGCGTCCGACTCAACAGGAAGACCGCGTGTCTCAAATCCTAGTCAGCAAGATAGAGAAAATGCGTGGTGATGTTTATCCACATTTCTGGCATTACAATAATGAGCAAATTTCCAAAAAACGGCTTTAAACCTTGTGGGAGATTTTCAAAGATACTAAATAAATTTACATCTCTTTATCTCTCTCTCTTTCTTTCTTTTGCTCTGAATAAACCTTTCACCCATCCCCTTTAACCATTCATTTTCTCTCAAATTCCTTTATTTGTCTCTTGCTTTTAAAAATACTGGTTGGACCCTGTCCCAGTAATGGCAACACCTATGGCGTCGAAAAAGACTGAAAGAGGAGAGCGCAGTAAAGAGAGGAAGTGAATTCAGAGGCTGAAAGCTCAGGTGCCAACGGTGGGACTAACGAAGAGGAAGATGCTCAAGGGGGTAGATACGATGAAGACTGTTTCTCAAAATTCAAATTCAAAATTTAAAATAGAATTTATTACCAAAGTATGCATACAGTATGTTGCCATATACTGCCTTGAGATTCATTTCTTGCAGGCATTTACATGAAAATAAAGAAAAACAATTTAATTTACAAATTCATAAAGACTAACAAATGGCCAATGCGCAAAAGAAGAGAAATTGTGCAAATAATACTGAGAACATGAGTTGTAAAGAGTCCTTGAAAGTGAGTCTGTAAGTTGTAGAATCTGTTCAGAGTAGTGATGAGTGAAGTTATCCACACTGGTTCAGAAGCTTGATGGTTGTAGGATAATAACTGTTGTCACGGTGTGTTGGCGCGTAGCCAAGTGGTTAAGGCGTCGGTCTAGTGATCTGAAGGTCGCTCGTTGGAGCCTCAGCTGAGGCAACGTGTTGTGTCCTTGAGCAAGGCACTTAACCACACATTGCTCTGCGGCAAGACCGGTGCCAAGCTGTATCGGCCCTAGTGCCCTTCCCTTGGACAACACCAGTGACGTGGAGAGGGGAGACTTGCAGCATGGACAACTGCTGGTCTTCCATACAACCTTGCCCAGGCCTGCACTCTGGAAACCTTCCAAGGCACAAATCCATGGTCTCGCGAGACTAACGGATGCCTAATAACTGTTCCTGAACCCAGTGATGCATGATCTAAGGCTTCTGTACCCCAGCCCAATGTAGTGAGAAGAGAGTGTAGTCTGGATGTTAGGGATCCTTAGGGATGCTGCTTTCTTGTGGTACTGCTTCTTGTAAATGTGTTCAATGATGAGGATGGGTTTTGCCTGTGATGGACTGGGCTGTATTTCTGTAGGCATTTCCATTCAGGGGCAATAGTGATTTCTGGAGAGCTACAGAGCTAAACAATGTCACTGAACTGAGGTGGTGAGGTAGGTGCTTGTCCTCATTCCCTTCCGCCCACCTTTCTATTCTGGTGTCTTGCCCTTTCCTTTCCAGTCCTGAAGAAGGATCTCAGCCTGAAATGTCAACTGTTTATTCATGTCCATAGAGTCAATGAAAAACAACACACATTAAAAGACAAGCAAACAAATATGCAAAAGACAACAAATTGTGCAATTATAAAAGAGGAAATTAAGAAGAAGAAGAAGTAAATAATAAATATTGAGAACGTGAATTCTTCTGAGGAAAGAATGACAGAGATTTCAATGAGGTCAAACTCATGGAAGGTAGAAGATAGCACATCAACCTTTTGAGAACTGGAATAATCTGTTCCGGACTTAACAAAAGCATTCAGTGGGTTTCATTTGATGAACTGTGTCATGGATTTGTGAGGTCATAATTAAAAGCAATAAACAAGCCTTATGCTGTTACGGTTCACTCATATTCCTGAACTGTAATCTATACATTGGAAGCCAGCCTGATAAATATATAGCAATTATTTTTAATGAAATGTACTATTAATTTTTTATTTGTTCTTCTTGCAAATACTGATGAGGAAGATAATTGGAATCATCTTGCTCAGCTATTCATAGTTTTCCAGAGAGTCTATACCAGGCACCAAATCAGGATAATATTTTGGGCATTGTGAAAATATAGTGCAAGCTTTGGATTCCACACCTTCAGACCCCAAGTAGGTGCCTACTGAATTAAAACTGTCATCAAATATATTCTTGTCACATACCTTTTAAGACAAGCAGCAAAGTAATGATGAATATCTTCATTGTGTTAACAAGGAAGTGATCAAATCTGTAATGAAGCAAACTCATCAGTAGTTTTTAATCATATGATGGTCAAAGCATGGACAGATATAACAAGTTACGCAAATCCTTGAGATATTGATCATTAACTCAGTGTTTACTGATATGAAATCAATGATCAACAGCCACATAAACAACATTTATTTAGTAACTTCACAGGAGCGTTATCAAGTTCTATTTGACAAGATGTTAAAGCAGATGACTAAAAGTTTGGGCAAAGATTAACTTAAAAGAAGAAAGGAGTAAAAAGAGAAAAGAAAATGTTAGCTTTATTTATCACATGTACATCAAAACATTTTGCATCAACAACCAACACAGTCTGAGAACTGTGCTGTGGCAGCCTGCAAGTGTTGCCACGTTTCTGGCACCAATATAGCATCCCCACAACTTACTATCCCTAATCTTAGGAACGTGGGATGCAGCCAGCGCACTAGGGAGAATCCCATGTGGTCACAGGAAGAACATACAAACTGCTCTCAGACAGCAGAGAGATCCATGATTGTAAAATGATTGTGCTAACTGCTGCCTCCAGGAGGGAAGGAATTCCAGGATTTAGCAACATGGGAGCTGAAGGTCAGCTGTTAATGGTGGAACAATCCAATTCAGGGATGATCAAGTGTCCAGACTACAGAAGCCTGAATATTTCAGAGGTGGCAAGTATGGGGAAGTGAAACCTCAGTGAATTTAGAAAAGAAGGGCGAGGATTTTAAAACCAAGATGTTACTTCACCCAGTCAAAATAGACCAACTCTGGTGAGCACATGGTCCAGTTTCCTCCCACATTCCAAACATGTACAGTTTAGGGTGGAAAGTTGTGGGCACGCTATGTTGGTGCTATAATCATTTCAAGATTTGCAGGCTGTTCCCAGCACATCCTTGGAATGCGTTCATTATTGACACAAAAGACACATTTCATTGTATGTTTCGATGTTTCAGGGTAATATGACACATAAAGCTAAAGCAAAGTCTGCCTTGTTGTACTTCCCACAATTTTATTGAAAATAAAAAACACAGCATTTCTTTTTCCTTCCACTGCATTAAATAACTAATCCTCTTTGCCAAATGTAACCACAAGCCATTTCAATGTGAATTTTCAGTTAATTATTATTTAAATCTACTTAGAAACATAGAAAACCTACAGCACAATACAGGCCCTTCAGCCCCCAAAGCTGTGCTGAACATGTCCCTACCTTAGAACTACCTAGGCTTACCCATAGCCCTCTATTTTTCTAAGCTCCATATACCTGTCCAGGAGTCTCTTAAAAGACCCTATCATATCCGCCTCCACCACTGCCACTGGCAGCCCATTCCACGCACTCACCACTCTCTGCGTAAAAAACTTACTCCTGGCATCTCCTCTGTACCTCCTTCCAAGCACCTTAAACCTGTGCCCTCTCGTGCTAGCCATTTCAGTCCTGGGAAAAAGCCTCTGACTATCCACACGATCAATGTCTCTCATCATCTTATACACCTCTATCAGGTCACCTCTCATCCTCCATCGCTCCAAGGAGAAAAGGCCAAGTTCACTCAACCTATTCTCATAAGGCATGCTCCCCAATCCAGGCAACATCCTTGTAAACCTTTACTACCTTACACTTCTCAGCTTCTTACTTCATTCCCACTCCCTACCAACCTGGATTCATCTATCATCTTCTACATTGTCCTCCGCCCCCCTTTTTTACCCTCCCCCTTCCTTTCTAGTCCTGATGAAAGGCCTTGGCCCAAAACACCTGACCTGCTGAGTTTCTCCAGCATTTTGTGTGTCCTTGTCCCTCTAGACGGTGGAGATAGTGGGCTTGGGACATTCTGTAAGAACAGCTAGGGTGAAGAACTGCAGTGTGTTTTGTAGATGTTACACAATGCAGCAAAAGTGGAGGGTGGGAGGGGTGATATATGGTGGGGTGGGGTGGGCTATCAAACAAGCTCTTGCCCCATGGATGGCACTGAGTTTCATGAGTACTGTATTGTTGGAATTTCACTAATCCGGACAAATGGAGAATTCCATTGCACTTCTGAATTTGTCCTTAGGGGGAAAGCACCTAAAAGAGAGGGAAGAAGAAATATTGCCAGTAAAGAGCAGTATATTTACTATGGTATACTGGTAATCTTTCCTCTTTCCTCTCAGGTTTCATGTAGGGTCTTGACTTGAAGCCACCAGGTGCACATTTTATCCAGACATTGCCCGAGTTGCTGAGTTCTTCCAGCATTTTATTTTTTTGTTGTACATTGTCTTCAACCCAGATATGCCCATCATGATGAACGGTCTCAGCCTGAAACATCAACTGTTTATTCCCCTCCATAGAAGCTACCTGACCTGCATTAAAACATACCTGACACTGCCTCACCAGGTTGCATTGTATTCACTTCCTCAGCTTGTACTCACCTCTTTGGCTTGTCCTCAGTTTCACTGTGAGTACACCATAGATTCAGTCTGACTGCACCAGTGCATTTTCCATTTTAAAGATGTAGAAATACTTTCACAAATATGAGACGTATGTAATATTAGGGTGGCGGGGTAGAGCTACATCTTCACCAAAGGAGGTGTAAGGCTCTCCTTCCCTCCGCTAGCTTACAGGTCACCCTTAGGCATGATATAGCATCTGCTTAGACCACCGATCAGGGTCACGTGAAGCCGAGGGAGCAGGTGGTGAATGGTCATATGAATATCTGGTGCATATCAGAAGTCCTGGTTATGCAGCACCTGATGCCAGGCAGACCATTTCTG